>NC_064920.1:1186748408-1187428408 GCF_023897955.1 Schistocerca gregaria | reverse complement strand
GAGAGGAAGAAGCTTGAGCAAAATAGAGTAGCATGGAGAGGTGCATCAAACCAGTCTCAGGACTGAAGACCACAACAACAACAACAATACAGATATTTGCGAAATACCAGTTCCCTTTAGTTCCTTCATATATGTAAAATTTTAGTTTCCTTGTTACTTATTTTCTTATGTATGTGACTGATATTTGTTGATGCAAAGGTCTGCTTCATAGCTGTGTACACTATTTCATTTTTTCTGCTTTTCATGACTGCATAAAAGAAAGTTCTCTCGGTAGAACGTTGTTCGAAGGTGACCTCCTGCTTCTGAAATCTGCACTTTCGTTGCAAGGAGATTGGTAATTTCCTTAATATTTTTCTACAGATGAAGCTATTTCTCTCACAGAACACATTATAATGCCACATATTTAATTACAGATTATCTAGAGGTAAAGTTGTGTACAATGTTTTAATTTGTTTGATAGTTTCGATGTTCCGGCTCAACTTGTATTAAATAATTAAATACAGCGTGTTTTGGTGTATGTTATCTGTGCAACACAATATAGTCAACACTGCTAGGAACTCACTTCAAAATACAGGAAACTAACAGAGGCCTATTGATGATGTTATGGTGTGCTTGAATGTCTGGGACTGTTATAAGAAGAGAAATGTTGCAATACGGTCCCGCAATGTGGTAGCTATACGGTATCTAATTACCAATTAATAGCTTCAGCTGGATTTGGCATACCTAAATAAACTTGTAGAGTTTATACCTCTAGATCCGACATTAGATGGTATTAGCGTGATCAGTTCTGTGGTGTCTATTTTTTTTTTCTTTTTTGGCCGTTGCACGTGAAACACCGTTGTAGGCCTTAAGCCTGTAACACAAGAACGTGCTCGGACATGACGTATATTGTACAAGTGTTTAGTGTATTGCACAAATGTCGCCTGACGCCATTCACATAGCGTAGACGTTTTCCTGATAATGTAACGTTCGTTGGTCTGATCTTCAGTCACATTAACAGAATATCTACAGTTTACGAAGACATGTGTCATGGACACAAGATAACTATTTGATCAATATTGCATAGATCATAGTGCTCCAGAAACACTTTTGAAGCTATCAACGTTACGTCATGTTTCAGTTTAACGTTATTACCTGTTTCTCAAGAGAACAAAAAGAAGTTGAATTAATTTTCAACAACAATGTACTGCCTCATATCGTCACGAAAATACTAAACAGCTTAGTGTTTCTTCTTAAGGGATATTTTTCCATGTTGTAACAGTTGTCATATCGTGAATTTGATTTTTACCAGTGCTTTTTGCAGTGGTGTTATTTCGCTCACACTCGCCTTATGTCAATAGGGGGAGCAAGAAATTAAATTTTCATTTTCTCCAGT
Source organism: Schistocerca gregaria (assembly GCF_023897955.1). Taxonomy (NCBI): domain Eukaryota; kingdom Metazoa; phylum Arthropoda; class Insecta; order Orthoptera; family Acrididae; genus Schistocerca; species Schistocerca gregaria. The sequence continues at coordinate 1,187,427,033 of NC_064920.1, read as the reverse complement.
TACACATTATACTGCGAATTTTCAATTATCATAACACTCCACAAGCGGATTTCTCCAGAAATCTGATACAGCGAGTAGGTGAAAACGTCACAGACGTTCTTAGCTCCTTCCAGGATCTACCCTTCAGTTCATCTCACAGTCTGCTCTTGCTTGTGACAAGCTTTAATGCGATATTGGCTTTCATGTGAGAAAGACATGGAATTTTTATTATTTTAGTTGTAAGCGTTATCGGACCACAAAGAAACATGGTGAAACGTCAACAGATTGTTTGGCTGTGATGTGAGAACATGTTCGGAAGGCATGGTATTTTTATAATAATTGTTGTAGGTGTTTCCACGTTGCAGCATGTTAAACAAATATTGGACCGCGAAAAACAATCGCGAAAAGTGAACAAATTGTGCAGTGTTTATTCTGTGAAGCAGTGGCTGTGTCATAAACAAGCGTAGTTCGTCGACAAACTCCGGACAGGAAAAGTGCATTACGAACTCAGGCCACTATAACGGGACCCACTGGCGGCTGTGTCCGTATGGACTGGGCAGAAGGGGACAGCAGTGGTGCAAAAGCAAAACCGTGTACTCCGTCAGCGCAGGCCCACATTGCGTTTGCACTGACACGCGCCACGCTGGATGTTATCTCTAAAGCAGGTCGTGTAGCTTTTCACGCTTTGAATTACGTAAATATGTGCCAAACAAGAGTTAGCAGTGATGGGGATAGGATCGCAAGAATAAATGATATAGAAAGTTGTTTATTTGTTTAATACGAGCAGCTAATATGAAACCGACGATCAGAACTAAAGTTAGTTAGGTGACTAAGCAATAGTTCCTAATAACATCGTGCAACATTGAAAATGCTGATAAAGAAAATCACAAATAAAATTGTTTCACAAAGGTTTCCGTCCATAAAGGAAAAAGAGGAGAAATTTACAGCCAACCTAGTTTTTAGTAATTTACACTACTGGCAATTAACATTACTACACCAAGAAGATGGCGTGCTACATACGCGAAATTTTACCGTCAGGAAGATGATACGGTGGTATGCAAATGATTAGCTTTTCAGAGCATTCAAACAAGGTTGGCGCCGGTGGCGACACCTACAACGCGCTGACATGAGGAAAGTTTCCAACCGATTTCTCATACACAAAAAGCAGTTGACCGACGTTGCCTGGTGAAACGTTGTTATGATGCCTCGTGTAAGGAGGAAAAATGCGTACCATCACGTTTCCGACTTCGATAAAGGTCGAATTGTAGCCCATCGCGATTGGGGTTTATCGTATCGCAACATCGCTGTTTACGTAGGTCGAGATCCAATGACTGTTAGCAGAATATTGAATCGGTGGGTTCAGGAGGGTAAAACGGAACGCCTTGCTGGATCCCAACGGCCTCGTATCACTAGCAGTCGAGATGACAGATATCATATTCGCATGGTTGGAACGGATCGTGCAGCCACGTCTCGATCCCTGAGTCAACAGATGGGGACGTTTGCAAGACAACAACCATTTGCCCGAACAGTTCGACGACGTTTGCAGAAGCACGGACTATCAGCTCGGAGACCATGGCTGCGGTTACCCTTGACGCTTCATCACAGACAGGAGCGCCTGCTATGTTGTACTCAGCGACGAACATGGGTGCACAAATGGCAGAACGTGATTTTTTTCTGATGAATCCAGCTTCTGTTTATAGCCTCATGATGGTCGCATCCGTGTCTGGAAAGATCGTGGTGAACGCACATTGGAAGAGTGTATTCGTCATCGCCATAATGGCGTATAACCCTGAGAGTTAGTATGTGGTGCCCTTGGTTACACGTCTCGGTCACTTCGTGTTCGCATTGACGGCACTTTGAACATTTCAGATGTATTACGAACCGTGGCTGTATCCTTCGTTCGATCCCTCCGAAACCCTACATTTCAGCAGGATAATGCACGGCCGCATGTTGCAGGCCCTGTACGGTACGTTCAGTATACGGAGCCATGAGTGATTACCTCGCGGTCTGAGGTGCTGCAGTCATGGACTGTGCAGCTGGTTCCGTCAGAGGTTCGAGTCCTCACTCGGGCATGGATGTGTGTTAAGTAGTTTGTAAGCTTAGTGATTGATGACCTTAGCAATTAAGTCTCATAAAATTTCACACACATTTTAACATCTAGATACAGAAAATGTTCGACTGCTGCCCTGGCCAACACATTCTCCAGATTTCTCACCAATTGAAAACGTCTGGTCAATGGTGGCCGAGCAACTGGCTCGTCACAATACGCCAGCCACTACTCTTGATGAACTGTGGTATCGCGTAGAAGCTATATGGGCAACTGTACCTGTACACGCCATTCATGTCCTGTTTGACTCAATGGTCTGGCGTATCAAGGCCGTTATTATGGCCAGAGGTGGTTGTTCTCGGTACTGATTTCTCAGGATCTATACACCCAAATTGCGTGAAAATGTAATCACATGTCAGTTCTAGTATAATATATTTGTCCAATGAATACCCGTTTATCATCTGTATTTCTTGTTGGTGTAGCAATTTTAATGGTGGGTATTGTATGTATTGTGTGGTACTCACTTGTAAGGCAAAACATTACATACGCATGAATATTTTATTGATACATACAGTTGGCCGGTTGTGGCTGACCGGTTCTAGGCGCTACAATCACAAGTTCGAATCCTGCATCAGGCATGGATGTGTGTGATGTCCTTAGGTTCGTTAGGTTTTAGTAGTTCTAAGTTCTAGGGGAATGATGACCTCAGATGTTAAGTCCCATAATGCTCAGAGCCATTTGAACCATTACAAACATTATATATCTAGACTGCTAGTTTATAAATGATACGATTATTTTCGATTGTGCTAGCAATCTTCTGAAAATTTAAAATAGGCATAAAAATTGTTGTTTGTAATATTTTCTCCCTGCTTACAATATATACAATATAAAAAGTACAGGAAGTGACGGAGAACATACAGTCCTGGAAATGGAGAAAAGAACACATTGACACCGGTGTGTCAGACCCACCATACGTGCTCCGGACATTGCGAGAGGGCTGTACAAGCAATGATCACACGCACGGCACAGCGGACACACCAGGAACCGCGGTGTTGGTCGTCGAATGGCGCTAGCTGCGCAGCATTTGTGCACCGCCGCCGTCAGTGTCAGCCAGTTTGCCGTGGCATACGGAGCTCCATCGCAGTCTTTAACACTGGTAGCATGCCGCGACAGCGTGGACGTGAACCGTATGTGCAGTTGACGGACTTTGAGCGAGGGCGTATAGTGGGCATGCGGGAGGCCGGGTGGACGTCCCGCCGAATTGCTCAACACGTGGGGCGTGAGGTCTCCACAGTACATCGATGTTGTCGCCAGTGGTCGGCGGAAGGAACACGTGCCCGTCGACCTGGGACCGGACCGCAGTGACGCACGGATGCACGCCAAGACCGTAGGATCCTACGCAGTGCCGTAGGGGACCGCACCGCCACTTCCCAGCAAATTAGGGACACTGTTGCTCCTGGGGTATCGGCGAGGACCATTCGCAACCGTCTCCATGAAGTTGGGCTATGGTCCCGCACACCGTTAGGCCGTCTTCCGCTTACGCCCCAACATCGTGCAGCCCGCCTCCAGTGGTGTCGCGACAGGCGTGAATGGAGGGACGAATGGAGACGTGTCGTCTTCTGCGATGAGAGTCGCTTCTGCCTTGGTGACAATGATGGTCGTATGCGTGTTTGGCGCCGTGCAGGTGAGCGCCACAATCAGGACTGCATACGACCGAGGCATACAGGGCCAACACCCGGCATCATGGTGTGGGGAGCGATCTCCTACACTGGCCGTACACCTCTGGTGATCGTCGAGGGGACACTGAATAGTGCACAGCCCATCCAAACCGTCATCGAAACCATCGTTCTACCATTCCTAGACCGGCAAGGGATCTTGCTGTTCCAACAGGACAATGCACGTCCACATGTATCCCGTGACACCCAACGTGCTCTAGAAGGTGTAAGTCAACTACCCTGGCCAGCAAGATCTCCGGATCTGTCCCCCATTGAGCATGTTTGGGACTGGACGAAGCGTCGTCTCACGCGGTCTGCACGTTCAGCACGAACTCTGGTCCAACTGAGGCGCCAGGTGGAAATGGCATGGCAAGCCGTTCCACAGGACTACATCCAGCATCTCTACGATCGTCTCCATGGGAGAATAGCAGCCTGCATTGCTGCGAAAGGTGGATATACACTGTACTAGTGCCGACACTGTGCATGCTCTGTTGCCTGTGTCTATGTGCCTGTGGTTCTGTCAGTGTGATCATGTGATGTATCTGACCCCATTAATGTGTCAATAAAGTTTCCCTTTCCTGGGATAGTGAATTCACGGTCTTCTTATTTCAATTACCAGGAGTGTAACTTGAAATATCGTTACACAGTTAATACATCACATATTATACAGTCACGTACTGAGACAATGAAACTACTGTGTATTCTGTAATAGTGCTATGTCTGTCTTCTAGAGGGACTATTTATGAACAGTTACATAACAAAATTTATCACATGAAAATAAGGTTAAACAAAATACACCAGAAAAATAGTGTTAGTCGTGTGCCTGGCGTTGAAACCTCCATCACTAAGCATTCAGCAGTCAACGTTTTTAACGACGGACCTGTCTGCCCTGCGTAATACCGGGTGATCAAAAAGTCAGTATAAATTTTAAAACTGAATAAATCACGGAATAAGGTAGATAGAGAAGTACAAATTGACATGGGGTTTTATTGGAACAAAAAAAAAAATTTCACAAAATGTTCCACAGATGGCGCTTCATCTGATCAGAATAGCAATAATTAACGTAACAAAGTAAGACGAAGCAAAGATGATGTTCTTTACAGGAAATGTTCAATATGTCCACCATCATTCCTCAACACTAGCTTTAATCGAGGAATAATGTTGTGAACAGCACTGTAAGCATGTTCGGAGTTATGGTGAAGCATTGGCGTCGGATGTTGTCATTCAGCATGCCTAGATATGTCGGACGATCACGATACACTTTCGAATTCAGGTAACCCCAAAGCCAATAATCGCACGGACTGAGGTCTGGGGACCTGGGAGGCCAAGCATGACGAATGTGGCGTCTGAGCACACGATCATCACCAAACGACGCGCGCAAGAGGTCTTTCACGCGTCTAGCAATATTGGGTGGAGCGCCATCCTGCATAAACATCGTACGTTCCAGCAGGTGTTTATCAGCCAGGCTGGGGATGAAGCAGTTCTATAACGTATCGGCGTACCTCTCACCCGTCACGGTAGCAGTTACAAAACCAGAATCACGCATTTCCGCGAAGAAAAAAGGCCCGATAACGGTAGATGTGGTTAATCCAACCCATACCGTGACTTTCACGTCGTTCAATGGCGTTTCCGCGGCAGTTCTAGGATTTTCGGTAGCCCAAATTCTGCAGTTGTGGTCGTTGACAGAGCCTCAGAGCGTGAAATGAGCTTCGTCGGTCCACAACACGTTACTCAACCAATCGTCATCTTCCGCCATCTTTTGAAACGCCTACACCGCAAATGCCTTCCGCTTCACTAAATCTCCATGTAACAGCTCATGATGCCGATGGATTTTGTACGGATAATATCGAGAGTACTCCTAAGTGACAACCAAACAGTAGTGTATGGAATGCCGGTGCGACGTGCGACTGCACGAGCGCTGATTTCCCCGTGCATAGACGAACCCGCTACAGTCTCCATTTCTCCCTGAACTGTCTCAGCAGCATTACCCCTTGTGCTCGGTCGGCCACTACGGGGTCTATCGTCTAAACAACCCGTGGCTTCGAAATTCGAAATCATCCCCGTCACAGCTGCATTTGTCAACGGACCTTTACCCATTCGAATCTCCTTTCTATGGCTATAGGATCGTAACGCTGAACTAGCACATTCCCCATTCTGATAATACAGCTTCACTAAATGCGACTTTTCATTCAACGTCAAGATGCTGGCGCATCAAATTCTCTCTCTCATTACAGCTCCCTGTATGCACGATTGTCATGCGCTGTCACTGACGTCTTGCTGTCCAGCACCATCTGTCGGACATTTTGTGAACTTTGATTTTTTTTGTTCTAATAAAACCCCATGTCATTCCAAGCATGTGTGTCAATTTTTACATCTCTATCTACATTATTCCGCGATTCATTCAGTTTTCAAATTTATACTGACTTTTTGATCACCCAGTATATCCTTCTTGTTGCGTCTGGTGATGAATTATCTTGTTGTGTGATTGCCTTCATTTCGTCTACTTCATGGTCCTAAATTGTAACAGTTTGTAGTTAGTTTGATTTCTACTGCTCCTAAATACTTTCGTCTCTGTGTTAATCTCAATCCATAATCTTTATGCTGTGGATTGTTCCACCCATTCGAGATATTCTGTAATTCTCCCTCGCTGTGACAGACAATATCAACTACATTAACGAACCTTATAATTGGCATCTTTTCATCCTGAATTTTGACCCCACTTCGGAATATCTATGTTATTTCTTCCATTCCTTCAGTAGATACGGACTGAACTGTGGAGGAGGAAGACTGGATCCTTACGTCATGCATTTCTCAGTAAGAGCACTTCTCTTTCGGTTTCCATACCTGGTGTTCCTACTTGTTTTCGCTGAGAATTTTGCATCTGAGAAGCTACAGTCGTCCATGGAGTTTGGAGAAACAATGAATGAACAAGGCAGTGCTTTGTATTCTACGAGATGGTAGCACCCTTCCACGCAGTATGCTCCTGCCGCAGACGGTACTTGTTTGTTTGCGCTTGTGTGCAATCTTTCCCTTTCTCAAAAGTTCTACTTTCGCTTATTAAACATCACTTCCCCACATAGAATCTCGATACGATTTCAGAATTTAAATACCGCCCTCTGTGTACGTATGCTGTTGTATAACCTCGAACAAACTATCGTCATATAACCTTTTCGAGGAATATATACTGTGCACTTAAACCACGTGACTTGATTAATTATTTAAATATGAGATTACACAGGAAAATTACACAGCAATTTCTTGCAGCTAAAACTTTATTGACTGGCACACATTATAGGGGTTTTACTTTGGAAATAAATTACAAACTTAAGTGGAAGCCTCATTCAATTTAGGTAATCCTTACCATCTGGCATCAGGTACTCCTTACTATGTCGCATCAAAGGTGCGTTAGCACGTGAAATACCCCATGACAGAAGTGTGAGAGAAAAGTACCCGGATCATTCGAAGAAGGTACATCCAGCATCACGTGATCCTATTACGTGACCTCGTTCAAACACAATGAGGTAAAATGGAAACGAGCTTTTGGCGTCATGGTGTCTCTCGCCTTTAAATGCATGCTTGATTAACATCAACTATCAACGTCCAATTTCAAAGGTAACTAAAGCTCGTCAACTACACCTACATATATACTCCGCAAGCCACCCAACGGTGTGTGGCGGAGGGCACTTTACGTGCCACTGTTATTACCTCCCTTTCCTTTTCCAGTCGCGTTTGGTTCGCGGGAAGAACGACTGCCGGAAAGCCTCCGTGCGTGCTCGAATCTCTCTAATCTTACACTCGTGATCTCCACGGGAGATATAAGTAGGGGGAAGCAATATATTCGATACCTCATCCAGAAACGCACCCTCTCGAAACCTGGACAGCAAGCTACACCACGATTCAGAGCGTCTCTCTTGCAGAGTCTGCCACTTAAGTTTGCTAAACGTCTCCGTAACGCTATCACGCTTACCAATCAACCCTGTGACGAAACGCGCCGCTCTTCTTTGGATCTCTATCTCCTCTGTCAAGCCGACCTGGTACGGATTCCACACTGATGAGCAATACTCAAGTATAGGTCGAACGAGTGTTTTGTAAGCCACTTCCTTTGTTGATGGACTACATTTTCTAAGGACTCTCCCATTGAGTCTCAACCTGGGACCCGACTTACCAACAATTAATTTTATATGATCATTCCACTTCAAATCTTTCCGTACGCATACTCCCAGATATTTTACAGAAGTAAGTGATACCAATGTTTGTTCCGCTATCATATAATCATACAATAAAGGGTCAAATGGCTCTGAGCACTATGGGACTTCACATCTGAGGTCATCAGTCCCCTAGAAGTTATAAGTACTTAAACCTAACTAATCTAAGGACATCACACACATCCATGCCCGAGGCAGGACTCGAAGCTGGGACCGTAGCAGTCGCGCGGTTCCGGAATGAAGCTCCTAGAACCGCTCGGCCATCACGGCCGGCTACAATAAAGGATCCTTCTTTCTATGTATTCGCAATACATTATATTTGTCTATATTAAGTGTCAGTTGCCACTCCCTGCACCAAGTGCCCATCCAATGAAGAACTTACTGCATTTCGCTGCAATTTTCTAATGCTGCAACTTCTCTGTATACTACAGCATCATCCGGGAAAAGCCGCATGCAACTTCCGACAGTATCTACTAGGTCATTTATATATATATTGTGAAAAGCAATGACGCACGGGAATAGCCAAGCAGTCTAGGGCGCTAAAGTCATGGACTGTGCGGCTGGTCCCGGCGGAGGTTCGAGTCCTCCCTCGGGCATGGGTGTCTGTGTTTGTCCTTAGGATAATTTAGGTTAAGTAGTGTGTAAGCTTAGGGACTGATTACCTTAGCAGTTAAGTCCCATAAGATTTCACACACATTTGAACATTTTGAAAATCAATGGTTCCATAACACTCCCCGGTGGTACGCCAGAGGTTACTTTAACGTCTGTAGACATCTCCCCGTTGAGAAGAACATGCTGTGTTCTGTTTGCTAAAAACTCTTCAATCCGGCCACACAGCTGGTCTGATATTCTGTAGGCTCTTACTTTGTTTATCAGGCGACAATGCGGAACTGTATGGAACGCCTTCCGGAAATCAAGGAAAATGTCATCTACCTGGGAGCCTGTACCTAATATTTTCTGGGTTTCATGAACAAATAAGGCGAGTTGGGTCTGACACGATCGCTGTTTCCGGAATCCATGTTGATTCCTACAGAGTAGGTTCTGGGTTTCCAGAAATGACATTTTTTTTTTTTTTTTTTTTTTTTTTTTTTTTTTTTTTTTTTTCATCAGTCTACTGACTGGTTTGATACGGCCCTCCACGAATTCCTTTCCTGTGCTAACCTCTTCATTTCAGAGTAGCACTTGCAACCTACGTCCTCAATTATTTGCTTGACGTATTCCAATCTCTGTCTTCTTCTACAGTTTTTGCCCTCTACAGCTCCCTCTAGTACCATGGAAGTCATTCCCTAATGTCTTAGCAGATGTCCTATCATCCTGACTCTCCGATTCTGCGTAGAACCTCCTCATTCCTTACCTTATCACTCCACCTACTTTTCAACATTCGTCTATAGCACCACATCTTAAATGCTTGGATTCTCTTCTGTTCCTGTTTTCCCACAGTCCATATTTCACTACCGTATAATGCTGTACTCCAGACGTACACATCCTCAGAAATTTCTTCCTCAAATTAAGGCCGGTATTTGATATTAGTAGAGTTCTCTTGGCCATAAATGCCTTTTTTGCCATAGCTAGTCTGCTTTTGATGTCCTCCTTGCTCTGTCCGTCATTGGTTATTTTACTGCCTAGGTAGCAGAATTCCTTAACTTCATCGACTTCGTGACCATCAATCCTGATATTAAGTTTCTCGCGGTTCTCATTTCTACTACTTTCATTACCTTCGTCTTTCTCCGATTTACTCCCAAACCATACTGTGTACTCATTAGACTGTTCATTCCGTGCAGCAGATCATTTAATTCTTCTTCAATTTCACTCAGGATAACAATGTCATCAGCGAATCGTATCATTGATATCCTTTCACCTTGTTTTTTAATTCCACTCCTGAACCTTTCTTTTATTTCCATCATTGCTTCCTCGATGTACAGATTGAAGAGAAGGGGCGAAAGGCTACAGCCTTGTCTTACTCCCTTCTTAATACGAGCACTTCGTTCTTGGTCGTTCACTCTTATTATTCCCTCTTGGTTGTTGTACATATTGCATATGACCCGTCTCTCCCTATAGCTTACCCCTACTTTTTTCAGAATCTTGAACTGCTTGCACCATTTTATATTGTCGAAAGCTTTTTACAGGTCGACAAATCCTATGAACGTGTCTTGATTTTTCTTTAGCCTTGCTTCCATTATTAGCCGTAATGTCAGAATTGCCTCTCTCGTGCCTTTACTTTCCCTAAAGCCAAACTGATCGTCACCTAGCGCATTCTCAATTTTCTTTTCCGTTCTTCTGTATATTATTCTTGTAAGCAGCTTCGATGCATAAGCTGATTGTGCGATAATTCTCGCACTTGTCAGCTCTTGCCGTCTTCGGAATTGTGTGGCTGATGCTTTTCCGAAAGTAAGATGGTTTGTCGCCAGACTCATATATTCTACACACCAACGTGAATAGTCGTTTTATTGCCACTTCCCCTAATGATTTTAGAAATTCTGATGGAATGTTATCCATCCCTTCTGCCTTATTTGACCGTAAGTCCTCCAAAGCTCTTTTAATTCCGATTCTAATACTGGATCCCCGATCTCTTCTAAATCGACTCCTGTTTCTTCTTCTATCACATCAGACAAATCTTCACCCACATAGAGGCTTTCAATGTATTCTATCCACCTAACTGCTCTCTCTTCTGCATTTAACAATGGAATTCCCGTTGCACTCTTAATGTTACCTCCGTTGCTTTTAATGTCACGAAATGTTGTTTTGAATTTCCTGTATGCTGAGTCTGTCCTTCCGACAATCATATCTTTTTCGATGTCTTCACATTTTTCCTGCAGCCATTTCGTCTTAGCTTCCCTGCACTTCCTATTTATTTCATTCCTCAGCGACTTGTATTTCTGTATTCCTGATTTTCCCGGAACATTTATGTACTTCCTCCTTTCATCAATCAACTGAAGTATTTCTTCTGTTACCCATGTTTTCTTCGCAGCTACCTTCTTTGTACCTATGTTTTCCTTCCCTTTTTAGAGACGTCCATTCCTCTTCCACTGTGTTGCCTACTGCGCTATTCCTTATTGCTGTATCTATAGCGTTAGAGAACTTCAAACGTATCTCGTCATTCCTTAGAACTTCCGTATCCCACTTCTTAGCGTATTGATTCTTCCTGACTAATGTCTTGAAATTCAGCCTACTCTTCATCACTACTATATTGTGATCTGAGTTTGTATCTGCTCCTGGGTACGCCTTACAATCCAGTATCTGATTTCGGAATCTCTGCCTGACCATGACGTAATCTAATTCTAATCTTCCCGTATCTCCCGGCCTTTTCCAAGTATACCTCCTCCTCTTGTGATTCTTGATCAGTGTATTCGCTATTACTAGTTGAAACTTGTTACAGAACTCAATTATTCTGTCTCCTCTTTCATTCCTTGTCCCAAGCCCATATTCTCTTGTAACCTTTTCTTCTACTCCTTCCCCTACAATTGCATTCCAGTCGCCCATGACTATTAGATTTTCGTCCCCCTTTACATACTGCATTACCCTTTCAATATCCTCATACACCTTTTCTGTCTGTTCATCTTCAGCTTGCGACGTCGGCATGTATACCTGAACTATCGTTGTCAGTGTTGGTCTGATGTCGATTCTGATTAGAATAACCCGGTCACTGAACTGTTCACAGTAACACACCCTCTGGTCTACCTTCCTATTCATAGCGTATCCTACACCTGTTATACCATTTTCTGCTGCTGTTGATATTACCCGATACTCATCTGACCAGAAATCCTTGTCTTCCTTCCACTTCACTTCACTGACCCCTACTATATCTAGATTGAGCCTTTGCATTTCCCTTTTCAGATTTTCTAGCTTCCCTACCACGTTCAAGCTTCTGACATTCCACGCCCCGTCTCGTAGAACATTATCCTTCCGTTGATTATTCAATCTTTTTCTCATGGTAACCTCCCCCTTGGCAGTCCCTTCCCGGAGATCCGAATGGGGGACTATTCCGGAATCTTTTGCCAATGGTGAGATCATCATGACACTTCTTCAACTACAGGCCACATGTCCTGTGGATACACGTTACGTGTCTTTAATGCAGTGGTTTCCATAGCCTTCTGCATCCTCATGTCTTTGATCATTGCTGATTCTTCCGCCTTTAGGGGCAATTTCCCACCCCTAGGACAAGAGAGTGCCCTGAACCTCTATCCGCTCCTCCACTCTCTTTGACAAGGCCGTTGGCAGAATGAGGCTGACTTGTTATGCCGGAAGTCTTCGGCGGCCAATGCTGATTATTTATCAAAATTTAGGCAATTTCGGGGATCTAACCCGGGATCGAAGACGTTTTTGATTATTAATCAAAGACGCTACCCCGAGACCACGGGTACATGACATGATACGCGAGCAAAAAACTGATTTGCATCCACCCAAATGCGGATGGAGCAAAATTTGAAAAGACAGCTTCATTCAGGTTTATAATTTATGTCGCACAACTTCTTTTTGAGGTTGCGATTTTACTTTTCCGGTCAGAGTATGTTTACGTCGTTAAGGGACATATATGAGAAGAAAGTAGAGTGACAGATTAATTTCTTTCGTTACCTCCGTTGCAGCTTTTGAGTGGTGAAGTTGTAATCTGTGGTACGTCCAGACGGCATCAGCTCTGCTATCATGCTGATGCTCGGCCAGGATGAGAGGTCGGCTGCATTATTAGCTTTGATAGGCCGGCGGGAGACAGGAGGAGAGTCAGCTACCTGATCCAGTACAGGCGTGGACACATGACCCCGTAGCGAGTGCTGTGACCGCAGGACAGCGGTCGATTAGTCATCGCAGGCGGTCAGCACGGTCAGTGACTGAGCTGGGACGGCAGTCGAGGTTTCTGAGACGGTCTACGCTTGGCGATGTGGACAGCGGAACAGGAGATGCGGCGACAACAATAAGGGCCACACCTGAAAGCCGTGCTATTTGCGGTTGACTGAGGTCCCGGTCCAGACTAGTCACAAATCGCCGTAGCAGGCCGATTTTATCTCAGTGGCCCAGTTGGAGCTGTAGGGTTCAGAACAGAGCAATGAGATGGTGCACAGCCAGGACTGGGAAACCTTCTCCAAGTGGGTGTACCAAGCAACTGTGTATGGGACATCGTCAACCGTCTGTCCAGGGTGTGGCCGCTGCATGGGCACAAACTACGCCAAGGATATGTTGGTGTATTTTCCTAGGCCAGATGACGGCCACTCCGGTATAGGCAGGGAAATGGGCTCCGACATTTCAAGCGTAACACTACTTAATTGTATTAGTATGCATCAGGTTAACTGAGTTGTCCAATGTTGTGTATAGTGCAGATTGCAAGTAGGGCCCTGAAAGCATTTAACAAGTAAATTTATGCACAGAAGTTTATTGGCTGTAGTACGACTTGTTATGGTTACTCTGTGATGGCACTTTGAGTCTTGGAATGTGTTCTCAAAACGCGAAAGCCATTTTGGTTTTGTTAATTAGTCTCCATGAGTGAGACTGATTTCAATGTTTTACTGCAAAGAAGGTAATCATGTTTTATCACGCTGAAAGCGTGACTCTTTGGTTTTCACAATTTGTACAAATAAATCTATCTCGTTATTTTTCTCTGTCAGGGTATTTTAGTTAGCCGGCCGCTTTGGCCGAGCGGTTCTAGGCACTTCAATCCGGAACCGCAAGTTCGAATCCTGCCTCGGACATGGATGTGTTTGATGTCCTTAGGTTAGTCAGGTTTAAGTAGTTCTAAGTCTAGGGGACTACTGACCTCAAACGTTAAGTCCCATAGTGCTTAGAGCCATTTGAAGTATTTCAGTTATGCTTTTCATTATACGTAAGATCGTATTAAGATATACAGGGTGACTGCAGAGGGCTGTCATAATCGGTGAGATGATTCTACATGTGAAAATAAACTAAGAAACTCTTGTGAACATGGGTCCGATTTTCGATCGGTTACAGAACTACAATGTGTTGAAGATTACACACATCCATGAATGATTACGAAGACAAGTCTGCATATTACTTACTCAAATGCAGTGTAGGCGCTGTAGTGGACAGAATAATGGTGGAATGAATGAATGATTTATCCTACAAGAGTTTACAAAAAGTATTACACTCACCCCAATGCTCGCGTTGCTGGTTGTATTGTGTTCCACACCGAACACAATCCGCACGTGCTTTAACGCAGGAAACTGTATCGGTGATGCGAGCAACAAGCCCTTCACGTGAACTCACCTTCGTAGCGTACACATCCCCTCCCCACACCCCCCGCCATCCACCCAGCCCCAAAAACAGAGGTCCGATGGGGTTAGATCGGGCGATCTGGCAGGCCAGTTAGTTTACAAATTAGTGACATTCCTACTGAATCAACCTGTATGTATAGGGTAGTCTTGTAGATCGATCACAGTAGCTTGTCGTAGCGACCAGCTGGTTATAAGAGTGCTCGCAAATTCCCTCAGCATCACCCGACTTAATTCGACTACATTCCATTAACCTCGTTTTGCTTTTGTTGATGTTCATCTTATATCCTCCTTTCAAGACACTGTCCATTCCATTCAACTGCTCTTCCAAGTCCTTTGCTGTCTCTGACAGAATTACAATGTCATCGGTGAACCTCAACGTTTTTATTTCTTCTCCATGGATTTTAATACCTGCTCCGAATTTTTCTTTTGTTTCTTTTACCGCTTGCTCAATATACAGATTGAATAACATCGGGGAGAGATTACAACCCTGTCTTACTCCCTTCCCTACAACGGCTTCCCTTTCATGTACCTCGACTCTTATAACTGACATCTGGTTTCTGTACAAATTGTAAATAGCGTTTCGCTCCCTGTATTTTACTCCTGTCACCTTCAGAATTTGAAAGAGAGTATTCCAGTCAACATTGTCAAAAGCTTTCTCTAAATCTACAAATGCTAGAAACGTAGGTTTGACTTTGGTCAATCTTTCTTCTAAGATAAGTCGTAAGGTCAGTATTGCCTCACGTGTTCCAACATTTCTACGGAATCCAAACTGATCCTCCCCGAGGTCCGCATCTACCAGTTTTTCCATTCGTCTGTAAAGAATTTGCGTTAGTATTTTGCAGCTGTGACTTATTAAACAGATAGTTCGTTAATTTTCACATCTGTCAACACCTGCTTTCTTTGGGATTGGAATTAGTATATTCTTCTTGTTGTCTGAAGGTATTTCGCATGTTTCATACATCTTGCTCAGCAGATGGTAGAGTTTTGTCAGGACTGGTTCTCCAAAGGGCGTCAGTAGTTTCAATGGAATGTTGTCTACTCCGGTGGCCTTGTTTCGACTCAGGTCTTTCAGTGCTCTGTCAAACTCTTCACGCAGTATCGTATCTCCCATTTCGTCTTCATCTACATCCTCTTCCATTTCCATAATATTGTCTTCAAGTACATCGCCCTTGTATCCGTGTGAAAGTTAAGAGGTATTATTTTGTTTGAAATTTTTTATTACGCGAATTCTCGCGTCTGTACAGTGATTCGCTGTTAATGTGCGCGTGCGACGACCAAGCACAATGCTTCTTCCCTCTTCAGGGTTTATCCTGTGCGGAGCGTCCTTACGCAGATTCTTTTCCTATCTATTTTCTGTCACGGCACTTATTTGTGTGCAATATTTTCCTTCTGTCACAACTCACTCATACATACACTTAGCAACTATTCTATATCTAATAGGCACAAGTATAAGATTAAATAAACAAAAATGAATCTTACTAACTAGGAATACAACTTACGTCTACCTTTACACACTACACGCTTTAGACTTATACCCTTAAGTATCCCTGAATATAAACGGTTTTAAGTGCTTGTGCGGGAACAACCCTCTTATCCTTCCTGTGTCCGGGTGTGCTAGCAGGTAACACCCATCATGTGGTATCTGTATGTGGTCCTGTAACTTGCCATCACGAGGCTTATGGCGTGTATTTAAAACAAACCTGATTAGCCTTCTAACAGTGGCGCTATAAGTCACTCTTATGCGACTGACGCGAAATTTGAATAGACGTCGTCTTTTAGACGTAGAACCATGCTACCAACGTTCACTTATGCTGACAAGTCTTTCCTGGTACTGCGATGTTTTTTCCACCAGTGTACTTTCAATGCTCTGATTGTTGCCAGCATCATACTGAACAAAAGCAGTAATCACACCAATCTTTAAACATGGAAACAGAAAATATTGTAACAACTACAGAGGTATATCTTTAATTAGCGTTGTGGGTAAAATCTTCTCAGGTATTGTTGAAAGGAAAGTGCGAGTATTAGTTGAGGACCAATTGGATGAAAATCAGTGTGGGCTTAGGCCTCTTAGAGGTTGTCAGGACCAGATCTTTAGCTTACGGCAAATAATGGAGAAGTGTTATGAATGGAACAGGGAATTGTATCTATGCTTTATAGATCTAGAAAAGGCATATGACCGGGTTCCTAGAAGGAAGTTATTGTCTGTTCTACGAGATTATGAAATAGGAGGCAAACTTTTGCAAGCAATTAAAGGTCCTTACATGGATAGTCAGGCAGCAGTTAGAGTTGACGGTAAATTGAGTTCATGGCTCAGAGTAGTTTCAGGGGTAAGACAAGGCTGCAACCTGTCTCCACTGTTGTTCATATTATATATCGGTCATATGTTGAAAACAATAGACTGCCTGGGCGGACACAAACACAAAATAAGCAGTCTTGCATATTCGGATGACTTTAGTTTTGATGGCAGATTCGATTGGAAGTTTGAAAAGTAATATTTCAGAGCTAGATCAGAAATGTAAGGACTATGGTATGACGATTAGCATCTCCAAAACGAAAGTAATGTCAGTGGGAAAGAGATATAAACGGATTGAGTGCCAAATACGAGGAACAAAGTTCGAACAGGTGGACAGTTTCAAGTACTTAGGATGCATATTCTCACAGGATGGCAACATAGTGAAAGAACTGGAAGCGAGATGTACCAAAGCTAATGCAGTGAGTGCTCAGCTACGATCTACTCTCTTCTGCAAGAAGGAAGTCAGTACTGAGACTAAGTTATCTGTGCACCGTTCAATCTTTCGACTAACTTTGTTGTATGGGAGCGAAAGCTAGGTGGATTCAGGGTACCTTATCAATAAGGTTGAGGTTACGGATATGAAAGTAGCTAGGATGATTGCAGGTACTAGTAGATGGGAACAATGGCAGGAGGGTGTCCACAATGAGGAAATAAAAGAAAAACTGGGAATGAACTCTGTAGATGTAGCAGTCAGGGCGAACAGGCTTAGATGGTGGGGTCATGTTACACGCATGGGGGAAGCAAGGTTACCCAAGAGACTCATGGGTTCAGCAGTAGAGGGTAGGAGGAGTCGGGGCAGACCAAGGAGAAGGTACCTGGGTTCGGTTAAGAAAGATTTTGAAGTAATATTCTTAACATCAGAAGAGGCACCAATGTCAGCGCGGAATAGGGGATCATGGAGGAATCTTATACAGGGGGCTATGCTCCAGACTGAACGCTGAAAGGCATAATCAGTCTTAAATGATGATGATGATGTACTTCCAATAGTAAGGTTTCCTCTTCCGCCAACATTTAAAAGTCTGGTGCGAAGTGCAGTTTGTGGATACCACACACAAACATTGTGAAACCAGACGAATTCAAAAGCGAAAACAGACCACAAGTCTGCAACAAAGTAGCAAGTCAATATTGAGTGACAACACTAGGCAGTCGGCAGCGAATTATGTCCACACGTCGCTGATGATCGCAGTTATCCACAGCAGAGGTGATCGATCGTTGAAGCAATGGCCCTGGTGACGGTGCTACCCAAATGGTGTGCTCGATGTACTGAATGACCTGTTTTCTGCACCACGTGATGGGAAACCCCGTGTGTTGACGTATGACCAAACGGGAACAAATGCGCTGAAATGGGGCGTTGTTCATCCAGAGTCACTGTCCCGCAGACGGCGAATGCCACATCGACTTTCAGAATTACGTGCATTAAGGAATTCCTCGAGAGTAGCAGACTGTCACCATAATGGTAGCTACTTTTCAATAACTTTCTCGTTGCTGCTACATTTAATCTCAAGCTGATCAATTCTGAATATATAGTGGCACAGAAATGTTTCTATAAACTTAAAGGGGTTTTAGAGGGTCTCATGGGGAAGAAATCGTCTCTAGAAACGCCAGCGCCGAAGCTGTACAGGGTGTTACAAAAAGGTACGGCCAAATTTTCAGGAAACATCCCTCACACGCAAAGGAAGAAAATATGTTGTGTGGACATGTGTCCGGAAACGCTTACTTTCCAAGTTAGAGCTCATTTTATAACTTCTCTTCACATCGCATTAATCATGGAATCGAAACACACAGCAACAGAACGTTTCAGCGTGACTTCAAACACTTTGTTACAGGAAATGTTCAAAATGTCCTCCGTTAGCAAGGATACATGCATCCACCCTCCGTCGCATTGAATCCCTGATGCGCTGATGCAGCCCTGGAGAATGGCGTATTGTATCACAGCCGTCCACAATACGAGCACGAAGAAGTTCTACATTTGGTACCGGGGTTGCGTAGGCAAGAGTTTTCAAATGCCCCATAATGAAAGTCAAGAGGATTGAGGTCAGGAGAGCGTGGAGGCCATGGAATTGGTCCACCTCTACCAATCCATCGGTCACCTAATCTGTTGTTGAGAATCGTACGAGCTGATAGTGCCTGCACACGCTGTACATGGTACGGAAACAACTGGTTCTCCCTTAGCACTCTCCATACAGTAACGTGGTCAACGTTACCTTGTACAGCAGAAACTTCTCTGACGTTGACATTAGGGTTATCGTCAAGTGCACGAAGAATTGCCTCGTCCATTGCAGGTGTCGTCGTCGTTCTAGGTCTTCCCCAGTCGCGAGTCATAGGCTGGAATGTTCCGTGCTCCCTAAGACGGTGATCAATTGCTTCGAACGTCTTCCTGTCGGGACACCTTCGTACTGGAAATCTGTCTCAATACAAACGTACCGCGCCACGGCTGTTGTCCCGTGCTAATCCATTCATCAAATGAGCGTCTGCCAACTCCGCATTTATAAACGTTGCACTGACTGCAAAACCACGTTCGTGATGAACACTAACCTGTTGATGCTACGTACTGTTGTGCTTGATGCTAGTACTGTATTGTAATGAGCCGCATATCAACACAAGCATCAAAGTCAACATTACCTTCCTTCAATTGGGCCAACTGGCGGTGAATCGAGGAAGTACAGTACATACTGACGAAACTAAAATGATCCCTAACATGGACATTAAGCGTTTCCGAACACATGTCCGCCCTAACATCTTTTCCTTATTTGTGTGTGAGGAATGATTCCTTAAAGTTTGGCCGTACGTTTTTGTAACAGCCTGTAGAAGCCGGCACCTGTCACGAGGCCACTCCTTCGATAGCAAGCGTGACTTTCCACGCTCACGGAACGTAATTGAAAAGTTTCGCCAAGTCTGCTACTCAGTCATCGCGACTGATTGCCACAATCGCCAGGAGAAGATAGAACTTGCTGTTGCATGAAAAGGCCTTGTCCTCTATGAATGTGATTCTCTGTTGCCTAGGTTTATGGCAGTTTCTGACGTGGGTTGCCATCTATAGTTTAGTTTTCTTTTGGTCCCTCTACAATCTCCAACGTTTTTCTATATACAGAGGATAAATAAATTGCAGATGGACACCTGTGTCCGAAACGGTCATCCATGTAGACAACACGCATTCGTAGGATTCCTTTCTAAGCAGCAGCAAGCTTCATCTTCTCCGCTGACGATTGTGGAAATCAGTCGCCACCAATGAATAACAAACAACATTTTGAGACGTTCCGCCTTTGATCCGTCAGCTTACACAGTCACATGTGCTGCCGAAGACGTGGTCTAGTGGCAGGTGACGGTGCCTCTAGCTTCAACGCTCTCAAGCATTGTTGGATGACCTTTCCGGATTGGGGCTCCTATACTCGATTTGTTCCTCAAAACATGCTCTACAACCACTCGAAATTTGCCTCAACATTTGTGGGGTACTGTGTGTAGTTGGTACAAATGTATTCGAATTGGAAATTTTTCATTCAGTCTCCATCTAACTGGACTCAAATTTCACCGATATCTAGGCTGAACAAGGAATACAATACTGCTTCAGTACGTTGCATGTTATTCTGGTGTTTATATTATGACAACAGAATAATATTTTAAGTTTTAAGACGAAAATGTGTAATTTTAATTTCACTAAATTTCGTTAAATAAGTGACAGTTGATTTAAATGAGCTATTTACCAGACATGTATAGACTTAACTTCTTTGCCTTTACGTGTAACCTACGTTCTTGCTCGCACTTGTGGTGAAGAGTAGTTTTAAGATGGAGTGTGGGAAAGGCTGCTCTAACGAGTATTCGTGTTTCAGCTGTTGAAAGACGTAATCATGTTTGAATTGCTGTAAGAGTGAGTGGGAGATATATTAATATTGTAATCACTCATCTGAGGATTATGAATATGGCAGATGTAATGAAGAAACGTTTAACTTGTGGAAGTAGCTCAATTTCTTGATAGAGGTAAATCCACAGGACATTATAATACCACTAAGAAGAGACAAATAAACCAACGTTAAGAGAATAAGCTAACTACATTTTTAATGGTTCAATAGTGTGAGCGACTCTTTTCAATGACTAATATCCTTCCACTGGATGAGTTATTGTATAAATGTTATAGAAATGGGCATATTACAACAAGAACCATCATGACCAATTTCTGCTGATGATAAATATTATAGTCAATCTCAAAAGACGCAGATAATGCTATAAATTATAGCCGCTGTGTTACTGGCTGGTTTTGCTGCTAGTAGTTTTGCTATTAATTAAAATGGAACGTAACTCTTTCTGTACATCAAGCGCATAATTTCATGATGAAATTAAAGCTTGGACAACAGTTCTTAAGTATGGTAAAGTCTTCAAAATGTTTAATGTTACATGTTGAAGGAAACTGAAATTGAAGAAAAAGCGCGTATCTTAAGAAGCAGACAATGTACTATTCTCGGTCTTCCACCCACTGTAGACAAATAAATCAGTAAATTGACAATCTACGAATATTAACATTCAGTAATACAATGTGCAATTATATCGTAGTAAACATATGTCAGAATTAAAGTTTTCACACAAAAGTGTACCTAAAGCAGTGTGCGTGGCACTCCTCCATGGCCGATTCGTTGTAATTTGTTTTAGAACGTAGGTGTGCTACCTACCACATCACGTTACTTCTCTCCTCTCATTAGCTTTCGTTGTGAATAATGTATTAAATTTCGTAAAGAATAATTAACTTCATAATTTCAACACTGGAAGGATAAAATTGTCTTAATGACTTAAGTAAAACCAGCAGTTGCCCAGAAAGGTGTGAATAGTGCTGTCACAACAATCTTAATCCAGTGGCGTTGAGTAACTAACTGGCAGCACATGTGCATCTAGAACAGCCTACAGGTTGTAGTTAAGTGTCTGGCAAAGAGTGCATCGGATCACTTTCACAATACAGGGTGTTTCAGGAAGAATATACGTATTTCGAATTCATATATTTATTAAACTTTAAGACATACTTATATGAAACCTTCAATTTGTTCAAATGGCTCTAAGCACTATTGGAACCAACATGTGTGGTCATCAGTCCCTAAGTCTTGAACTATGTAAACCTAACTAACCTAAGGACATCACACACACATCCATGCCTGAGGCAGGATTCGAACCTGCGATCGTAGCAGCAGCGCGGCTCCAGCGCCTAGAACCACTTGGACACAGCGGCCGGCATGAATCCTTACACACATATTTAAGAACAAGTTCAGATTACAGATGTTCAATATGTCCTCCATCAGCGACACGAACAATATTACATCGATACTCAAATTCCTCCCAAACTCGTGCAACCATGTCCTTCGTCACTGATGTTATGGCAGTACGGATCCGGTTCTCGAACTCTTCCAGTTTCTGTGGGAGCGGTGGTACATAAACGTTGTCTTTAACGAAACCACACAGGAAGACGTCAGAGGGTGTTAAATCCGGTGACCGTGTAGTCCAGCTGAGACACGCTAAGTCTCCAGCTCATTTTCGACCAGGCCAACGAACTTGTCGAAAAATAAAGTTGTCCACGAACAGCCTCGGAAACAACCAGTTTTGTATCATAGTGAGATCGTTAACCGTGTTTCCATCAAAGATGAATAGACCGTAAACAGTTGATCGACATATGGCACAAAACAAATTGACTTTTGGCGAATCTCATACATGTGCAATGGTTGCATGTGCGTTCTTAGGCCCTAAATTCGACCATTGTGTTTGTTTACTTGACCACTAACATCGAAAGTCGCTTTATCACTGAACACGATGCGTTGTGCGAAAGTGTTATCATTGTCAATAGTATCAATGATCTCGTTACAAAATGCCACACGTCTGCGTTTGTCATCAGGACGCAGAGCTTGTAACAGCTTCTAACCTGTTCGGCTTCATAACCAACCGACCTCTCCAAACACGCCAAATTGTTGTTGTTGTAGGCAGTTGTAACTCCCGACTGGCATGACGAGTTGATTTTGAAGGACCACGCTGGGAAGCAGTTTGAATTCGTTCAACATTTTCTTCAGAAACACGAGGGCGGCCAGTACTCTTTCCTTACACATCCTGTATCTAGAAACTGTCGATACCATATACGAATGTTCCACCCATTCGGAGGATCAGTTTGGTTCCTCAACTGAAAACGTCTTTGCACTGCAATCACGGAATTGCACTTCGCAAACTCGAGAACACAAAATGATTTCTGCGGCGGAGTAGCCATTTTAAACATATGACGGTCACCAAGCAAAACAGAAGACAATTGACATCTAGCGGCTATTAATATAAACTAGACTATATATTCCTTTCTCCAATAGCCGAGCCGAGGCGCAGCTATCGATAGTGTGGACAAAATATTCCTTTGTATTACATATATTCTTTTTGAAACACCATGTATTTCTCTCCCCTTTCTCTCTCAAACAGCGCAAAGGAAAAAAGAACACTTACATATTTCCGAGTGAGTTCTGATTTCCCTTATTTTATTATGATGACCAATTTTGCCTATGTAGATGGGCGCCAACGATATATTTTCTCGTTCAGAGGAGAAAAGTGGAGATGGAAATTTTGTGAAAAGTTCTCGCTGCAACGAATAACTTCTTTGTTCTAATGATTTCGTATCATATTCGTAACGCTCTCTCTCCTATTTCGCGATAATATAAAACGAACTGTCCTTTGATCTTTTTCCAAGTCTTCCATCAATCTTATCTCATACTGACCCCATAAGGCGCAGGAATACTCCAGAACTGTAAAGACAAGCGTAGTGTAGGCTGTCTTTTCAGTAGACTTTTCACTTCTTTGTGTGTCCTGCAAATAAAACGAGCGGAAAGTAAATTTCAAAGTAAACTGAATAAGGTCCTCTTGGAAGCTCTTCCTATAAATCAAAAACTATTTTATTTACAAACTTGTGGAATCTACTCAGCAAAAGAACTGTATATTGACTTCCGTTATTGAACGAAGTACTGTTTTCTGTTATGTGGACTCGTATGTAGCTCGTTAACTTGAACACAGATTAGAGTACCAGTTAACTTAGTAGCAAATGGATGAAACCATTCCACACGCCATTTAAGTGTCCCCTGAAACATAAGTTTGTGGGACGCTGCATAAGCAATTTCGATAGACAGTAAGAAACGGAATGAATAGGGTTGCAGTACTAGACAGGAGATAAGTGTATAACTAGCTTAGAAATTGCTTAACATTTATGTATGCTACGTTTCCATTGCTTCAGCTTTCGCTGTCTTCGTCGCGATGACAGCAGTGCAATTAATTCAACGACCTTATAAAGTATGCAAGTTAAAGAAAAGGAGGACTATCGAGAGAAACCGGCACAGCGAACTGATAAAATCTCGAGTTTCGTCGGCTTCCGTTGTAATTATTTTCGTGAAATATATCTCGTAATCGGATCTTGCAGCGCGCTGCTAAGTTTCCGTCCAATTAGGCGCGAGTTAACGTGCCCAGAGTCCCAGAGTCCGGCTCGGAGGGCTGGGTTCACTGTTAATAATCCAGCAGCATAATCACGCGCTGGACACAGCCAAAGTTCTTCCCAAGGGTAACAGAAGCCCGGAAAACGGAAGAAAGGGAGCACAGACCATTCGAAAATGTAATCCTTAGAGTCGCATTACGTTTTCTGTATGAACAAGCGAAAGAAAGTGGTACTTTCAAGAGCAACCATTCCGGCACTCGCCTTAAGAGGTGCCTCGAACTGACACATTTACCTCTCTCCATAATACCTTGAAGTTTGTATAGAGAAGACCATTCCGAGAAGATGGCACTTTAGCAGCTCTTAAGTGGACCGCTATGAAGACGGTCAACCATAGGTTTTAACAGCGTATTACCTTCAAAATTACGCTTTATGTTCTGACACAATGTCGCGCAGGAGGCGTGAGACACATATCAATACCGAACGCGTCTTTCTTTTCTCCACGGGTGTATTTGGTAGCTAACAACAATAGTTCACCTGTCATCGTATGTAAGCTTAGTTGTCTATGTACGCTACTGACCAGTAAAATTCCTACACCACGAAGATGACGTGCAACGAACGCGAAATTTAACCGACAGGAAGAAGATGCTGTGATATGCAAATATTCGGCTTTTCAGAGGATTCACACAAGGTTGACGCCGGTGGCGACACCTACAACGTGCTGACATGAGGAAAGTTTCCAACCCATTTCTTATACACAAACAGCAGTTGACCGACGTTGCCTGGTGAAACGTTGTTGTGCTGCCTCGTGTAAGGAGGAGAAATGCGTACCATCACGTTTCCGACTTTGGTAACGGTCGGATTGTAGCCTATCGCTATTGCGGTTTACCGTATCGCGACATTGCTGCTCCCTTTGGTCGAGATCCAATGACTGTTAGCAGAATATGGAATCGGTGGGTTCAGGAGGGTAATATGGAACGCCGTGCTTGATCCCAACGGCCTCGTATCACTAGCAGTCGAGACGACAGGCATCGTATCAGCATGGCTTCACAGCTGCAAGCAGCGCTGGCTTCGGTCGCGCAGCTTGAAGCTGTTGCCAATGGGCACCACTGTGGGGAGCCGGACTCGGGTATCACGGGGATGTCAACCTCGTCCCGTCTGTCCCCAGATCGGTCTGCCGCTGTGGTTGCCCCGGTTGCTGCCCGCAGTGGGGCTGAGCTCTTGCCTATGGTTGATTGGGAGGTCGTTCCAAGGCGCGGCAGGCAGCGAAAGGCGTCCCCGGAGGCTGATCAGAAAGCCGCCCCGGTGCGTCTGTGAAACAGGTTTCAGGCAATGTCTCCGGCTGAGCCAGGTGAAGCTGCCTGCCCTATTTCAAAGGATGATTCTCAGCTTTCAAGGTCCGGGCAATCACAGAGGGTGACCTTCTTAGTAGTTGGGAGCTCCAATGTTAGGCGCGTAATGGGACTCCTTAGGGATATGGCGGCTAAGGAGGGGAAGAAATCCAGTGTGCATTCCGTGTGCATTCCGGGTGGACTCATTCCTGATGTGGAAAGGGTCCTTCCGGATGCCATGAAGAGCACAGGGTGCAGGGTGCAGCCAGCTGCAGGTGGCGGCACATGTCGGCACTAATGACGTGTGTCGCCTTTGATCTGAGGAAATTCTCTCTGGATTCCAGCGGCTAACTGATTTGGTGAAGGCTGCCGGTCTTGCTTACGAGATGAAGGCAGAGCTCACCATCTGCAGCATCGTTGACAGAACCGACTGCGGACGTTTCGTGCAGAGCCGGGTGGAGGGTCTGAATCAGACGGTTTTTGCGACCGTGTTGGCTGCAGATTCCTTGACTTGCGCCGTAGGGTGGTGGGGTTTCGGGTTCCGCTGAATAGGTCAGGAGTTCACTACACTCAGCTGGCGGCTACACGGGTAGCGGAGGATGTGTGGCGTGGACTGGGCGGTTTTTTTAGGTTAGAAGGCCTCAGAAAAGTGCGGGATGGGCTGCAATGTCAAAGGGTGCATGGAAATACAGGACGAGCTTGGATCAAGGAATAGTCGGAATTGTAGTTGTAAATTCTTGTAGTTGTGCTCGGAACGTCCCCGAGCTTCAAGCGCTAATAGAAAGCACAGAAGCTGAAATCGTTATAGGCATAGAAAGCTGGATAACGCCTGAAATAAGTTCTGCACAAATTTTTACGAAGTCTCAGACGATGTTCAGGAAAGATAGATTAGGCAGAATTGGTGGTGCAGTTTTTGTGTCTGTCAGTAGTGGTTTATCTTGTAGTGAAGTCGAAATAGATACTCCGTGCGAATCGGTATGGGTGGAGATTATATTTAACAGTCGAACTAAGTTAATAATTGGCTCCTTCTACCGACCCACAGACTCCGATGATATAGTTGCTGAACAGTTCAGAGAAAATTCGAGTCTCGTTACCAATTAATACCCCACTCATACGGTTATAGTTGGTGGGGACTTCAAAAAGCGGATAAAGTGTCACTAGAAGCCTTTCTAGTAGACAATCTCCATTCCTTCCGAACTGACTTGCAAATGTAGACGAGATGAGGCTCAAAATCAAAAATATAGTAGCAACAGCAGTTGAGAGATTCATACCTCATAAATTGGTAAGAGATGGAACTGATCCCCCGTGGTACACAAAACAGGTCCGAACGCTGTTGCAGAGGCAACGAAATAAGAATGCGAAGTTCAGAAGAATGCGAAATCTTGAAGATTGGCTGAAATTTACAGACGCGCGAAATTTGGCACGGACTTCAATGCGAGATGCCTTTAATATGTTCACAACGAAACATTGTATCGAAATTTGGTAGAAAATCCGAAGAAATTCTGGGCGTATGTAAAGTACACAAGCGGCAAGACGCAGTCAATACCTTCCCTGCACAGTGCCGGTGGTACTGTTCCCGACGACTGTGCCACTAAAGCTGAGTTATTGAACACAGATTTCCGAAATTCCTGCATCAGGGAAGACGAATGGAATATTCTAGAATTTGAAGTGTTCAAAAGTCATAATATATATAGTAGTTCATGACATCTATTGTTACAAATTTCAAAACTCCGCCATCTCTCTCCCCACATCAACCACTGCTGGCGGCTCACCTCCGACTGCGCAACGCCACGCGCTGTTAACATCCAGCTGCCCAATACTACAATGGCGAGTACTACAACAATACCAACCAGCCACTGACTGCACACAGCACATCCACTGATTTTCATACAGAGCGCTACGTGGCGTTACCATTATAAAAACCTATACAGCCCACTTACACAGCTAGCTCTTCATTCGCACGAAGTAATGGCCGCTATCGACAGGGGATCTCAAGTTGATTCCGTATTTCTAGATTTCCGGAGAGCTTTTGACACCGTTCCTCACAAGCGACTTCTAATCAAGCTGCGGGCCTATGGGGTGTCGTCTCAGTTGTGCGACTGGACTCGTGATTTCCTGTCAGGAAGGTCGCAGTTTGTAGTAATAGACGACAAATCATCGAGTAAAACTGAAGCGATATCAGGTGTCCCCCACGGAAGCGTCCTTGGACCTCTGCTGTTCCTGATGTATATAAATGCCCTGGGTGACAATCTGAGTAGTTCTCTTAGGTTGTTCGCAGATGATGCTGTAATTTACCGTCTAGTAAGGTCATCCGAAGACCAGTATCAGTTGCAAAGCGATTTAGAAAAGATTGCTGTGTGGTGTGGCAGGTGGCAGTTTACGCTAAATAACGAAAAGTGTAAAGTAATCCACATGAGTTCCAAATGAAATCCGTTGGAATTCGATTACTCGATAAATAGTACAATTCTCAAGGCTGTCAATTCAACTAAGTACCTGGGTGTTAAAATTACGAACAACTTCAGTTGGAAAGACAACATAGATAATATTGTGGGGAAGGCGAAATAAAGGTTGCGTTTCATTGGCAAGACACGTAGATGATGCAACAAGTACACTAAAGAGACAGCTTACACTACACTCGTTCGTCCTCTGTTACAATATGGCTGCGCGGTGTGGGATCCTTACCAGGTGGGATTGACGGAGGACATCAAAAGGGTGCAAAAAAGGGCAGCTCGTTTTGTATTATCATGTAATAGGGGAGACAGTGTAGCAGATATGATACGCGAATTGGGATGGAAGCCATTACAGCAAAGACCTCTTTCGTCGCGGCGAGATCTATTTACGAAATTTCAGTCACCAACTTTCTCTTCCGAATGCTAAAATATTTTGTTGCTCCCAACCTACGTAGATAGGATTGATCATCAAAATAAAATAAGAGAAATCAGAACTCGAACAGAAAGGTTTAGGTGTTCGTTTATACCGCGCGCTGTTCGGGAGTGGAATGGTAGAGACATAGTATGATTGTGGTTCTATGAACCCTCTGCCAAGCACTTAAATGTGAATTGCAGAGTAATCGTTTAGATGTAGATGTAGGTGTAGATGTAGATGGCTGTAGCGTATCGTGCAGCCACGTCTCGATCCCTGATTCAACAGATGGGGACATTTTCAAGACAACAACCATTTGCACGAACAGTTCGACGACGTTTGCAGCAGCATGGACTATCAGCTCGGAGACCATGGCTGCGGTCAACCTGACGCTACATCACAGACAGGAGCGCCTGCTATGGTGTACTCAACCATTGACGGCACTTTCAACAGTGGACGTTACATTTCAGATGTGTTACGACCTGTGGCTCTAGCCTTCTTTCGAGCCCTGCGAAACCCTACATTTTAGCAGGATAATGCTCGATCGCATGTTGCAGGTCCTGTACGGGCCTTTCTGGATACCGAAAATGTTCGACTGCTGCCCTGGCCAGCACATTCTCCAGATGTCTCACCAACTGAAAACGTCTGGTCATTGGTGGCCGAGTATCTGGCCCGTCACCATACGCCAGTCACTACTCTTGATGAACTGTGGTATCGTGTTGAAGCAGCATGGGTAGCTGTACTTGTACATGCCATCCAAGCTCTGTTTGACTCAATGCCTAGGCGTATCAAGGCCGTTATTAAGGCCAGAGGTTGTTATTCTGGGTACTGATTTCTCAGGATCTATGCATCCAAACTGCGTGAAAACGTAATCACAAATCAGTTCTAGTATAATATATTTGTCCAATGAATACCCGTTTATCATCTGCATTTCTTCTTGGTGTAGCAATTTTAATGGTCAGTAGTGTATTAACTCTTAATCTCGTCTGTACGCTGTGCTTGTACTTCAGTACAGTTATCATATTCTTGGCAGATGTTGAGACGATGCGCTATGCCTGAAACGCGTAAATCAGTAAAATGTTTGGGAACAGGTTAGCTGTTGTTACTAGCGACTCAATATAGTGGTGAAAAAAAGACATGCTGAACGTAACGACGCAGCTTAATGGACAAAAAATTCTGTTGAAATTTGCGGGAAGCTTTCGGAGTTAATTTTCGGTGTCATTGTTACCTGCAGCCTCGACTTCTGTGGACCTAGCGAATTATAAAACTGTGGACTCTAAACTAATATAACTCCGTTATTCTTACACGTCACTCCTTCTAAACACGTACACAACCTGTAGAGATTTATTGCCTCAACATACTTCGTACCCGTGGTCTAGGATTAGCGTCTTTGATTCATAATCAAAACGCATTCGATACCCGACACTGCCTAAATTTTGATAAATAATCAGCACTGGCGGCAGAAGACTTCCGGCATAAGAAGTCAGCCTCATTCTGCCAACGGCCTGGTCAAAGAGGGCGGAGGAGCGGATAGAAGTTGAAACGTCCCCTTAGAAAAATTTATACACGACTGTGCATAAGCTGACACACAATATTTTTAGCGCAACGCAATCTGACTTCCAAAAATCCCTACGAAAGAATGGCCCTGACTAACATTAACCTATATGTTTCACAAATCACTTACCTCACAAAAATCTTCGTTACTCGAACTACTGCAATACAACAAGCGCCACTACTGCCAGCTAACAAAAAGATTCAAACTACGGAAGTCACTAACTACTGATAGGCACAGTTAGCAAATGAAAGATTTTAATAGGGAACAAACAATGTATTTACCTTTATAGTCATAATAAATATATCAGTTCATGACACCAATTCTTACAAATTTCAAAACTCCGCCATCTCTCTCCCCACGTCCACCACTGCTGGCGGCTCACCTCCAACTGCGCAACGCTACGCGCTGTTAGCATCCAGCTGCCGCTGCCCAACACTACAATGGCAGACAACAATACAAACCAGCCACAGACTGCACACATGACACAGCCAGTGATTTTTATACAGAGCGCTACGTGGCGGCGGCGTTACCAATAAAAAAACCTAAACAGCCTACTTACAAGGTTCAGGGCACTCTCTTGTCCTAGGGGTCGAAAATTGCCCCTAAAGGCGGAAGAATCAGCAATGATCAACGACATGAGAATGCAGAAGGCAATGGAAACCACTGCATTAAAGACACGTAACGTGTATCCACAGGACATGTGGCCTGTAGTTGAAAAAGTGTCATGATGATCTCTCCATTGGCAAAAGATTCCGGAATAGTCCCCCATTCGGATCTTCGGGAGGGGACTCCCAAGGGGGAGGTTACCATGAGAAAAAGATTGGATAATCAACGAAACGATAATGTTCTACGAGTCAGGGCGTGGAATGTCAGAAGCTTGAACGTGATAGGGAAAGGAAAAAATCTGGAAACGGAAATGCAAAGGCTCAATCTAGATAAAGTAGGGGTCAGTGAAGTGAAGTGGAAGGAAGACAAGGATTTCTGGTCAGGTGAGTATCGGGTAATAATAACAGCAGCAGAAAATGGTATAACACGTGTAGGATTCGTTATGAATAGGAAAGCAGGGCAGAGGGTGTGTTACTGTGAACAGTTCAGTGACCGGGTTGTTCTGATCAGAATCGACATCAGACGAACACCGACAACGATAGTTCAGATATACATGCCGACGTCGCAAGCTGAAGATGAACAGATAGAGAAAGTGCATGAGGATATTGAAAGGGTAATGCAATATGTAAAGGGGGACGAAAATCTAATAGTCATGGGCGACTGGAATGCAGTTGTAGGGGAAGGAGTAGAAGAAAAGGTTGCAGGAGAATATGGGCTTGGGACAAGAAGTGAAAGAGGAGAAAGAATAATTGAGTTCTGTAACAGGTGTCAGCTAGTAATAGCGAATCCACTGTTCAGAAATCACAAGAGAAGGAGGTATACTTGTCAGTCAGTCAGGAAGAATCAATACGATAAGAAGTGGGATACGGAAGTTCTAAGGAATGACGATATACGTTTGAAGTTCTCTAACACTATAGATCCAGCAATAAGGAATAGCGCAGTAGGCAACACAGTTGAAGAGGAATGGACGTCTCTAAAAAGGGCCATCACAGAAGTTGGGAAGGAAAACATAGGTACAAAGAAGGTAGCTCCGAAGAAACCATGGGTAACAGAAGAAATACTTCAATTGATTGATGAAAGGAGAGAGTACAAACATGTTCCGGGAAAATCAGGAATACAGAAATACAAGTCGCTGAGGAATGAAATAAATAGGAAGTGCAGGGAAGCTAAGACCAAATGGCTGCAGGAAAAATGTGAAGACATCGAAAAAGATATGATTGTCGGAAGAACAGACTCAGCATACAGGAAAGTCAAAACAACCTTGGGTGACATTAAAAGCAACGGTGGTAACATTAAGAGTGCAACGGGAATTCCACTGTTAAATGCAGAGAAGAGAGCAGTTAGGTGGAAAGAATACATTGAAAGCCTCTATGAGGGTGAAGATTTGTCTGATGTGATAGAAGAATAAACTGGAGTCGATTTAGAAGAGATAGGGGATCCAGTATTAGAATCGGAATTTAAAAGAGCTTTGGAGGACTTACGGTCAAATAAGGCAGAAGGGATAGATAATATTCCATCAGAATTTCTAAAATCAGTAGGGGAAGTGGGAACAAAACGACTATTCACGTTGGTGTGTAGGATATATGAGTCTAGCGACATACCATCTGACTTTCGGAAAAGCATCATCCACACAATTCCGAAGACGGCAAGAGCTGACAAGTGCGAGAATCAGCTTAACAGCTCATGCATCGGAGCTTCTTACAAGAATAATATACAGAAGAATGGAAAAGAAAATTGAGAATGCGCTAGGTGACGATCAGTTTGGCTTTATGGAAAGTAAAGGCACGAGAGAGGCAATTCTGACGTTACGGCTAATAATGGAAGCAAGGCTAAAGAAAAATCAAGACACGTTCATAGGGTTTGTCGACCTGGAAAAAGCGTTCGACAATATAAAATGGTGTAAGCTGTTCAAGATTCTGAAAAAAGTAGGGGTAAGCTATAGGTAGAGACGGGTCATATGCAATATGTACAACAACCAAGAGGGAATAATAAGAGTGGACGACCAAGAACGAAGTGCTCGTATTAAGAAGGGTGTAAGACAAGGCTGTAGCCTTTCGCCCCTACTCTTCAATCTGTACATCGAGGAAGCAATGATGGAAATAAAAGAAAGGTTCAGGAGTGGAATTACAATACAAGGTGAAAGGATATCAATGATACGATTCGCTGATGACATTGTTATCCTGAGCGAAATTGAAGAAGAATTAAATGATCTGCTGAACTGAATGAACAGTCTAATGAGTACACAGTATGGTTTGAGAGTAAATCGGAGAAAGACGAAAGTAATGAGTAGTAGAAATGAGAACAGCGAGAAACTTAACATCAGGATTGATGGTCACGAAGTCAATGAAGTTAAGGAATTCTGCTACCTAGGCAGTAAAATAACCAATGACGGACTCAGCAAGGAGGACATCAAAAGCAGACTCGCTATGGCAAAAAAGGCATTTCTGGCCAAGAGAAGTCTACTAATATCAAATACCGGCCTTAATTTGAGGAAGAAATCTCTGACGATGTACGTCTGGAGTACAGCATTGTATGGTAGTGAACCATGGACTGTGGGAAAAACGGAACAGAAGAGATTCGAAGCATTTGAGATGTGGTGCTACAGACGAATGTTGAAAATTAGGTGGACTGATAAGGTAAGGAATGAGGAGGTTCTACGCAGAATCGGAGAGGAAAGGAATATGTGGAAAACACTGATAAGGAGAAGGGACAGGATGATAGGACATGTGCTAAGACATGAGGGAATGACTTCCATGGTACTTCAGTCCCAAGCGTCACTAAAGCTTACCTAGAGATGTCTAGGTTTTGGGAACCTAGAATTATGTATGTGTATTTTCGTGTATTCTTTTTTTTTTTGTACCGATTCAAACATGTTTAAGATGCGTTTCATCCATTTAGAACCATTTACTCTTCCCTTGTGGCTAGAAAAAATTCTGCATCTGTGCATTGTGTGGGTAACATTTTCCGGTTTAGGATATACGTCGTACAAATATGTTGTTCCGATTTTTAAAAATAAATTTCGTTTCTGTAATTGTATAAAATCTTTCTTGCCTTGTAATTCCATTTTAAATTATTTCATAGAGAGGATAAAATATTCAACTGCACAGAGACAATTCTGTTATAACGGTATTCTAATAATGAATTTAGGTATATACAGAGACACGTGCTATGCTGCAAACATTTTGTGTGGTTTTAAAAGCTATTTCCACTTTGTTGCTCTTACATTTAAGGCTTTTTATGAACCATTTGCCTGTAATTCATATACCTAGATATTTATCCTCTTTATGCGTAATTGGGGTCTTTTGGACCCAGCTATCTTCACTTTATTAATGAATTGTCACGCTTATTTCCTTATTTATGAATTTTTTCGATACTACTTGATGGAAAAAATTCCGTATTTAATGTTGAATTACACGTACACTGTATTCGTTCTAATGATAAATTACAGCTCAGTACATCCCCACTTTTAAGCTTCACATGAAGTAATCAACCAGTCTCATACACCCGAACCGCCACCATGACACACACAGCTACACAAATATAAAAACACAATAGAATTTTCTAATCCTATTTCAATGTCGTGCAGTCATCAGGCGTACACTAGTAGGCCTTCGAATCGGAAAACCCATTTCCAAGATGTTCCATTGAATGGTTCGCACACTGACAGCTGTCGATGGTCCAGCGGAAGGGTTCCTCTTCTGCCACGTTTAACGGTTCTCTTCAGTTGTCGTTGGTACCGTTCTTGCAGGATGTTTTTCCGGCCTCAGCGATGACGGAAATTTGGTGTTCTTCGGCATTCCTGACATTCACAGTTCACTCGTGAAATCGTCGTACGGGAAAATCCCTACTTCATCGCTACATCAAAGACGCTGTGTGCCATCACTTGTGCGCCGACTATAACACCACGTTCCAACTCACTTAAATCTTGATAGCCTACCACTGTAGCAGCAGTGACCGATGTAACAACTGCACCAGGACACCTGTTGTCTTATATAGGCGATCCCGACCTCAGTGCCATATTTTGCCTGTTTGCATATCTCTATATTTGAATACGCATGCCTATACCAGTTTCCTTGGCGTTTTAGTCTGTTTGATTCCGTATACCGAAGTACAATTATACAGGCTTAGTTTGGGTAGCTGGAACAGTCTTTTAGTAATAAACAACGAATTGCCTTGGCAGATTTCTCGGACTCTCTGTCTTGTACCAAGACGGAATTTTCCCGTCACTCCCTCATTAATTTGGTTCCCACTTTTGGGTTGCAGTTTTCAACAAAGAAGATGATATCCTTTTTTGGTGGCAGTGATTCTTCTAAACTGGGCAATAACATGCTTCTCAGCATTGGTGGTTGCCGCATAAACTTGAATGATCGTGATATTAATGGCCCGACCTCGAAATCTGATGGACATCATTCTATCATTTTTATAGTTTAATCCCATTACAGTTTTCCTTAGTCTCTCACTAACTACAAAGGCTACTCCATTACTTCTGTTGTTCTCTTGTCCAGAATAGTATACCATATGGCCGACCGAAGCAAATTTTCCCATACCAGTCCAGTAATCCACGTCATTTTACTTGTTCCCAATATGGCGATGTCAATCCTCTCAATTTCTCTTTTCACCATGTCTAATTTTCCGCCTAACCAACAGATTTTATATCTTTTTTACATCTTACATCAGAAATAACAGCGAAGAGCATAATGCACAGAAATAACAGCCCAAGCAATTTCCCAGTAACAGGCTACACGAGGGTTTTAATCGGCACGGATGTGTAAACTACGCAGTGGC
The DNA here is from genome assembly GCF_023897955.1 of Schistocerca gregaria. NCBI lineage: Eukaryota > Metazoa > Arthropoda > Insecta > Orthoptera > Acrididae > Schistocerca > Schistocerca gregaria. The sequence continues at coordinate 1,187,392,014 of NC_064920.1, read as the reverse complement.
GAGCTCCTGTTAGCTGGAGCAAGCTCCCCCACTCCTTTCTCCCCCCACCTCCCCCACGTCCGTTGGAATAACACACTGGAGCGCCGCAATCGTACCGGCGGTATTTGTTTCGGCTATTACTCTTTGCGGATGAGTCGGCCAATCGGCAGAGAGGACTTCGCCCCCATGTTCCCCTCTCCAGCCGCTCTGTCTCGCTGTCAGCTGCGATGCCGCGGTTAATCTCCCGCACTGCTGAACGTCCTCGAGCGTCCCGTTGGAGGGTCGTTGCACCAGTCTGACGAGAGCCGGTCAGCAGTCGTGCGTCTGCGCCAGTAATGGAAGTGGTCCGCGGCAAACGTGGCTTCTCTCTCTCTCTTACTTCCCCTGTTGTACGAGAAAGGAAAACAGCGCGGCTCTGGAAGTTCAAAACTGAAAACTCTTAATGCTGATCCTGATTAAAACCTGTTGGAAAACTGTGAGAGAAGATCAGTAGTAAATGAAGTCGCAGAGCAGAAAAGTATTATTTTGAAAAATGCGATAGTTTGTCGTAATAAGAACTACCATTATTGTCAGTTATCCAAACCTATTACTAAGCAGTAATTTAGCATTGTTGTTGGTATTCACTGCGCAAAGGAAACTAATGTGGAAATACTAAATGTGAGCCTTGGTAAATGTTAGATAACTATTTCCTCAGCGTACAATTCAGAAACCACTCCTATATTTCAGTGACGAATCAGAAATAGATTGTTTTGCTGGCGATACAGGTATCGTCAACCACCAAAGAGTAGCAGCAACAGATGAAGCTATAAATGAACTATTGTTAAATACGATTGAATGTTTCTTCGTTAATGTTCCATCATGTTAAAAAAACACACAACTAATTCAGTTCTGTACAAGTCAAGATATATCGTAATCAATAACAAGACAGCATTGGGGAGACAAAAAACGTAAAAGTAAGTTTCCGAAATTCCTGAATGTGCGTACTGATCATAATGTGAACTACGAGTTATGTGTTATATATTTTTTCAAATGCTTCAGTTTAGTAATCTTGCTGTACATTTAATTGCGGATTCTTGCTTTGAAAGCTTTATAAAATTAATTTATGTTGTATGCTTTCATTCACTGAGGCAATTCGACACACAGACATAAAGTTCTCATTACACACAGATATCCTGTATGTATGGTGTCCATCCATAAATGTAACGGAGGCGACGATTTAAAAACTTGGGCATGGTAACAACCACTTTGCAGTACGTTTACTCAATTATGAAGTCTGAAGTGCATAACTATATACAAAATGAAAATAATAGTGGTATTTATAAACACAGCACAAGGAGCAAGATTAGCCTTCCTATACACAACGGAAAGGAGCAAAGTACATAGTCCTAAAAGTATTCTACCAACTCCCTTGTGAATTATAGGTTCAAATTGAAATATGAAGCATGCTTAAATGAAATAGATCCGCATATTGCGAATACATATTAGCATCACCTATTTCTGACACATGAAATTTTGTGCCTGACTGGGATTCGAACCCAAATTTCCAGCCTGTCATGAGCAGTCCCCTAGCACGTCATTAGTGCTGGTCAAACCTCCACATGTCACACAGTCACAATTCAACTGCTGGACGTTCGTGAAACTAAACGTAGTAAGATCTTTGTTATTATTTTGTACTGTCGTTTTAGCCCCGCGAGACGTGATCTTAACAATGAAGGGTACAGTGTCTGTGATGATGTAGTAACTGCACTTATTATACACAGTGTTTTCAGACAAATAATAGGAAACGGCAGTATCTGATTACAGCTTTAGTGGTAAATTCAGAAACCTTTAACTTCCTTTGAATAGCTGCCACTCCGTATAAAGCCGAAGCAATGTGTTCATATAAAACCATCATTGTGTCGTCAAATATACATCCAGACATTGGATATGAGCCAGTAACAAAGCAGTCAAACTACTCTATTAATATCAGAAAATTTATTAACTTACACAAACTCCACCAAAAAGAAGGGGGATTATGGGTTGTCGTTGGTACTAGAAACTTACATTAGAACAGTAACTGCAAAAAACTGCAGTACACTTACTCAAAGCCTAACAGATTATGGTTTATAATCTCAGTTTTTGCTGGACAAATGTGTTTGTCATTTATGACACACACTGCCTAATAACCTGGAAAACTAGATGCTTCTGTAGTGGAAGAAAGACGTGTCGATGATGCCGTCTCTACCGCCGCTTGTCTCGAAATACTGCGTTTACTTTTCTTGTCTAAAGTGCTGCGAAGCTATTATGGCAACTTATTTGTATATCGTAGCCGCTAAGCAGTATGTGATACAGTATAATTGAAAGGATCTCTGTTCACGAAACAAATCTTAAATAAGGTACTCACATATGGTGATGTTGAACAAATGGCAGAATTCGTGAACAATGAAAAGGGTTCTAGAGATAATAAATTCAACGAATCCAGTGATTTGAGAAATGTAATATAATGTTTGATAAAAATAACTTACAGAGTATTTCTAGTCATGGGTTAATACAAGTATCGAATCAAACCTTTTAACTTTCCCACAGAACATTATAGCACAAGAATATTCAAAATAAAGTTGCAGACTTCTGAAACACGATCTTACGAGTGAGAGAAACTGTAAATCACTTGCGCTTACAAATGATTAGCTCGTAAGCGGACACCGGTCACCACATTCCTAATGAGCTCAAAAGCTACATGAAAAGGATACCATTCTACATAATCCGAAAGCACCTGCGAATTCCAAATCTATACTATAATCTACAAGCTAGGCGTTTGTTGCTATCTCACCGTGGTGGGGGAAGTTGTCGGCTGAATGCACTCATCATGAAAGCACTAGACGAGTGTCTAAATCCCGTCAACTTGATGTACTGCCAGGAATCAGAGTGCTTCCTGCTAAAACAGCACAAAGCAAATTGAAAAACAGGTGCACAGTGCTCTGATCGGTCAGCCACGGTAAAAATTTTTGCGATTCACTATGAGATGCCTGCCTGTTGTTTTTTTACAAAGACGTTCCCCTCAAGCAGGCACAGTCTGCTAGTGTCTGACCGTCTTTGAATGCGCCATTGTCGGCGTGAAAACCATTCACTCTAAAGCAGCCATCTTTCTAGAACACATTAGGAAGTGATATGAAGTGGAGTAAAATGGCGAAAGGTGAGTGGATGACATATTCTCTATCATTTGTAAGACACTCATATTATATGAGTGGATGCTCTCCACTGTCCACCGTCCTTCACCTCTACTGAATCTGCTGATAATTTCGTCCATATTTAACGATATCCAGGATCGAGCAATCCAAGCATTCTTCCTCTCCACCTCGTTCATGCAATTTTACCTTCGATGACCCTTCCCTGGTCGCAAATTGTTCGCACTGTATACCGTAATCAAGGTCTTCTCCTCATTGTCGTCATTTTCACTTGTTTCCTCGATTTCTTGAAAGCACTTTTTCTTTGGCAGTCTAATTCATTTACATTATGTTTCTCCACAAAACCATTTTTCCTGTTCCTTTTTTATATATAATGTTATGTTCAGTACTAAACATTTGACGAATCTCTTTCTTATTGCTAACGGAATTGTTTTTGCTGTCGAAAAACCTTTCACCATTCAAAAGCTCGTTTACCTGAATATATTCTCCTTTTTTCCCTCCAAACAGCTTCCATTGCCTACCACCTATCTTCCTAAGCACCTAAGAGTTTTCACTAGACCTTGCATTGTTCCTTCCAATGTTATTTTGACAGAACTCAAGTGTTTGCTTATTCCCAAACCAATGGTCTTCCCTGTACTATTCCTCATTTCGTACTCTTCCCAGTTTTCCGATTCTCTCTGCACTGCTTGAGCATCTGCATACTTATCCGCATTCATTTGTCTTTGCATTACTGTTATGCCGCTTGCTGTTTCCCTCCGTTAGCTTTTAGTTTCTCGTCATAAGCATTGACGTGTGTGGGCGAACACAACATTCTTATCTAATACATTTTCAATACCCGTGTCACCTTTTTCCTCATCGCCAATACTTTCTATCAGTTCTTGCCTTATATTGTGTTCCTGGTGTGTATGACGTCACACAAAACAGTAGAAATTTGTGTCACGTACGAAGGTATTTGTTCTAGTCCTTCCGTACAAAATAGAAGCTTGTCAATGCAATCGAGAAGTACAGCATGTTAAGTCTCATATTTGTCTATTGAAAACTCACTTATTGACCGTTTTAGATGCCTCGCAGTTGACCTAGAATCGTAATATTTGGCAAGAGACGCGGTGCGGCAGCAACATTACACGAAGAAAACGCGAAAACTATTAATTTGTAATAAAATCTTAAGAAAACGTTCCCTTTTTGTTATTTGTTTTCGCATTGTCGTAATGCCAGAACAACATATTGCTCGCCTTTCTCTCGGGAATGGTTACATGTATCGAGTGGAAATTTGTGTCCCGCACTAAGGTATTTCCGTCCAAAATAGAAGCTTCTAAGTCAATGCAGTCGAGAAGTACGGCATGTTACGTCTCGTATTTTGGTTATCGAAAACTCAGTTATTGACCGTTTTAGAAAAAGCCATGAGGGTGACCTAGATCCGTAATATTTGACAAGAGACGAGATGCGGCAGCCACATTACTCGAGAAAATGCGTAAAATATTAATGTGCAATAAAATCTTAAGAAAACGTTCCGTTTTTGTCATGTGGGTTAGAGAGTAGAACAGTAGCTGTCGTCATAAAGAAGCCGACAAGAGCACAAATGATTATCGTACAAGTTAACGCAATAAACAGAAGACTTACTTAACTTGTATTTTTCCAAACTTACAAACATTCATTGTAAGACTCACTATAAATTAGGCAACAAGTAACAGAGTCCATCTACCGATGTAAACAACATTAAATCTCGCTGTCCTATGAGCAGACTACGGCTTTTGATGAGATGAAGCTTTAAGCTCGAGTGGTTGGAGTCGTCGCGTACCGCCATCCTGTAATGCAGCAGCTTAGCGTACTCGAGGTACCGAGCTATTAGACGCATGGCTCAGTGGGCGTGCCTCATTTAGTCTACCGGCTCCTGTATGAGCGCTATTGGCGTCTCACGAAAATTTGTAATTCCGTTGCTATGACTCATGCGGCGTGATAACAAAACGTGATGTCACAAAACTTTGTAAACTGAGATGAGGTTTGGGATCAGTGGTTCGAAATGACCAACTGAAGTGATATGAGATCATCAATGAGCATTGTATATGGGGATGGAGTTGGTAAACTGCTTAAAATTTTCTGCATTACATCAGTGGAGTCACCGTAGAGAGCAATACCCAATAACCTGTGTTGCACAGTCGGTATTTTTCTCTTGGATTATACAATGTTGTTAGTCTATGAAAAAGCAGGAGAATCTGGAAACAAACTCCATGTAGAATCTATCTCTGAGAGAGAGGTACTTGTTTACATGCCGTTCTGATGTATTCACTAAATACACAGCTGTTTCTTCTAGTAGTTGTAGCTAATAGATGTGAGATGAATGGATCTTTTTTTTTAGTTTTGACTCTATCTCTCTTTTGTGATAAATTCATAACTGGTTTTGGCCTTCAAAGGCCACCTTCTGGTAGTATGGGCGACATTCGATGACCAAATATGCAAACATTGTCGGCTGAAAGTCATGAACACTTGTTCATCAAATGCTGCCCACAGCATCTGTAGGTGGCATTTGAAGTGCGAAACCAGCTGTGCTTGTATCATAAGCAGGTGACTGGTCGAAAAAAATTATAATACTTTATAATAAGTCAATCGCCATCTCCGCAACCGGAATGTCGCTTTTTACAAAAATTGTAAGTCGTCTGTGTCAGTAAAAATAAATTGAACATCCAATACGGACCGTTAGTTTATCTCAAAGTATTCAGCTTACGATCTGCATGAATTCTTAAAAGATAGACGTCTGTAACACCAAAATTCAATGAAGATGTTGTCTTGTGACGTATTTATAAGACGTGTAGCTTCGTGCAAAGTGAATCGTTACCATGAGCAGTACAGACAAAATGTGATTACCTGTTTTTGAAATGTGCTGTTACAGAAGAATGTTGAAGATGGTACAGCGGGCAGCTAATAATCATGTACTGCATCAAACTGAGGAGGAACGAGTTTTGAGGTATATCTTTACTTTAAAAAAATGGTATATGGATAATGCGTGTGTCTGTAATAATGAGGAATGTGTAATGTTTATGGCTAATTAGTCTGCTGCTGACTTTAATGTTGTGCAGTATGGCTTACATCCTACTATTACATAGTATATGGCCTAGTGATCACAAAATAAAGCGCAATAAAGTGAACACTGCTTTCTCACATCTCAATGGTTGCTTTTTTCATGGACTTATATTGTAGCGTAGGCTTCCCTGGCTCCTGATTGGCCAGAGCTGAGAGACAGACACCCCACTACAGCTTGACAATAGATCGGCAGTGTAAGTAGCCGCTAATAGTCATTCATGAGAAGTCACTGGTGAGGCTCACTGAGAGGAGCTTGTGACCTGAGCAGGATTGTGTTCACCGTTCAGGATATGTATTTTTAATTTCGTGTTATTAACGTTTCCTTACATTTCAGCGAAATCGTGGTTTGCATTCAGATAATGAAGTCGAGCGAAGAAGTAACACATCTGAATGTACTGTGCAATAGTACGTACTTATGATATTGTTCAATAGTTCACTTATCATCAATTAGAATGTTGTATCGCAATATAATTGTTATAGTATCAGCTATGTGTTGTTTGTTGCTCCAACATTGCAATCGTGGAACAAAATCCTAGCATCCTTCAAATAATTAGGTATCCGTTAGTAAAAAGCAAACCAGAACTTTCCTGTAGCAGATCTACAGAGGCGAATCATCAGAACAGCCACGACCATGTGAGACCTTCTGCATGATGGACACATCTTTAGAAGACTCAAGGGGAGCAAATGAAAATTTTGGAATGTATGCATGCTCACCTGCAACTTCCCCAACTGTTAGGATGCTGGCTGCAGTTATTACGCATAATTGAAGAGACTTAACAGGATAGACTCACATTGAGATATGTGTCGAGTCAGTAAAAACCACAGCAACACAACCTTCTGTGTCGTTAGTTGGTTACGTGTTCCATGGATTATTTTGAATTATATATGGTAATGATGTAGAACGAGTCATTTTACATTCACATCGCAAATTAATTTCTACATATGCTTAAATTCTAAAAATTTCTGAGTTTTTTTTTTCTTTTTTTTCTTTTCTTTACGAAAAGGAAAAGATCTAAAAATGTAGTAGCCAGTAATAGAATTTCTTCTGTGGAATAGGAGTTGTCAAGAGCCAAAATCACAGTTTGTTTTGCAATTTTACATCGGTGTCTGTCGGACTCTTAGCATTGCTGAGCGCAGCATTGTGCACCTTTTTTCTAAATGCAAACTTAATGTGGAGTCAATAATGTCATTTTTTCTTCTAGTTTTTAATTAGGTACAGCAAGGTTCCTTTTGAACTGTAGTGGATCATTTATAACAAAATTCATGAGGGCATAAATATACTGTGACGCAATAGCGAGAAAGCCCAACCCTTTCAACGGTTCTGTAAAAGATGTTCGCGCATGTTCACCACATATTATTATTCTTATAGCACCATTTTGCGATATGGAGACTTTTTGTCTCATTGTCTGGTGAGTTACACCAGAACATTATTCCATATTACTTTAGTGAATGAAAATATGCAAAATATGTCAAATTTCTGATTTGTCTCTCCCCAAGATTTGCAATGACAGTAAGTGCAAATTGTGGCGTAACTAATCTGTTTTACGAGTTCCAAAAGTTTCTTTTTCCGATTTCAGTTTTCATAAATATGGATACCTAAGAATTTTAAACTTCCTAACCTATTTGTATTTCCCACCGTGTGTTATACTTTGCTGGTGTACCCACAGATTTGCAGAAGTGAATATTTTGCGTCTTTTTAAAATAGAAGGTGAGATCATTTGCAGAAAACGAGTAAATGATACTTTTAAGAGCTCTGCTTGCTATTTTTCCTATATGTACGTTTTGCGTGATTACAGTACTAGTGGACTCTACAAAAAGAACTACTTTTTATTATATTAGGCAGAATATCGATTACGTAAATGAGGAACAAGAGTGTCCCTAAGATTGAAACTGTGGGAACCCAATATGTGATTTCTCCCCAGTCAGATTAACGTCCGTGGACTGTATTGGTTACTTAACTAAGCACAACTTCCTGCCTTCTTTAGGTTAGATATGACATCCATTGGTTGTCTGTATCATTAGTTCAATAAAAATTCAATTTACTAGGAGAATACTGAGAGTCACAGAGTCTTTGTCTAAGATAGGTCTCAGAAAATAATAACTGGCGCTGTTTTATTATTTAATGCTTGCAAAATCTGATGAGTGAACATGTAAATGCCGTTCTCGGTAGAGCAACCCTCCTGAAAACCTAATTGTGATTGTCTGTGGATATTATTGTTGCTATTCTAGAATACATCACCTTCTCAAAAAATTTGGAAAATGGTGTCAGCAGTGAAACAACTCGGCATTTTTTGACATCTCTTTTATCACCTTTCCTAAAATGTGCTTTAATAATGGTATGTTTCAGTCTCTTTGGAAAAATGCCTTGAGTTAATGGTTATGATTCTAATAGTTCGGGACATCCTTTCAGTCTCTCACACGCTTCCACATAAGATAAATGCATAATAATGAATATATACATTTTCTCCCTGTGTTGAATACAGTAAGTACTGCCAAATATTTGTCAAAAAGTACCATCAGTTGTGTACTGCACGACAGCTTATGGAGATTGTATATGGATGTCGTCCTTGCACGCCTCAGATCTCTCGTACCTTCCGGAAACTCGATGCACAATGGAGTGTACTAGGTAATTAGTTAGCAGCAGGGGCTCTGCCATCCATCATACTGTCTGGCGATTCCCCGGCGTGCCCAGTCGGCAGAAGTAAGCGTTAAGTACGTCTCCAGAGCCATAGGTATAAAGACTTAGCAGAGAGTTCCAAACCTGCGATTCATCCATCATCCTCTAAGTCGTCGGGATGCGTCTAGCATACCATAACGGCGGAGAAATTGCTTGGCAGTGGTAATGGTTAGTAGCACCTTACACCAGGTATATTTGAGAATGCTCCCATTTAAATGAATATGTTAGATTTCCTGGTCCCTGAAGAAACCTCTTACATTTTTATCTGAGTCTCTTAGTACAAAAAAAAAAAAAAAAAAAAAGATGCTGGGAGTAGGAACAGCTGGTATTGTATGTAGAACATTTTAGAAATGTTTTGGCAAAAATATTTTGAAGATGAGCAAAGAAAGGGGACATAATAATGAAAGATTTGATTGGAACTACTATTGACTGCCGGAATTTCAAGAAAATTTTGTTAGTTTTTGTACATGGGATGGGACAAGAACAAGATTGTTCTGTTAGGAGTGTTACAAGTCAAAGTGGATTTCAGTTTATGGCGTGACCAATGGTATATTCGGCCCTCATAAATTTTTCTTATAGCTTTCGATTTCATTGTTTCCAGATCAGATCTGTCACAAATTGATACATTTACTTTTCTCTAATATTCCTAAATGTTGCTCTTCATGGACAATGTGTGTTTCAGAAACTAGCGTATTGGTCAAACCTGTACAACTGCTACATGTACCTATATTGGAATTCAATGTATGTCCTGACCTCTGTCTCCCATGTCCATCTCCAGCTCACCCTTTCTTTGCCTATCTCCTCCCCTTCCCCCTCTCCAGTATTTCTCTCCAACTCACCCTCTCCCCCTCTGCCATTTTCTTTTACCACACTCTCTGACCTTGTCAACAAAACCTTGATTGTGACCTGAATGCACTTAAAACGCATGTGTAAATCGGTTAGGGCCATTGTCATGCACTGTATGAGACACCTTTCCTGCTGCGGAATCTGTGAAAAGAGTAGCTCCAGTGACAGTATTTAGAATGGTTTTAATCTCTGCAAACCGGTGCGATTACGTAGTAGTATTCTAGTAACGCCATAACAACTTATGTGTTTCCTGTTAAAACCGACTGCGAGGGACGAAGCAAAACGGTATACAGCTGAGAATACAATTTTTGTTTAAAATTATATAAGGAGAAAGAATATTTATAGGAAAAACTATTTGTGTAATGGTTTAAATGCCTTCTGATCGCAGGCAAAACAAACTGTGAGAAAGAGGACTGAAGTGCAAATTTTCACCGCACTGTCTTTTCTTTCTCGCAGTCGGTAATGAGAGAAAAACCTATGCATTGGGCAAGAATTCTGCTGTTTCCTTAGCGCATAAATAATTGTGTACCATATATATTTTCAAATGTGTAATCCATATTCGTCCGAAAGTTTATTAGAGTACCGTGCAAAAACTTGAAGGAATTCGGTGAATAAATTTAGAGATGTTTAGTACAACGTAAAACAACAATTGTCTTTATACAGTGGCATAGATTATGTGTACATATTTACATACATTTCAATATATGTGCGTATGTCCGTCAGTATGTTTATTAAACTAGAACATAACAATTTGTAGTTAATTCCTTACGAACTTGTCTTTACACGTAGATGCAAGCTTAATGCTCGCTGCTTCGCTCGAGTAGACTGTATGGTCTGCACAGACTTTTTTTAATCGAATTTTTACGTTTCTACGTCTTCCTCTAAGCCATTCACTCTGATTAAGGCTATATAAGTATGCTCTTTTTCCAAATGTATTTCCGATAAAAAGAGATTCTTATGGCTGTATGTCGTTTTTAAACCCGATTTTTTAGTTCTTGTAGTGATATTTCCATTGAAACATTCATCCCGTAATACGTATTTATTTACAGGTCATATACAAATTTTCATGCATTTAGCTTTAAAAATGTTTTAATGTAATGGAATATTTACAGTTACATTCCCATTACCTTATTTCGTCTCCGTTTATAGATTAATTTTCCAAAAGGCACTGAAATACATATTTTATTTCGAACCGAAAATCCTAATACAAATTTTCGGAAATTCAGTTTCAAAAATGCTTTCTTAATGAAAAATTTACATACATATTTTCATCTCCTTTGCCTTTCGCGGGAAAGTGCTCTACCAACTGAGCTATCCAAGCACGACTCACGCCCCGTCCTCACAGCTCTAATTCCACGTCTTTTTTTTTCTAAACGAGAGGCCACATTCAAATTTTCATGTGCTAAACTTTAAAAACACTCATAATGAAATATGTTCATAATAGATTTTATGCCCTATTTCACCCCCTTAGGTGCTGAATTTCCGAAAACACTGTAACATGCATTTTCTTTACTGAGAAGTCAAATGCCAGTTTTCAAAGATCTAGGTTCAAAAATGCTGTAACTGTTCTTTATTAATGTTATGCTTTCAAAAAGTTTCACTCACTATTTATCCTTCCAGGAGTTAAATTTTCTAAAATGCTGAAACCCTTGTTCATTTATTACCGAAAATCGAAATACCAATTTTCGAAATTCCAACTTCAATATTACCCTAATAGTGACATAGTTCCTAAAAATTATTCATCCCCTATCTCACCCCCATAGGGGTGGATTTTCGGAAAAATCCCTTCTTAAACGGTTCCTACATTATACCACTTTCGCCACATTTCAAGCTTGTATACTTATCAGTTTGGGCTGGATGATGATGAGCCAGTCAGTCGTGACGTTTTCCTTTATTGAACAGAGGTAGATTTACAGTGGGAAACAAAGTTGTGAGTAGCTAAGATTAACAGGAGAAAATAACAGAAAAATGTTGGAGGTACCTGACAGATGGAACACTGTTACCTTGGGACAAGACCTTCCTTTATACTTTTCCAGTTAGGTTGTCAGAGCATTTAGGGAAACGATCGATTTGAAGGCATCTTGTATGTAATTCTATATCTCTCCGCCTGCGATAATATGGCCAGAGCGTGGAGTGTCGTGTCTAAGCTCGCCACGCAGTACCTGCGTCCCCTCTGCAGCTCCGGCATCTAATTAATCGCGCATTGTGCTCTCACCACACACGGCTCAGATGCGCCGGGACGCAATACTCCGCTATCTCTGGTCTTTGACGTGTGCACGGGTATACACTGTGTAATTCCGCTAATTACGGTCCTGGTACCGATATCTGGGGTTGGGCGGCGGTACTGACGTTCGTGAAGCTACACCCTAATGTCTTCTCCGAAACATCTCAGTAAAACCAAAAGTTAAATGTAGCGTATTTATTTGTTACGGGATTGTCTGTACATACTGTAATGCCCCATTGAAGATTAATTCCGAGAGTATCGTATTAAATCATTTTTCTAAAAGTCAGACAAGGATCGGATCTGAAATAGATACGACTGAGTGACAACAGCTGTTGATAACGATAATGATAATAATAATGAAGCTAATAATGATAATGATGGTGGTATGGCTGATGACGGTAACAAATCTATGCTCATTAAAGAAGCAGAGTTTTCATTTAACGACAACAAGGAATGTCGCAATACATTGAACCACACACTTAATATTACGAAATGTCTGGGAGGAAAGGAATGGTACACAAACGACCAAATTACTTAATAAGTAAGGAAAGACTTATTATTTTAAGAGAGGTTTCAGTCGTGGTTACAATGAAGATGGTTTTATTAGTTCTTCATTTGCGACGTGTTTCGTTTTTATTCGAAGGAATCATCAGACAATCTAGGAAAATTACAAAATTCTGTACAAATATAATGGCCATATACGAAAATTGTAAAATTGCAATACTTTCAAATCCCGTCGCAAATGAACTAATAAATCCATCTTTATGGAAATCACGGCAGAATTCTCTCTTTATAACACTACCACGGTTGCTGCACCAGTGCTCTTTTTTTCTGAGGAAGAATGTAGTTGCTAAAATATACCATTGTAGATTCTTCTTCTGGTTCTACAAGAATCATAGATAAAGAAGTAAACGCTGAAGCTGGCTCGCATTCATAACAGAATAAATTGTCACTCGAGTTTCCCGTCGTAAATTAAGATACGAATGAAAACTATATAGTTGAAAAATATCTACACGCATCTGAATGAGATTATGGATATGCTATCCCGCAGATGAAAGGTCTCGTTACATACCAAGGTAATCAAATAATAATTCATTATAAACCTGCGGTATCGTTGTGAATAGCAAGGTAGGACAAAGAGTGAGCTCCTGTGACAAACTCAGTAACTAAATTATGAAAAACAGGACCGAAAAAAAATTGACATTGACAGCTGCAGTTATATTTTCCAGTGGTAAAAGCAAGTAAAGCACTACGAGATTTAGAGGAATTCATTCTGCCCGCGATTCGTCAGCGATGCTACTCGCTGTGGCTCCAAGACACTCTCTTCAACTCCATAGAATTTGTTCGAGTATTTCAATGTTTTGGTTACATCCTGTTCGTGGAACAACATTTTTCCATCTCTAGTTTCAGTCAACTGTTGATCGATTTCATGTCTTTCAATTTCATATACACTGTTTATACGTGGGTATTACTTTGATGTGCTTCCAGATGTCTGAAGATTTCATTTATCCCCTTACATGTGGAGAAAGGCTGTTTACATCTTACTGCATCGGCATCGTTACTCACCGCACTTGAGAAACTTTATATCCACCTGATTCAAATATGGATAGGGAATTTAAGTGAAAAACAACATTTTTGCGTTTGATAGTCAACTATATTTCTATAACAGAATTTCAATTTTTTTGTTGGAGTGTCAGTTTCAAGTGAAAGTTTCTTGGCTGAGTTCATTTTAAAATTTTTACCTCTGCACTGTGGTTCGGAATCCAAGTCGGTCTGTAAGTTCCGTTACGACTGGTTGGGTACATCAGTTCAACGAAACCAAAAGCCACGCCTACCAAAGCAGTGTGCGCTTCAAACCAACATTTGGGTTTAATAATATTTTGTTTACACGGGTTATGATCTGCTGCACTGCAGGCGATCGTTCTCATATTACTTTTCCTGTCCGTCGTGTTTAATCTCATATTGTAACCCATTAAAGACACATCCTACAATACACTCGTCCTCCCTCTGCGCGGTGTGGGATCCTTACAAGGTAGGATTGACGGAGGGCATCGAAAAAGTGCAAAGAAGGGCAGCTCGTTTCGTGTTATCGCGCAATAAGTGTGAAAGTGTCACTGATATGACACGCACGTTGGGGTGGCAGTCACTGAAACAAAGGCGGTCTTCTTTGCGGCGAGATATATTTACGAAATTTCAATGTCCAACTTTCTCTTCCGAATGCGAAAATATTTTGATGACACCCACCAACGTAGGAAGAAATGATCATCATAATAAAATAAGAGAAATCAGACCTCGAACGGAAAGATTTAGGTGTTCCATTTTCCAACGCGCCATTCGAGAGTGGAATGGTAGAGAAGTAGTAGGAAAATGGTCACTTAAGTGTGAATTGCAGAGTAACCATGTAGATTTAGATGTAGTAGGTAGTGATATTTATTTTCTCTTTTTTTAATTCTAATGTAGATTCTGAAGAAGGACGTTGTAAAGTCGGAACCTTTGATTCTGCTGAAAAAAAAAACAGCGTTGAAGACAATTGAACAAAAAATTGTGTACATCATAAGATCACTCTCCATATTGTCATTTATGTCAAACTCTATTTAGCCTTTGGGCTGACAGCTTTAACTAAGCTAGCATACAATCATAATGGGGACACAAAACAATGTACAAGCACCATATTAATAATAATATTTGAAGTTGCAAGGAAGGACAAGGAGTTATTAAAGTAACTGAATGCTAGTTTAGGATAGACTATCCAAAAAAATACACCATCAGGAGTCGACACACCAAAGCCCAAAATTTATACTTAGACCACAAGAGGGACAGCAAGTAGATAATTAAATCACAATCAACCAAGCTGCCCACTGCTGACCACAGGCCGAATCAAACGAGACCAATAATTCCACCAACGTCAAACGTAAATGACAGGAAATTCGTTGAACATGGTTAACACCAGAATACTGATCTCTTAGAGTTTAAAACACAGCGCCCCCAGCGCCCTCGTCGTTGTGCCAGTATATTAGGGGCCATCAAAAAGTTTACGCTTGAGTGCGTTGTTGTGGCATATAGAGCGACTCCGATGCGGGTACATACGCACCGACATCTAGGCAAGGGATGAGTGTTATATCCGTGTCCTTCCGACGGGCTTGTGGTAAATGTGGAAACGTGAACTCTGGCGCCGTTATCACCAAACGCTTCCAAACACGACCAACGTGTTGTTATACTTTTTCTTGCTAACACACACCGATAGGCATCCATCAGAGAATGAAGAATATTTATGGGGCAGCATGTCTCTCCCAATGCAATTATCAAGCCTCTGATCTCTTAAAAAATACTGGAAGGGTGAACGATTCATGTCGGCCGAGGATGTAAGGCAGTCAGTTTCAGACTTCTTCATACAGTAGGACAGTGTTTTGCCAAACAAGTATATTTAGCCTGGTGCGTCAGTGGGCCGATTGTCTCAATGCTCACGGCGATTTTGCCTGGATTAAACTGAGAAGCTTCTTGACTGAGGACAGCATCCGGGAGAGTGCTGTGCGGGCCACATGCCCCTCCGTATCCGCAGCCAGCAACACTTGTTGGCATGACAGAGCGTCCGGGAGTTACCGTTGGGCACTCATGCCTAAATGGCATGCCGATTCTGGACTGAACAGAAACATTTTGATCTTCCCTTCTATTTACTTCCAATACTTAAACTAAAACTCTCCCAAGCACTGGCGCTCGCATCTGTTCTCAAGGTTTACATTGATTTGAGCACACAAACAGAACATGGCAACAGTTGCAGCTGTCTTACGTCTACCTCATCACATAGAAAGCTGTATGCTACGACAGACGTACAATGATATTATGATATTAAGCTTACAAGCAGAATGTACTATCTCTGATAAGTACACAGACAGTATGATCTGTGTTTTGTGGAGCCAACGACCTTAGTTAACATGTAAACAGTGCGTTAGAGCGTCGATTTATAGCGATTCATGTGAAGGATTTTAGCAACGGTAATAGTTCACGTAATTTACATCGTTTCACAATGAGCAGAGCTTCCTGCTCATTTGATGTTACTGTATTTCTACAGTGAGAAGGGTTGTGTTGACTATGAGATTTATACATGCCGGAGGATTTTAAGGTCAGACTTTTGCTATAGCATAATATAAGTAGTTTGTTATTTCCAGCACTGTTTGTAATCTATTACTAACGTCTGATATGTGCTAAAGCAAAATGTAAGTGGTGTTTTATTTTCATCATTTTTATGATGCACTATGATCTACATGGCATGTTTGTGCAATTTTGTATATACACTAAGTGCTCCACTTTTATATTCTTTTAGATTTTGCAGCACTACTTGATAATGGTCCAAAACCCGAAATGGAAGTAGTGACACAAATAATTTCTACAGTCAACGGCAAAAATTATGTACTTTCAAAAATTAAGCAGACCACTCATTGTTTGTTGCGGAAAATTCTTATCTGTATGACGAGGTCTATGTGGCTAAGATATGTAATCTTAAATAATTTAAATATGTGACAGTTTAATGCAACGCCACTGTGCTAACAACAGACCTAGCTTGCTTTTTAACTACTTTACAACTCACCGAGCTACTGCTACGTTCGTGTTTATTCCATTTAGGGATTGTCGTGTATTTACTCTAAATAATTCTATAATCCGTTAAGCTGTCTCCAAAACGAAAAAGACAATTTGCACGAAAATCATATTGAACAAAACTTGAAATGTCTTTAGTTATGTGAAGTACATATATGTTCGACTGAACCCGTCATTTAGAAGAGCGTTGTAAGTAAATTTTAGGTAAATCAAAACGTTTGTAGTACCTAAATCTCATTCGTTAAAATACGTAGACTCCAAAACGCTGTCCTGTCATTTTGTACTGCAAAAACGTGTTACATATTGAACGTAAAAGACAAATGTTGGTTTTCTGCTTTATTCCTGCACAGTGTAAGGTCTGTAGGACAGTTGGCACCATTACACTGAAAGCGTTAACAAAAGAATATAGATAGTGTAGCGTGAAATCGGACAGAGAAAGTAAAGAACGTAAAAGAGTCGAAAGAGAGAGGTCTGCAGCCGGGCAGACAATAGCAGTAGGACTGCAATTTACTCCATTGTTGTCACAATCGTTTCAAATTTTCCCGTTCTTCGCCCTGCAACATTTATAGCAATTCAGTGATTTCTCGCAGATTTGAACTCGATGGAAGTAAGTACACTTCCTCCAGTGCTTTCAACAGAGCGACAACAACGGCTAATTTCTGCATCATGTATTGTCTGGAAGTGGTTTAGATAAGAAGAACTCCCGTCTTTACAGAATTTCTGCAGAAGAAGATTTTACTGCATTATCCTCCTTTCAGCCGTCTCATGCATGCATATCACTGCAATATTTATAGTATGTGACCCCCGTTTCTCGTCGGTATTAACTGGGTTCTATACTATGTTATTCTCGCTAGTTCACATTTACCCACTGTAAAAGAGTGTTTGTCCTGGAAGCAAGACCATCGAACTCGAAAAGTCTTATAAATCGTCAAGGGGGTTATTCACTGAGCAAGCTGTTTGCCCCCTCAGCCCTTCCTAACCTGAACTGGCCTCTTGCCCACCAAATAGAAAGGTGTATTAATTCAGCATCACTTTGAAAATAGCAGGAACATGTAATGTACCTTGACTAGCGGCCATTTGCGATGAAAACTCTAAGCGTTTTCGTCATACACTGATAAACTAACATGATCTGCTCTCACGTCCTACTCCTTCTCTAGGCGACCATACTATAGATTGTAGGGTGGCGGCTAGACCTTGCGGATATGGTGTATTTTAATATTTTTGAAGAGGAATGGCGACTTTCAACAGTTATAAAACATTTTCAGATCCGACCACTTTAGGAACCTGTCTAACACTGACAAATAGTATTCTTGAAAGTAAAATCTTGAATACATTGTATTTTTCTTATCCGTGACAGTTGGGGGTAGGGGGGGGGGTAGTCACCCTCTCCCCTTTAGCCATAGGTAAGGGCGCTTCTGAGCCATGACACTTTCCACCATACTTAACTCGGGTTCCCTCTACGTTGTCCTACGTCGTTGGTGAATTTTCACTGACAAACCCGATGCTGTCAATAAAGTTCTTCTGGGTTTGTGACCGCATTTTCAACTACAAAATTCCGACGTTTCGCCAACTATTGCCAAATGTCTTCCTCAGGGCGTATTGTTGAAGAAGGCGTCTTGGAATAGTCGCCGAAACGTCGGAATTTTGTAGTTGACAATGCGTCACAAACCAGAAGAATTTTATGGACAGTGACAACGGCTGCGGAAGCCTACGTTTACATTAAACTCGATCCTGTTACGTTTCCTTGGGGACAGCCGATACACCTTTCCCTGATGATGGAAATTCGTCAAGCAGACGTACTGCTTTCTGTAACCCAAATTTTCCAAATAAGGAATTAAGAACGACAGAATATACTTGTTCACCTGTCTCTGTTACTTGCTGCATATTGTCTGTGAAAGATGGAACTACTTTTCAAAGTAGTATTTTTAAGTGAACCGGTACTGGTGCAATGAAACTTTCGCCGCTGTTCTTCACACAGAATGCTTCTATGTTCGAGATCAGAAATATTCTCAAACACCTACCAGACGGACGTTAGAGATATTTTGCCTGTAACTCTGAGCATCCGTCCTCTTACCTTACATATAAGCGCAACTTATCCGTGAATTTTTGATACCTGTTCAGTGATTGCTGTCTCATTCACACTAAATTATTAACTCAGAAATATTGAATCTGTTCCTTCAGATTTCGCCATTAATATTTATTTTCTTTTAAGATGGCATTAGCGAAAGCCTTGCTACAAAAGAACATTAACGCTATTATCTAGAAAAGCTAGTATTAATGAAAGAAAAGTCCGGGAAGCAGCTGAAACATCCGAAAAATGAGGTGAAGGCTACAGACTTCCCTCTTCGTTGCTGCCTGCTATGAAGAAGGTAAACAGCGAAGCACGGAGACGGAGGAACATAAACAACAAGGAATCTAACGAGGTGGTCCATCAGAAACACTTTAGCCTCCTGCCTTTCTTTGAGTGTGTACTTTCAGTATTTACTCAATGACACAGCACACCAATGGCAGCCCAAATATTTTTACACAATGTCTCCACTTACCTGAAAAGAAAACGGCAAAATAGCATTTTAGAATTGAACGTGACACAGTCTTTCGCCGGTGTTGAGCTATCCAGGGACAGAAATGTAATTCTGAAGAAATAAGATGGTGGCATGGCATTATTGGCCGATAAATCCAGTCTAGAAGAATTCGACTGTCTAGCCGTAGGCTTACTACTGCAGTAGTACAAGTTTATATGCCAACTAGCTATGCAGATAACAAAGAAATTGAAGAAATATATGATGAATTAAAGAAATTATTCATATAGTGAAGGGAGATGAAAATTTAATAGTCATGGGTGACTGGAATTCGAGAGTAGGAAAAGCGAGAGAAGGAAACGTAGTAGGTGGATACGGATTGGGGCTAAGAAATGAAAGAGGAAGCCGCCTGGTAGACTTTTGCACAGAGCACAACTTAGTCATAGTTAACACTTGGTTTAAGAATCATGAAAGAAGGTTGTATGCATGGAAGAACCCTGGAGATACTAAAAGGTATCATACAGATTATACAATGGTAAGACAGAGATTTAGGAACCAGGTTTTAAATTTTAAGGCATTTCCAGGGGCAGATGTGGACTCTGACCAATATCTATTGGTTATGACCTGTAGATTAAAACTGAAGAAACTGCAAAATGGTGGGAATTTAAGGAGATGGGACCCGGATAAACTGAAAGAACCAGAGGTTGTACAGAATTTCAGGGAGAGCATAAGGGAACAATTGTCGGGAATGGGGGAAAGAAACACAGTAGAAGAAGAATGGGTAGCTTTGAGGGACGAATTAGTGAAGGCAGCAGGGGATCAAGTAGGTAAAAAGACGAGGGCTAGTAGAAATCCTTGGGTAACAGTAGAAATATTGAATTTAATTGATGAAAGGAGAAAATATAAAAATGCAATAAATGAAGCAGACAAAAAGGAATACAAACGTCTCCAAAATGGGATCGACAGGAAGTGCAAAATGGCTAAGCAGGGATGGCTACAGGACAAATGTAAGGATGTAGAGGCACATCTCACTAGGGGTAACATAGATACTGCCTACAGGAAAATTAAAGAGACCTTTGGAAATAAGAGAACCACTTGTATGAACATCAAGAGTTCAGATGGAAACCCATTTCTAAACAAAGAATGGAAAGCAGAAAGGTGGAAGGAGTATATAGAGGGTCTATACAAGGGCGATGTACTTGAGGACAATATTATGGAAATGGAAGAGAATGTAGATGAAGATGAAATGGGAGATACGATACTGCGTGAAGAGTTTGACAGAGCACTGAAAGACCTGAGTCGAAACAGGGCCCCCGGAGTAGACAACATTCCATTGGAACCACTGACGGCCTGACAAAACTCTATCATGGGGTGAGCAAGATGTATGAAACAGGCGAGATACCCTCAGACTTCAAAAAGAATATAATAATTCCAATCCCAAAGAAAGCAGGTGTTCACAGATGTGAAAATTACCGAACAGTCAGTTTAATAAGTCACAGCTGCAAAATACTAACGCGAAATCTTTACAGACGAATGGAAAAACTGGTAGAAGCCGACCTCGGGGGAGATAAGTTTGGATTCCGTAGAAATACTGGAACACGTGAGGCAATACTGACCTTACGACTTATTTTAGAAGAAAGATTAAGGAAAGGCAAACCTACGTTTCTAGCATTTGTAGACTTAGAGAAAGCTTTTGACAATGTTGACTCTCTTTCAAATTCTAAAGGTGACAGGGGTAAAATACAGGGAGCGAAAAGCTATTTACAATTTGTACAGAAACCAGATGGCAGTTGTATGAGTCGAGGGGCATGAAAGGGAAGCAGTGGTTGGGAAGGGAGTGAGACAGGGTTGTAGCCTTTCCCCTATGTTATTCAATCTGTATACTGAGCAAACAGTAAAGGAAACAAAAGAAAAATTCGGAGTAGGTATTAAAATCCACGAAGAAGAAATAAAAACTTTAAGGTTCGCCGATGACATTGTAATTCTGTCAGAGACAGCAAGGGACTTGGAAGAGGAGTTGAATGGAATGGACAGTGTCTTGAGAGGAGTATATAAGATGAACATCAACAAAAGCAAAACGAGGATAATGGAATGTAGTCGAATTAAGTCGGGTGATGCTGAGGGATTTAGATTAGGAAATGGGAGACTTAAAGTAATAAAGGTTCGCAGAAGAGCTTCTGTGAAGTTTGGAAGGTAGGAGACGAGATACTGGCAGAAATAAAGCTGTGAGTGCTGGACGTGAGTCGTGCTTCGTTGGCTCAGATGGTAGAGCATTTGCCCGCGAAATGCAAAGGTCCCGAGTTCGAGTCTCGGTCGGGCACACAGCTTTAATCTGCCAGGAAGTTTCAACTCTTGCATTCAGTCGTGTGTGATATCTACCACCCTACTCTTCACCCTTCAGTAGCAATTCATGGACGGAAAAATGTTTTTCACCAATTATAAGGTCCAGAACGCCGTTAAAATACGAGTCAAAGAGGCGGCGGGAGCCTTTTTAAGGAAGGTAGCAGAGAGCTAATCCCTCGACTCACATTGTGCTCTCAGAACGAGGCGACGTCGTCGGGTAGTTGCATTTGATGCGCATCTGTCAATTTTTAAATATAAATCAGGACACTGCCTGAGAAAAGGAGTGAAATATCCTAAAAGAAAGCAGGAAACGAAATAAAACTTCGTGGATTTAGAGGATATGTGACGTTACTTAAGCGATTACAAAATCGAGTTGAATGTAGAGAGAGCTTGGCAGTACTAGCTCACTTATCAGCATGGCGTCATACGACCTCTGACGTGGATGCATTCTCTGAATCTGCTGGTCAGGACGTCATAAACCCGTTGTATCTCCTTCAGAGCCACACTGTCCCACACCCACTGAAACTGAACCTAGATATTCTGGATGCTGGAACTGGAACGAAGTTAATGTCCAAGTTAGTTTCAAAAAGTTGTTTTATCGGGGACAGGCCAGGGTGTAATGTTGGCCACAGGAGCTCGTCATCATCACGGAGTCAGTTCGTAGAGACACTTGTAATGTGTAGGCGATCATTGTCCTGCTGAAAAATGGCACAACAATATGGTCGGAAGAGAGAGACCACAGATGAGGACGCAGAATGTCGGTGAAGTACCGTTGTGCCGTCAAGGTCCCCGCACTCACTACCAGCCATGATCACAAGTCACTCCCAGCGGCTCCCTACGTGATGAGGCCAGCAGTAACATCGCTGTGGCATTCCGAAACAATGAGACAATGGAAACTCTCTCCAGGTCGTCGTCGAAGTTGACGACAATGGTCGTGTGGGGTGGCGTATAGCCGCAATTCCTCTCTTAACATAATACGATGCCATTCATCAGCAGTTACATGCTTCCCAATCTTGGGATCACTCGAAACGGAACCATTTGTGTTGTGCCATTAACGGCAGCCCCCGCATGCGGCGGTATTTCCTTGTCCGACTGTTACCATTCTCCGACCAATGATACGGCAGGGGTAGACGTGTAGGATATATGACTTGCCTAGTACACAATATGTTGATAATCGGTTGTGGTCGTCATGTTGTCGATCGGAACGACATGCATGACGATTATGCATGGCATCACGTACTCATGCGGACCAGGGCAGGGCATCTCTTACATCCGAAAGACCCCAACATCAGGATATTGCACAATTCCACCAGCTGGTCAAATTGAGACCAACAGTGGAGGGCTTCGACACTGTTTCAGGTGCTGACAACACAGTCTTAAACGAGTATGTGGCATTTTCATATCCTTCACACAGTTATCACTCTCATGCTTTTCTCAGCTCTTTTATAGCCTACCAGGTCTGTTAGCAACACTAAATACTAACAATACTAGTCCCCTCTGGTTGCCGTTCTACCTATCACAGAGAAAAACAACTTTGAACAATTTTATATTCCCATCATGGACGTGTACAAGAACGAATTTACACTGATTTCATTGGAAAATGTATAAGACGCAGTCAAACGGGCCTGCCCCCATGTTTATGTTTGGCTTTGCAGCCTATGGCCTCAATTGTTTGCCGGATGTATTCCAATCTCTGTCTTCCTCTACAGTTTTTGCCCTCTACAGCTACGTCTAGTACCAGGTATGTAATCCCTTGATGTCTTAACAGATGTCGTATCATCCTGTCACTTCTCCTTGTCAGTGTTTTCCACATGCTTCCTTCCTCTCCGATTCCGCGATGAACCTCCCCATTCCTTACTCTATCAGTCCACCTAATTTTCAATACTCTTCTGTAGCACCACAGCTCGAATGCTTCGATTCTCTTCTGTTCCGGTTTTCCGGCAGTCCGTGTCTCACTACCATACAATGCTGTGGTCCAAACGAACATTCTCAGAATTTTCTTCCTCAAATTAAGGCCTATGTTTTAGTAGATTCCCCTTGGTCAGGAATGCCCTTTCTGTCAATGCTAGTCTACTTTTGATGGCCTCTTTACTCCGTCGGTCATTGGTTATTTTGCTGCACGAGTAGCAGGATTCCTTAACCTCATCTATTTCGTAACCATCAATCCTGATATTAAGTTTCTCGTTGTTCTCATTTCTGCCACTTCGCGTTACTTTTGTCTTTCTTGGATTTACTCTGATCCCATATTCTGTACTCATCACACTGTTAATTCCTTTCAGGAGATCATGTAATTCTTCTTCACTTGCACCGAGCATAGCAATGTCATAAGAGAATCGTATCGTTGATGTCTTATCTCCTTGAACTTTAATTCTATTCTACAACCCTCGTTTTATTTCCATCACTGCCTTTTCGATGTACAGATTGAACAATAGGGGCGAAAGATAGCTTATACCATTTCTAATAAATGAAAAGCACTAATTTGCTTTTGTTCTACCATATCAGTTTTACTGTGTTAACCATTTTCGGCTTACATGGCCATCTTCAGACATTTACTATTTTTAATCCGAGTATTTCGTTCTTGGTCATCCACTCTTATTATTCCCTCTTGTGTCTTGTACACATCGTATATTACCCTTCCCTCCCTATAGCGTCACCCGCTTTTCCTCAGAATTTCGAACATCTTCCACCATTTTACATTGACGAACGCTTTTTCCAGGTCGACAAATCGTATGAAAGTGTGTTGAGTTTTCTTTAGTCTTGCATCCATTATAAAGCACAACGTCAGAACAACCTCTCTCCTTTTCCAGTTCCCTGTATATTGTTCTTGTACGTAACTTTGAAGAGTGAGCTGTTAAGCTGATTGTGTGATAATTTTTGCACGCATCAGCTCTTGCTGTCTTAGAATTTGTGTGGATGATATTTTTTCCGAAGTGAGATGATATATTCCTAGACTAATACATTCTACACACAAACGTAAACAGTAATTTCCTTGCCACTTCCCCAATGATTTAGAAATCCTGATACAATATTACCTATCTCTTCTGTCTTACGTGATGTTAAGTACGCCTTCACCATCAGTGTTCTGCCTAAAGACAGGTTTTCACATGGTAGTTCTCCAGGCTGTCCGGTCTTCTGCCATCCTCTTCAGGTCTGCATAATTTCCTCTTCCCTTTATGTCGCCTATCACTTTGTATCTCCTCCTTCCTCTCATTCTTCTCTCACAAACCAATCCTTCCAAAGCATCTACTAGCAAGCACTCCCTTCTCAACGAATGTCCCAACCAGTTCTTTTTCCTTTCTCTTACAACCCTCAGCATACATCTTCTCTCACCAACCCTTTCCAATACTCTTTCATTACTCACTATTTCCATCCAGCTTATTCTATCCATTCTCCTCCACATCCACATCTCAAATGCTTCTAACCTTTTTTCATCCTCTAGTCTTTCTTTATTTCTAGAATATCAAAAATATTGGTTTTACTTGTTTATTTCTTTACTGATTTATTTAACCAGGCAAGCTTGGGATCATTACACCCTCCCTTACCAGGATTCTACAAAAAGCAACATAGTTTTGCATCACCCCAGTTCCCAGAACTACTAAAGATAGACGTTAACTATAAATATTGTATCACAGACATAGTCTTTTTGACTGTTCAGAGATGTTGTAAATCCTCCCAAAGATGTAAACAACCATTCATGAACAGCGCCGTTAGGCAAACGGGGTCCGACAGCCGATCAGTTTCAATTATTCCACCAGGAAGGAGATATATACGGCTCGTGTTATCTGTTTTTCAACAATGCCTAGACCGTCAATACCGCTGTCCGATCGCGTCCGCATTGTTACTTTGTGCCAGGAAGGGTTCTCAACAAGGGAAGTATCCAGGCGTCATGGGGCGAACCAAAGCGATGTTGTTCGGACATGGAGGAGATACAAAGAGACAGGAACTGTCGATGACATGCCTCGCTCAGGCCGCCCAAGGTCTACCTACGGATTATGGCTCGGAGGAACCCTCACAGCAACCCCACAATGTTGAATAATGCTTTTCGTGCAGCCACAGGATTTCGTGTTACGACTCAAACTGTGCACAATAGGCTTCATGAAGCGCAACTTCATCCCTGACGTCTATGGCGAGGTACACGACACCATGCAACACGGTACAGATGGGCCCAACAGCAGACCCAATGTACCACTCAGTACGTATTGGCATCACGTTCTCTTCATCGATGAATTTCGCTTATGCCTTCAACCAAACAATCGTCGCAGACATGTTTGGAGGCACCCCAGTCAGGCTGACCGCCATAGACACACTGTCCAGCAAGGTGGAGGTTCCCCACTGTTTTGGGGTGGCATTATGTGGGGTCGACGTACGCCGCTGGTGGTCATGGAAGGTACCGTAAAGGCTGTACGATAAGTGAATGCCATCCTCCGACCGATAGTGCAACCATATTGGTAGCATATTGATGAGGCATTCGTCTTTGTGGACGACAATTCGCGTCCCTATCGTGCATATCTTGTGAATGACTTCCTTCAGGATGCCGACATCGCTCCACTAGAGTGGCCAGCATGTTCTACAGTCATGAACCCTATCCAACATGCCTGTGATAGATTTAAAAGGGCTGTTTATGGACGACGTGGACCGCCAACCACTCTGAGGGATCTACGCCGAATCGCCGTTGAGGAGTGGGACAATCTGGACCAACAGTGCCTTGATGAACTGGAGCATAGTATGCCACGACGAATACAGGCATGCATCAATACAAGAGGACGTCCTACTGGCTGCTATAGGTACCAGTATGTACAGCAGTCTGGACCAATACCTCTGAAGGTCTCGCTATATTGTGGTACAACATACAATGTGTGGTTTCCATGCTCAAGAAAAAGGCTGGAAATGTTGATCTGTATTCAAATTTCCTGTACAGGTTCTGGAACTCTCGGAACCGAGGAGAAGCAAAAGTTTTTCTTATGTGTGTATATATTTTACTTTATACAGATATTTCGGTAAGCAGGTTACAGTACATTTAGGTATTAAAAGGTAGAATAGTACAGATTAGAAGAAACCACGCGCATGTAATTTATATTAGTTCATGATAATTACAGCAATGACTATAAACTACTGTAAGGATGGTTTCTAGCTATTAGTGTTAGCATTAGTGGCCATGAGAGAAAGGGGTGAAGGAGGGAGGGAAACAGCAAAGGTATATGCTTAAGAAGAGCGTGATAACACACAAAGAATATGAGGGAAAAGAACTTGACGCGACCCATAATGTAATAGGGAAAAGAGCAGAAATGGGATAAGATAGGAGCAGTGGCTTTGTTATTGGACACAGGGGAAGTTGGTCGTACACGTTATTTTTTGAGGGAAACGTTATGAGGCTGACAGAAGCGCTTCTTATTACTGAAAGTAGCAGGGCATCGAACTGTGTGCACACAGCAGGGAGCTTTTTGCAGGGGGCGGACAGAAGTGAGAACGAAGGAGTTTGCGAAAGTTTTTGATTTGTGAGAGGGTATAGCTAACGTAATTGATAAGTGCGACATTTCGTTTCGGTTATTTGGTGTGTGGCCAAGATAAACACGAAGCCCACGCCTACTACCGTAATACAATTTTTTATGCCAACTAGCTATGCAGATGACGAAGAAATTGATGAAATGTATGATGAGATAAAAGAAATTATTCAGATAGTGAATGGAGATGAAAATGTAATAGTCATGGGTGAGGTGAATTCGATAGTAGGGAAAGGATAGAAGGAAACGTCGTTAATATGGATTGGGAGTATGAAATGGAAGAGGAAGCCACCTGGCAAAAATTTGCACAGAGCATAACTTAATCATAGCTAACACTTGGTTCAAGAATCATAAAAGAAGGTTGTATACATGGAAGAAGCCTGGAGATACTGACAGGTTTCAGATAGATTGTATAATGAAAAGACACAGATTTAGGAACCAGGTTTTAAATTGTAAGACATTTCCAGGGGCAGATGTGGACTCTGACCACAATCTATTGGTTATGACCTGTAGATTAAAACTGAAGAAACTGCAAAAGGGTGGAAATTTAAGGAGATGGGGCCTGGATAAACTGACTAAACCAGAGGCTGCAGAGAGTTTCAGGGAGAGCATAAGGGAACAATTGACAAGAATGGGGGAAGAAATACAGTAGAGTCAAGGAATATATTGCTCCCTCCTACGTATATCTCGCGAAGAGACCATGAGGATAAAATCAGAGAGATTAGAGGCCACACAGAAGCATACCGACAATCCTTCTTTCCACGAACAATACGAGACTGGAATAGAAGGGAGAACCGATAGAGGTACCCTGAGTCAGGTGGCTTGCGGAGTATGGATGTAGATGTAGATTGATGTAGAAGAAGAATGGGTAGCTTTGAGGGATGAAGTAGTGAAGGCAGCAGAAGATCAAGTAGGTAAGAAGACGAAGGGTAGGGGTAAATGAAGCAGGCAAAAAGGAATACAAACGTCTCAAAAATGAGATCGACAGGAAGTGCAAATTGGCTAAGCAGGCATGGCTAGAGGACAAATGTAAGGATGTAGAGGCTTATCTCACGAGGAGTAAGATAGATACTGCCTACAGGAAAATTAAAGACACCTTTGGAGAAAAGAGAACCACTTGCATGGATATCAAGAGCTCAGATGGGAACCCAGTACTAAGCAAAGAAGGCAAAGCAGAAAGGTGGAAGGAGTATATAGAGAGTCGATACAAGGGCGAGGTACTTGAGGGCAATATTATGGAAATTGAAGAGGATGTAGATGAAGATGAAATGGGAGATACGATACTTCGTGAAGAGTTTGACAGAGCACTGAAAGAATTCAGTCGAACCAAGTCCCCGCGAGTAGACAACATTCCATTAAAACTACTGACAACATTGCGAGAGTCCTGACAAAACCCTACCATCTGGTGAGCAAAATGTACGAGACAGGCGAAATACCCTCAGACTTAAAGAAGAATCAGTCTAATAAGTCACGGCTGCAAAATACTAACGCGAAATCTTTAGAGACATATGGAAAACTGGTAGAAGCCCACCTCGGGGAAGATCAGTTTGGATTCCGAAGAAATATTGGAAGACATGAGGCAATACTGATCCTACGACTTATCTTGAAAGACAGATTAAGAAAAGGAAAACCTACGTTTCTAGCATTTGTTGACTTAGAGAAAGAAAACTCTCTTTCAAATTCTGAAGGTGGCAGTGGTAAAACGCAGGGAGCGAAAGGCTATTTACGACGTGTAAAGAAGCCAGATGGCAGATGTAAGAATCGAGGGACATGAAAGGGAAGCAGTGGTTGGGAAGGGAGTGAGACAGGGTTGTAGCCTATCCCCGATGTTATTCAATTTGTATATTGAGCAAGCAGTAAAGAAACAAAAGAAAAATTCGGAGTAGGTATTAAAATCCATGGAGAACAAATAAAAACTTTAAGGTTCGCCGAACACATTGTAATTCAGTCAGAGACAGCAAGGGACTTGGAAGAGCAGTTGAACCGAATGGACAGTGTCTTGATAGAAGGTTATAAGATGAACATCAACAAAAGCAAAACGAGGATAATGGAATGTAGTCGAGTTCACTCGGGTGCTGCCGAGGGAATTAGAGTAGGAAATAAGACACTTAAACTAGTAAAGGAGTTTTGCTATTTGGGGAACAAAATAAGTGATCATGTTTGAAGCAGAGAGGATATAAAATGTAGACTGGCAATGACAAGGAAATCGTTTCTGAAGAAGAGAAATTTGTTAACATCGAGTATAGATTTAAGTATCAGGAAGTCGTTTCTGAAAGTATTTGTATTGAGTGTAGCCACGTACGGAAGTGAAACATGGACGATAAAAAGTTTGGACAAGAAGAGAATAGAAGCTTTCGAAATGTGGTGTTACACAAGAATGTTGAATATAAGATGGGTAGATAACATAATTAATGAGGAGGTATTGAATAGAATTGGGGGGGGGGGGGGGGGGGAAGGGGAGGTTGTGGCACAACTTGACTAGAAGAAGAGATCGGTTGGTAGGACATGTTCTGAAGCATCAAGGGATCATAAATTTAGTATTAGAGGGCAGCGTGGTGGGTAAAAGTCGTAGAGGGAGAATAATCTTAGCAGATTGAGAAGGATGTAGGTTGCAGTAGGTACTGGGAGATGAAGAAGCTAGCACAGGATAGGGTAGCATGGAGAGCTACATCAAACCTGTCTCAGTACTGAAGACCACAACAAGAACGTTTTGGCGTGAAACAATTTTACTCTCTGATGTGAGATAACGGAGTGCTTGTGCGCTGAGTCGCCGGTGTAGTAGACACAGCCAATGATAGTAATCGACGTGCTCGTGTCGATGGAGGTTTGGTGGAACGGGTTCTTGCACTAGTTTACAATCAGACAGTCTTTCCTAAAGGTATTTGTCTGGAGTGCAGCCTTGTGCGAAACTGAAACTTGGACGATAAACAGCTCACACAAGAAGAGAATAAGATTTTTTGATATTTGGTGCTACAGTAGAATACTGGAGATTAGATGGCTAGACCGAGTAGCTAACGAGGTTGTACTGGATCGAACTTACGGGTAAAGAAATTTTATGGCAGACCCTAATTAAAAGGAAGACATCGATTAAGAGGACACCTACTGAAGCATGACCGAATCGTCAGTTTGGTAACGAAGGGACGTCTGTTGGTAAAAGCTATAGAGGAACAGTAACGGATGACCCGTGCACGGCTCTGGATTATTTCATTTATTTTTTTCATCTTCTATTATGGTACTTCCGCCTTGTTTTCTTATTCCATTTACTGGCGTCACTAACGTCCTGACTTACATGCCCGTGAGCAGCAGCAGCAGCACGTATCAATAAGTGCAACGTCGTACCACCTCTGGAGCGACCAACAGTATTTCCGGGTTGCTGTGTGCCTGACAGTTTGGGACAGACCAGCAGTGCAGTCGGGACGCAGCAGCAGTGAAGTCGGGGACAGAGAGCCGGTGAGGCGCGGACAGCCAGTGCTCGCCGACCGCTGGCGACAGACATGAACTGTCCAACGGAGGGAGATTGGAGCGGGACAACCGTTGGTTGGTTGTTCGTTTGGTCGTCTCATCGGCCGACGTATATCTGGTCCTTTCACCGTTTCCAGACCAGACATTTGGTCAGTTGGTATGGAGCAGAGAGAAAATCACCGTGGCGCGTACTTTGGCTGGCCCTGCTGGCAGCCACTATGCGGTGTCGGAGTGCGTGGTGCTTTCCCCATTGCTACGAGGTTCCTGGCTCGCCGATCCTGGACATGAAAGTTGAGTTTTGACTTAATCGACCAGCAAGCCACGACTGTTCACATTGTGTCGTTTGGACTTCATTGTCGGCTGTTCGGATATTCCCGTGAGCAACAATGTGTGTTTTCAAGCTGGCAAATTTTAGCTACCCTCTGGTGGCGTTTAACTGTACTTGGATATTTGAATTACGTGCACCAGCGGAATATTCTGTCTTGTGGCAGTTAACGTTCCCGTTAGCTGCCCTGGTCGTTGACGTAAATTCAAGCAGTATATCTTCCTCATCGTGTTGTCGCTGTCCAGCATTGAGTGTAGTTTGACAGCTCAATTTATAATTGGTTGTGGGCGCCAGTACCTTCTACGTTGCCCCATTTAACTCCCGGTTGTTTGCTGGTTGGGTGAATCGGAGGTTATCTTGACGGTGGGTCCGTTGACTGTGTGTCGGTTGTGTTGTCGTCGGATTGACAATGGTGGGGCCGACTTCCTTTCTCACCTAAGAGAGCGTTAGTGTTTCACTTCCAGCCCGACCCTCGGAACTTCTAAGCGCCCTTGAGTGTACTGCCTTTTCTTGTTTCTTCTTGTTGTTTGTACTTGTATGGTTTCTAGCCGAATTTTAGATTAAGGTAGATTTGCCTTTAAGGCGTCAGATGCTTTGGGCCTTCTGCTAATTTAAGAACTGTTTTACGTAAAGACTTTGGCATTCTTAAAATTAATGGCCGGCCGCGGTGGTCTCGCTGTTCTAGGCGCTCAGTCCGGAGCCGCGCGACTGCTACGGTCGCAGGTTCGAATCCTGCCTCGGGCATGAGTGTGTGTGTTGTCCTTAGGTTAGTTAGGTTTAAGTAGTTCTAAGTTCTAGAGGACTGATGACCACAGATGTTAAGTCCCATAGTGCTCAGAGAAATTTGAACCATTTTTTTTAATTAATGTTATTGAGTCTTAACTGTTGGGCCTTCAGCCGATTTTGAATTTAAGTTGTTTTCCTCTTCAAGTGTCAGATTCTTTGGGCCTTCAGCCCAATTAAGGAACTGTTTTAAGATAAGAGCCGGCTGGAGTGGCCGTGCGGTTCTAGGCACTACAGTCTGGACCGCTACGGTCGTATGTTCAAATACTGCCTTGGGCATGGATGTGTGTGATGTCCTGAGGTTAGTCAGGTTTAATTTGTTCTAAGTTCTAGGCGACTGGTGATTTCAGAAGTTAAGTCGCATGGTGCTCAGAGACATTTGAACCATTTTTTTTAAAGATAAGACTTTGCCTTTTAAATTTTTGATTTTGGTTGAGCTTTAAGTTATTGGCTTTCAGACGTTTTTTAAATTAAAGTGGTGCTGTTCTTAAGGCATGAGATTCTACGGCGCATTCAGCCGCTAATTAAGTTCCAAAACTAAATTTGTGTTTTTTAGGTTTGATCAAATAAAATGTTCTGTCCAGAATGAGATTTTCACTCTGCAGCGGAGTGTGCGCTGATATGAAACTTCCTGGAAGATTAAAATCTGCCAGGAAGTTTCATATCAGCGCACATCCCCCAGGCTGTGGCTAAGCCATGTCTCCACAGTATCCTTTCTTTCAGGAGTGCTAGTTCTGCATGTTTCGCAGAAGAGCTTCTGTAAAGTTTGGAAGGTAGGAGACGGATACTGGCAGAAGTAAAGCTGTGAGTACCGGGCATGAGTCGTGCTTCGGTAGCTCAGTTGGTAGAGCACTTGCCCGCGAAAGGCAAAGGTCCCGAGTTCGAGTCTCGGTCGGGCACACAGTTTTAATCTGCCAGGAAGTTTCAAAATGTTCTGTGTTCGAGCGTAACTGACAGCCGCTTATTCTGGCACCTTTCCACAATTTAAAACCACCTGTCCTGTCCTGCGGGTTTGGCAGGGCGTTTCAAGTGGTGAATAGAGTAAGCAGGTTCAAATGGACTGAGAAGGATGTGGGTTGCAGTAGTTATTAGGGAACAAGGGGCTTAATATAGTAGCGTGGATATCTGCATCAAACTAATATTCTAATGCCAACAACTATTATGAATTCTAGACATACAACTTTTTTTTAAATAAATGGTGATTCTTAATTTCTGGACGTGCCTCCAGGTTTCAGACTAGGTACATTCACACCTCGGTAACGGCAGTAGCAGCAGCGGCAGCAGCAACCTGTAACACAGCTGTGAGGCACCCCCGCACACAGAGGGCGCCTGCCCGGCGTGTCCCTGCAGTAATCAGGTTACTGGCGGCGAGATCAGAGGCCCTGCTCGCGTCATATTTCTAATTACGGAGCGCTGCGCACCACAGGAAAGAGGGCGCTGGCGGAGGACAGGCAACGCGCGGGAACCAACCAGCTCACTGTAAGCCGTGCCGCAGCTTCCATAGACAGCCTCTAGCGGTGAGACTGTGCGAAACTACAGTTTTTTTACCTCAACAGTTATCTCAAACACCGGGGAAGCTGGGGGAGGACAGGGGAATTCGGTACACACCACGGAAATTTATAGCTAAACTTAACACTGTGCTCTTAAAATCAGTCCGCAGCTCGTGGTCGTGCGGTAGCGTTCTCGCTTCTCGCGCCCGGTTTCCCGGGTTCGATTCCCGGCCGGGTACCTGATGATGACTGGGTGTTGTGTGATGTCCTTAGGTTGGTTAGGTTTAAGTAGTTCTAAGCTCTAGGGGACTGCTGACCATAGTTGTTAAGTCCCATAGTGCCAAGAGCCATTTTTTTTTTAATTTTGGAAGTTGTTTCTGAACTTCCACACTTTGTCCACAACTCAGTGCAAAGATAATGTGACTTTTGGATGACTAATTCTCGTATGTCACCGTATCCGACTTAATTTTTGTATTGCCTCACTTTAGATAAAACTGGCGGAAAAATGACGTCAGAACTCTGTTTCAGAAGCAACGAAAACACCATGCCAAATTCAGAAGGTTGCAGAATCCCCAAGACTCGAAATTTAGTGTGGACGTCAATCCGAGATGCTTTTGATAGTTTCCACAATGAAACATTGTCTCAAAATATGGTAGAAAACCCAGAGAGATTCTGGTCGTATGTAAAGTACACTAATGGCAAGAAACAGTCAATGCTGTCACTGCTTGATAACGATGGAAATGTTACCGATGATGGTGCCACGGAAGCGGAGTTATGAAATACCGTGTTCTGTAATTCCTTCACGAAGTAAATACTCCAGAATTCGAAACCAGAACAGCTGTTAGCATGAGTGACATAAAAGTAGATATCTTAGGTGTTTGCGAAGCAACTCAAATCACTTAACAAAGGTAAGTCTTCCTATCCAGATGGAATACCAATCACGTTCCTTTCAGAGTATACACACACAATGGCGCCTTTCTTAGCAATCATATACATCCGCTCCCTTAACGAAAGGTCCTTTCCTTAAGACTGGAAAGTAGCACAGGTCACGCCAATATCCAAGAAACGAAAAAGGAGTAACCCACTGAATTACAGACCCACATCACTGACCTCAATTTGCAGTAGGAATTTGGAGAATATACTGTACTCGAACATTATGAATCATCTTGAAGAAAATGAGTTATTGAGACATAAATTGTTCAAATGGGTCTGAGAACTATGGGACAACTTCTGAGGTCATCAGTCCCCTAGAACTTAGAACTACTTAAACCTAACTAAGGATATCACACACATCCATGCCCGAGGCAGGATTCGAGCCTGCGACCGTAGCGGTCGCCGATTCCAGACTCTAGCGCCTAGAACTGCTCTTCCACTCTGGTCGGCTATTGATACATAACCAACATGGGTTCAGAAAATATCGCTCTTGTGCAATGCAGCTAGCTCTTTATTCCCATGAAGTAATGAGCGCTATCGAGAAGGGATCTCATATCGATTCCATATTCCTAGATTTCCAGAAGGCTTTGGATACCGGTCCTCACAAGCGACTATTAATCAAATTGCGTGCATATGGAGTATCGTCTCAGTTCTGTCACTGTAGTCTTGGTTTCCCCTCAGAGAGGTCACAGTTCGTCGTGATTGACGTTAAATCATCGAGTAGAACGGAAGTGACATCTTGCATTCCGCAAGGTTGTGTCATAAGCATTCTTCTGTTTCTGATTTACTTAAATGATCTAGGTGATATTCTGAGCATCCCCCTTAGATTGTTTGCAGATGACGCTAGTAAAATCATCAGACGATCAGTTCCAAATGGTCTAGAGACAATTTCTGTATGGTGCGAAAATGGCAATTGGCACGAATCAAACAGAAGTGCGAGGTCATCCACATGGGTACTACAAGAAATCCGATAAGTTTTTCGTATACGACAAATCGCACACATCTAAGGGCTGTCAATTCGACAAAATACCTAGGAATTATAATTACGAACAAATTAAATTGGAAAGACCACACAGATAATATTGTGGTAAGGCGAAACAAAGACTGCCTTTATTGGCAGAACACTTAGAAGATGCCACAAACCTACTAAGGGACAGCCTACATTACACTTGTCCGTCCTCTGCTGGAATACTGCTTCGCGGTGTGGGATCCTAACCAGGTAGGATTGATGGAGGACATCGAAAAAGTGCAAAGAAGGGCAGCTCATTTCGTGTTATCGCGCAATAGGTGTGAGAGTGTCACTGACATGGTACGCGAGTTGGGGTGGCAGTCATTGAAACAAAGGCGGTTTACTTTACGAAATTTCCATCACTAACTTTCTCTTCCGAAGGTGACAATATTTTTTTGACACCCACCTACGTAGGGAGATATGATCATCATAATAAAATAAGAGAAATCGGAGCTCGAACAGAAAGATTTAGGTGTCCCTTTTTCCCAAGTGCCATTCGTGAGTGGAATGGTAAAGAAGTAGTATGAAAATGGTTCGATGAACCCTCTGCCAGGCACGTAAGTGTTAACAGCGGAGTAACCATGTACATGTAGATTTGGGGTTAAATATCGCGTCGTAAGATCAAGAAAACTTGTCAGTATAAACCATCGATAACATGTTAAGTTTTTAATTTTCGTGTATCTCTTCTTCACTCACAGTTATAATGGGAGATATTACGTCTTCTGTGTCTGTAATTTAAGCTTAATTTGGATCAGATAGTTTCTGTTTACTTAAAAGTATCTTCATTGGTCATTGTAACATTACGATTTTTCTTAAAAATCTGTGGACAGAACGTAAGGAGTTCTCATGGTTTAAACGCACGTCTTTTTGGCACCTTCTTCATTTCCGTCCGTTCTTCTACACAAAGCCGCAAAACTAAACAGGCTTAACACGGCGAGAATGTGGAGAGAAATTGTTACACCAGCTATGAAGTGGGTATGACCGTAAGGCACTGTGCAAATCGTGGACAAATTTAAATGCCTGGGAGAATTTATAACGGGAATGAACAGCAGCAAGGAGGGAATAACAGAGAGGATAAAGAAGATGAGGTCAGCTTTCTGTATGACAAGAGAGGTATAGAATAAAAAGAAAATATCCACAGAGGCACAGATAAGCCACTACAAGGCCACGCTGAGGACTGCAGTATTATATGCTGCTGAGACGATGACACTAGCAAGAAACGGGGCAGAACAACTAGAGAAAGAAGAGAGAAAAATACTGAGAAAAATACTAGGTCCCAAAATAGTTGGAGAGAGGTGGATGCGAAGACCTAGGGAAGAATTGTACCGGAACATCAGAACAATATCCGGGTACATCAGAGTCAAAAGGGCAAGGTTTACTGCACATGTAGTTAGGATGAGTATGGACAGAATGACGAAGAGAGTGTGGGAAACAACAGGGAGGACAAGGAGAAAGACAGGATCTAAGTGGGTTGTGGAACTTCGGAAGGACTGGTTGGAACTGGGGAAGGAAAGGAAAGGAAAATTGGAGGAACAAATATACACCGACCAATATGCCGGAGATCAATGACAGAGAAGAATACAGGGAAAGATTAGAATGTCACCAGTGGAGCCGACAAGAGAAAAGGACAAAATGATACTGAAGATATCGGAAAAAGAGCGGGAGAGAAGAAGAGATAGAATAAAGAGGTTCTGGGAGAAGAAGAGGAAAGTGCAGTCCTCGAAGGGGCTACCCGTGGTCCTACAGAAGCCGTAACGCAACAAAAAGAAGAAGAGGAGGGTATGAGATATCCGAAAATCTGATGATGAATTTTTCATCCTATAATTGTGTATTAAGTATTTTTTTACTTGGAATACTAATAATGGTGTCTATTAAACATGATGAGTAAGTAAAATACTGTGCTTAAGATATAAAACCTTTTTTTGGGTGAAATAATGAAGTGTCTATATTTCCTCATGAAAAGTACAAGTTCCAAAATTTTAACATTTTTTCATACAAAATTCGAACAAAATTTCAGTTTCTTTGATTAATTAACATAATGACATTATCTTCTAATCCTAAAACAGAAAAAGAAGATGAAAGTGGCTTCATACACTTCGAACAAGAATGTTTTGCTTTACTGTCTGTTTATTCACCTGACACATCTACCAATCATTTTGTTTGGAACTGGCGATGAAGTTTCTCCCAGTTGATCAGCAATCCTGTTTCGAATATCTGTTGGAAGACGTACGTATGCTTGTCTAATGCGAAGACTGTCATTTGTCAGATTCCAACCTAAATTACGAATGATATCTCGGAACTTCATGCGTGTTTTGTCACCTTCGTTATTTTCTCTGCCGATTGGGATGGCATTAATGCAGCCATATTGAGTACACCACAAAAATTGTCATAGGCCAGCGTTTGCTGTTGTTGATTATTTGTATGTGTAAGTATAGTATTCAACATGCTGCTTGTTATAAAAAAACTCCAACATTCAGTCTCTGTTTTGGCATGTTTTACGCCTGGAGAACTGGTAATAATATTCTCTACACGGATACGAATACCTTGTTTAGGAGAATCCTTCATCCATTTTATACCATCTTTGGACGTTTAAGAAATCCCACGTATCTCAGGTGAATGAGACCAGGAGCCGGAAACGCAGATTTTGGCTCTTGCAAATCGTCCAAAATACCCTCTTGCTCCGAATCACTTTCTTCATTTCTTCGAGAAACTTTGTCAATATCTTCTTCGCTCTCAGAGTGGCAGGAACTAGAATTTGAACAGTTTTCTAAAACTTCTTCTAGTAGTTCTTGTAACTGGCATTCATTTTCTTCGTAAGACACCTTGAGAAACATCAAATCTTAAAATAAATCAAAGAATGCTATATGTGACTATATATCACATAAACTTTCCGACAGCTCAAAAATGTAAAATCGACTACGAGGTCGAATGTGACATACTGTAGCCAACTTCGCACCCCTCTGACGTTGGCGCAACAATAAACTCAACACTGCATCTTGCCCCCCCCCACCCCCCCCCCCCCCACCCTGTCCTTTACCTCCAACTACCATGACAGCCAAGATTTGTGTGGCAACAATTACGTTTAGCAGTCTGTGTTCCAAACACCTCGAGTATGACATAGCCGACCGCACTGATGCCGGGTTAATGTCCGGACTTGGAGATCGGAAAACTCTCATATTGTGTTAGAGCAGGTGAGGGATAGCTCGGAAGTGATAGTTTACCTGCATATTTTCTAGCTTTGTGTTGCATCTCAGGTAACCAAATTTCAAAAATGCATAGTGTTTCCACAAGATAGCGTACCGCCACACTGAGGGTTATTTGCTCGCCAGTTCTTGGATGAAATCATTCTGGATAGATAGATCCAATGTTATAACCAACACTTTCGCGAGATATAAAAAATCCCGACTTTTTTGTGGGGTTTACGTTAAGGTTAAAGCAGGGCTTCCCAAGGTGTGGTCCGCGGAACACTTAGGGGTCCGCCGGCTCTTTCTAGGGGGGTCGCGGCCACCTTTCACCAAATAGTGCAAAATAATGGGTAAAATTATTGAATAAAAATGTGAAAATCAAATTCATCACTATCTCTTTTTTTCGTGTGACAAACATGTGTACTTTTACTTTAGGTCGTATTCCCAAGCAGCCTTTGCGGTTCCTAAGTGAGCACGCATACACAGTTTAGTGCCGAAAAGTGCGGCTTCTCTGATCGACTGTTTCACAACAATACGGGGGTCGTTTGTGCGCTGGCTCACGGCGCTAGATGCGCTGAAACCTTTTACGCATGCACGGAGCGAGCTTTGTCGACCAATCACAGCTCTCGCTTTCACTTATTTGGCCCCAGGTATCGTTAAATGTTAAGCTTGCTTTGTCAGTGCATAAGTCGATTTTTGATCAGTTTATTACATATAACATGGGTCCGTGGCTGAAATCGGGATCATTGAAGAAGGGTGCGGTTTCTCCATCGTCTTCACAACAAGGGAAGTTTCCAGTTGAAATGAATGAGGAGGGAGGACCACAAAAGGAAGAACAGTCGCAAGAAGCTCCAATAACTATTGATACTTCGGGGGGGGGGGGGGGGGGGGGGTTCATTGGGAACATGGCAGTTGCATTAAGAAGTTTTCAGTTCCCATGGGTTTCGCTCTGAAATTTAAAGTTCCTGTGCTCTTGACTGACTGGGGGTCCGCCATGTATTTTCGACTGTAGAAGGGGTCCGCCAGCTGAAAAGATTGGGAAGCGCTGAGTGAAAGTATTCAGTTCACCACTTCCTGATGTGTAAGGGGTTAATTACGAATACGAAGTACTAGAGAGCGCTGACGGAACCGGTGTTGGTAAAGATATGGAGAGAAATTGAGTAACGCCTAGGCATTCTAACGGAAACAAACGAAGCACACAAGCATCCTTATAACGTTTAGGAGCTACGGTACCAACTCTAACAAACTTCGCAGTTTTATCTTGGGTACTTCCCTAGTTACAAATTTTTGTTTTCACCGTTTATACGTCTGTAGCGCTTTCCGTGCCTGCTGAGATGAATTTTCGTTTCCCATGAAGACAGTTTCAGTTTCGAGCTGCTCTAGTTCCGCTTCTTATCGGTTTTTGAGATGTTATGGGCTTTGTAAACTATTCAGAACGGACATTGTTTGTGCCGGATGGTGGCAACTAGTAGCCTGTAAATACAAGTCTGTAAGAGTGGTCTTAAGGAAGAAATTTCTGAGTATGTACGTGGGGACTGTGGGGAAACTGGACCGGAAGAGAATGGAAGCATTTCAGATGTGGTGGTACAGACGAACGTTGAAAATTAGGTGGTCTAATAGCTTAAGGAATGAGAACG
Organism: Schistocerca gregaria; assembly: GCF_023897955.1. Classification (NCBI taxonomy): domain Eukaryota; kingdom Metazoa; phylum Arthropoda; class Insecta; order Orthoptera; family Acrididae; genus Schistocerca; species Schistocerca gregaria. The sequence goes on along the minus strand of NC_064920.1, from coordinate 1,187,352,266 downwards.
TTCTGCGCAGATTTGGAGAGGAAAGGAATATGTGGAAAATACTGACAAGGACAGGGGACACTTTGATAGGACGTCTTTTTAGACATCAGGGAATGACGTCCATGGTAGGTTGCAAGTGCTACTCTGAGATGAAGAGGTTGGCAAGAGAGGAATTCGTGGCCGGCCACATCAAACCAGTCAGAAGACAGATGACTCAAAAAAAGAAGAAAGAAATGAGTGGTCTTTGCAGTTATCGAATGTTGTGCCATCTCTTGGAGTGCCATAAATGAAAGTAAATGAAAAACTACCCGAGAGCTTCATGTGCAAAATGTCGTAATGTCAGAGGCCCGAAGATAAACAGTGATAACCAACGGTCTAACAGTAATATCAGTGTATCAAGACGCCATAAAGGACAAAGCTGCGATATCAATGTATCATCTTTATTATTCTTCTCTTGAAGATTGTGTGAAACGTTCGCTCGCTCTCATCTTTTGAGGTCTATAAGTGCATTACCTCTAAGTCAATATGAAAGTACATAAAGTTTTTAAACGTAAATGTTTTTCATGTGTTAGATTAATGAACGACATCTGATATTAAAAATAACGCCTTTAACGTATTTGAGGGTTGGTCGCCATTACAGCATACAATAGTGTTTTGCTTAATACGACCTCAGGATCCGTTATAATCAGAAGATTGCGGGTGAATTTCCTTACTTTGACAGAGCTTTAAATGATTATTAGAAAGGTTCCAGTAATTTCTTGCTACTTATTCCCTATCAAACTACATAATTCGAGTACGTTAACATATAGCCATTTCAAAAGTCGTTTCTACTGCTCTGAAGGAAAGGCATTACTTAAACAATAAGAAAGTAATGGTTCGCATCTACACATGTACTCGAAACCTGATCAGTGAAATGAATGAGCTCATGTGCGCCACTTATGACGAGAAATGTCACCTGGTGGTATGCCCAGCATAACTTTACTTGAATAGAGAAAACTGAAAAATGTTTCAAATGGCTCTGGGCACTATGGCACTTAACTTCTGGGGTCATCAGTCCCCTAGAACTTAGAACTACTTAAACCTAACTAACCTAAGGACATCACACACATCGATGCCCAAGGCAGGGTTCGAACCTGCGTCCGTAGCGGTCGCGCACTTCCAGACTGTAGCGCCTAGAACCGCTCGGCCATTCCGGCCGGCAGAGAAAACTGAATTTTAAGTCGTATTAGTTTATTATTTGTTTTAAAAATCAAGAATTGAGATAACATATAAAACAATATTAGTTTATAGCCACCAGACTAAATACTTTTATTTCATTTTCACGAGTCGGGGAAGGACACTACGACAAAAAATAGACCTTACGTGTTCACTCGTTGTAATGTCCAAGCGAAACATGCTCTTACGTCGCACTACAGCGTCTAAATTTGACAAGTAACCTTCTTCCTACATTATGCATAGTGTGTTTTACAAGACCCCTAATGATCTGAAAGGGAGCCACTATGATGAAATGGGGAGGGTGGCAAGCAAACTGCATAAAAGGAGAACTGCATCAAGCTGTGTCAAGCTTCAGACTGAAACAATCAAGTACCCTCTGCCGCACACCGTAGTGCGACTTCCAGAGCATAAATGAAGGTACAGAAACAACCATCTATATTTTCAAGTACCCTCTGCCGCACACCGTAGTGCGACTTCCAGAGCATAAATGAAGGTACAGAAACAACCATCTATATTTTTGACGTAATTCCAGTACAGGTCTTGTCGTGCCATTTAATAACACATGTGTGGGCCTATCAGTAATTTAAAAGGCATTACGCATCGCACATATTTTCATTCGGCTTAATTTTTGCAGAGTTATAGCGCCAATGGCAATGCGGAAACTGTGTAAATTTTCGGGCCCCAATGTGAACGTTATCCAGAATTAATCAACTTGTGAAAAATGGGATCGAGAGCAAAAGCCGCCATAGGTCCACATCGGTGAACGCGCTGCAAGCGGATTAAAAACCAGAGTACCGCCGCATAAATTCCGAGAGCAATTTGTTTCCCTTCTCGCCGAAGTTAATTCACGGTTTCTGACCTTTGTAAGTAATTTCTCACCTGTTCATTTGTAATTAGCGCCATTTTCAGTATCTCTTTTCTGCCGCACTAGTTCGCTGTATCTGATGTAATGTAAGTGAAGTTGGAATGATGTGTTGAGCGTACTATATGTTTCATGAGTTACTGAGTTCAGATTTGCATACTACACAGTGATCAAAATATGACACCCTATCACGTAAAATTAACTGCAGATCTGTTTTCTTTTTTCATTCATCTGACTTCTAACTACTCTGATGCGGCCCGCCTCGAACTGCTCTCTCGTGCCAACTTCTTCCTCTCAGAGTAGCACTAGCAAGTGCCCTACTACCTCGGTTATTTGATGTTTTCAGCGTTAGGATGTATTCCAATCTCTGTTTAATCCTACAAATTTTACTATCTAAAGCTCCCTCTAGCGACGTGGAAATTCTCAACATATGTCATTCTACAGTAAAACTTCGTTAACACGAATCCGAAGGGACAAAAAAATCACGAGTTCGTGTTAATAAAATTTGTGTTAAGTGAAAAATACAGATTTTAATAAGTATATATGTACAGCAGTACACTAATGTGTAATACACACCATCAATCACGTTCTTGTAGACTTATAACACAATAAAGTGATTGTGAAATCCAAGTACTCACAAATTATGTACGTTACTTCCTTGGAAAAATTCGGTCATGGTTCGCTGACGTTCATGGGAACGAGAATATTTTGTAATTTAACAACCAATTGTAATGATAGCGTCCGTAAACCCAGCAGTGATGTCGGATGTTGAAGCGAACCGTTCTAAACAGTCCAAGGCTGTGAACATCTCCTGACGGGTAGGTGGAATGGTATCTGTATTCTCTTCCTCTACACTTTCTTCTGATGGCCCTTCTTGCACCTCGTTCACAGCTTTTTGCACATCCGATTCCACAGAAGCACATACAACAACGTCGTCGTCTAGACTAATGAATTCTTCGAAACTAATCCCAGGGTTCGTAACCACGAAGTCCTCCAGAACTGTCCATTCCTCAGGTGAAGTGGTATCCTGTAACTCGTGGACATCTTCAGTGTTGCTATGTTAAAGAACTTCCCTATATGATGTGGCGATACTGAGTTTTAGGCTGCTGCTATCGCTTTTATTGCGTCAAGCAGATTCCAATTTGGGGTTGCAGTATTGTTTCCAGCAGCACGAATTGGACCTCTTACAAGTCGTTTCCGATAAGCTCTCTTTATGAGAGAGATTATGCCTTGGACCAAACGCTGAAGGCCGCTTGTGGCCTTGGGTGGAAAGAACTGAACCTCTCTGTTGGATAGGTTCAGGTCATGAACTTTATGGACAGTACATCTGTCCAATGTAAGAAGAACATGTTTATTTTGAGCAACCATTTGACTGTTGATACGAAGAATCCGCTTGCGAAATGATGGCATCGATCCAAGCTTTCTTGTGGTGAGAGCAGATGCAAGGTGAAGTGTCCACATTTGTGTTTTATTTTGATAAAAAACGTGGTTTCTCGGATTTACCCATAACCCAGGGACGAAACTTCTCATTGCTGTCAGCATTACAGCGCAGTACAACAGTCCCACGTTGTTTGCTTCATGCACCGCCATGACACTTGTCACCTTTTATCCCCAGGGTGTGATTTGGAAAAATATTGTAGAAAAATCCAGTTTCATCCATGTTAAACACGTCACACGAGGCATACTTTTCCCTCACTCGGTTGAATTCATGCAGCCAGCTGTTCGCACTTTCTTCATCAACTTTATTTGCTTCACCACAAATTTGTACAGATGAAATTGCATGTCTCTTTTGGAACCGATACAACCAACCAGCAGAACAACGGAAGTCTTCGATGCCCATATCTTTAGCAATATCATTTGCTTTTGACTGAATCATAGGGCCAGCGTATGATTGAACCATTCTAGCAGTAACGTCTCGACGTCTTCATGTTTGGCGGTACGAAGACGTTTAGATTTGTATCCAGAACCTGATGCCGCAGCTACGGTACCGGTTGTAACTGTGGTTTTTATTCTGTATTCCAACTCGATACGGCTACGGCTAACAGAGCACCTGTCAGATCTGGCACTGAGTACATTCCTAAATACGGATGCACACATTATTGAATGTCTTACAATGTACAGCATACGGTGATTGTTGAGGTGATAATCGCGGCTACAGACCTACAATACGTTAAAAACGAGTCAACAATAAGTATAATTAGCTTTGCACCTACGTTTCCTACATTCATTTCGGAAAAAATTACGCTTTAGAATACTCAAAGATTGGAAGTTTTTGTTACAGTGAAATTTAATTTCGCTAGGAACTGAAACGGAGTTCGTAATTCACTTTAAAATTCGTGTTACCCAATAAAACATACCTTAAGAACTAATGTATTCCTGGCGGCACCAATATTTTTTTTTCGTGTTAATCGCGAGTTGGTCTTATGTGAGTTCGCGCTAACGAGGTTATACTGTAGTTTTGTTACTTATAGGACGCGATCTACAAGACTACCATATCAACCACCATGCATATTCAATTTGTTAATTGGAAACGCTTAAGAAAGGAAAACGATACCATTAATTTTCCAAAATAACTCATAGATGAACAGATCTTGAAATTTGTCGTGTTAATAACACACACGTCAATCTTATTCACTAAATTATAATTGACGACAACGAAACATCATACATTTTACAATGACCCATATCAAATTACCAGTACGTGGGGCTGGATAAACCAGCTAATTAAGGTGTTATTGCATGCACAATTGTCTAACGTATCTGCAAAGAAACGACTAATATCAATCCACTACTTTGGCAAGGGAAACATGCAAGAGGAATGAGTGTCGCTACAGGTATAGGACTGCCTAGCAACGTGCCTGAACGTTCTCATGTGATTGTACTCATAAAGGAACGCCATTTAGAAAGCTTCACGTCCGCTCATGAGCGGTCGGAAGTGACAGGTGCAGCACTATTGAAACAAAGTTGAGAAGAAAGAAGCACACAAATATCATGTGACATTCTAAAGTCTAACTAGTTGTTGGTTGACAAAGAAATGTTGATAAAATGAGAACTTACGCACACTAATTGATGGGGATAAGATTAGATCAGTATATAATCAATTTAAATTAGGAATAAACACTGTGGGGATCTACTTAACACCACTGCACGGATTACTACCTGGCATCATACGCAAGCCGTGCTAAAGAAAAATTGGTTTAATTATGAAAATTACACTCTTGAACTGTCGGAAATGTTAGAGAAACACTTTTCAACCAAATAGAGCTAAGGGGACAAAGAATACGTATATGCTTAACACCGTGAGACCGAGCGAGGTGGTGCAGTGGTTAGCACACTAGACTCGGATTCGGGAGGACGACGGTTCAATCCCACGTCCGGCCATCCTGATTTAGGTTTTCCGTGATTTCCCTAAATCGCTACAGGTAAATGCCGGGATGGTTCCTCTGAAAGGGCACGGCAGACTTCCTTCCCCATCCTTCCCTAATCCGATGAGACCGATGACCTCGCTGTCTGGTCTCCTCCCCAAAACAAACCAACCAACACCGTGAGCTATCTGAAACACTGTCTACAATCACGAGCAAGCAGTCACAATGAAGCGATGGTTTAGTTATGAAAACTACACTCGCGAATCATTGAAAACATTATTTAGGTATATATATCGAAGAACAATCACTTTAAGAATCTGTTCGAACGACAAGACATAGCAAAGAACTCCCTAGCCGCACGTGGTTCACAAAGACATATCGTTTGGTTTGTGAGGTAAAAAACAATAGTTCAAGATGTAAAGCAACATATTGCTTTCTTTTAATTAGATTTTAAATATTCGCGGTGCTCTATGTTTTCTTGTCCTACGTCAGTTTTGACATCGTAGAGATTTTATTACGTCATTTGGTATGGAAGTTGTAACATTATATTTCTGCTATTCTGTATACAATTTCATTACGTGGTAGACACCGATAAGTATGCATTTTTTGTCGTCTTTATCAGGTTCCACTGACGACGGGATATATGCCGGAATACCGATCTGGCAGTCAAATATTTTACGTGCAGCTCATGGTCTATAGCACGATGTCTTTCTATAAATACAGCCCACATGTTAGTGATTAACGTAACGCCACCGACGAGCACATGAAGAGACTCCAAATTCTACAGAACCGTTCGCCGAGACTGCTCTACATATATTAATTAGAGATTAAAGTCTATTTCTATTAATTGTCATTTAGCTGATCATTTCGTTCTAGATCGTTACTTTCAGTCAAGCTTTATTTGTTACGAACTAACGACTACCGTTGCAGTTGTTTCACATTGCTCCAGATTCTATCCCTCGCTTCCAGCGTCAGTATTACGTACGGAAGCCTGTAAGCTCATCATTCGTATCGCTAATGTTTTATTGGAACTGAAGAGGCATAGTAACAAAAGAATTGCAAGGCAGTACATGGTGCTTTTTTTTAAAAAAAAAGATTTGAGTAACCTGTGGAAATATTTTTATTGTGAAAAGTTATGAAAAGTGTGACTGCTGTACAAATAATTCCAAAAATTAAAGAGTGGAAGTTGAAAGAAGGAGAAAATAAGAAAAGTTTACAAAATCCAGTAGCACAAAAATTGCCAAAAACTGAGTCGGGTAGTGTAGAGGAAGAGTGGAACGTACTTAAAACATCAATAGTTAACAGAGCTATGCAGAAACAAAGGGTAAAGTGAAAGACAAAGAAACCAGTTGGTGGAACGATAGACTGACAGATGCAATTAATAAACGTAAAATGGCAAAGAAAAAGATGGAGTTTGAAATAAGAAATCAGAACTCCAAGCAAAGAGAATTGTGAAAGACGAAAAGGAGAAGATTTGGGAAACATTCACCCAGAAGCTAAAGCAGGATATCAAAGGGAACCAAAAGCTACTATATGTGTTTTTGAAAAGTAAATGATCTCATAGGGAAGGCATAAAAACGATTGAAAAAGAGGATGGGGATATTATCAGGGACATGGAAGGTATCAGACAAGAGATGAAGAATTATTTTGAAATCTTACAGAATGGGGAAGGTGCACAAAAAAGTGACACCGAAGTCGTTGAATTAGAGGAAGAGCAGGAACCAATCTCTTGGTTAGAAACTGAGAAGTCCCTGAAACGGATGAAAAGAGGGAAGGCGGCTGGAGTAGATGCGCTGACAGCGGATATGGTTAAAGCCGTAGGAATCCATGGAATACAGTGGTTACCCCGGGTGCTGGGGGTGATATGGAAAGAAAACAAAGTGCTGGATAAATGGAGAAAAGGAATTATAATACCATTGTTCAAGAAAGATACTAGAAAGTAATGCACAAACTACCGAGGAATCACACTGTGGAAAATTATAGGACACCAATTAGAGCAACAACAGCATGGGTTCAGAAGTAATAGGGGAACAATAGATCTCATTTTCTCCCTCCATCAGTTAAAGAAGAAATATTGGGAGAAAGGAAAGAACTTCATAGCAGTATTCGTGGATTCAGAAAAAGCATATTATAGTGTACCAAGGGATAAAATATGGGAATGCTTGCGAAAACATAACCTTCCTGGTTCATTAATTAAAACGTCCTGGTGCTGTACGACGGTTTTGAGAGCAGTGGACAAGTAGGAGGTGGAAGATCAAAACGGTTTAAGACGAAGAGAGGTGTTCAGCAAGGTAGTTCGCTCGCCCCTTTACTCTTCATTACGCTTACAGACACAATCGTGAAAGAAATCAAGGATGAAGGAAATGAAGATCTCAACGATTTGTTTTTGCTGATGACATCGCCATTTGGGGAGAGACGGAAATGGAGGTTCAGAGGCACTAGGTTACTAGAACACAAAATTTAAAAATTTAATGACATTCATACATTTTTTTAGAGCTCCTTGTCACCTTCAAAGAAGAACGAAGACGACGTTGACAGCGCCGATTATATGATGTCAATGCATTACTGGATTGGTTGGTCTCACTTTTATAGTCCGTTCCAGGTAAGTCAGCAGTTGCTGATATCTGCCATCTTGACAAGCCTGACAACTTGAGGCTTGCTAAATCCATAGTCAGCTAGTTCAGGCTTGTCAGATTCTCAATTTCGCAGTTCAGCTACTTGAGACAAGTTGAGACCTACAAAAAGCACGGTCAGCGAGTGTATGTATAAATTTTATATTGTACGAACTCGAGACAAGTTGATACAAAACGCTGTGTCAGCGATTTCAGCCTCACCGCAGCCTAATCAATATATGTAGCATTACGCGTAAATAAGAGTCAAATATAATGTCGGAAAAACGTAGAAACGTCAAGCATTATTTCTGATATTATTCAATCATCAATACGATTGCTGCTTATGATAAATAATTGAGCGGTATTAAAACATCCAGAAAATCATTCATAAACATTTTAGCTTGTTGAAAAATTCAGATACTTTTGAACATGATTCTCGTGTGAAAAGGTATGTCAGCATATTTCGCAGATTGCCGGCAAGCATAACCGGAGGCATTCATTTGTCAGTGCTGTTGTTTAAAAGACGCATGAGCGGTCTTCTTAGAGGGCTGGAAAATTTTACTCAGCAGCATCTTATTGTGTCTGCAAACCATGATGTCTCGTTTCAAAAGTCAGACAATATCTACTGTAATTCCTAAAATGCGTGTATCATTTGCTGCGAGAGACATCGATTTCCGTATTTTTTTCAGCAAATTTGTTTTTGTTTTTTTTTTGTTACCACTTAAAGGAGCTACAAAGTCCGAACTTGAGCGGAAACATACAATGCACACACAAACTAACAGCATTACAAACACTTAAAAACAAACGTTCTCTCACATTCTCTGGAAAACTGTGTGTTAAATCCACAGCACCAGCTTCTCACGATAATTAGCTGAAAACTGGCCTCACGTACGCATGTTTTTTCAGTAAATCCATTCCATATCGCTTTGTTTCCCTTCGTGCAATATCGTTACATGTTCGTATTTTGTTACACAGTGTAACTTATAAATAAGTTTTCAAAAAGGTACATAAAATTTACTGTGGTGTATAAATAATACAGAAAAAGTTTACTGATTATGATGATGAGATAGATGTAGAACTATTGTACATGTGAAAACTAATCGCACTAAACTGAATCAAAACATCGACATTTAGTTGCTTTATGTGCAAACCACACGAAATCCACAACTGATGCACCCACACATTACACAAAGAATTTCAGAGACAGTGGTTCCAAGACGATGTTCTATGTCTTGTGTCATCACGAGTATCATGAAAGAATATGAGGATGACAAAATAAGCTAAATGTGTAACGTCTGCTTAGAAAAATTTAAAAATAACAGTGCTGGATAACCTCTTACGTTATTTGATTTTCAAACGGCTGAGCAGAACTGAACGTACTCAGACATTTCTATCTTTACTTATTCTGATCAACACTAAACTGACAAACAATATTTTTAGCGCAACGCAATCTGACTTCAATAATCCCTGCAAAAGAATGGCTGTGACTAACAATAACCTATACCTTTCATGAATCACTTACCTCACAAAAATTTTCGTTTCCGGAACTACGGCAACACAGCGAGCGCCAATACTGCAAACTAAATAAAAGATTCTAACTACTCAACGCACTAACTACTGATAGATATAGTTAGCAAATGAAACCTTACTAATGTTCAAAAGTGATCATATATATATACTCCTGGAAATTGAAATAAGAACACCGTGAATTCATTGTCCCAGGAAGGGGAAACTTTACTAACACATTCCTGGGATCAGATACATCACATGATCACACTGACAGAACCACAGTCACATAGACACAGGCAACAGAGCATGCACAATGTCGGCACTAGTACAGTGTGTATCCACCTTTCGCAACAATGCAGGCTGTTATTCTCCCATGGACACGATCGTAGAGATGCTGGATGTAGTCCTGTGGAACGGCTTGCCATGCCATTTCCACCTGGCGCCTCAGTTGGACCAGCGTTCGTGCTGGCCATGCAGACCACGTGAGACGACGCTTCATCCAGTCCCAAACATGCTCAATGGGGGACAGATCCGGAGATCTTGCTGGCCAGGGTAGTTGACTTACACCTTCTAGAGCACGTTGGGTGCACGGTATACATGCGGACGTGCATTGTCCTGTTGGAACAGCAAGTTCCCTTGCCGGTCTAGGAATGGTAGAACGATGGGTTCTATGACGGTTTGGATGTACCGTGCACTATTCAGTGTCCCCTCGACGATCACCAGAGGTGTACGGCCAGTGTAGGAGATCGCTCCCCACACCATGATGCCGGGTGTTGGCCCTGTGTGCCTCGGTCGTATGCAGTCCTGATTGTGGCGCTCACCTGCACGGCGCCAAACACGCATACGACCATCAGTGGCACTAAGGCAGAAGCGACTCTCATTGCTGAAGACGACACGTCTCCATTCGTCCCTCCTTTCACGCCTGTCGCGACACCACTGGAGGCGGGCTGCACGATGTTGGGGCGTGAGCGGAAGACGGCCTAACTGTGTGCGGGACCGTAGCCCAGCTTCATGGAGACGGTTGCGAATGGTCCTCGCCGATACCCCAGGAGCAACAGTGTCCCTAATTTGCTGGGAAGTGGCGGTGCGGTCCCCTACGGCGCTGCGTAGGATACTACGGTTTTGGCGTGCATCCGTGCGTCGCTGCGGTCCGGTCTCAGGTCGACGGGCACGTGCACCTTTCGCCGACCACTGGCGACAACATCGATGTACTGTGGAGACCTCACGCCCCACGTGTTGAGCAATTCGGCGGTACGTCCACCCGGCCTCCCGCATGTCCACTATACGCCCTCGCTCGAAGTCCGTCAACTGCACATACGGTTCACGTCCACGCTGTCGCGGCATGCTACCAGTGTTAAAGACTGCGATGGAGCTCCGTATGCCACGGCAAACTGGCTGACACTGACGGCGGCGGTGCACAAATGCGGCGCAGCTAGCCACATTCGACGGCCAACACCACGGTTCCTGCTGTGTCCGCTGTGCCGTGGGTGTGATCATTGCTTGTACAGCCCTCTCGCAGTGTCCGGAGCAAGTATGGTGGGTCTGACACACCGGTGTCAATGTGTTCTTTTTTCCATTTCCAGGAGTGTAGTAGGTACCGTGAAGAAAGTACATGTTTCCTGAAACTTCAAAATATTCTTTTTTCCATATTTCTATCAGTTCATGATATCCAGTATTACAAATTTACTCTTTATGATTGACACATGTCCAATTCGTCTCCTCTCAAAATTCTGCAATCTCTCTTCCCACATCCACCACTACTGGCGGCTCACCTCCAACTGCGCAACTCTACACGCTGTTCACATCCAACTGCCCAACACTACAATAGCAAATATTTCAACAACTCAAACCAGCCACAAACTGCACACAGCACAGTCAGTGATTTTCATACAGAGCGCTACGTGGCGTTACCAACATAAAAACCTAAACAGCCTACTTACAAATGGACAAATGAAGATTTGAAATAAGTGAAGCAAGCTGATGCTGCAGATTTATCGAATAGAAAGGTTGCTGAAAATATATTAAAATCTCCTAGCACATTGTAAATCAGAATAAAGAATAAAAATCAATCCGAGCCGAAAATAACCTCTACTTTGTATCACGTAGCTTCCCAATAAAAACATGTTGTCAAACTTCAAAGTAAACTTCTTTATACTTTAAGTTCAGAGATATGTAGACGTATGCAAATACCTTTGACTTTCACATAAATAACGCCTCTTGTCACCATACTTACACATTTTACGCTAAGTAGATACGCAGGTATCTATGTGTATATAAATTTTATTGACTTTAAAGAAAGTAGTGCATTTCTTAACCACCAATTCAGCTGCATGTCTGGTGCCATTAATACGTCTCATTGTAATGCTCCACCATAATTGGCGGGAGAGAAGCTAGAGGGGAGTGGGGAGTGAGTATTATGTGTAACTGGGATACTTCCGCCATCTTGGATTTTTTTTAAATTTATTTTGAATATATACTGTCTTGTGTTTTTAAATTTCTCATCAGCGCCATCTTTGAAGTTTAAATTACCTGCCAATTTTTAAATTTTCCGACATCTGGCATCTTGATGATGCTCATGTTTACAGTACCGACTAGCTGTGGAAACCTGAACTATTTATCAGTATCAGCGCAGGTTTTTATATTTGGAGAAACAAGAAACAAATAATGCGCCAGTTTTTTTGCAACCGTTAATTAATATTACTAAATGTACGTTTAGGTGTTCGAAATTTGATGTTTCTTCTACGATCTTCGTACTAGGAGTATTAGAGTTTGACGTCAAGTCCTAAATGAGTTCCTTTAGTGTTGATCAATAGCTCAGTTTGATAGACCGTACGAAGAGACAGTCATGTGCTTTTCAACCGACCTCTCATTTCCTTAAGCCATTTTAGGGACACTGCGGCAAGCCTTACTTGCCGAATAGTGTTCTGATCCTGAATCGTTGGTCTGAAATCTATGCCTGCTCTCTGTGTTCTCTGAGACATCGGTTCTGCATAAATTGAGACCTCACACTGTACACTGGTAAAGAAACTGCTACTTGGGATGCTGGATTAAGAAGTAAATAAAATTTTCGTTTCGCTCTGCTCTGATTACTCACATTAAAGAAACAAATTCTTAATGAATACACAGAGACAAGTCATATGCAGAATCTTGAAATGATTATGAAATGCTTGAACAAGCTATACATACATAAGAAATAATTATTCCTGGAATACAGTTAGCAGTATTCAATAACACGCCACTCATAAAACCTAAAAAACAACACAAAGAATGCGTGCATTATGATGTGAAAATTTTCTTTGTTTCTCAGGTTTTTGTGGCATTGTTGGTGGGGAGCCCCAGAGGAGTGTATTCAGCATGCTATACAGAAATAGTTTTGTTCTTCCAAACAAAATGGCCCCTTTGCACGCAGTCTATGAGAGTTCTACCGAAAGTGTATTAGTGTTCACGATATTTGATGAGCGCTGTTACTCCACAACTGAGATCTGAACTGGAGAATAGCCGATCCAGTTATTATTCTCTATAAATGGTTTCGGTTCTTAAGTGCAAACCATTTTCAAGCAGAATCTTAAACTGATACTGTAAGTGTAACGAAGCAGTGTACTTAATCACAGTTCCTTGTGTTCTAAGTTTTACCCGAAGAAGCTAGAGAACATAAACTTATACTTCACCTTGAAGCAAAGTCCACTGCAACTATTTTAGAAACTCATTAAACCTACACAGCTGCTTTTAGGTTTTCACTCTCAAAGCATAAAATTTACAATTTATAATATGTCAAAACATAGTTCCTATTAGTGCTAAAGCACCTGATGCTTTTAATTGATCGAAATTATGCAATTTTTTTAATCACGACACGCACAACAGTTCTACGATATTATTGGCAACTTCACTTTTGAAGCTACCAGAGTTAATTTTTTTAATCATCTGATATTGCTACACCACTTTTACTGTAGATGAGCAAACTTACATTTCTTTCATGACGAAACACCTGGATTCACTTCATGTGAATATTATTACGTGCAACGTTTGGTTGCATTTGTTTGTTTGTTTGAGATTTAACTACAAAATGGTTTCAGTATCAAGTAATGTAAAACAAAGGACTTTTAACAACTGGAGCGGCTATACATCAATTCAGTTGAATGTATGTGTTAAGGATGGATGACTGTAATGTGTGTACTTTAACAGTGCGTGTCATATTTGCATCGTGCGATGATGAAAGGAAGGACAGGGCGAAAGCTGGTGACGGAACTAAACCTACCACCTCAACGGCTCCATCCGGCCAACAATTTCCATCAACAGTATCACATGCCCTCCTTTGACGAAACATTACGGAGAAGCTGCTTGAAAGTCTGTTAATCAGGAACTTTTAGCCTTCTCCGAATACAGGTGGTAGAAATTTCAGCCATAACAAAGATTCGAACAAGCTATCTCCAATCTAAACAGCACAACGCTATAAATTACAATGGTTGAATATCTCTGGATTCATTAAGCTCTCTAAAACTCGCACATATCTAATGGCACCGCCATTGGAGTTTTGCTGAATGAATTCCTTTTCAGTCGCGAATTCCAAGGTTCGCGTTTTGCGGGTCCACGTATAGTTGTTTTTATTTATGTGCAGAAGAAGAGGGCGCAACCCAACACTGATGGGAAACGTTCACTTAAAATAAATAAATTAATTAATTAAAACACAAAAAATCGGGCCTGGACTAGATGCAGTGACAGTTAATTAGGTATGAAGAAAAATACGCATATGACAGGTCTACCTCACCTTTTTTACTTCCGAAGTGGCTCTCTATTCATGATACTTCACTAAGTGATCACCACATTGAACATTCTGTTTATAAATCATTTCTCCTCTTTCTTAGGCTTACGCGTATAACTGACGCATGAATATTCTAGAAATGCCCGTTCCATTTGTATCGCACTCCATTCACTGAGTGATGTGGTCTCAGAGATAGGTGGCTGACGTTGAAGTAAGGGAGAGAGGGATTGAGTAAATACGGGCCCCTTCCTCTTACGGCGCCTAATTCAGCTAATGGAAGTGCTCCTTCCTCGGAAGAGATGTTGATGTGCCACGGGGCTTGGGAGGAGCAGCCCGTGTTATAGGATTTAATCCGTATATGATTTCAGGGAAGTAGCGCAGATTCGGACAGTATTAACACACACTGGAACTGCCACTAAATTCAGAGTAATTTTAATTTTTATATTGCCTTAGTAGTTTCTCTTGTTGGTGGCGTCCAGAAATTTTAAATACACACATCAAAAAAAAGTTTTGTATCACCTTGGTTCCGAGAGTTCCAGAACCAGCACAGTAAATTGGAATACATATCGACATAAAAATTATTTCCGCCCTTTATATTGCTCATGAAAACGGCACATTGCGTGTTGTACCACCATATAGTGAGACCTTCAGAGGTGGTGATCCAGATTACTGTAAATACTGATACCTATAATACCCAGTAGCACGTCCTCTTGCGTTGATATATGCCTGTATTCGTCGTGGCATACTATTCACAAGTCCATCAAGGCGCTGTTGGTCCAGATTGTCCCACTCCTCAACGGCGATTCGGTGTAGATCCCTCAATGTGTTTGGTGGGTCACGTCGTCCATAAACAGCCCTTTTCAGTCAATAACAGGTATGTCTGATAGGGTTCATGTCTGGAGAACATGCTGGCAACTCAAGTTGAGCGATGTCGTTATCCTGAAGGAAGTCATTCACAAGATGTACACGACGGGGGGGCGAATTGTCGTCCATGAAGACGAATGCCTTACCAGTACGCTGCCGATATGGTTCCACTATCGGTCGAGGGATAGAATTCACGTGTCGTACAGTCGTTTTGGGGCCTTCCATGACCACTAGGGGCGTACGTCGGTCCTATGTAATGCCACCCCAAAACAGCAGGCAACCTCCACCTTGCTGCACAGTGTGTCTAAGGCGTTCAGACTATTCGGGTTGCCCCCAAACACGTCTCTGACAATTGTCTGGTTGAGGCATATTCCTTTACTTTGTCATATACAAGTTATCACATCAAATGTTGTGAAAGACACTACCAAACCAAAATTGGACATGGACATAGTCCTGTTTCAATATTTACTTTTCATACGGTACAAAAATAATTACATGTCACTTGCAATAGGATTTTTACACTCTCTATGGGGCAACCTTGTTTCTATTTTTATGATAACAGCAATTACAGTAACTTTATCGTTTATAGGCAAAGAGGCAGGTGGGGGCTCTCAAACTGTCTTTCCAATTTTCATCACACAAATTACACAAAAATAAAATTTACTTCAACTGCAATTAATATATTCGTTATTCAAGTTCGTTTATTCATTTCAATCAACTGAAAACTGTAGACCCTTGAACTGTCCATTACCATAAAGGAAACTAAAGATACTTTTCTGAGACAATTTGTAAAATGCAAATTTTGGTACTATTCTGTCACTAATTTCGCTCACCTTGCAGGACTTTTAAAACAGTTAATGCCCGTGATCTTTTATACAAGTTTTTAAGTATGAATTTAAATGCATTTTACTGTAATTAACCTCAAGACAATGTGCTGTCTTATTGCCATTGATACTATCAGTAATTTTCATTAACAGAATTTAATGCAATTTATCTTTAATACACATACACTTTGAAATAAAGCAAATCAATCACTATGGAAGTTTTCATAAATGCCACGCTAACTTCCTCCCGTAACTTCAATCGAAACCACAGTATCTCTAGATATCTTTTTACGTTCAGAATTGTGCAAATAATCAACCATTTATTTTCATTAGATTTTAATACATAGTACTCTCTGATGTCAGTATTTATGTCGAGTGGTTCCTAAGAGGTATGATGAGAGGAACCAAACCAAGGATAGGACACAAGTTTCACATAATTTGCCTGAATTTCGCAAATCAAAAAACACTTAAATGTACTGGTTCATACTTTGTCAAAATTCTGACCTCTTATAACTGCCGAAGTGATTGTGCAACTTCAGTGGCGAGTACCTAACTATTACTAGTCTCTCCTCTGGATGTAATTGGCTCTATTATCTTCTTCTGGGGACGACATTTCCCACATTAGAGCCATTTCCATTAACAGTGCACCACTTAATAGTCGTGCACACATCTCAGGCCTCTCCATATTACATCCAGGTAGTGGATACCTCACCCAGCACCTGCGCAGCTCACTCTATTGCTGCTCAGACTAAACGTGTCCAATAGCTAGCTGCCGACTGACTACTATTCCACCTTTTAGCCTGCGCCAACCACATTCTAAAGCGCACAAACTCACTTCCGTTGTACATGGGAAGTACCGTTGCTTTTAATTTTATACAAGTCCCTAGTCATAAACCAGCTTGTTCACAGTTGTAAACAAACATCTTTTAAAAAATCTTAATATTTAAATACATTAACAGCTCGACACAAAAGCTACTTAATTATATAACATTTTCCTCCCTCGGGCATGGGTGTGTGTGTTGTCCATAGCGTAAGCCAGTTTAGGTTGGATTAAATAGTGTGTTAGTCTAGGGACCGATGATCTTAGCAGTTTGTACCATAGGAACGTACCACAAATTTCCAGTTTTCCAAATTTCTTTAAAAAAAACTCATGCGGTTGGGAACTTCAGTATTTAAAATGCCCAGGTATCGATTGCTTTGAGTCGGAAATTACCGACTCCAGATAATCAATTAACCTTATGCCGATCCTTGTAAGCTCTAGGGGCTATCTCTTACCAAAACGTTTGTGTAACGCTGCAATGAGTCTGCTCCTTTTTTTACTATTCTTGCCATTTTTATCTTTTAAAGTTAATGTTGTTTTGTACATTGAGGAATGATGTCTGACTGAATCTTGGCCCAGCCTTCCCTCGATTTCCAAGGGTTGTTTTCCTTAGTTCATGTAGCACGTCTGGATGTGCCGTTCCAAACTGGCGTAGGGAGCATACATGACAAGTACACGGTCTGCCTGCCGCAAATCCACTCTGTTCCTCTGTATCTACAATTTCTGCTTTGGTTCTGTTTCCGAGAATACGACCACACCAGCTTCCTGTTCAGCTGGATACACTGCTACCTCTGTAATTACGACAGTACCGCGTATTCTCCTTTCTGCAAATTGAGCTTATTACAGAAATATTAAAATCCTCCAGCAGCTCCTCATCATTCATCATCACTTTATTAGAGAAGGTTGACACTATGAAACGTTCCCTTAGAAAAATTGTACATGACTGTGCTTAAACTGACACAATAATTTTTATCGCAACGCAATCTGACTTTCAGTAATTCCTACAAAAGAATGGCCCTGACTAACATTAACCTATACGTTTCACATATCACTTACCTCACAAAAATCTTGATTACTCGAACTACTGCAATACAGCGAGCACCACTACTGCCAGCTAAATAAAAGATTCAAACTACGGAAGGCACTAAGTACTGATAGGTATAGTTAGCAAATGAAAGATTTTAATAGAGAACAAACAATGTATTTACCTTAATGGTCATAATATATATAGCAGTTCCTGACATCCATTCTTACAAATTTCAAAACTCCGCCATCTCTCTCCTCACGTCCACCACTGCTGGCGGATCACCTCCAACTCCACAACGCTACGCGCTGTTAGCATCCAGCTGCCGCTGCCGAACACTACAATGGCAGACAACAATGCAAACCAGCCACAGACTGCACACAGCACAGCCAGTGATTTTCATACAGAGCACTACATGGCGGCGGCGTTACCAATAAGAAAACCTAAACAGCCTACTTACATAGCCCCCATGCCCCCCACAAAAAAATTTACAAATTGTTTTAGGCAGTGACCAATACAGATTTCAATTTTTTTTCATAATTACAATAACAAAGAAATGAAATGCACACACTTATCGATACAATGTTGGTCAAAAGCTAAAATTTTCTCACAGTCCATAAAGACAGTCCTGATCATTCATTAAAGTAAAGTTGCAGTGTTTTTCTCAAAGTCTGAGTAGTAAAAGAAAGTGCACACAGAAGTAGTGGATTTCCATGCAGTCTTGAAGAAGTAGTGTTGTCCTGACAGTGCTGACTCTTGACATGCAGACAGGTAATGGGCCACAACAGAGCAAACCCACAGCATAGTCAGTCGAAGTTTTGAAGAATATTGGGAGGTAGGTCAACACAGAGTAGACCCATTGTAGTCCTGGTAGAGATTACGGTATTGGTGGGCCACCAGAGGTGCAGACCCACTGCAGTCCTTGTATACATAATGGTATTGGTGAGTCATCAAAGGTGTGGACCCACTTCATTCCTTGTAGAGATAGCCAGCACCCACCTGTTGCGACTGTGCAGGTGCACAGTCACCATTGAAGAGTCTTGCGGAGAATATAGCAAGTTCATCAACCACCACTTGTGCATGCACAAAGTTTTTGGAATTGTTCATAGAAGCAGCAATGCTGTTAACCAGTCCCTTGCTGAATTATCAACACATGTGCAAACACTAACAGTCCCTACTTCTCACATATTGTCCATTTACTATGACCAACAGAAACGTGTGCAGTGAAATGTAATTTAGAAGTTACTTAATTTGATGAACTGGTGTCAATTACAATTCTATAACCTGAGAATACAATAACAAAGGTACAAAATACATCATTAAAGAACATAACAATATAGATAACATTTGTAGTAATAGGGGCTTTACAAAAGAATCGAAATAACAAATACATCAGTGTTACAAAAATTATGACATAAGTACATACATAAAAGATCAGAATAACTTTTGAAACATCAACTTCGCACATGAGCATTAGAACAAAACAGAATAAATAATGTGTAAACATCTTTATGAAGTAAATAACATGTTATTAATGCAAATTATATTTGAGGATAACAGTATTCCTCATCATAGTGAATGTAGGTTAATATTAGAAGAGAAAAAATTCTATGAAACAGTACACAGAGACAGAAAGAAAACAAATACACAAGGGTACACAAACACATAGTGGGATAACACAAGAGGAAAGGGCAGGGTTTGTTTTCAGTGTAAAATTTGGTCCTGTAGTCCAACCCAAAACTCCATTCCAGAGATCTTTCGTCGTATTTCAACATTTGTTTCCACCAAAAAAATCCTGTCCAAGCAAGCTTTCTGTATTTATATGTTCACATATTTCTTACCTCATCATTTATTTTCCAGTATCTTACCTCATCATTTATTTCCAAGAAAATCCTACCTATACCTGCTTTCTGCACATTTTTCGTATAACCTCTCAGTCCATTTCTTCCAATTCATCGCAACTCTTTCTTTTATATAGGCTACCCCCTCTTAAGCTAACTTAAATCTACTGAGCTCAGATGCTTAAACTAAGGGATGAGGCAGTGCAGCAGCACAAAACAATTAATACAATGAAAGAAAATGGAAATTGTCAAAGCAAGCTACAGTAAATCTAAATTCCCAAGCAATGCAACATTACAGCTAATATGAGCCAATGTGCAGCAACAAGAAAAATGAATTAGTAGTAAAACTACCTTAACAGAGTAATACAATGTCAAATTCAGTAACACTATGCGTGGCAAACAGCAGCAGCAAATGCAATAACTTGCATCTAAACATGACAAAGCTCAAGCAGAAAAAATATTACAGTAAAGACAACAATGCAGAAAAGGGAAATGTCTATTCACATGTTAATATCTATGTCCTTAAAGTGGTGCACTACAAAACTAATTCTACAAAAGATATTACCAAGTACTTGAAAAGAAAATTCTGTATGCAAATTTCTATGAAGGGAAATGTCTTTTTGTGCTCCTTCGTTTTTTTAAGTACACCATAAAGTTGTTATTCACTGGATCTGTAGGCATAAAATATTTACATTAGTACATCTATAAAATTTTATTTTACTCAATGCTGCTGCAACTAGAAACTTGATATTAAACGAAATGAGCAAATTATATATAAAGCAACATATGAAACGTCTCCAAAGGCTAAAAAACTCTCTCAACTAAAAAGACAATACATGTAAAACGTTTCTCATCATTTCATTAGGCATTTTAGTAAATATCATAAATTAACAACTCTACAGTGTAATCATGTTTTCAAGTTTGAGGGTGTCGTATTTAAGATGCTTTCTACAAAGGAATGTCAATAGCGAGGATAATGGCCTCTTTTTTTTCACCTAATGGCTTTCTTTTGTCAGGTGGCTGTCGCGCAGCTGGGTGCCCACGACGGATTATGTGCAGGTGGTCACTTAACTGTCTTACCGAAATATTTACGACACCAGTTTTCGCTACAGTGGCAGTCTCATATAAAAAATTTCACAGGTCAAGAATTTGCGTTACACATCTGTAGAAACAAAATCCTATTGATATAACAGTGTCCAAAAAATTTCGTCGGCATTGTAATACATTCACGCATTTACATACATTTAATAACTCTTAAAGTACGATTCTTGGTTTCCAACAACCTTTTCCACAAACCAGTGTCCCTAACCACTACTCATTATTCCTTACCTTATTCGTCGACACTTCTTCAATATTTCATCATAACAGATACGTAGCATGATCAAATAACTTATATAGCATCAGCTTATTGATCATAAACATATCGCAACAGCATAATACACATATTCATCGTAGTAATAACAACATAACATTTCAGTCAACTCTCAAAATTGTCGTAGCTTCCTCCAGTAATTTCAAAACCTAAAAAAAATTCTCTGCTCATGTCAAAAGTGTCATCTGCCTCAAACGTACTTTAAAAATCATGATCCCATACCAAATACATCATTCAAAGCTCTCATAGTATCACAATGGTTTCAAAAAAATATGAAAATTTCAAAAAGTACAGACAAAATAAAATTTCATAAGTGTGAAGTTATCCAACCGTGTAATTACGCAAACATCTGTTACTGATGTAGTAAAATAAATATTTGTCTCTCTCAGTTAAATGATCAGATAGCTGTGTAATTCCGTGTTAGAGAAATATGGTACCGATGTGTAAAGTTGTATAAGCAAATACCATATTAGCTAGAGCTTCTTGTGCTTGCCATACACATGGTACACAAAGTAAACGTGTACCCCCCTGAGGATTAATGTAATTATATCCTCAGGTGTTGCAGATTACAGCAATGGAATGAAATGTATCACAGAAAACATTTGTATCATTGTACTTCAAATATCTTTAAAAATAAATGTTTTAAGTACAAAATTAATCACTCAAATACGTGTACTGTAGCTGCAAACTGTGCGTCTTGTTGTGAGATAATCTCTGTGGAGTGTCGTAGTTATCGTCCTCCGAAAGCTAAGTTCTACAGAAGTCAATGTACTTACCTCATGATAAACAAAAGTGAAATGCTTTGCGTATAGATATCTTAGTTACTACGCTTATTGCTGTGATGAAGTAAGTACTGCACTGTAAAGTATTGTTGTGCTACAGAAAAGGCTGTCTCATTGTAGCTATATCACAAAGTTACTACTAAAACTTGTTTTCCTTTCCAGAAGAATTCAGAAAAACTGTGCAGATTTAAAACAGATACTTCGCAAAAGCACAATGTAAAATGTGTCACACATTAGTAGCGTCGTGATACAATCGTGTAGCTATCAAAGAAACCAAATGCTAAGTCATCTTTAATCTCACAGAAAGTACTTCAAATAAAGAATGTCTCTTCAACTAAACCAAAATAATGCATTAAAATCTCATTAACAGTATATGTTCTAAGTATGTAAGCATTATAGTCGTTACGTAATCGTGCAACTAACAAGCAAGAATGTAAAATAACAACACTGTGTCATCTGTTCACTATAACAATGCATTCGTAATTTCTGTTTAAAAATATTCCCTAGGTTCTAGACGGGATATTTAACTTCAAACATTGTTGCATTGTAACAGTTTCGTAAGTCTGACAAAGCATACTAGTAACGTGAAGTGAAAAATTTTATGGCAGAGACTGAGTTATAAAGCAGATTATCATTCAATAAACGGTTTTACATGTGAAATGTGGTGCAATCTTTTACCCTTTATAGTACTCAGTTTCAACTTGAACGCAATTATCATGCGGTATACGTCGGTAAAGAATACTGGAACTTTTCTCAAGGTTAGCGTCTATGTTATTTTTCGCTAAGCCAGTCAGCGCACGTGGCTGCCTGCGGTGGTCATTGTCTGCCACTTTGTTGGCGTGCGTCGTTATTGGTATTAGGAGACCTAACTTCTACAAATTCACCTTGCCGAAAGGGCCCAGCTCTGTTTGAATCCCGCCAGTTCTGATGAAATTCAGGTCTGTCGTTACGATCATATCGTCTGTCGACATGTCGGTAGATTCCATAGTTTCTTTCCTGTCGGTCACGTGTTGGAGAATTTCTCCCTGAATCGTAACTGCGAGCTGGACCGTTGCGTCTTACATTATTCTGTCTCCCGTGATAATAATAGTTCTGGTTGCCATATTGTCTGTTTCTATGATTGTCTGTGTAATATTCATTACTACGGAAATGCGATCTTTCTCTGTAACTATTACTCTGCCAGTGGTTGTCATATGGGTGATGTCTGTTTTGGTCACGATTTACGTGTATTATTTCTGTCATCGCGGAATTGTGACAGGTGTGGCCTGTAATTGTTGTGCTACTGTTTTCGCGTTCCGCGACTGTCAGAGTCAATTTCCTGTTCTTGTAACAGTCCCAGAAAAGCTTCAATGTCGTCTTTGCATCGTCCTGCTAAAATAATATTCCTTAAATGTTCCGGCAATTTCATTAAGCAAATGCGGATGAGTTCTGAGGGGCTGTTTAGGTTTGACAGGTTCTGATTCTTGTGCAACATGTCTTAAAAATATTTCACAAGACTGGAAAATTCAGATTGTTCAAAGTGTTTCATCATCATGATGCTATGTTTTACTCGGTCTTGTGTAGCTTGAGGTCAATATGCATGATAAAATTCTCCTTCACTGTGACAATCGTGAATGACCGATCGTATTCTTACAGCTGGTTCGTTCTCCAAGTAGCCACACATAAATTCTAATCTGTGCTCTAATGACCAGTTGGGAGGAAAACAATGAGAGAATTGATGGAGCCACGCTTGTGGATGAATGTCGTTGTCAGAATTCTTAAATGTTTTGAATTTACGTGCAGTATGAACAGCTTATAGTCAAAATCATCGTGTCGGCGGGTAGCATATCGGTCATAGTTACGTCGTGTCGGCCGTTCCATCTCAAAATTCGGGCACCTTGCCAATTTCTTTCATAATTTCCGAAATGCCCTGTGTTATTATTTTGTGGCTCTTCCTTATTTCTAAGTCCCTCTTCCCGTGTTGGAGCGCCAGTGCCCTCTGAAATACGTAATTCTTGTATTACCTGTGTCAGCTGATCTTGTACTTCCCGGATTTCTCTTTGGTGTTGCGTATTAATTTGATGCTCATTTTGTTTGAATTTCCTAATTTGTTCGCACTCTTCTGTGTCATTCAGATCACCATCTACCTTTGCAGATAAGTTAATGAACTGATCCGAAAGTTCGGTTACTTTCTCCGATAGTGTACTTATTTCCTCAGTGTGTTTTTCTGAACCAATTTCAGAGTGTCCGTTTGTGTTGAAATCGTATCTACTGTGTCCTTTAAGTTTTACGTAACCGAATCGGTAGATGCAACTGAGTCAATTTTGGCTTGCAGGGTCTCATTATTATCATGAACAATAGTTTGCAGTTCTTTTATGGCTGCTTTGTGATTCTGTAATGCACTTTCATGCTGCGAAAAAGGATGAAAATGCTCACAAATTTGTGTTTTTACGTCATTACAGACTTTTTGACATTTCGATTCGATTTCACGCAACAGTAGTTAAATCTTCACGTGTTTGTTCAAGCGTATGTTCCACTGAGTCTAACTTTTTAAGCTTTTGTTCCACTGTGTCTATTTTTTTAAGATTTTGTTCCATTGTGTCTAACTTTGAAGCTTTTGCTGTGTTTGTCTCTGATTTTGTTCCATTGTGTCTAACTTTTGAAGCTTTTGCTGTGTTTCACTCTGATTTTGTTTTATTTGTTGCATTAATTGCAATAATAATGTATTAGTGTCTGGAATCTGCTTTTCGGCAGTGTATTTGCACCGGCAACATTCACATTTTGACAAGCAGAAAATGTGTCTTGACTTATTTTAGAAAACGGCGAGGTCGAAAAACCTGAATGAACAGTATTTGCAAGATTGTGTACTGTCATTTCGGATTCCTGAGGCGAACTGTTGCCGACCGATCGATCGATAACGCTTTCCTGTTCACTAATTGTTTCACTGCCTACACCATTATTTGTAGCCCGCTCAATTTCCCTATGCACTATTACCAAATTACTACTTTGAACATTAGTTAATTCATTACATGGTGGCGCTAACACACTGCTTTCGTCTTCACTGTCATTTCTCAGATTACTTTGAAGCCTAGTATTACGTTTTGCACACGCCATTATTGTCACAATATTTAACACGATATCAAAGAAAAGCAAAATTTGAAGAGCAAAAATAAGAGAACACATTAACGTAGCACTGAAAATAATATCTAGTTAATTGCAAGCGCAGCTGCGAAATACTTGGTGCAAATCTACATGCATGCCACAACTGTTTTACTGTACAACAATGAAAAACTACAACTGCAGAGGAAATTCTCTCCACAATTACGCACTAGCAATAAACAAAGGCTACACTAACTGCACAAAGTACAAGAAAAAATCAGAAGATTCCAGTGAGCTATCCTGGCAGGGTCGCCATATGAAACGCCCCTTAGAAAAATTGTACATGACTGTGCTTAAACTGACACACAATATTTTTTAGCGCAACGCAATCTGACTTTCAAAAATCCCTACAAAAGAATGGCCCTGACTAACATTATCCTATATGTTTCACATATCACTTACCTCACAAAAATCTTGGTTACTCGAACTACCGCAATACAGCGACCACCACTACTGCCAGCTAAATAAAAGATTCAAACTACAGAAGGCACTAACTACTGACAGATATAGTTAGCAAATGAAAGATTTTAATAGAGAACAAACAATGTATTTACGTTAATAGTCATAATATATGTATAGCAGTTCATGACATCCACTCTTACAAATTTCAAAACTGCGCCATCTCTCTCCCCACATCCACCACTGCTGGCAGCTCACCTCCAACTGCGCAACGCTACGCGCTGTTAAAGCCCAGCTGCCGCTGCCCAACACTACAATGGCAGACAACAATGCAAACCAGCCACAGACTGCGCACAGCACAGCCAGTGATTTTCATACAGAGCGCTACGTGGCGGCGGCGTTACCAATAAAAAAACCTAAACAGCCTACTTGCAAGTATTTCCCATAAAGTACTCCATATTGTTTTTCGGAAAATCCTGCAGACCTATTCAAATTTTGTACATAGAACTCTAGAGCAAAAATATCTATCAAGAACTACAAAAAATGTATGTATCTCGAAAATCGGGTGCCAATTCTGCACTAATGTCCAATGCCGACATCAGTCCAAATAGTTTTGGTGCATGAACATGCAGTAATCGAAGCTGCTCCGTTGCCGTTTGGTCGGCTCTCTGAAGTTGCACGGGGAGCTCGGAATAAGGACGCCCGGCTGCACCTAGAAAATTTTACAGGAAAACATTCCCTTGAGATAATGATGCATCTCATGTTCCATCGGTTCCTGGCATCTTCAGATAGACCCATCTCGAGATTCCACAAAATGAGAACTGAAGAAACTAATCCTTGATCCGCCAACTGGATCCACCATTTCTAATTTTGTAATTCGGACATCATATTTTTAACCTGCAACCAGAAGAATTTAAAAAGGACGCAGTTTTGTATGATTTTATATCCATTTTTCTATTATATTTTGAAGCCAGAAGGCCCACTGTGCGCCGAGGAGGACATTGTGGCCACTAGAGTGTTGCTTGGCGGCGAATCGCATTACTTTGCGGCCATATTGTGTGTGTCTAGATGCTGAATTCAGTATTTAGCACATAAATTCATTTCCTCGGTGATAGCTCGGAAACCTTAAATGAGTAACCGTCAGCAGATCTTAATATTTCCAAAATGTATGAATGCCCACAAAAGGAACTGCAACCGAGTAGAGTGGCCGTATAATGCCATGTCACGAACTGCGTGGCCTCTCCCGGCGGAGGTTCGAGTCCTCCCTCAGGCATGGGTGTGTGTGTGTGGTTCTTAGCGTAAGTTAGTTTAAGTAGTGTGTAATACTAAAGACCGATGACGTAAGCAGGTTGGTCCCTTAGGAATTCACACACATTTGAACATTTTGAAAGAACTGAAGGAATTTTCCATTCTGGGAAGCAAGATTAAGAACGATGACCCAAGCAAGGAACATATAAGCTGTAAATTGGCAGACGTGAAGAAAGATATTTTTTCCAATGAAATGTTCTGCTGCTATTACATATGAACTTTCTTTCTGACTGGTTCGATGCGATACGGCACGAAGTCCTCTCTCGTGACAGGCTACATCCTAGATATCTTCGAATCTCTCCCACCCTCTACAGTTTGTAGACTATGTATCGCTCTCAAGTAGCAGGAGGTTATTCCTTGATGTCCTAACACACGTCATATATCATTCTGTTCCTTCATTTTCTTGGTTTTTCCACATGTCCCTCGCTTCACCGATTTTTCGGGGAAGCACCTCATGTCCTATCTTATCAGTCCACCTAACTCTCAACATTCTTCTGTATCCTCACACATCAATCACTTCGATTCTCTTCTTTTCCGGTTTTCTAAACGATCCATGATCCACTACCATACAACTCTGTGCTCCAAAGTTACATTCTCAGAAGTTGTTCCCTCATATTAACACTAGCAGCTTGTCTTGGACACGAATGCCCTCTTCGCTGTTCTAGTTTCCTTTTTTAGACTTTCCTGCTCCATCTGTCATGCGTTACTTTGCTTCCAAGGCAGCAGAATTCCTTATCTGCTTTTACTTCTTAGTCCGCATGTCTAACGCCAAGTTTATTACTAATCTCTTCCCCGCTAATTCTAAGTACATTCGTCTTTCTTTGGTTTACTCTGAATTCGTAGAGAGAGCTCTTTAGATTGTTCGTTTAACAGCTAGTGCAGTCCTTCCTCACTTTCGTTGAGGATACAGTTATGATACATCGTTCTTTGGTCTATAGTTGCATGGAGTAGAAATTTAAATATAAAGACTAAAAAACGTTTGTATATGTCTCTTTCTTTGTTACATGAGCAAGGCAGTAAAAAAGTGCGAGCCGACTGCGGTTTTCATCGTCGAACTAGCAGTTTGCATCGTCGGATGTAATCTACCCGCAGTCGACGATCGTACAGAGGAAGATGATTCCTGAAGGTGCAGTGAACTGCTGGGTTAACTGTCGCAACAATATAAAAAAGAGAGTAATGTATGTGATGAACTACATTCTGTTTTAATCTAATAACGACTAACTTTGAATACAGGCTGAGTAACTTAGAGTTCATTACTTGGCAGTAGCGTGGAATAAATATGTATGATATTGTCAAGAGAATAAATGTGTTTGTATAGTCATTTGCTTTACTTTATCCTAGGGGAAATATTTTTGAAAATTATCTGCTGAGGAGATACATCAACGAATTTATTACACTAATATAAATTCCAAGGCCACTGCGACTCGTAAGCCATACTCTGCCGCTATCTTTGGTCGAACATTATGACATCTTGTACTGAATGTTGAATATTTAGATGTAGGTGAAGGGGCAGCAGCTAGACATGGTCTGTGAGTGAAAAATATACTAATTAACTATCCAAAAAGTTACTGTGACGGACACTAACTTCAAAACATCAGTTAACCATAGTTTGAAAGCAGGGCACCTATTTCACTGGTTGAGATAGCTACGCAATCAAAGCCGCCACTGATACCGAACGTTCTCGTTAAACAGTCTGGTGTTTAATGTCGCAAAGGACAGAGCCGTTGCGCCGTCAATTTATCTGCAACAAGGCGATAAAGTGTCTGCGTCGAGACCATTAAAATCTTCAGAATCTGTGAAGTGCGATCCTGAAGGTGGTGGCAACCTCGATTGTAAAACGACAGCTCATTGTCGTTACGCTACTGTCCCACGCCAGGAGGGAGCTCATTATCAGTGCCATCAGCGATTCTTACCAATGAATCGCTCACCGGCATTTCAGTAGCAGTCTTTAATCTTTCTTCTATTCCCATCATTGCTTCTTCGTTACATAGACTGTACAGAAATCAGCGAGAGACTACGTTCCTGTCTTTTTCGTCCAAGCATTTCGTTCACAATCTTCCATTGTCACTGTTCCCTCCCGCTTTTTGAACATATTGTATGTAATAAGTCTTTCCCTTACATCTATTTTAGTCAAACTTTTGAACATCTTCCGCAAGGTAACAATGTCGATCGCTTTTTTTTCAGGTCAAAAAAATTCTATGATCGTGTTTTTATTTTTCTCAAGTCAGTCGCAACATCAGAACTGTCTTTCTGGCGCCGTTACCTTTCCGTAACCCAAACTGATCGCCGTGATAGTGTGACAAAAAATCCTATGGGAAACTCTTAACGGAGTAAGACAGATATCTGAAATCCCTCACGGCATACGGAAGTAGTAATGTTGCGCTAGAAGGAATAATAGAGGAGAAAAATGGTAGGATTGGGCAAAGGCCAGATATACAAAACACGTTATAGACGTTGATTGGTGTTATACTTACGAATATGTGGCAGAGATTCTAGCCGTAAAGAAAGTGCCTCCAATTGAAACCTATAGGAGAATGAAAGGTGTGTACAGTGATGATTGTATCGGCATCAGTAATGTTCAACATTGCTCTGTTCGTGCTCGTCATGGAGGAAACCATGGTGCTAACCTCAACGTGTGTGACAGAACTCTGAGTGGAAGGCCGCTTACGGCTTCCGATGAGACTCATCGGAATCGGGCTGATGAAAGTATCAGAGAAAATCGGCAGATAACAGAGACACAGCTCTCAGGTAAGTACACTCCTGGAAATTGAAATAGGAACACCGTGAATTCATTGTCCCAGGAAGGGGAAACTTTATTGACACATTCCTGGGGTCAGATACATCACATGATCACACTGACAGAACCACAGGCACATAGACACAGGCAACAGAGCATGCACAATGTCGGCACTAGTGCAGTGTATATCCACCTTTCGCAGCAATGCAGGCTGCTGTTCTCCCATGGAGACGATCGTAGAGATGCTGGATGTAGTCCTGTGGTACGGCTTGCCATGCCATTTCCACCTGGCGCCTCAGTTGGACCAACGTTCGTGCTGGATGTGCAGACCGCGTGATACGACGCTTCATCCAGTCCCAAACATGCTCAATGGGGGACAGATCCGGAGATCTTGCTGGCCAGGGTAGTTGACTTACACCTTCTAGAGCACGTTGGGTGGCACGGGATACATGCGGACGTGCATTGTCCTGTTGGAACAGCAAGTTTCCTTGCCGTTCTAGGAATGGTAGAACGATGGGTTAGATGACGGTTTGGATGTACCGTGCACTATTCAGTGTCCCCTCGACGATCACCAGAGGTGTACGGCCAGTGTAGGAGATCGCTCCCCACACCATGATGCCGGGTGTTGGCCCTGTGTGCCTCGGTCGTATGCAGTCCTGATTGTAGCGCTCATCTGCACGGCGCCAAACACGCATACGAACATCATTGGCACCAAGGCAGAAGCGAATCTCATCGCTGAAGACGACACGTCTCCATTCGTCCCTCCATTCACGCCTGTCGCGATACCACTGGAGGCGGGCTGCACGATGTTGGGGCGTGAGTGGAAGACGGCCTAACGGTGTGCGGGACCGTAGCCCAGCTTCATGGAAACGGTTGCGAATGGTCCTCGCCGATACCCCAGGAGCAACAGTGTCCCTAATTTTCTAGGAAGTGGCGGTGCGGTCCCCTACGGCACTGCATAGAATCCTACGGTCTTGGCGTGCATTCGTGCGTCGCTGCGGTCCGGTCCCAGGTCGACGGGCACGTGCACCTTCCGCCGACCACTGGCGACAACATCGATGTACTGTGGAGACCTCACGCCCCACGTGTTGAGCAATTCGGCGGTACGTCCACCGGCCTCCCGCATGACCACTATACGCTCTCGCTCAAAGTCCGTCAACTGCACATACGGTTCACGTCCACGCTGTCGCGGCATGATACCAGTGTTAAAGACTGCGATGGAGCTCCGTATGCCACGGCAAAAACTGGCTGACACTGACGGCGGCGGTGTACTAATTCTGCGTAGCTAGCGCCATTCGACGGCCAACACCGCGGTTCCTGGTGTGACCGCTGTGCCGTGCGTGTGATCATTGCTTGTACAGCCCTCTCGCAGTGTCAGGAGCAAGTATGGTGGGTCTGACACACTGGTGTCAATGTGTTCTTTTTTCCTTTTCTAGGAGTGTATGACATATCACTAGAGTGTGTACAGGCCATCATTGCAGAACTACATTACAGAAAACTGTGTGGACGGTTGGTACCTCGAATCCGAGATCCTTTACTTATCGTGTCAAAAGTATAGAAATATAATATGTTGACGTAATTTTACACAAAAGAAGACCAAAAACTGGACACTTCAAGTCCATTTGGTGTAGCCCTCATAACGGTCTTGCACGGTGCAGGTGGTTGGTGGTGAGGAACACTGAAGGAGGGGGTGGTTAGTGTTTAACGTCCCGTCGACAACGAGGTCATTAGAGACGGAGCGCCCGCATCTCGTGGTCGTGCGGTAGCGTTCTCGCTTCCACCCCCGGGTTCCCGGGTTCGATTCCCGGCTGGGTCAGGGATTTTCTCTGCCTCGTGATGGCTGGGTGTTGTGTGCTGTCCTTAGGTTAGTTAGGTTTAAGTAGTTCTAAGTTCTGGGGGACTGATAACCATAGATGTTAAGTCCCATAGTGCTCATAGCCATTTGAGAGACGAAGCGCAAGCTCGGGTTAGGGAAGGATTGGGAAGGAAATCGGCCGTGCCCTTTCAAAGGAACCATCCCGGCATTTGCCTGACACGATTTAGGGAAATCACGGAAAACCTAAATCCGTCGTCCTCCCGATTGCGAGTCCAGTGCGCTAACCACTGCGCCACCCCTCTCGGTCCTGATGGAAATGGCTGTTAGTCTGCTCAGCGCCACACTGGCAAAGAACCACAGAGAAACCACAAGTCCGCAGATTGGTCCTGCATCTCGTTGTGTTTGATCGTAATCTATTGAAAGACCACTATATTGACAATTTCTCCAAATTTCTAGGGGGAAGCTCTTCCTTTGGAGTCATCCATTCTCCCACATACCGACATTTCTCCCGCCATTGGGAGAACCTTGCCGCATGTGGATTCTCGATGATAGCCTCAGTACATGTCAAGAAGCTCTTTCTTGATTTCAGCCTAGAATGTGCTGGCTAACGAACGTATAGTGGATGGGCTTCCTTCGTTGTGGCCTGACTTTTTTCATATCTCGCAGCTACCTCACGTCTGATTTCAGGAGGAGCTATGTCAGCGAGGCAGTGGAGTTTGTCGACAGAAGTAGGTTTAAACAACCCGTGGTAATCCGGCAAGACTGATTTAGAGCCACATCTATGTTCCTGCATGGCTGTACTTGTACCATACCGAAAACGCATATTCAGCAGTCGAATAACATAGAACAAACGCACTTGAGCGCACAGTGCAAGGATTAGCACCCCATGATGTACCTGTTAA
The DNA here is from genome assembly GCF_023897955.1 of Schistocerca gregaria. Lineage (NCBI taxonomy): Eukaryota > Metazoa > Arthropoda > Insecta > Orthoptera > Acrididae > Schistocerca > Schistocerca gregaria. The sequence continues at coordinate 1,187,320,138 of NC_064920.1, read as the reverse complement.
TTTTGGCACTATGTTATTTCTGGCTGCTACTTTCTGTTTGGTTTTTAGGCAATGCTTTTTATATGTTAGCGCGCGATCCAGCGTTACTCCAGGATATTTGGGAGTAGGATTTTGTTCGAGTACGATGCCTCCCCAGGATATATTTAAAGATCTCAGAATGAGATTTTCACTCTGCAGCGGAGTGTGCGCTGATATGAAACTTCCTAGCAGATTAAAACTGAGAGATACTGGCAGAAGTAAAGCTGTGGGTACAGGTAACTAAGTTGGTAGAGCACTTGCCCGCGAAAGACAAAGGTCCCGGGTTCGAGTCTCGGTCGGGCACACAGTTTTAATCTGCTAGGAAGTTTCATTTAAGGATCTATTTCCCTGTTTATTCTTCAGGTGGAACCGTGAAGGCTGTATATCTGCCAGCTATTAGTTTTGAGCGTGAAAGTGATTGATTCCTTGACAAACTTGTAACCTGGTTCATCATTTTCACCCCGAAAACAAGAGAGCATCAATACAGTTACGACACAAGCGGTCACTGACGCCAAAAACGTTCTAGGCCCATATCATCAGCAAGCAAAGAAATGCCCAGTGTCCCGGGGTGTTCAAGCTGGAGTGCACTTGGAATTCATACCTAAAGCCAAGACCATAACCTCTGCCAGGTACTGTGAGACGCTCAGGAAACTCAAAGCACGAATCCGAAGAGTTCGTCCACATAAAGAGCACTCTGTCCTTCAGCATGACAATGCCAGAACGCACACGAGACCTGTGATATCTCCAACAGCCCGACGCCCTCTGTTCACTGTCATTGACCACCCTCCGTACAGATTACGCCCATCCGATTTTCATCTTTTTAAGAAACTTAAGAAACGCATTCGAGGACATAATTTTGAAAGTAACAAAGCGGTGCAGGCACAGGTAAGATTGTGACCCTGCCGACAGTTAAACACTCTACAGTGTCGGTATCAGCAAACCGGTCTACCGTGGGAGAAAAGTGTCCGTTGGCAGGCTGATTATGTTGAAATATAAAGATGTAAGTATCTAGAAAAAAGTAGAAGGATATTAATGGAGTTTGCTGTATTGGAAAAGCTTTAAACATTTTCAAAAACTAAATTTGGAATGCATTACTTTTCATCAAGCCCTTGTTTTAACCAGAAGGTTTGTGTTGTACGAAGTTGAACTTGGAAGGAGGTATCCAGTGAAGAAGATTCATATGAGCTCATGACGAACTATAGCGGCTAATGGTGGATTCACACAGTGGACAGAGTCTGAAGTCAGTGTTTCTATAAACTGTGAGAATCTCACTATTCTTCAAGTTGGTCATCTATTCTTCGATCCAGAACATTCTGATGAAGAATTCTATGCCTGTCCATATTGAGGCTACAAGAAAGAGCACTGACATCTACGTTCCATCATCATGATGCGTAACAATAAGACTGTCTTATAAATCCTTTAATTGGAGTGTCAGATGACTGGGTTAAAGAAATGTGCACTGTTGTATACCAGTGAGACGAGAAACGTTTCAACACACAGAGACCGTATCCCATGTTGATCTGTCACTACGGTTGGCAATTGTTTGGTTATCAGTAAAAAAACGTGTCCATTTCTTGTGCATTTCGAATATCATTATATTGTAAAGAAGAGGTTGCAAGCCTTCCGGTTAAAGGGTAAGAAACTCGTGAAAACCTAGCAGGACTCGGAAAGAAATAATAAATAACTTGTTACCTTTTTGGAGATCAGAACCTGTACTGCACCTGTAACACCAAATTTATAAGTCTCATACAACATCATTGATATCACGGGGCTATCTTTTTTCTCAAAGACCGACCTGTTGCGAAAGGCAAACCACAGAATCGAAAATGTTTTTCTTGCAACATTTAGCTCCATCTTCCAGCTGGTTCTCTACATAGCCGCCGTTCCGACTTAGACATTTGTCGTACAATTGTACCAACTTTCCAATACTCTTGCAATAGAAGATAGCCGCCTATGGCTTCCTCCAGTTCTCTATGCATTTCTGCAGCTCGTTGTCAGTGCCAAAACGCTCTCTTCATAGCCAGCGGTTAATGTGAGTGAAGAGATGAAACTCAGAGCGAACCAAGTCCGGTTTGTATGGTTGGTGCTCAAACACTCAGATGGGAAACGCAGCAGGAGCGTATTTGTTACAGCTGCACTGTGCGACCCAGCATATTCATGAAGAATAACAATGTCTGATGACATTTGGGAGGTAACAGGTGATTTGTGGTGCCCTGAAAATATTCTGAGTTCAGAGTTGGCGATCACGTGGTGCTGCACAAGAGGGGTAGCCCCAGCGTGTGGCCCAGCCACCGCATGGCTGGGAATTCCATTGTGACGCTGTGTCTGTGAAGGAGAGACGCCGGGAGTGCCACAGATGGCGGACTTTGTGAAACCTTAATGGCAGACATTTCACAGTTCATATAAAAATTAATAGTAGCCAGATAAATGATGATATCTCAAAAAGAAATTTATCCATTACTTTTATTTGCATGATGATTCTGATGGTGTAATCAGATTTTCATTATATTTATTGGTTTAAAGTTTAGTATCTGACGATAAATTATACAGTAACACCCAGCAACAAATTTCCAAAATCTAAACGGTTCATGCAATTTTGTCGATCGATATGTGTTTGGAAAGCTGTTAGTGTTAACCTATATTGATATAAATTACAGGCATATAACTTGAATAGCAGATGAGTTATTCGAGGTCGATTATTATCGATCATGTCAGGTCATAAGTACTCCACAGATACACCAAAAAAATTGTAGCAGCGTGCTTATAAATATATTTATTCATCTGTGTCTTTGTTTATATCCAATACATACCATTCGTGTAGAAATTGGTCGTTTATTTACTGTGTTTTAGAAAACACAGAGACATTAGCCTACTGGCCTATTCCTTTGATATATGCTTCTTTGATTTGTTTATGTATTTAATAATGTGTGTTAGAGTGTGTTTCTGGTCCAGTCGCAGGAATATTTATTTAATTATACGTTATTTAAATGTAAATACAGTGTTTCAAATGTGTTTTAGTATGTTTGTGAGTGTGCCTAAGCTTGACAACATGGCGGGAGCTCTCTAGCCAATCACAGCGCTCTTGAATGGGGAATTCTGGACAGTGCAGCGCGAGGTACAGTATGGGAGAGGACACAAGAGGGACCTGGGCAGTATGGGCTGATAGACGCAACGTCGTGGGAAAGACTTGGAGAGTGGAGCAATTTGCTTGTGGTCGTGGGAGATAGAAATACTTTGTGTTGCCGACTTCTGCACTTGTGAGATTTCCATGGCTTCTGCAGTGAATATGTAGTTTTGCGTTTGGAAGTGAATATACCTCGAGCTATGTTGTTGTTCATAACTAATTGCATTAAATAGGAATCTATTGTTTCCCTGACATTCAACATATATTTTATTCAATTTCTGGACCATAGACACCAATAAGTGTTTTGCAGTAATAAGGGGCATTCTTAAAGGTACTGCTATCGTACTCATCAATTAATTTCGTTAAAATAGTACCTGCAGAATTTATTTGATTGCAATCTTTCATTTATAAATTTATATGTTACATTCATAACTCGCAATTACCGAGTCATAGGAACCTTTGACCATTCGATTCATGTGTATATTCATATTGTACACTGTAGACTCTACAGTATGTGCCTTGTAATGCAGCAACTACATATCCCAGCCCCTAGACAACGAAACCAGACAAAACTTTTAATACTTCAACTTTGACTCTGAGGGCACGTAGTTGAGAGCCATCACCTCAGTTCACTTAATTTGGAAGCCCGTACATTGCACTTCGCGTGTTCTGAATTCCACCTCATATACAATTATCTCTAATCATCTGATCCACTTGCTGAACAAGACCATCGGTTGACACTCGCTTCCTTCCCTGACTGCCTGCATCATGAATATCTGCAGTTCCCCCTTCAACGTTTCTGCACCATTGCCGCAATTTGCTGTCACGCATGACAGTTATGTTATGTGGGCTGCATGAAATCAGGTGTAACCCCTTAGCAGGAAGAAATCTAATGACAACATGCACTCACACTTGGTATGAGACTCTTGTTCAGGTCTTCTTTATGTGCTTATTCTACACTCAGACTTTAGAAAGCGCGAGGTGACGCGATCGGTGAGCATACTAGAGACCCTGTGCAACATGTCATTGAAGTTTCACTGGACGACCGATCCGACCTTGAAAGACAACAGCCCTCATATGACTGATTCGAAGCAACCACCACGCTCATTCGTCATTGCTCCTTCGATTTCGACCTCTATCCAGGAATTAAAGGAACAGACTTTATCGAATTATCATAAAATGGGGGAAAATACAAGAAAAGCGAGAGCACTTTCCGTTAAAGGGATTTAGATGACTCTGAACTTTAACATAAGTGACTGATTGCAGGATGACCGTGTTGGAAATAGATTTACATTAGGTAATGTAAATACAGAACGGTTACACTTTCATCCAGTTCCGCGAACTTTGCGAACGTTTCTAACCATGTTCGTAGAGGAGGCTGATGCTTTTTACACAATTCTTATAAATTTATATTTTAGGAAAACATTCCAATTTTGTCAGAGAGATGTAAAGGCGAAATACGGAAAGATATTATTTAATGGTGAGGAAACCTGAAAATGGTTCCGTACAGGACTGTGTGTTGACAAGACAAAATTGAGGGTGTAACTGATGTAAATGCATATAGGTTTCTGTGTGGTACCTTAATATGTACATAGATCAGTGTGTTGGCTGTTTCTTCTCTGCAACAAACAGTCTTTCCACAAAGGCGTCACAACCTTCACGACCTTGATGTTTTCTGCACAGTCCGTACTACACCACTAGGTGGACCACATGCGTCAGTATTGACTTTCCGTTTTGCGTCCACGCATCCTCACTTCAACACTTGAAGTGCCGCTCAGGGGGAAACAAACATTAATGGCCTGCTCTTCCCACATGTGCTTGGCGGTACTAACCAATCTGGAAACATACTACTCCACATAGTTATAAATTTTTAGTCTGCAAATGGAGTAATTACTGATGCAGCGTTATTCAGTATACCACCTTCTATAATCGATAACATTATCAGCAGTTGTACTCGTTACATGCTGTATATGGGAGGAGAATCAGCAGGGCAATATTTGGCAAGACATGAAGGTAAAATAAGAACTACAAAAGTACCTGACAGTCACTTCCCCTAAAGTCGCAAAATACCATATCAGTGTGCTTAAACGGTGCAGGATAAACCATATGAAAGCCTGAATTTTGCAAGACAAAATGGTGCGGAACAAGATTTTTCATGTACCCAAGATAATTGTGTAAATGAGCGCTTTTTACAATCAGTAATGTACGAATTGATGGGAATCACGTTTAAATAGCGTAGGTAAAAGATTATGAAGGCCTCATTCAGGTATTACTACACTATAATAGATAAATGGGACTATTAAATTAAAAGAAAAGTGGCTGTCAGTAAGATGATTAATCAACACAGAGGAAAATTATGCTGCAGCATTTAGTTTTAGCTGTTGGTCGGACGCGAATGTTGCCTATAAAATCTGCGACTTCATCGAATGGCACCTGATCAAAGTATTTCACCCTTAATGCAAGTCATTTATTCATACGCACAAAACCAGATATTCCATCGTTGGACCAGTTGTGTTGAATGTAGTTGCTGCGGAATTATAGGTATTTCAAAGACATAAAAAAGAAATGCAATCTACACTGAATGAGAAGAAAGAAATTCATTAAAAAATATTTCTCTGTTTTGTTTTCAGACACGTTGTATAAGAATTTTGTCACCTTTTCGCCTCAGATAACTGATACACTAATGTTAACACTGGTACAAGTAATATGGGTATTCACATCAGTATCAACATAGAAATATCCTAGTTTTCCTCCTTAGAAAATGTATACTATTTGATACATCCATTCAGTCCAATTCGTTTTTTTTATTTTATTTTATTTATGTATTTATTTATTTATTTTTTTTGACTGTATGGTGACGGTCTGCCAAAACGGGCTACGGCAGGGACAAATATCTATTGAACGGACAGTAAATACTACCACAGATTAACCGCAGGCCTATATCGCTTTAATTAATTAAGCTGAATTTGTTTCCGCTTTAAATGAAAAAGGACGAGGAGAAACTATTGTGCCACATTTCCTTCTTTACTAAAATGCGACTGGACGACCATTTAGAAAAATATGTAAAAACTAAGGACTGGAAATGAGAATAAGTTCTCAAACCGCGTCGTGAATATCTAAATAAAACTGATTTGATGAAGTGAACTAGTAACTGAAATTTATTTTCTTCATAGAAAAAACCCTATATCTTCTCTCTCAAGCCGGAAAGAGATGTTAGCAATACATAGTTTCCTAGTAGCGAGTTAAAAATATTTGGCGTGGAACAGTGAGAAATTCTCCTTGCCCTGTGTCAGGTAGCTGTACTTTTTGTGCAGTGTACCTCCCCGTAAGGTACTGTATATCGGAACATTTGGACCGCCGGGCAGTGGCGAGAGGATTTTCGCACCAGTCTGCTGGGTAAACCCGCTTTCACGGAAAGCTTCTGACCCAGTTGACGGGGTGCCAGGCAGGGCGTAAGGGTCCTCGCTTTCCTTTCCCACAGCTTAGCCTCCCCGAAAGCGCTCCGCAGTATGGGAGGGGTGGCCAAGGAGACTTTTCGGACTCCATTCTGCTCCATGCACAGTACATCACGAGGCTTACATGCGCATCCGCTTGCTGTCAGCGTTGTATATCCTGAACGCATCCAGGATTTGCCTGCGAAAAACAGAAAAATATTCTTATAAATATTTCGCTCAATGCAACGATAAGTATCTTATCAAGACTGTCTTGATACAGAGATTACATGTGATAATGTGAGCGTCTGCTTATATGCAGAATGCTTCTTGACTATGAATGTTACTGTGAAGCGCACTTCCCTCGTCTTGACTGAGTGGAGCAGCCAATGCCTATAAAGATACTTACATGAAGTTTCAATTCATTGATACACATGAAAATACATAACTGATCAGACGGAAGTTTAGTGGAGGTGGAAATCCAATAAAATTATGTCGGAACTCAGGCGTTTTTGTGTGGAGTGGTTCTGTTTAAAAATCTACCTAATAAATGACGTGTGAAAACGTGTGGCGTAGCACACATCAATGTATTCAAATAGGATAATTTATCAAACAAACAAAAAAACCAAAACTTCACGAAATATTCATACAAAGCCGCTTTGTAGGCATGGGCTATCAATTATTATAAATACGAAGCGAGACGTTTTGTAGCCGGAGAAGAACTTTTTTAATCATGGCTGCCTAAAAAAGTCTCTGCCAACGTAAAGAATATCTTAACCTGCTAGCATTTCCATGTTCTAAACCACTCTGCCCAACGGTTCCGTGTCACGGAGCAAAGATATTTCCTTATTCTCTATCAGTAGCTATCATGTCGATAATTCCTAAGTCAAGATTCCGTGGCCAGGAGCAGAGAGGTAACCCAAACACTTCACAAGAACCTATTTATTGCCTCCATTCAACAACAATGGGCCAAGCTACTTTGTTAAATAAATACACGTATGTATAACAGGTGACTGACAAGAGTCAGTGACTGGGATACACGACGTTCTATCAAAATCAGTGGAGTCCTTGGGAGAGCAGACGGTGAAATAGCTATCCCACATGGTGTGGAAAATACACACTGATTCTTATTAACGTTTAAAAACTTCAGAAGGGATGTAGATGACGTTGAGTCAAGTCATTTAATATAAGTTACACTGAGTTGCAAATGTCGGCAAATACCACAAAAGTGGATGACAAATGTGGAAGATCTGACGTCGCCCGATAACGTATTCGCCGCATGTGCAGTGGTTGGACATATTGGTTTATCGCACCTGTTCTTCCAAACCAAATTTAAGTATTCATACGGGTGTGCCTCTATGAGCACGTGAGCAACTTCCACTACTGCGTTAAACAGTTACGTGTCTAGAATGAAGTAGGATTCATTATTTTATTTACCGGTCTCGTGGTCTCCGCTGGCTTAACTTATAGCAAAGTACAGTACAAAAGAAACCTACCGCATTGTGTCACGAGTAAATGAATATAACTTCCAAACTTTGTCGTCACCGGTAATTGAACTACGCTTTCTTTACTAAATAATGTCTGTAAACAAAAAAAGAAGGGTCAACAGAAAAGAAGCACCAAAAACAAGAATAGATTTTACCTAGTTACAGCGAGGGCACTGATTTTGTAACTTCTACTTTTACAACAGATCGTATTTACAAAAAGTGTTCGAAAGTTGCAACGTTTGCTCGAATGCAAGCTATTGCATCGCTCAATCATCCCTTCACGCCCACTCTCAAGCGCTGGCCGTTTGTCGAGGTACTTCATCTGGTGACGTTGCATGTTCAACAATTGTCATCCATTTTTGGAGTCTTTCTCGACGTATGTGACCCCATTTGTCTCAGGTTAAATTACTCATCACAGGGTCATCTACCTCGCTTCGGGGTACATCTTCCACGATCGCCAAGCACAATGGGATAGTATGGATTCCAATCTAATTAAGATAAGTAAGTGGCTAAATAGCGTCAGACTATGAGTTTGATCAGTCATGGTATCCAGATACTGACGTGAGTTATTTACAAATAGAAGGAAAAACTGGTAAACGCACTAACCTAGGAAAATATTAGTTAGTGTAATAACATGCGTGGCAACAAGAATGACCCGACGTTTATAGCAAACCTATCTTAATAGAAATTGTAAATTTTAAGGACCTTTTTGTCAAGGCTATCCTTCTTAAGACAGCAAGGATAAAAAAGAAAGCGAACGGCCATATACAACTTGTACGGAAACCACTAAGATGTTATACGAGCAGTAGAAGAGAACGGAATGACACAGGATTTAGCCAGTCTCCGGCCTTCTTGAATTTGCTCATACAGTGAAGGAAACTAAAAATAAAGTAGGAAAATAAATTATATTTCATAGAGCAAAAATAAAAATTTTCACTTCCGATAATAGAATTATAATTCTCTGAGACTGCTAAGAACTTAGAGGAGCAGTTGAACGGAATGATTGTGCCTTGAAAAGAGGTTATAAGATGTACCTCAACAAAAGGAAAACAAGAATAATAGAATGTAGTCGAATTAAATTGGGTGAGGTTGAAAGAATTAGGTTAGGAAAGGAGATACTAAAAGCAGTAGATCAGTTTTGTTATTTGAATACTGAATTAACTGTAGAGAGCTGACAGCAGTAGCAACAGAGGCACTTCTGCTAAAGATATTTGTTAATTCCTACATTCAATTTAAAAAAGTTGCACAACGAAGGAATTATCCGACTGGGACGGAAATCGGTAGATGTCATGGACATATACAGACAAACAAATGATTATAATTTCACAAATATTGGATGACTTATTCAAGAGAAAGGGCTTCATAAATTGCTCACGTCAACAACACGTTGGTCCACCTCTGGCCTTTCTGCAAGCAGTTATTCGGCTTAGCATTGCTTGACAGAGTTGTTGGTTGTCGTCCAAAGGAATATCGTGCCAAATTCTGTCCAATTGATACGATATATCATCAAAGTCTTGAACTGGTTGGTGGGCGTTCACCATAAAGTTCCAACGTCCTCAAATGGGGAGATGTCTGGTGACCATGCTGACCGAAGTAGGGTTTGACAAGCACGAAGAGACGAAGCATAAACTATCGCCGTGTGCGGTCGGGTATTATCTGTCTGAAACGTAAGCGCAGTATGGCTTGCCATGAAGGTCAACAAAACGGGGCGCGATATAGTCGACCTACCACTCAACTGTAATGGTGTAGCGGATGTCAACAAAAGAGTTCGTTTTATGAAAAGAAAAACCACTGCAAAACATCACTCCTGGTTGTTAGGCTGTATGGTGTATATAACATATGACATGCAGATAGTGTATATACCGTACGTTACCCATAAAAATATAACAAAATTCTCTCGACACTACACATTGTGACTTGAAACACGAGTAACATGTGATTACGTTTCTACTAAATTGTTTAAATATATAAGTAATATGTAAGTTATAGTAAGGCGGTAACAGACGTTTTCATGTGCACACAATTTCCAGATAGTTGGTCATACCACGAGGGGATTAAACTTCTGTTTTCTGCAGAGTCTCAAACGAGAGAATTTATCGGTTATTAGTCCGGTAAATCCACCTTTGCATTCGGGGGTGTCCACAACACTGGCTTTGATGTGATGAAATGTGGAACTATTGTGATTAAATCCAGCACTTATAGGCTTGTAATAAGACGACTAGTGGCCTTGTAGTATGTGAACAAAAGCTGAAGATAAAGTGTGTGTGTGTGTGTGTGTGTGTGTGTGTGTGTGTGTGTGTGAATACCTAAGGGACCAAACTGCTGAGGTCATCGGTCCCTCGACTTACACACTACTTAAACTAACTGTTGCCAAGAACAACACACACACCCATGCCCCAGGGAGGACTCGAACCTCCGGCGGGAGGGTCCGCGCAGCCCGTGACATGGCGCCTCTAACCGCACGGCTGAAGAGAAATTCAATACTGGGTTGCGGCAGACTACTTACCGTTGTTTGCATTAGGGTTGTTTACAACGTCTTGCAACACTGATCCTGAATCACAGTACAACAGAGGGCTGTAGAAAGATTTTATTTCAGAGAATTCCTGCAATTGAAGGGTGTTCTGGTAGATTATTGACCTGTTCATTAAAAACTAGGGATGAGCGGTTTTTAATATTGTATTGTATTTTAACCGGGGACCTAGAAACGATGGAGGTCTCCGTCCCCGCCGCAGCCGCGTTGGTTCACAACCTCTTGACAACTACCGCTGTCCACTTTATCCATCCGCCGCCCCACACCGAATCACTCTTTCAGGGTTACGATATTTAATTTTAGTATTAATTTAACATTGTTACTGGGTGATACCTACTTAACAGTTAAATAGTCGTCAGCAGCTCGTGGTCGTGCGGCAGCGTTCTCGTTTCCCGCTCCCGGGTTCCTAGGTTCCATTCCCGGCGGGGTCAGGGATTTTCTCTGCCTCGTGATGACTGGGTGTTGTGTGCTGTCCTTGGGTTAGTTAGGTTTAAGTGGTTCTAAGCTCTAGGGGACGGATGACCATAGATGTTAAGTCCCATAGTGCTCAGAGCCACTTGAAAGTGAAGTTAAATAGTCGAGGTCTTCCGGAGTTGAGCGTTGCTCGTGCGACTGCCTCGTCGTTGCTCCTTACTGTGTTCTACGACCTCTACCTGAAGAGTGGGAAGCCATTCTTCTGCTGTCAGGATGTCTTGGCTGCTCCCTATCAAACCTGAACGTCGGCATAAACAGGAATCAGTCAGCAAGATAAATGCTGACTAACTGAAACCCTCAGCTGCCAATAGGTCTTGTTGATATACCTCGATGTGGACAGCTGAAAATGCGTGTCCCGACCGGGACTCGAACCAGGTATCTCCTGCTTACGTGGCAAACGCTCTATCCATCTGAGCCACCGAGGACACAGATGAATAGCGCGACTGCAGGGACTTATCCCTTGCACGCTTCCGTAAGACACGAATTCCCAACTGCCCACAATTCTACATACGTAAAGTACGTCATAGACATTTGCCAAACCACTCACTGCTCGCGCACGCTTTGGCGATTCCCGTAAGAGTTTGGGCAACCTGTGCCCATTCGCACAGACAAAGGTCAATCGCTGGGTAGCCTTTAAGTATATACATATGAAGACAGTAACTGTTTTTGAAAGAACAGATACTGTTGATGACCGTGCAGCTTTTCCCTGGAATAAATGATGACTAACTGAAACCCTCAGCTGCCGATAGGTGTTGCTGTCCACATCGAGGTATATCAACAACACCTATCGGTAGCTTAGGGTTTCAGTTAGTTATCATTTATTCCAGGTAAAAGCTGCACCTTCATCAACAGTATCTGTTCTTTCAATAACAGTTACTCTCTTCATATATAGAAAGATGCCAACAGCTGGTTTTCTCTCTTTATTAACGGCGGGATTTCAGTTAGATTTGCAGATGAGAAGTAGGCGAACTCGTCTCGCAGATGTAGTAAGGCATGGACATCTAGCTCACGAAAAGCAAGAATGTGCTGCAGTTCTTGATCCGGCTAATAGCAGAAGCGAGAAAGTGCCAGACTCACCCATACGCCGGACGCTGTCCATGTTAACTCGGCACTGGCCCTTCTTCGTATGCCGCAGGATGTGACGGTAGTACTGGTCAGCTGCAACCTCTTCACGTCCTGCATAGATGGAGGATCCGGCTGATCGGGCGTGGCGGCCGGCCATTGATTCCTCTCCTGTGCCATCCTCTTCATTTCCCAGTAGCACTTGCTCGCTACATCTTCTATTATTGTAAAATGAATTCCAACCTTTGTATTCCCCTAAACTTTCTACACTCTAAAGCTTCCACCAGTAACGGGAAAATTATTCCCTAGTGGCTTAATACATGTCCTATCATCCTGTCCTTCTTGTCAGCGTCTTCTGTATTTTCCTTTAATCGCCGATTCTGTTGAGATACTCATCATTCCTAATCTTGTATATCTAACTTACAACTTTCTATAGCACCGCATCTCAAACGCTTCGATTTTCTTCATTTCCGGTTTGTCCGCAGTCTATGATTCACTTTCGCATATAGCTGTGGTGCAGATGTAAATTCACCGAATTTCTTCCTCAGGTTAACGCTGACGATTGATGCTGGCAGACTTTTCTTGGCCAGAGATGACCTCTAAGTATGTGTCGATCTGAATTCTATACTCTCCTTGCTTCGTCCATCATATGTTGTTTCGCTTCCAAAGTAGCATAAATTTCTTAAATTCATCTATGGCGTGGCAAGCGACACGGATATTAAGTTCACCGTTAGTTTCATTTCTGCTATTCTTCGTTATTTCAGTCTTTATTCTATTTACTCTCCAGCCGTATTCTGTACTCATTAGGTTGTTTGTCCATTCATTGCCCTGTAAATCTGTTTCTCTTTCACTGAAGATGATAATGTCACCAATGAATCTTATAACTGACGTCTTTTCACATTGAATTTTAATCGTGATATTGTATATCTCTTTCATTTCCGTCACTGCTTCTTCGACGTATAGATTTAACAGTAGGGTCAAAGATTGTATCCTTCCTTACACCCTTTATAATCCGAGTACTTCTTTTTGTCTTCCATTCATATTGTTTCCATTGACATTTTACATATCTGTTATACTATACACGTCTAACTTTAGTAATATGAACACTGAATAATTTTTCACCTTCGAAGATTGTTAAAATAACTTATTCATGTGGACGACCGGTTTTGGCAGCTCTCTGTTGCCATCGTCGGACCTGCAAAAGATGGGACCGAAAATAGTAGGAAGCAACAACTAAAAAAACAGTACAATTTGAAATGCATGGAGCAGCAACTTACTGAACTTCACATCATTACACCGTCTTCTCCTTCATTGCAGTAAGTGGTGCTCCTTATTATATGTGGTTATCCTGAGCTATACTACAATTCGGCACGTCAGTTAACAATATAAATATTGCAAACTTTAGGGATAGCCTACAGCAGCTAGACTGGGATGAAGTGTATAAGGAACCCGATGTAAACTTGAAATATAACTTATTTCACAATACATTTTTAAGGGTATTTGAAAATTGTTTTCCCAAGAAAATAGTTAAACATAATTCCAAGAAAACATATAAAAAACCTTGGCTAACTAAAGGAATAAGAATATCTTGCAACCGTAAAAGAGAACTGTATCTAACAGCAAGAGGGAGTACTGACACCGAAATTGTTCAATATTATAAAAACTATTGTGCGGTACTAAGAAAAGTTATTAAAAAGTCCAGAAGCATGTGTATCATGTCTGAGATCAGTAACTCTGATAATAAAATTAAAGCAATTTGGAATATTATTGAAAGGGAAACAGGGCAACCAAGAGCACAGGAAGACTTTAGTGCAATAAAACTGAATGACAAGTGCACTAACAAACAATCAGAAACTGAAAATATTTTGAATAATCATTTTTTAAATGTTGTGGAGAAAATAGAATCTAGATCTTCACTAGAAGAGGCAAGGCTATTAATAGAAGAGGCCATACCTGTGCAGTTTGAAACAACTGTAATTCCACCAACCTCTCCCTCTGAAATCAGTAAAATAATAAACTCACTGAAAAGTAAAAGCTCTTACGGAATTGATGGCATTTCCAGCAAAGTACTTAAAGCTTGTTCCCCACAGATAAGTAGGATTCTCAGCCACGTATGTAATAGCTCTTTGGAGCAGGGTGTTTTCCCTGATAGACTGAAATATGCCACTGTAAAACCATTGCATAAAAAGGGGGATACATCGGATGTCAACAACTACCGCCCAATCTCTCTTCTGACAGCTCTATCAAAAATTTTTGAGAAAGTAATGTATTCAAGAGTAGCCTCCCATATTTGTAAAAATAAAGTACTAACAAAATGTCAGTTTGGTTTTCAGAAAGGCTTTTCAACAGAAAATGCTATATATGCTTTCACTGATCAAATATTAAATGCTCTGAATAACCGGACATCACCCATTGGTATTTTTTGTGATCTCTCAAAGGCCTTTGATTGTGTAAATCATGGAATTCTTTTAGATAAGCTAAATCATTATGGTTTGAGTGGGGCAGTGCACAAATGGTTTAATTCATATTTAACTGGAAGAATGCAGAAAGTTGAAATAAGTGGTTCGTGTAATGTTAAAACAACAGCTGATTCCTCAAACTGGGGTGCTATCAAGCACGGGGTCCCACAGGGTTCGGTCTTAGGTCCTTTACTGTTCTTGATATACGTTAATGACTTACCATTCCACATTGATGAAGATGCAAAGTTAGTTCTTTTTGCTGATGATACAAGTATAGTAATAACATCCAAAAACCAAGAACTAAGTGATGTAATTGTAAATGATGTTTTTCACAAAATTATTAAGTGGTTCTCAGCAAACGGACTCTCTTTAAATTTTGATAAAACACAGTATATACAGTTCCATACAGTAAATGGCACAACTCCAGTAATAAATATAGAATTTGAATAGAAGTCTGTAGCTAAGGTAGAATTTTCAAAATTTTTAGGTGTGTCCATTGATGAGAGGTTAAACTGGAAGCAACACATTGATGGTCTGCTGAAACGTCTGAGTTCAGCTACATATGCTATTAGGGTTATTGCAAATTTTGGTGATAAGAATCTCAGTAAATTAGCTTACTATGCCTACTTTCATTCACGGCTTCCGTATGGCATCATATTCTGGGGTAATTCATCGTTGAGTAGAAAAGTATTCATTGCACAAAAACGTGTAATCAGAATAATTGCTGGAGCCCACCCACGGTCATCCTGCAGACATCTATTTAAGGATCTAGGGATCCTCACAGTAACCTCACAGTATATATATTCCCTTATGAAATTTGTTGATAATAATCCAACCCAATTCAAAAGTAATAGCAGTGTGCATACCTATAACACCAGGAGAAAGGATGATCTTCACTATGCAGGGTTAAATCTGACTTTGGCACAGAAAGGGGTAAATTATGCTGCCACAAAAGTCTTTGGGCACCTACCAAACAGCATCAAAAGCCTGACAGATAGCCAACTAACATTTAAAAATAAATTAAAAGAATTTCTAGATGACAACTCCTTCTACTCATTAGCTGAATTTTTAGATATAAACTAAGTAAAAAAATTAATCATTAGTGTCATGCAATATTTTGTGTAATGTAATTTCTTGTACAGACATCTTTTATTAACCTGACACGTTCCACATCATTACGAAGTGTCGTATTCATGATCTATGGAACAAGTATTAAGCTAATCTAATCTAATCTAGTATTAAAATAATAGATATGTACACACATATTACTGTGCCAATTACGAATGCTCATATTCTTCACCACTTAACAACGGACAGGTCCCACTGTAAACATTTTTAGCGATGTGTAAGTACATCAGATGGTGCAGTACCAATCGATACTATCATCTCACTACATTAAGGCATGCATCTGCTACTCCATATAATCGCATATGCATAAATTATTGTCATAATATATAAGCCAAATCAGTATTCCCCCTTCAGGGGAAACATTTATCCTTAAAATCATGTGCAACGGTCACGAAAAGAAAATTACACATAACTTTTAATATGTTTTAGAAAATTTAAAAAAAAATCATAAACATTCATATTAATTCTGTACCAAATTTTCCTTAATACAAAATCACATCCAATACGACAACCTATGACCAGTTAAAAGCTCTCTATGTAGAACTAATGATATCATATATAGTTTGATTTTAATAATCCAAGAATAGCTCTATATCGACAGGCAGAGATATCTTTCATCAAGAATACATTCAAGACATATGTATAAAAAATTCAACTATTTAGTGTTTGTGTTTTGTTGACAGGTACGATGTTTACATGAGCTTAGCCAAGAGAACACGTCACTCTAGGTCTAGGTGGAATCTTGTCACCTGTGCAACCTGATCACATGATACCCAAGTGAACTCTCTTCAGAAGTTTAGTACAATCAATTTACAATTATTATACCATGTGAGACTGCAATCGCTGTTAAACTCAGCCCTTGATCTAACATTACCAGATCATTGTCACATGTTTCTACATTTCTTATAGAATTATTAAGAATGTTTATAAAGTGTTTTTAAAAAGAATTTTATAAGGGCATAAAATTTTGTATATAAAATATGTTTTGTGAATGTTTCATTTGATTTTAGAGGCAATTTTTCCCCAAATATACAATACTATCTTGGTTTACATGTTATGTAATAATTCAGACAAAGGTTATTATATGGAATAATAGATCCATGCCTTAATGCAATGAGGCCATTATACCGATTTCTACTACCATTGCGCCATGTGATGTACTTATATTGTTTGTTCTGAGATCTGTCTCAGTTAATGAATTTGAGCACTTGTAATCGGCGCAATAATATGTGTTTAGGTACGCCTAGGTAGCCATTATTTTAAAATTAACATGCCAACTCTTTATATAGCATGCACTGTACAGTACCACTTACTGTACTGAAGAAGAAGAAGAAGAAGAATGTATAAAGATGTAAACATAAGTATGTTGCTGTTCAATGTGTAATGAATTTTTGATATAATTATGTGTGCTGTTATGTTACTTGCTGTCTTGTAGCATTTACGGTCCCATCCTTTGCAGATCGAGGATGGCAACAGAAAAATGACGAAAAGCGTGATCTATATGAATAAATGATGTTAGCGATCTTTGCAGATGAATATTTATGCAAATTTAATGTCTATTATCAGTCTTTCCTTGCACATTACCCGTACTTCTTTTCTTATACAGTTTTGATGCTTGCACTGCTTCCCACTGTCAGACTGTTGTTAATTGTTTATTTCGTTATGAATGACAGCGCTCTAAGAACTTCCCTGTTGACCTTGCACTTTCTCAAGGATCGTTATCTGACCGAACCTAAAATTTATTTTCCATTCTCCTCTACACTATTCTTGTCAAAACCTTGGACGTATGCGCAGTTACACTCCTCGTGCGATGGTTCTCGCACTTTTATATCCTTGCTATCTTCCGGAATTATGAGTCTTGTACCTGCCGCACATCGACATGAATAGTCCCTTTGTTGCCACTTTCCTCAATTATTACTAAATATCCGAAGGAATGTTTTTTTTCCTCCCTGACTTATTTGATAGCAAGTCTTCCAAAGTTCTGTTAAACCCTGAGCCCACTATTTCTTCCATATCATCTTCTAGCACATCTTCAGACAGGTACTCCCTCTCGCAGAGACCTTCGATGTACTGTTTCCATCGGTCTACTCACTCCACTGCACTTAGCAGTAAATTACCGGTGTGTTCTTAACGTCCACGCATTTGCTTTTCATTTCACCGAAGGCTACTTTGACTTCTCAATATAGTGAATCAGTATTTCAGACGTGGAAGCGCGGAATGTCACGGACGAAATGCCCTCAGCCGGGATCGATTAGCCAAGACTCCTGGATGTGGTCCTGGTGTTTGCTGAAGTCGGCCTGCAGTGGGCTCTCAACTGGCAGGGCCAAGTTTAGCTGCAGTACTAGACAAGGTTCACCGACCCGTAACTAGTTGAGGAAGCGTCTAGTAGTACTTGATCCCGGATAACCCTCACCTGATCGACAGCTGGCATGAAGTACTCCTCAGGAAAGGTTGTGCTCGAAAAGAGATGGTGCTTGATCGGACTGAGTGACATCTAAAGCCACTTCTCCTGGCCCTTTCGTGATATGCTATCACGTTTGGTTACATATATCGCAAAGTCAGCTTTCCTCCTGGCCCAGGCTTGGTGTAATCCAGTGGCCGGTCTCTCGCACCATGCTATGTCGACAATGTTTCAGCCCTGGTGGCAGCAGCAGGGCTCATTGTGTGGTAAACCACTTTCTACTGTGTCCGAATGCGGACTTTCGTCAAATCAGCACAGCAACTTACCAGATTATGCTCCAAATGGTTCAAATGGCTCTGAGCACTATGGGACTTAACATCTGAGGTCATCAGTCCTCTAGAACGTAGAACTACTTAAACCTAACTAACCGAAGGACATCACACACATCCATGCCCGAGGCAGGATTCGAACCAACTTCCGTAGCAGTCTCGCGGTTCCGGACTGAAGCGCCTAGAACCGCTATGTCACCAAGGTCCTCTCCAGGCTATGCCAGTAGAAAGTTTTTTCTGCCCACAAGTTATGGATGCCGGTTCGGAAAGGTTATTGCGTAACACACCGTCCGGAACTTCTCATTACATCCGTTCGATGCAACACCCCATCAATTATCAATATATTCACTGAGAGAGGTTGTAACTCACTGCTGAGTGTACTCGTACAAACACAGATTAGCGAATGTAGCTAACATAGGTCCTCCTGCTCAAGCGATGCCACCGTTCCACTATGGACGCTGTGACATGTTTACAGCTCCAAGTTTTTTCGCAATCCTGCACTCGAGAACCATGCAAATATGATGTATTACACCCAGTTACAGAATATTAAAGCATAGAAATTGTACTTCAACATTTAGAAACTACCGGTACAGTAATGCGAACTATTTCGCTGGTTTCCATGTACATCACAGCCTTTGGAAGCTGCTACTAGGTTCCTCAAACCTATAATTGGTGATAAATGAAATATTTCGATCCAACGTTTTCAATTAACAGTTTAGTCCATCGCTATTCAAAACCAGTCATATACAAGTTAGTATCCACTAAAAGAATGAAGTTATTCATTTCATTATTTCATATTTTCATGGGGACATTCGTCATGTTCGCAATGAAGCGGATCGTAGTAGTATACGACATTGGATTCTCATCTGACAGCCTTTCTTTCATAGTACAAGTTACGTTTAAGAGATTCGGACATCTCTTAGTCTCCAAAAATAAGTACTTTTTCTATCAATGTCCTTCGCAATAAATTAAGGAGTATTATTAGGAAGTTCAAATTAGCGACATTGATTTAAATTCGAACAAAGAACTGCCCAACCTGTGACATCCTGGAATATACTTGTGAGTAAATTTTTGAAAGCTTTTTGGAGATACGTGTTTGATCCACTCCGCAACCCGGTGTTTTCAGGTTCTAATATCTTTAAATTTCATATTTTAATAAGATACTCCATGTTACTTAACTACTATCTGTTCACTAATTCGAAGACGATTGTGATAGCATGATTATGGATCCGGTGTCTGACGGGTGTTACGTACTAGTCTGCTACTATAAGCTGCAATCTAGATGTAGATATTGCTGTCAACTATGCGGATGCGTGAGTTTACTGTTAGTGTACAACAAACGTATGTTCTGCGGTATTTCGAACTAATGTTCCGGTTCTTCATTACAACGAACTTGTCACGTAAAATATTCTTTCGGTTCTTTAAAGGCGCATACTGGAAATGCGCTCATAAATATGTTGGCTTCATGTAGCTGCTGTTAAAGTATAGCAAAAGCGTCAGTTTTGCGAATGTATTGGTTTAGTAGGGAAAAATATTGTTGGCAATCAGACAAACCACTAGAGTTCATGAACTCCGTTGTCCGAGAAACTGGCGGTATCGCAATCACGCAGTTCCGTCTGCAATTCCCGTACGACCGCGTCTAATCCGCCAGTGGACAGAAACAATTCGCTGCCGCTGTGTCCGCTTGTCCCTGCTGCGTCCCAGATTCCACTTGTCCTACCCCGCCCGAGGGGCGGTGGAGGGAAGGGCGAGTGACCTCTCATTGTTCATCAATACTCCGAAAGCCAGTCAATACCTTCAGGGAAACATGGTTGCTGAGCAGTCTGAACCTCGCCAGGACTGTAGCGTAGAACATTTTCTATAGCAACGACTCACTGCAGACTCATTGCACAAGTAGAAAAGTAATACTTGAATCTGCCCTTTCGACATGCAATAACCATCCTGAATATTCCAAAGGAAACAAGTTCAGAACTAATCAATGTAGTGGAAGCTGTTGTGTGGACCACCAGCTATGTGTTGCGAAGCATCATCATCGTAATCATAATATGGAATGAATGAGAAATATTAGTTATCTACATGTACATGAAGAATACCCGGGTTATATTTTTACATCTCTCTAAGTATTTTGATCTAGTGAACCATGCGCTGCTGCTATGGAAATGGAGGTCATGTAATAGCAGACACAATGGTAAGTATTTCTCAGATATGTGTCATCGAAAATGGCGTGAGGAAAATAAAAATTCAGTCTGTGACTAACGTCAGGACAACGGTCAACACTAGGACCATTTCCTTCATGTGCGTAAGTAACATTATAAAACCTTCTAATCCCAT
Organism: Schistocerca gregaria; assembly: GCF_023897955.1. Taxonomy (NCBI): domain Eukaryota; kingdom Metazoa; phylum Arthropoda; class Insecta; order Orthoptera; family Acrididae; genus Schistocerca; species Schistocerca gregaria. The sequence continues at coordinate 1,187,299,364 of NC_064920.1, read as the reverse complement.
TCGTTTTCCAATTCAGATGACACTTCTCTGCTTTTTTATTGTGACGACGAAAATGAGATAACACACTTTCAATGAATACGACTTTAGAAGCGCCTAAACATCCGGTAACCATGGATTAAAACCAATACCACAAAACCACACTTAAATATTGTCAAAACAGGTAACTCATGCCACTAATGCAGAAAATATATTGGTGGAACTTCCTGTATGGGTATTCAAGTCTTGTACCTGCACTTTAAGGGGGAATAAAACTTTTACCCAAAAAAGCAACGTTACTTTATTTGCCTCTAGGTCAGTGCTGCTCTTTGCAAAAATCAGTAACATCTACACAAATTTATTACTACATTATTCTTGAAGCATCAGGTTTTCGAACATCGCTAGCAATTCTTTTGATAATGACCGGTTTCGACAGGTCTATGCTGTCATCATCAGACCATGCAACATAATTAAATGCATTGCTTGTTACAAGATATGACTATGGCAGCGTAGATCTGTCGAAACCAGTCATAGTAATAAAAAGAATATCTAGCGATCTTGGCAAACTTGATTCTTCAAGAATCATACAACATTCAGATCACCTCCAACGACTGACGCAATGTCAAACATATATAAAAATTATTGCTGCCTGGCTTAACACAGATTTTATAATAACGTACCTTAATGCACCCAGTTCAGATTATGCAGCTGGTCTCTGTCACCAAGTCTCGACGTGCACATAGCTCAGTCATATGATGTAGTCTCAAAATTTTTCCGGGGCAATAAACTGTACATAGTAACTACAACATTAAAAATGCACTCATGAATCATCGAGACAGATATTAAAATACAATGAAAGGAATCTAAGAAAACACACAATAAGAAAAGCATTCTTAACTATGAATAGAAGCTTATAAATCCATATGGTTGGTCCTAAACTCAGTGACGATAAGACAGAACATTGGGTTACAATGACATATGCATGTGATTCCCATAAAACTAATAATAATTCAATAAATTGTATCTTTCTTTAACATTTTGGCACGTTTGTAGTAACCATTACAACTGAAAATGCACTCATAACAAGACTGGAACGCGACGACACTGAAAGAGCAAATAATGCTTAGCACGTTAAATAAGAAGTTGACTGAGGTCAGTCTTGCAACGACCATCAAATAAACACAGAGGTCACTCCACAGTGGTAGACCGGAAATTTCAAAGGGTTTTTATTTGAAATATTTCTCACCACATTAAGATTTCTTCGGTATTCCACGTACGGAGTAGCAAATGAAGAAGACAACTCCTAGTATTAAACGTGGTATTGGCCCGACCACTCAGGCTGCAGTATGTTCAGACTGAGGTTTTCCCAGATACAACGTACTGAGTGGGTCGCCTCCAACGGTGCCTCAAGTGTCACAGGGCAGACAAGAAGTCGGCCTTTGACGCCGAGCGGTTCTAGGCGCTTCAGTCCGGAACTGCTGCTACGGTCGCAGGTTCGAATCCTGCCTCGGGCATGGATGTGTGTGATGTCCTTAGGTTAGTTAGGTTTAACTAGTTCTCCGTCTAGAGGATTGATGACCTCAGATTTTAAGTCCCATGGTGCTTAGAGCCATTTGAACCACTTGCAGACAAGACTATCAGGCTTCAAATCCTACAGAAGGAAGACATTACTATGGCTCCGCAGGACTTTAATCATGGCAGTTAGTCGTAGGGACACTAAGCGAAGAACACACACAGAGACTGAACACACAGTACTCTTAAATTTGGCACGTGGGCATGCCACACGTTAAAGGTACACTATAGCACTCATTGTTAGGTAGCAACACGAAAAAACACAATAGAGGGAAGACCTCTATCGATAGTACTTTCATGAGCAAATAAAAGGTTTGAAAAGGTTGTAAATTGTGTGTGTGTAAGAAAGTAAGAAGAACATTTTAATTGTTTAGCCAGGCTTGCAAGATAGTATATAAGAAGATGCAGACAAATGTATACTATACAAAAGTGACATATTTACGAGTTATGAGATGAAAATGTGAAGTATGTTATACGTTATACTACTACTAGCATTTCCACATTTAACTTTGGAAGTTTGAGAAAATGCTATAGTTAGAGTACTTTTCTTTTTATGGGCTACATTAATTTATAATTCACCGATTTTTTCACGTTTTCCACGCCGACTATTATTTGTTTGCTAGAGACTGCATTATGACCACAGTGTGTCGTGCATACGTGACTGGTGTAGCTAGTATCTACGCTAGGCATGCCTTTGGCCGATTTCTGGGAAACCAGAAGACACTTCACCGCAAGAATGCACTCGTAAACAGTGGTGAACTGGATATAGTCCTGACCTCGGCTAGCCATGAGAGTGACTGACGCAGCATTGGCGGTTGGACGTCCAAGTTTACCAGAGACATGCTCCTTTTGCGGCGAATTTTGTTGGAAAGCGGCGGCAGCTGAGAATTTAACTGTAGGCTTCTCAGTTGTCGAAGAAAGCAAGTATGGCTGGGGGAAACGTTGCCTGCCCAGTTTGTGACCCATGGTGAAACTCTTTGACAACAGGCATTGTCTTTTTGCATACTGGTTCCTTTCGCGCATTCTTCATATATGTGTGTTGGCTCTGGTCTGGTAGTGCCGGCCAGAGGGGCAGGTTGGTGTTGTTCATGTAGTGCACGTTTTCGAAAGTTGTCGCGAACTTTCATCAAGTTTGTTGTGTACTCGCCACGTTACTGAACGACTTGCAGTGTCTTTAAGGTGCGTTTTTGGTTTTCAGTCTGTTTTGTCACGCCTGTCAGTTCTCTTTAAGGTGCTTATATTTTACCGACTAATATTTATTGCTTTGCATTTTGTAATATAATTTGAGTTAGTCTGTCTCTGACTACATTGGCTTTTTATTTAAATGCTACTTAGCCCTTAATGCTGGTCCAGTTGATTTTATATTTTCACCTACTGATGTCTGTGTTTTGGCTTATATCTAAGTTAAGTAATGTTGAATTCTGTTTATATGTATGATTTGCAGATTAAGCCATTATTTAAGGCGTTGTTTGTCATTGACTCCACTGTAACAATCACCAAATAGTTTTGCATTATGACTTATAAAGAAAGGTACTTATTTTTTTGGTAATTCGACTGGCCAAATGATTACATCAAATCCACAGCCCTGTTACTTGTCATTTTCTACTATGTTAAACTATTCGTCTGAATGATACTGTTTGTTATGCCTGCATCTACGTTGCTGCCTACCAGTTTTTGCCCATTCTGTTCGTAAATTTGTTCGGATACTGTTGTTGTTCGTTTCCTCACTTGAATTTGTTCAGTTGTATAAATTCTAAGTGGTTATACAACTTTTTTTTCTTTTGAGCAAAGAGGCGGCACTTAGAGGCGCCCTAAAATATAAGTTCTACTATTGTTTGGTTGAGCAGTGTGCTATAATCTCACTTTAGCTACTAATGGATTCTTTATTCTTTGCATTTTAGAGGGATTTCAGGCAAATCGTGAAGTGGTTTCACCAATCACCAATTGTAGACTTGCTTAAGTGGTCACTGTCCGTTAATTAAGTAGAGGTCTTCCTTTTAAGATACTGTTAAAGTTCCTTGTAAAAGAAATTTTAAGATTTAGTTCTGGCTAGAATTTTAGTTTTAGTATTTACGTTCTTCACACTTTTCAGTATTCCTACTGCAACCACTTCCATCGCTGTGATACGCTATTGGTGCAGCTGTTAACAATAATTTTTGTTTTGTGTTGCATGTAACCTTGTTATTTATACTGTACTGTATAGTACTACACCTACCTGTAACGTAAGGCTTCTGATTTACCAGTGAAATATACCTGTAATTGGGTCATAAGCCAGTTTAGTAGTCGCCAAGTTTTTTAGACTATTTAACAGCCATTGTTGAGTAACTGTGGTTTAATTGGCCTTGATTCATAACTCATTTGTACTGCAACAGTGGAAGCGTTTTTTGGCCTTAGGTGTTCCTCCCTCAAGTTCTCACGAACATAGTCCATAGCTTTTCTTCTTCTTGGTTTTCTCTTGCTCTGTCACCTTCTGCTACAATTTCACGACTCCTTTACCTCCATCTCCTCCATTTTCATGACGTGTCCGCATCATTGCAGTCTCCTGTTTTGAAACCTCTTTGATACCTCTGTTACTTTATGCTGACTTTTAGTCTCTCATTTCTGACCCTATCGCCTCTGGCGACCCCTGAAATTCTTCTTAACAATCTCATTCCAGCCAAATCCATTGCTTTATAATGTGTTTTAGTTGCTGCCAATGTCTCTGCTCCATATTGTATTGCAATTCTCATTAGTGACAAACTCCATTAATTTAGTCTTCAGGTCTATTCTTCTATCGCACAAAACACCTGACGACACTTTCTAGTTCATCCAAACTATCTCACTCTACTGGCTATGACCATATCTGAATTTCAAAACTTGACGCTGTTGGTCCAAAGTAGTTAAAGCTGTAGACGTTCCTCAAGTTTTCTCCTTGCAGTTCCAACGTTTCTTCCCATTGTCCTCCTGCACACATGTACTCCGTTTTCTTCCTACTGATTTTCATCTTTCTGTCTTACAAAGATTTTCTACCTCTTTCCAATCTCACATCGAACTCATCCTTGTTGGTGTTGCGTAGCATATATCGTCTACGAAAATCACGCTTCAGAGAGCTTGCTAGCACTTCCGCTAATATACGTCGATAAGTTTGTGTGGTACCATCTGAAAAATATTACCACACTGGTAAAACTGTTTTATGTATGAATATTTTACTGTATCATCACTTTCCGAAATTGCTATTTCCCAGTAACTGACCAGTGCGTAGTGCGAAGTAATGAGACTTTTATGTTTTATTATCCTTTAAATCATTACACAGATAAGGTAAAGGTGTCCTCCAACAAGGAGGATTTTTAATCCAGCAGTGCTTTGTTCCGACGTCGTAAGCCCTTGTCATCTTCTCATGAGTATTTTCATATTAACATGGACTTAGAACCACGGTTTAATTTAGCATTTTTCACATTAATCAATCAGTGTCAGAAGTGAAAGAAGCTATTCGATCCCAAGAACGACTGTGGGTCATACCTCAAAAGGTTTACAGATAAATATTCATAATTTTGATTTGCAGCTCCTTGTATTGGCAGTGTTTGCAGTTAAAATTGTTGGATGTGAGGTCCGCCAGTTATGCAAAGCACCCTTTTCCCTCAGTAGCCAAACATGTTTCGGCACCACTGCGTGCATTTACAAAACGATCTGTTGTTTGAACTAAAAATGCACATAATTTTATCATCATTTAACAAAAATGTTCACATTTCAGAATAAATAAAAAAGAAAACCCACTGATGATGGCACAGTGGTGCCGAAACATGTTTGGGTACTGAGAAAAAACGATTTTTTGCATAACTGGTGGACCTCACATCCAACAATTTTACAGATGAAGTCTGCCACTTAACCACAGAATCATTTGTCATTAACTATGATATTACCTATATCCACTAGATATAATAATCAGCAGTTTCAGTTCCATTTGTCATGTCAGCTGGTATTTTTCCTATTCTTTAAGCGCCAGAGATGATCGTAAAATGCATTTAAGACCGCACTGTGTTGAGCGTTATCTGTGATGTGTGTCCCTTCTTTATTCCGTGACTTTCGGAAAAGAAAGAAACGAGTATCTTGTCAGAATCCGTGGTGAGAGGGAGCGCATGATGTAGAAAACTCTGTAGCTGGAATCAACTGAGAAGAGACATACATGACTCACTTGTCAAGAATATTGATATAATCATTTGATTTAATCTGCATTGAGTTAGTAAATGCAAGGAAACATATCGTTGTATTTAAGAGTCAGTTAAAGCTATGGCAGGAATTTATTGAAAAAGGAATTTCCCAAATAATGTCATTCTATGCAAAATTAAACTGAGCTTACGATTCGGAAGATGTCTTGGTTCTTGGTGAATCAAATCAGAACCTGCCCTTTGAAGCCTTGCATCGGGTAAAGTTCATTACGATGCCACAGTTGCTACTCATTAGCCATCAAAATTATAGTGCACTTCACTACGCACCTTATTCGTCACAGCCGTGCTGACTTTGGCTCTGTGTATTCAATGTGTAAGATTAACATCTATAGAGTTTCAGGTGATTTGCAAGAGGGATTAGGGTGCCGTGGTGAATTTCTAAATATTATTTTGCTTAAGGTTTACTCTGTTGACGTTGTATATAGTAATAATTTACAATGAGGAGGACAGAGGCATTAGAATGACTCTCACGACAGGAAGGTCTATCTTACATCGTCCACTCATCTTCTTGTTCTTCATCTTCCTGTGTCACCTTCCGCTACCAGTTCCATTCTCTTATCACAGCAGTCTCCTCCCATGAGCCTTCTTTAATATATTACTTTAATGTTACCTTGCTAGTTTACGTACGGCGCAATTGTGTTATTAAGCTTGTTTCATACGCATATTAGAAAAATATTAAAAGGCTACAAACCCGCCTCGATTGGGAAAAAGCACCTAGTGTCAACCTAGGTTTCGGCGTAGATAACCACACCTTCTTCAGAACAATAAAACCCACAAGTGCCTAAAAAGACCTTTGTCAATGATTAAAAGAACACCATAGCTATACATTTATAAACGAAAAACAAGGGGAAACACAAACAGTACATGTGTACAAAGTCTAAACCGTTACTTAACTTAATGGTGTAACCTCCACCTCACACCGGCCTATGTTCGATGAGCCATGACCGCACATAAACTGCGGTGTTGTTTTAATCATTGAGAAAGGTCTTCTTAGGCACATGCGGGTTTTATTATTCTGAAGAAGGTGTAGTTATCTACGCCGAAACCTAGGTGAACACTAGGTGCTTTTTCTCAATTGAGGCGGGTTTCTAGTTTTTTAATACATTAACCAACGATTGCTGACGCGCTCCGATGTTGAAGGTTCTTGATATTAGTAAAACCCCAGAATCATCCCTTGACGTTTGCAGAAGCAAAAGCAGAAACGGCAGTTATCGACGGCAGGCTGAAGTGGAATGAACAACATAACCGACAGCGCCTCTCTTGGTGTGGAAGACTCCGATACATTTCGTCGGCTGCAGAAAGGATTCTCTCACATTTAGTGTCTGTCTGGTAGTTCTGGGGTTGTCGGGAGTTCTGTGCCCGCAATCTAATACAGCTGCCGGGGAGTCAACTGAATCTCTCCGAGGGCGTCTCAGGAAATCAGATCCGCCCCTCCCCCCACCACGCGTCCTCCTGCGCTGTTGCTCTTCCAGCCCCCTCTCCGCATCTCCCCAGGGAGGACCGTTCTGAGTATTTGCCAGCGAGCTGGCTGGTATTGCGGTTTCTTCCCCTCCAATCGCGTGCACACACAGACGGCCTGGGATCGTTTGTCTTCGGACAAAGACATTTCCCGGCTATTAACCCAGATGACTCGCCCTACTGACAATTACTCCAACCAGTACGCTCTAACTCTTCACGGCGATTCGTATTACAGCGCTACAACATACGACGACAGATCGAATCGTCCAACAAAATACATTGTGCGATAACTTATCAGAGCTAGAAACCTTCGTTTGCTGCGACATTCATTTCTCGTCAGAGCTTGAGTTCGTAATTTATGAAACAAATTTTGAGTTTTATATGAAAAACTTAGCAATCGTCTACTGAAAAACTTCATTATCAAACAATGCAGAGTTTAGCATTTTCTGTGAAATTATACTAATTGTAAAATGAAGAACTACCATCTCGTCAACTTGGCAAGTGGCATTCTTTAGAATTTGTGGTAGTGATATGAAGCCCACCCTAGGTGCAATACTGGTCGAAATCTTGATCCATTATTTTTTGCAGTATGTTGTAGCGTACCATCTCGAAGAAAAGCTAACTTTCAACACTAATGAAACTGAAGCCATTATTTCCAACATAGTAGATGTATACTTTTTGCCAATGGAAGAGTTACTGGTAGCAGCACACTCATCCCATGCCAGACTAATCGTTGGTAATCAGAGAAGCACAAAATTTCCGACGAAGGGCTGTTTTGTTCAGGCACTGACGTTATTGCAGTCCACGCCCATGTCCAAGTACCGCTCATACCTCCTTTGTGACCGTGACTTTGCCCGCATAGGCCCGAAAAAGAAAAAGGATACCGTTTACACACCAGATCAGTGGGTTAAAATAATCCAGGAAAATGCTAGTAATATAAGCGTTGATGACGCTGTATAGTCGATCATGAAGCGTCACAAAATATTATTCACCATTTTCAAGGAACCTTCCGACAAAGTTGAAACTGACGACATATAAAATCACCGAGCGCCCTTAGACATCTGTGACTGTAAACACTGCCGCAGGTGGTTTACCGCCGGTACATTTAATTTCAGAAATGAATGCATTATTAATCAACGGATACTTAAATGTCCCTATGAGAAAGACAAAGAATGTTGTGAAGTATGAGGCATCCATTGGTCCCCGCCATCGGCGATGTTTTGAAGAACTGACGCAACGCAAAAGGAGAAAGTTGCTGATTTGGGAAATGAAATCTGGGATTGAGATTGAATGTGAGAATGTATCATACAAACTATTGGAGACAAATTTTTCAGAATATGTACTTTTTCTTTCTTGCTAAATTAATTATGACTCTCTTGTCGCGAAGATTCAAAACGCGGTATACAACGACACAACCATAGCGAATGCACGGTTTTTAAACGTTTTTCACACTTAAACTATTCATTAGATTTGACGGACATGAAAGAATGTTACATATACATATACTGTATTAGTTAGCTGCACACTCGGTCTAATTAAATAATGTCAGAGATATATAAAAATAATTGATTTTTCCGAAGTAATTGTTGGTGGGCTTCTGTTCTTCTGGAAGTCATAGCATTAACAATGTTCATGAAACGCCCCTAAGGACGGTTCGAAACGTGCAGTACTTGCCCCACAATTACTTCTGTCAGATTTCTTGTAGGTCGTACGTTAACCTGTGTAGCTTTCCAGTTTACCTTTGTTTCAGCGTACTAGATACGTTGCATCTCCAGAAAGTCAGGGAAAATACTTTCAGTATTGTGTCATACGATATCTATCCCAATGTTCGTGCTTAATAAAAACTTTTGAACAATAAGTGGTCTCTTGTTATTCGCTATAAAAGAGAGAGTGTTACGGAGACGCTAAACAGACTCCACTGGCAGACGTTAAAAGAGAGACGTTGTGGTTTAAATGGTTCAAATGGCTCTAAGCACTATGGGACTTAGCATCCGAGGTCATCAGTCCCCTAGATTTAGAACTACTTAAACCTAAATAAACTACTAAACTACAGACATCACACACATCCATGCCCGAGACAGGATTCGAACCTGCGGCCATAGCAGCCGCGACGTTCCGGACTGAAGCGCCTAGAACCGCTCTGCCACCGCGGCCGGCGAGACGTTGTGCATCACGGAGAGATTCACTATTAAAATTTCGGGACATCACTTTTCAAGAGGAGTCAGATAACATATAATTCCCCCCCCCCCCATATATCTCGAGTATTGACCACGATGACAAAATAGGATAAAGTAGAGCCGATACAGAGGCTTACCGACAATCATTCTTCCCACTCGCTATTCGCCAGTGTAACAGGGTTGGAGGGATTAGATAGTGGTTCCGAAAGTACCCTTCGCCAAACACCATTAGGTGGCTTGTGGAGTATGATGTAGATGAAGATAAAATATTGGTGACAGGGACGCAGTCAGTGTTCATTTAACGGTCGCACAACAAAGCAAGGAGGAAAACAGTGAAGTGGTATTCAGAGAGAAAGCGTGATACACTTCAAAAGAACTACACTTCCAAAATAACTACCAAATGAATCCCCGTATCTGTCTTGAAGGACTTAAGAAATTTCACTTTAAAAAGTTCTAGAGCTTCTACAGGGAACTGGGTAGACAACTTTTGGAACAGGAACCCATTACTGTAGCCATAAAGTTTTGTTCTACTGCCTTTCCAAATCACGCGTTTATCTCGTCCGCTTCTGAGGAATCAACACTGGGTAACAAACGTCATGGGAAGCGATATGCACATACAGAAGTGATGATAGTATCGCGTACACATCGTACAAAAAGTGTGTTGACGGAGGTGTCATTTATACTCAGATGATTCATACGAAAAGGTTTCAGACGTGATCATGGCCGCACGACGGGAATGGTAGACTCATGGGACGTTCCATTTCGGAATTTGTTGTAGAATTTAGTATTCCGCGGTCTACAGTGTCAAGAGAGTATCGAGAATACCGAATTTCAGGAATTACCTCTCATCACGGACAACGCTGTAACGACAGACAGTTTTCACATAACGACCCAGAGCAGCGGCGTTTGCGTAGAGTTGTCGGTTCTAACAGATTAGCAGCACTGCATGAAATAACCTCTGAAATCAATCCTTCAGGACATTGCGGTGAAATACGGCACTAATGGGCTATGGCAGCAGACGACCGACGCGAGTGCCTTTGCTAACAGCACGACATCACCTGAGCACCTGTCCTGGGCTCGTGACCATATCGGTTGGACCTTAAACGATTGGAAAACCTCGTGGCCTGGAGAGATGAGTCCCGATCTCAGTTGATAAGAGCCGATGGTAGGGTCAGAGTATGGCGCAGACGCCACGTAGTTGTACGTGTGTGTCAACACCCAAGTTGTCAACAAGCCACCGTACATGCTGGTCGTGGCTCAACATGGTGTGGGCTGTTTCAACAAGCAATTGGCTGGGTTCTCTGATCCAGCTGATCCGACCAATCATTGACTGAAAATGTTCATGTTTGGTTCCCTGGAGACCATTTTCAGCCATTCATGGACTTCACGTCCCCATACAACGATGAATTTTTTGTGGATAACAATGCGCCATGTGACTAGGCCACAGTTGGTCGCGATTTGTTTGAAGGACATTCTGGACAGTTAGACTGAGTGATATGGCCACTCAGATCGCCCGACATGAACCCCATCACAAATTTGTGGAACGTAATAGAGAGTTTAGTTCACGCACACAATCCTGCACCGGCAACGTTTCTGTAATTGTGGGCTGCTGTAGAGTCAGCACAGCTCAGTATTTCTGCAGGGGACTTCCAATGACTTGTTGAGTTCATGTCACGTCACAGGGAGATCCGACATGATATTGAGGGGGATCGCATGACTTTTTTCACCCCACTGTAACTATATGCGATTCAGTCCATAACGTATGCAACAATCAAACTGAATTACGTTTCTTTTCCAAGAAGGAACGTATCCATTTATCACTAAAACACGTTTAGCTACGGGAAAACGTTTCTACTATATTCTACAGGAAAAAAGAAGCAAGTATCCCAATATTAGCACATGAGTCTACTGAATTATAACAGCTGATCAATGTGGCAACTGCAACCGACGACACACACATTGTACAAACGAATCATGTACTGGTTCACTCTCTCCATCGTACCTTGTTTTCTGTCAGTCTATTTTGTGACGACCAGAACCGGTGTCAGCATATATTCTTTGTCTCTGCAAGAATCTCGTAGATTGCATGCTTCAAATCACCTAACAAGAAAAATGTCAAATGGAGTCAAACATCTGTGGAGTGACCACAGTTGTTGTTGATGTGGTCTTCAGTCCTGAGAGTGGTTTGATCGAGCTCTCCATGCTAATCTATACTGTGCAAGCTTCTTCATCTCCTAGTACCTACTGCAGCCTACATCCTTCTGAATCTGCTTAGTGTATTCATCTCTTGGTCTCCCTCTACGATTTTTATCCTCCACGCTGCCCTCCAGTACTAAATTGGTGATCCCTTGATGCCTCAGAACATGTCCTACCAACCGATCCGTTCTTCTAGTCAAGTTGTGCCACAAACTCCTCCCCAATTCTATTCAATACCTCCTCATTTGTTATGTTATCTACCCATCTAATCTTCAGCATTCTTCTGTAGCACCACATTTCGAAAGCTTCTATTCTCTTCTTGTCGGTGTTGTGGTTGACAGGAGAGCCAACACCTTGGTACTAAAGGAGGCCGAAATGCACGCGTTTTAGCTGACGCAGGCTGCCGTGAGGTCTGGAACATGACAAGGGAATTAGAATTGAGAAAAACGGACGTAGCTGGTGGAATACTTAACTTTAATCCATTAATGACGAACGTCGCTCTTGACGATACATGGTTTACAATATCAATAGTAGCGATAATGGCGCCTTGCTAGATCGTAGCAAATAACGCAGCTGAAGGCTATGCTACCAATCGTCTCGGCAAATGAGAGGGCAGAGGTCAGTGAACCATCGCTAGCAAAGTCGGCTGTACAACTGGGGCGAGTGCTAGGAAGTCTCTCTAGACCTGCCGTGTGGCGGCGCTCGGTCTGCAATCATTGATAGTGCCGACACGCGGGTCCGACGTATACTACCGGACCGCGGCCGATTTAAAGGCTACAACCTAGCAAGTGTGTTGTCTGGCGGTGACACCGCAGTCTAAACTGTTTATCGTCCATGTTTCAATTCCATACATGGCTACACTCCAAACAAATACTTTGAGAAACGACTTCCTGACATCTAAATCAATACTCGATGTTAAGAAATTTCTCTTCTTCAGACAAGCTTTCCTTGCCATTGCCAGTCTAGATTTTATATCCTCTCTACTTCGTCCATCATCAGTTACTTTGCTCCGCAAATAGCAAAACTCCTTTACTACTTTAAGTGTTCCATTTCCTAATCTAATTCCCTCAGCATCACCCGACTTAATTCGGCTACATTCCATTATCCAAGTTTTGCTTTTGTTGATGTTCATCTTATAACCTCCTTTCAAGACACTGTCCATTCCGTTCAACTGCTGTTCCAAGTCCTTTGCTGTCTCTGACAGTATTACAATGTCTATTTCTTCATCACCTGCAGAGCTAGTTGGCATATAAATTTGTGCTACTGTAGTCGGCGTGGGCTTCGCCTCTGTCTTGGCCACAATAATGCGTTCACTATGCTGTTTGAAGTAGCTTTTCCGCACTCCTATTTTTTTATTCATTATTAAACCTACTCCTGCATTACTCCTATTTGATTTTGTATTTATAACCCTGTATTATCCTGACGAAAAGTAGTGACCACAGTACTGGATTTAACGCAACGAATACAGTTAAGTGTATAGGGATTACGTTATGTCGTGCTTCAATGCACTTCGGTACTTGGGAAGTCAGTGTTCCTATCCCAAAATGCATAGGAAATCACTGGATATAGATATGAGTGAAATTTATAATGAGCTGCAACTGATCTTTTAGGAGAGGACGTGTGACATCGATCTTTCACTGAATGAACAAATTCTACACCTCTTTAACCTATGGAGGACTGTGAGTGAGGTAACTGATGAGTGAATTCAGGATTAATTTTTTCTCCATATACAAGACAGGCAACATAGGAGACACAAATAACTAAAGATAAATTTGCCTCCCTGACACAGACCATAAAATACATAGCAGTGTCTTAAATAATAGTCTATCTCCGACACAGCATTATTAGAACAATGAATAGACTTTAGGAAAGGACGATCGTACACTGATGGTATTTTTAAAATAAACCAACTACACAACGCTCAATAACTGGGTAAAAACTATACAATTGATAGAGACGAGGAGTGAATTTAAGTTAAAGACACACATATTAGGATGTTAACAGACACGTACTATGGTAGATTGTAGACGACCGACGGTGCCCAACACATCTTATTAACTCTATTAAAGCTCTTTACAAAGAGACAAAAGTTGAAAAAACAGCTAACAGCAACACGGAGTCAGACACCAATGTGGCCTTTCTCCAACTCTTTTCAATATGTTCACTGATGATCTTTTGAGGGCTTGGAAACTTTCGGAAAAAAATCATCAAAGGGAAATGTTTTAATACTCTTTACACAGACGATCAAATAATAACTCAGTAAAATGAAGATTATCCTCTAGGGTCGTTTATCATCTCATTTTTGGCTTCCAAATATAACATGAACATCTACACTAATAAAACAAAGGTAATGCCATTCAAGGGAAAATCCCTTACAAGAACTAAAATTGTAATAAATAACATCTTAGCCCGCTATCAGTATCTCGGCTGTGCCATAAGACGAAATTTCGACAGTGAAATTGATAATGAGATAAAATTTAACGAAATCTGTGGAACAATTAGAACGCTACAAAAATAAGCCACGAGAGAGACACAGCTGAAATTCGAAAGTCGTGCCGTACCTACTATGCTCTACGGATCTTAATTTCTGTTCCCACGCAGTAGGATATTAAGAGGATACAAGCTGCGGAAATTGAGATATCTCCGTAGCGTTAAGGGTTCCCAGAGAAGATCGCTTCAGAAATACAGACATCAGGAAGGAAGCTGCTTCGATGCACAAGGACATAGATCAAACAGAAACAGTTGTCGATAGCATGCGAATAGAATGCACAAAATTAGACTACCAAAATAAATTCTTGGCTACAGATGTAGAGCGAAATGGCAGACACGAAGAGCAGGGAAGAAATGGCTAGATCTTACTGATCGTAACAGGTGAAATCATCAAAACCATGAAGGGAGAAGACGAACAATGAGATTTATAATCGTGACAAAGTCATGCTGGAAGAATGCGACCATATTGTACAGGAACAGGTATACTGCAGAATTGCTGTGTTCGTCACGGAATAAGAAGCCACTATCTGATAAACTAATTACTTTAATTGATGAGTTTTGAGTACAACCGAGCATCAGAACCCACATCTTGGTAATCAGATATATAAAGACAGTATGTAACAAACAAAGCTAGTCTGCCATGAGAGCTTAGTTTGTTACATGGTTTCTTTATCTATCTGACCACCAAGATATTCATGACAGTCTGATGATGGATTCTATCAGAAACACATCAAATTAATTCATTAGTTTATCAGCTGATGACTTCGTATTGCATATTATTCAGTACTCCTATTGCATAAGGAGCTGCTAGATTTGGTGGAACGTGTTGAGCTTGTTAGGATAGTAACATACAGCAGTACAGTCTTTTTTAATTAAACATCAGTTGAAGTTTATTTACGAGGTGCATTCAAGTTCTAAGGCCTACGTTCTTTTTTTCTAATTAACTACTCACCCGAAATCGATGACACTGGCGTTACTTCTCGACGTAATCGCCCTGCAGACGTACACATTTTTCACAACCCTGACTCCATGATTCCATGGCAGCGACGAAGGCTTCTTTAGGAGTCTGTTTTGACCACTGGAAAATCGCTGAGGCAATAGCAGAACGACTGGTGAATGTGCGGCCACGGATAGTGTCTTTCATTGTTGTAAAAAGCCAAAAGTCACTAGGAGCCAGGTCAGGTGAGTAGGGAGCATGAGGAATCACTTCAAAGTTGTTATCACGAAGAAACTGTTGCGTAACGTTAGCTAGATGTGCGGGTGCGTTGTCTTGGTGAAACAGCACACGCGCAGCCCTTCCCGGACGTTTTTGTTGTAGTGCAGGGAGGAATTTGTTCTTCAAAACATTTTCGTAGGATGCACCTGTTACAGTAGTGCCCGTTGGAACTCAATGGGTAAGGATTACGCCCTCGCTGTCCCAGAACATGGACACCATCATTTTTTCAGCACTGGCGGTTACCCGAAATTTTTTTGGTGGCGGTGAATCTGTGTGCTTCCATTGAGCTGACTAGCGCTTTGTTTCTGGATAGCAAAATGGCATCCACGTCTCATCCATTGTCACAACCGACGAAAAGAAAGTCCCATTCATGCCGTCGTTGCGCGTCAACATTGCTTGGCAACATGCCACACGGGCAGACATGAGGTCATCCGTCAGCATCTGTGGCACCCACCTGGATGACACTTTTCGCATTTTCAGGTCGTCATGCAGAACTGGGTGCACAGAACCCACAGAAACGCCAACTCTGGAGGCGATCTGTTCAACAGTCATTCGGTGATCCCCATAAACAATTCCCTCCACTTTCTAGATCATGTCGGCAGACCGGCTTGTGCAAGCCAGACGTTGTTTCGGTTTGTTGTCACACGATGTTCTGCCTTCATTAAACTGTCGCACCCACGAACGCACTTTCGACACATCCATAACTCCATCACCACATGTCTCCTTCAACTGTCGATGAATTTCAATTGGTTTCACACCACGCAAATTCAGAAAACGAATGATTGCACGCTGTTCAAGTAAGGAAATCGTCGCCATTTTAAGTATTTAAAACAGTTCTCATTCTCGCCGCTGGCGGTAAAATTGCATCTTCCGTGCGGGGCTACCATCTCTGGGACGTATTGACAATGAACGCGGCCTCATTTTAAAACAATGCGCATGTTTCTATTCTTTCCAGTCCGGAGAAAAACAAATCGGAGTCCTTAGAACTTGAATGCACCACTTAAAAATGAACTTGGATTCACTCAGTCCAATCAGCAAGACACTGCACATTTCTGGTTCCTAAAAACATAAGCACTTCAGAAATTATAGACCAAACGTATGGATGAATCCCCTGAAACGTGAAGGCGATCCTCTGTGTTTTGGTCCATTTACACTCTGTATGTTGTCAACGTTGCTTCTAATTTCACCGAAGGTTGTTTTGACTTTTCTACATATTGAGTCAGCCCTCCTGACGATAACTTCTTTTCCCATTTCTGCACACCTTTCCTGTAGTCATTTCACCTTGGCTGCCCAGCATTCCCCGTTTAATTCAATTATTTGTATTTCTGTATTCCTGTCTTCCCCTGAACATTTTTATACTCCTTTCGTCGATCATTTCCGTTTCTTCTGTTAGCTAAGGTTTCTCCGCAGTTAGCTTCCTTGTACGCATGCCTGTCTGGCCGGCATCTGTGATTGACCTTTTTTTTATATAGATTTACGCTTCTCTTCAACTGAAATTCGACTCTGGTATTTCTTACCGCAGTATACACATCCTTAGCGAATTTCAAGCACCTCTCATCGTTCTTCAGTATCCCAATTTCTTCCACACTGATTCTTCCGACGATTCTCTTAAACTTCAGTGTACTCCTCATCGTTATCAAATTGTGATCTGAGTTGGTATCTGCTGCTCGTTACAATCTAATATCTGATTTCTAAATCTCAGTCTGGCCACTACGTAATACGGCTTCAACGTTCCCACATCTCTTGGTCTTTTCCAAATAAACCTCCTTCTGTTGTGAGTCTTGAACAGCGCATTTGCTGTTACCGTCTGAAATTTATTGCAGAAATCAACTGGTTTTTGCTCCTCTTTCACTCCTAATGCCAAGCCTATACTTTCCAATAACCCTTTCTTCTTTTCTTTCCACTACAACCGCATTCCAACCTCACCTGATTGTTATAGTTCGTTCCCCCGTCCCCCTTCATATATTACATTACCCGTTCCATATCTTCATATACTTTCTCTATATCTTCATACCCTACTTGCGACTGCAGAATGTATACCAAGCTCTCGGTGCTGGTTTGTTGTCGGTTCTGATAACACCCCTGTCACTGGACAGTAATTCACTCTTTGCCCTACCTTCCTGTTCATAAAGAAAACTACCCCCGTTACACGTATTTTGCGGCTGTAATATTGTAATCGTCTAACCTTAAATGCTTGTCCTCTTCCCATTTCACTTCACTGACCCCCACTATATCTAGCTCAAGCTTTTGCATTTCCTTTTACTGATTTCCTAGCTTTCCTACTATGTTCAAACTTCGGAAATTCCATGCTCCGACTCGTAGAATATTATCCCTTCGTTCGTTATTGCATCTATTTCTCTGGCTTAACTTATTCCTTGGCAAGCCCCTCCCGGAGATGCGAACGGGGGACTATTCCGATACCTTTTGACAATGGAGAGATGGCCATTACACCTTTTCACTTAGGGCCTATACGCGATATGTCCTGCTGATACACATTCTGTCTCTTTAATGCCGTGGTTTCCCTCTATTTACACGTCATGGAGGCAGACGGCGTTTCTTGACGTGAGCAAAAATCTAACGTAAAATACCGGTACGGTAGATAAAAATCGACAGCTTTTGTAGGAAGTGTTTTTAGATCTGAAAAGAAAGCCAATTTTGCGTTACAGACTACTGATGACATTTATTTCAATAAAACGAAGCACTTTTAGTGACAAAAATATGCATTTTCATGTTGTTGCAAGGCTTGATTTAAAATACCTTCAATAATTATAAAGCAACAACGTGCAATAAGGCACACAAATGAAGTATTTTTTATACTACATTCCAAATTTTGTATCTTAGTTTCTATTGCACTTTTTTCCACAGTTGGAATACCGACTATAAGTAGTTGAACCACTTCTTTGTGTGCCCTATTTACCACATTCTTGTTTGTATAATGTTAATGCGTCAATATCCAGAGATTTAATAGTACAATTGTGTAAGTTTATCGATGTGGCCATTGATCTTCTACTTCAATATACTTGTAACCACTAAAACTCGCTGCTACAACAGAACAACTCACGGGCCAGAGCCCGTTACAGAAATCCAAAAAATGGTACAGTTGGCTCTGAGCACAATGGGACTTGACACCTGAGGTCATCAGTCCCCTGAACTACTTAAGCGTAGCTAAGCTAAGGATATGCCCGGGGCAGGATTCGAAACTGCGACCGCAGCACCAGCGCGGTTCCGGCCTGAATCGCCTAGAACCGCTCGGCCACCTTACAGAAATCCGCACGTGTGTGCCCAGCCGAGGCAGTGGGTTCCAAGAAGTGTGACTGACAGCGTACTGGTCATGCCTACATAAGATCATTCGCAACTGAGCGAATACTACGTCTGTCCTCTCGGGCGCTGATCGCGTGGAACCACTGAGTTTCTGCGTGGACATAAGTGTGGCCCCGTCTAACCTATCGATTTCGTATTCGCATGACAGTTGTTGGCTCCGAATCAAAGCGAGCAGCAGTATTGGAGGACAACAAACTCCACGAACCGTACAACACGTTCCTACAGCTCTCGCACGCTGATAGGTGCTGTTAAATGTTTTCGCTTATTGCAGTATGATCTCACAATGAAATGTGGATGCTGTTACTCTTATCTACTGTGTGCTGTTGCGTTAAAATTCTCAACATTTGCATATCTAAGGTTGAAGTACACCTCATGCCCAGCGGATAACGTGTCGCACGTTGCCTCTGTGGCATTATTAGCCAACAAAGTATAAGAAATGACAAGAAGGGGGTGTCAAATTATATGAATGAGTTACGTGTGTGGTGTGTCGCTCGTGGAATGCGCTTTGTTGTGTCAGCCAGTAGCAGAGATCTCTGCATATTCATCGCCGCTCCGAATGCGGGGCCCCGTGTGTAATGAAGAGCTATCCCGTCCGCCCGAGGCATCGAGACGGACCCCGCGCACGCTCCATGAATATGCACAACCGCGCGCAAAGCACACATGGACCACCGGAACAGTATCGCCGGCGCTGTTTATGAACATGCAAATCGCTTTCTGATACGGTGCAACCCGTTCCGGCGTCGCCCAGATTCGAACAGAACCCATTACCGGAATCCGTCTGCGTGACCACGGCGTCGTATCTTGGGCTGGTTAGCGGCAGTAGTCAACTAGTTCTGACAGAAGCTTCGCTTATTGCCATTAAATAAAGACCTGAGTTGAAACATGGTACCAGCTGCAAAAGGAGTCCATTGATTCAGTTTGTAGCCGGTAATATTCTGTGGTGGCGTGACAATGAATTTCATCAGTGTCCGACATTCATGGTGGCCAAAATTAAATCAGTAAGACAAAATGAGATTTTCACTCTGCAGCGGAGCGTGAGCTGATATGAAACTTCCTGGCAGATTAAAACTGTGTGCCCGACTGAGACTCGAACTCGGGACCTTTGCCTTTCGCGGGCAGGTGCTCTATCATTTATTTCCTTTTAAAATTTCATTTTGTCCGTTTTAGTTCGTTGCATGTGCTCGGGGCGGACGTCGCAAGACACCCGTTTCAGTTCGTCGTTGATGCATTAACTCATTTTTTTATTTTTTTTATTACAGCGGCAACTAACCCTCTGGCCGAACACGCTGAGCTACCGTGCCGGCACCATCTGAGCTACCGAAGCACGACTCACGCCAGGTCCTCACAGCTTTACTTCTGCCAGTATCTCGTCCTCCACCTTCCAAACTTTACAAAAGCTCTCCTGCGAACCTTGCAGAACTAGCACTCCTAAAAGAAAGGATACTGCGGAGACATGGCTTAGCCACAGCCTGGGGGATGTTTCCAGAATGAGATTTTCACTCTGCAGCGGAGTGTGCACTAACCTGAAACTTCGTGGCAGATTAAAACTGTGTGACCGACCGAGACTCGAACTCGGGACCTTTGCCTTTCGCGGGCAGGTGTTCTACCGAGGCGCGACTTACGTCCGGTACTCACAGCTTTACTTCTGCCAGTATCCGTCCCCCACCTTCCAAACTTTAGAGAAGCTCTCCTGCGAACCTTGCAGAAATGGCACTCCTGAAAGAAAGGATACTGCGGAGACATGGCTTAGCCACAGCCTGGGGGATGTTTCCAGAATGAGATTTTCACTCTGCAGCGGAGTGTGCGCTGATATGAAACTTCGTAAGCCATGTCTCCGCAGTATCCTTTCGTTCAGGAGTGCTAGTTCTGCAATGTTCGCAGGAGAGTTTCTGTAAAGTTTGGAAGGTGGGAGACGAGATACTGGCAGAAGTAAAGCTGTGAGGACCGGGCGTGAGTCGTGCTTCGGTAGCTCAGATGGTAGAGCACTTGCCCGTGAAAGGCAAAGGTCCCGAGTTCGAGTCTCGGTCCAGTACACAGTTTTAATCTGCCAGGAAGTTTCAGCAAGACAAAAGTTTGTAAATGTGACTGTATTTAATGAACCAGGAAAATACCTCTTTTCAGAAGATGCCGCCAACAGCTACCATCGACTCATATACATAACTTTATAACGATCACTACAGCACAACCTGTTGAGATGGATGAAATCACGAGGGAGGAGGTAGGCACTGCGTTTATTCCATATACAGGCGCACTATCGGGGAAAATCGGCCGCATTTTGAAGAAACACCGGGTCGGAATGGTGTTTTGTCCTCCGAATAAAACTCGTGCACTGGTGGGGAGCGCCAAAGATGACCTCGGTTTGAGGAAAGCCGGCGTGTACCAGATTCCGTGTCAATGTGGCAAGTCGTATATTGGTCAGACGATGCGTACCGTCGAGGACCGATGCCGTGAACACCAGAGGCACACTCGACAGACGTATCCGAGCAAGTCGGCGGCCGCTGGAGACTGTTTGTCGGAAAATCACGCTATGGAGTATGAACGCACGAGGATTCTGGTACAGACGTCGAGATACTGGGACAGCGTTGTTAGAGAGGCCATCGAAATTCGCACCAGTGACGACCTCATAAACCGTGATTGTGGCTATAATCTTAGCAAGGCTTGGGAACCAGCGATTGGGTTAATCAAGAGCAAATTGAGCAAAAGTATAGTTGTCACGACCACGCTATCTGTTCCACCGACCGACCGTGGCGCGGGGCGCGGACGGCGGAGTGAGCGCGCCGCGGGCGGAGGGTATTTAAATCCGCCTCCGCCGCGACCGAACCTGGTTCCCCCTGAGCAACCATAGCGCACGGATCTCCGTGCCGGCACGTTCACAGGAGCTCAGTCCGTGAGTTCACCTGATGATGGTGACATGTATGATCGCCGAAATATTGTGCCCGTTGGACACTGTAGACCGGCAGTACACCCTTGGATATTATGATTAATTAATTATTAGATTACATTGTCACGAAATTCAGCATACGGTTTTCTGGACAGTTTTAGCTTGCCTACCTTTTACTATTCCGAAATGGGAAAAGGAAATGACCATGGTTAAGACTGTTTTAAACGATATGTTGAGAACTAGATCACGATTTAGGTACGTTTCATATGTATGCTAATATTATCTGCTTCTCTGCAAGAGCTAACATTAACTAAATTCTCCGTCAACGCTTGTTTTGAGAACAAATCGAAAAACACACTTTCCTGGTAAAACATCCCAGCTTCCTCAACCAAATTAAAACGTTTCAGCTCCTCAACATCAAATTAAAACGTTGCATTAGGAGGTGTCTGCTTCGTGCAAAAGGTCTTGAGTTCATATTGACGACAACAAGTAATTCTTCATTACAGACGTTTATTTACAAACAGAACTGACAGACTTCACAGACTCGACAACTGACTCTCCGAGCTAACCGCACTGCATATCCGAACTGAACTGGCAACTGACAACTCCTAGGTGTATTCATATCTTTCCAAACAATGAGAGTCTTTGACAATGTTTTGTTTACAATACGATAGCAATTCACGACTTAAAACTAAATTAGACATTACAGAATTTTAGTACAGATTAAAGTAAGTAAAAGTATCAGTACATATAAATTCTTACAAGCATAATTTCCAAATAGATTTGATAACATTATTCTACCAGCTTCTGGATAACCTTCACCAGATTTGTACCGATGTTTCCAGAAATATCTGATTCTCGATATTTGATTCTGGATATTTCTTGAGTGATTTAGAACAACTATTTATATGTAAAATGATTTAAATCGTGTTTCAAAACGTAAATAAATCTTTTAGCAATATTTCTTGATACAAATCGTCTTTCGAAATTAGGTTATGAAACAGTTTTCACAAGTTTTCGCATTTTTGCGATCATAATACAGAACCTCTCCATAGAAAGCTCCAGAAGTGCGCATCAAACGCTCATTCACAGACTTTCTCTTTAGCTGGTGAGTTTTTAAAAGTATCTTGTCCATATTATACGAAATAATTTAGCTCAAAACTGATAATTTATACAATTAATCAGAGCTACAGCAAACAGTGAGTCTTTCTTTTACAAAATGAAATATAATTACAAAATGGAATGAAAATAGGTTACTAACACTAATATATATTTACATTAATTCTATTTTTGTTCTTTCTGTGCAAAATGTCCTAATATTGACACAGTACAATATTTAAACATCACCAAAGTTTCCCTTTACATTTTGCATATCTGTATCGACATCCCCTAAAAGTCTACAGTATCGAATACTTCAATATGTCCCAATATGTCCTGTAATATTACACTGGCTATATGCATTTCTTTTACTCACTAACGGTTAAATTCAGAAGAGAGACGGATAGGTGGAAACTATGGCATAAAAGTTCTATACCACACTTGTTACGGGTTGCAGATATCGACCGCGGTCCGTAATACGTATCTCTGTACCCGCGGCTTGTGACACGCATCTAGCGAGCTCTCGTCCACTCTTGCTCGGGACGTCAACCAGGGATATAGGATTGCCTTCAGCTGATAGGAAGCAACCTCTAACAAGGCGCTCAGTCAAGTATGACATAAGTAATGCCTCTCTGGAAATGTTTGTAATTATATGTATGCAGCATATGAAGGAGCCTGTAACACAAGTTAAGTAGAAAATATATTATTTTTTTACCAACGACTACTAATAATTTCAGTTGTTGTAGATACAGACTCTGCAGCCTATGCTCCTTACCGACTTCACCGCCAAACCTGCAATATATGTTTCTATTTATCATTGGCCACCTGTCATCATAACAACTGACGACGAGAATCATAACAGAAACAATAAACCGAAGGCCTCTATGAGGGGCAAGACTTGTCTGGTGAGTTTGGAGACTTAAGGTCGAATAAGGCAGAAGGGGTAAACAACTTTCCAACAGAAATTCTAAAATCTTTAGGGGAAGCGACAACAAAACGACTATTCACGTTAGTGTGTAGAACGTATGAGTCTGGCGATAAACAATCAGACTTTCAGAAGAACGTCATACATACAATTCCGAAGATTTCAAGAGCTGACAAGTGCGAGAATTATCGCACAGTCAGCTTGACGTCTCATGCATCCAAGTTGCTGACACGAACAATATACAGAAGACTGGAAAATAAGATTGAGAATCTGTTAGATGACAATCATCTTGGCTTTAGGAATGCTGTTAATGTAAAATGTCGTGTGACTAGGGCCTCCCGTCAAGTAGACCGTTTGCCGGGTGCAAGTCTTTCGATTTGACGCCACTTCGGCGACTTGTGCGTCGATGGGGATGAGATGATGATGATTAGGACAACAGAACACCCAGTCCCTGAGCGGAGAAAATCTCCGACCCAGTCGGGAATGAAGCCGGGACCTTAGGATTGACATTCTGTCGCGCTGACCACTCAGTTACCGGGGGTGGACGAAAAGCTGTGAATAATGGAAGAAAGACTAAAGAAAAGTCAAGTCACATACATAGGTTTTGACGACCTGGAAAAATCGTTCGATAATATCAAGTGGTACAAATTGTTCGGAATTAGAAAAGTTAATCTATATAGAATGGCCACCTACGTAATAGTCGGCATTTCCACCTTTGGCATGGGTAACGGTGGCTACATGTCGTGGCATGGAATCAATGAGGCCTAAGTAGATTGCAGAAGGGAGCTGGCACAGCACTAAGTCACCTAATTCCCGTAAATTCCGGGGAAGGGGCGATGAACTCTGACGCCACTTTCAATCACATCCCAGATATGTTCGATCGCGTTCTGGTGAGTTGTTGGAGGGGAGGGGGGGGGGGAGGAGAAATACATCAATTGAAACTCGGCACTGTGTTTCTCGAAGCACTCCATCACACTCCTGGCCTTGTGACATGGCGCATTGTCTTGTTGAAAAATGTCACTGCTATCCGGAAACGTGATGGTCAGTAAAGGATGTGTGTGGTGTGGAACCAGTATACAATACTCCTTGGCTGTCATTGTGCCTAGTACGAACTCCACTGAACCAGTTGATGCCCACGTGAATGTTCTCTGGAGCTTAAGGGAGCCGCCGTCACATTCTCTCCGTCCCGTGGTACGTGCGTCAAGGAGCTGTTCTCGTGGAAGACGACGGATTTTCGGCCTCCCATCTGCATGATGAGGGAGGTATCGGGATTCATCAAAAATAAGGAAATGGCTACAGTTATTCAGATTAAAATGGTTCAAATGGTTCTGAGCACTATGGGACTTACCATCTGAGGTCATCAGTCCTCTAGACTTATAATAATTTAAACCTAACTAACCTAAGGACATCACAAACACTCATGGCTGAGGCAGGATTCGAACCTGCAATGGTAGCAGCAGCTCGGTTCTGGACTGAAGTGCCTAGAACCGCCCTATTTACATTATTCGGAAAGTAAGGAACTATAGGTCGCGAAATGGAAATCACAGTGAAAATCCGATGACATTTTGCACAGGTGTGTTGGACAGTGTCTCTAATATGCCCGTCAATCGCGTTACGTCGTTATTTTTGATTTGGAGCACACAGGGAGCACACAAAGACGCCTAGAACAATAGTCTCGTGCCACGTACTAGGGCCTCGCGAGAAATTTTGCCTGAAGCTATGCAGCCAACACTACATAACTATCGTGCGATTTCTTCTTCAAGACGATTCTCAGCCGCATTCTACACGGGCAATGAAGATGCTCCTGCATCGTTTTCCATTGGAGATGTTTGATTACCCACAATACAGCACGTAATTGTCTCCCTCATGAGTTTCATCTCTGCTCACATGAACCGCTGGATATGAAGACAACATTTAGGCACAGACGACGAGCTGTAGGCCAGCGTAGAGAACTGGAGGAAAGCACTGGCGGCTGTGTTCTATAACGAGGGTATTGGAAAGTTGGTACAACCTTCCGACAAACCTCTAAGTCGGATCTGCGACGAAGGAGGTAATTATGTGGAAGTTGTAGCTAACTGTTGCAAATAAAACAGTTTTGATTTTCACTGTGGTTTCCATTTCTCGACCTATCGTTCCTTATTTTCCGAATAGCCCTCGTACTAGAGCTGGGGTGCCACGTATTCGATTTGAGCTAAATAAGGTACGGTAGTGAATATACCTTGACAATGCGAACAACAATCAACAAAAAAGGTCATACTAATTCATACTATTTCAATAGCAGTAGTTTCCTTCAATTAAATTGTCAAAAGAACTCTTTATGTCAATATTGCTCCATCATTAGTAATCATTTATCTCTAATTATCATTTTCCTACTGTAAAGTACAGATAACGTTACTGAGAGCCGTTGGCTAAACACACTAACACCTCTCCAGTGTAGTTCAAGGCAATTCACCGGAACTCTACTTGATTAAATGTTCTACTGTCCCGTATCTTATCAGCAAAACAGAAGTTTAGTGTCAAATAAAGCCTACCCACATTGTATTGTATGTTAACCGGGGGCCTAGAAACGACGGAGAGGCTCCGTCCCCGCCGCAGCCGGAGTGGTCCACAACCCCACGACGACTACCGCAGTCCACTTCACCTATCCGCCGCCCCAAGCCGAACCCAGGGTTATTGTGCGGTTCGGCCCCCGGTTGACCCCCCCCCCCCTGGGAACGTCTCACACCATACGAGTGTAACCCCTATGTTTGCGTGGTAGAGTGGAGAACGTGAAACGTGGCTGCGTAGCAATTGCCGACATAGTGTAACTAAGGCCGAATAAGGGGAACCAACACCCATTCGCGGAGGCAGTTGGAAAACCGCCTAAAAACCACAACAGGTTGGCCATCTCACCAGATCTCGACACAAGTCTGCCGGGAGGATTCGTGCAGGGAACCAGGCGCTCCTTCTAAGTCTGGAAAGCCGTGCGTTAGATCGCACGGCTAAACCTACCCAAATACACTCCTGGAAATTGAAATAAGAACACCGTGAATTCATTGTCCCAGGAAGGGGAAACTTTATTGACACATTCCTGGGGTCAGATACATCACATGAGCACACTGACAGAACCTCAGGCACATAGACACAGCAACAGAGCATGCACAATGTCGGCACTAGTACAGTGTATATCCACCTTTCGCAGCAATGCATGCTGCTATTCTCCCATGGAGACGATCGTAGAGATGCTGGATGTAGTCCTGTGGAACGGCCTGCCATGCCATTTCCACCTGGCGCCTCAGTTCGACCAGCGTTCGTGCTGGACGTGCAGACCGCGTGAGACGACGCTTCATCCAGTCCCAAACGTGCTCAATGGGGGACAGATCCGGAGATCTTGCTGACTTACACCTTCTAGAGCACGTTGGGTGGCACGGGATACATGCGGACGTGCATTGTCCTGTTGGAACAGCAAGTTCCCTTGCCGGTCTAGGAATGGTAGAACGATGGGTTAGATGACGGTTTGGATGTACCGTGCACTATTCAGTGTCCCCTCGACGATCACCAGAGGTGTACGGCCAGTGTAGGAGACCGCTTCCCACACCATGATGCCGGGTGTTGGCCCTGTGTGCCTCGGTCGTATGCAGTCCTGATTGTGGCGCTCACCTGCACGGCGCCAAACACGCATAAGACCATCATTGGCACCAAGGCAGAAGCGACTCTCATCGCTGAAGACGACACGTCTCCATTCGTCCCTCCATTCACGCCTGTCGCGACACCACTGGAGGCGGGCTGCACGATGTTGGGGCGTGAGCGGAAGACGGCCTAACGGTGTGCGGGACCGTAGCCCAGCTTCATGGAGACGGTTGCGGATGGTCCTCGACGATACCCCAGGAGCAACAGTGTCCCTAATTTGCTGGGAAGTGGCGGTGCGGTCCCCTATGGCACTGCGTAGGATCCTACGGTCTTGGCGTGCATCCGTGCGTCGCTGCGGTCCGGTCCCAGGTCGACGGGCACGTGCACCTTCCGCTGACCACTGGCGACATTATCGATGTACTGTGGAGACCTCACGCCTCACGTGTTGAGCAATTCGGCGGTACGTCCACCCGGCCTCCCGCATGCCCACTATACGCCCTCGCTCCAAGTCCGTCAACTGCACATACGGTTCACGTCCACGCTGTCTCGGCATGCTACCAGTGTTAAAGACTGCGATGGAGCTCCGTATGCCACGGCAAACTGGCTGACACTGACGGCGGCGGTGCACAAATGCTGCGCAGCTAGCGCCATTCGACGGCCAACACCGCGGTTCCTGGTGTGTCCGCTGTGCCGTGCGTGTGATCATTGCTTGTGCAGCCCTCTCGCAGTGTCCGGAGCAAGTATGGTGGGTCTGACACACCGGTGTCAATGTGTTCTTTTTTCCATTTCCAGGAGTGTAGTTAACTATCTTTATGAATCATTCTAGTACCGAGTACAACTTCGTCTTATTAGGCTGACGACCGTTCTTATTGCATAATTACAGCTTTCTTCATTACTGATAGAACCTTAGTACGATTCCCGTTTGTTTTTCTCTTGTTTCCTCTCAATAACAATCTTTCCGGAATCGAAAAGTAGTCAGATACGTTCGTTTCCATTACACACAGTCATGGTCACAAAAATCCTTTCGCAAGTGCAACATTATTGGCACAGTACAAAAAAACGAGTAATAGCAGCCGGTAGCGTTATGGGGTGTGCCCCAAAAAAAGTGTGCTGTAGCAATTGATGTTCATGATGTGTATTAGTGACCTTGTGGACAATATTAATAGTAACCTCAGACTTTTTGCGCATAATGCAGTTATGTACAACAGTGTACTGTCTGAAAGAAGTCAGTCAGATCTTGATGAGATGTCAAATTGTTTTAAATGTTCAGAAATTAAAATTGTGCGCCTTACAAAAACGAAAAAACCTATTATCCTATGCCAGTGATATCAATGAGTCACCGTTGGAATCGGTGAACTCAGATAAAATTCTGATTGTAACACCTTGACCTCAAATAACGAAAAGTGTGAGGTCATCTACATGAGTGCTAAAAGAAACGCGTTGAACTTCGGTTACACGATAAATCAGACTAATCTAAAAGCCTTAAATTCAACTACATGCCTAGGTTTACCATTTACGAACAATTTAAATTGGAAGAAACACATAGAAAATGCTGTGGGGAAGGCTAACCAGAGGCTGCATTTTATTGGCAGGACACTTAGAAAATGTAACAGACCTACTAAGGAGACTGCCTTCATTACACTTGTCCGTCCACTTTTAGAATACTGTTGCGCGGTGTGGGACCCTTACCAGATAGGACTGATTGAGTACATCGAAAAAGTTCAAATACAGGCAGCACGTTTTGTATTATCGCGAAATATGGGAGAGAGCGTCACAGAAATGATACAGGATTTGGGATGGACATAATTAAAAGAAAGGCTTTTTTCGATGCGACGGAATCTTCTCACGAAATTTTAATCACCAAATTTCTTCTCCGAATGCGATAATATTTTGTTGACACCGACGTACATAGGGAGGAACGATGACCAAGATAAAATAAGGGGCATCAGAGCTCTTACGGAAAGATATAGGTGTTCATTCTTTCCGCGCGCTATACGAGATTGGAATAATAGAGAATTGTGAAGGTGGTTCGTTGAACCCTCTGCAGGTACTTAAATGTGATTTGCAGAGTATCCATGTAGATGTAGATGTATGAAATAGTGATGGGTAAAAGAGACCGGTTATAACCGATATTTTAGTTCTGAATAAGCAGTATTTTTCTGTATTTATTTGACCTCAGTTATCACGAGTGTTCTTTATTTTTTTTTTACTAATATCTGGGTAAAAACCGAAATACCAGTTAGCCACAATAGCAGTTCAAAATTTTTTGCTTTTAAATAATTTTTTTATAAAACGAGTAATTGATATTCATAAAATTTCCATTACTTTGAAATATTGCCATTTTGTAGAAAATCGAAAAAGCAGTCAGTGGAATTTTAATAAAAATACTAACGGAAACGAGCAACAAACATATGGGATAAGAACTGACACAGCATTGCTGAGACTATAACGCACCTGTCACCATGTGACATTGTCTATTAAATGGTACACGACGACATTTAGTCTACAAACGTGTCCTCACGTGATCTATATGCTAGTTTCTCACAGTAGTCGCCACACATACTTTGTTTATCATAATGGCACCAACCCTAGTTTGGAAATATTTTACAACGTAACTTAGCATAACGCTTCATTTAATAGTATTAGAATGTCGAAAAAAAATCTCTTCATGTGTCGATTATAGGTGTTCTTACCTTATTATAATCTCACTTGTGTATACAAAAAGGCGCGCATGTGCAGACGGCTTAAAAGTTTTTCCGTTACAGGGCCTGTATCCAAAGCTGCCTTTGGTTTTCATTCTTAGGGAACCTACGAGCAGGAACGAGAAACAGTTATACTTACTTCTGTAACCGAATTATCACAGATAGTTTCCAAAATGTAATATGAGTCTGACTTTAGAGGCATCACTTTCAACACTTTAATTTACGTGATACTCTGTCTCAAGTGTAAAATTCATATAAAAGTGACTTCAGCAGATTTCTATAAACGCATCTGCACTATCATAGAAACACACGTGAAATGTAATGCCATTTCCCCCGACAGAACGCTGAGTAGAGCCATTAGCGCAACACGAAACAACCGTGTTTTGCTAACATTCACGTGACTTTAGCCCAGATGTGTTGGAGCCACGAAAATGACGTCACGGCCAGGCTATTATATTTATGGTCGAAGGTCTGGTCTTGTATCTCTGACCGTTCCGCCTTTGGTTTTCCGGCTTGGCCTGTGACTGGGGGGCGTTCAACGAGGCAACATGTTTTGAAGGCAGGCCCTCGTCTCCATCCGCTGTGTCTGGGCCTCGCCATCCTCGCCGTTTTGCCGCGCGCCGGGTGTACGGTGCTGATCAGTCGACGCGTTTGCGTGCGAAACGGTGACGGGGTCCGTCATCTCAGGCTGGACACCTTCTCATCGCGTAACTGGGAGCATTGAGTTTCGTACGATTCATATGCTGCGGTTAACCTGTGAAGATTTGTGATGGTGGCACGTTGTGTCTGCCGGAGGTCAGTTAAGGATGGTTCTGAATAAGAGACTGTTATACTGAACAGCCTTGGGAGAGCCTGTCCTGACAAAACTCTACCATCTGGTGAGGAAAATGTATGAGACAGGCGAAGTACCCTCAGACTCCAAGAAGAATATAACAATTCCACCCCCAAAGAAAGCATGCGTTGACAGATGTGAAAATTACCGAACAATCAGTTTAATAAGTCACGGCTGCAAAATACTAACGCGAATTCTTTACAGGCGAATGGAAAAACTAGTAGATACCGACCGCGGGGAAGACCAGTTTGGCTTCTGTAGAAATATGGGAACACGTGAGGAAATACTGCCCCTACGACTTATTTTACAAGCTAGATAAGAAAAAGCAAACCTATGTTTCTAGCATTTGTAGACTTACAGAAAGCTTTTGACAATGTTGACTGGAATACTCTCAAATTCCGAAGGTGGCAGTTGTAAAATACAGGGAGCGAAAATCTATTTACAATTTGTACAGAAACCAGATGACAGTTATAAGAGTCGAGGGACATGAAGGGGAAGCAGTGATTGGGAAGGGAGTGAGACAGAGTTGTAGCCTCTCTGCGATGTTGTTCAATCTGTATATTGAGCAAGCAGTAAAAGAAACAAAACACGAATTCGGAGTAGGTATTAAAATCCATGGAGAAGAAATAAAAACTCTAAGGTTTGTAATTTTGTCAGAGACAGCAAAGGACTTGGAAGAGCAGTTGAACGGAATGGACAGTGTCTTGAAAGGAGGTTATAAGATGAACATCAACAAAAGCAAAACGAGTATAATGGAATGTGGTCGAATTAAGTCGGGTGATGCTGAGGGAATTAGATTAGGAAATGAGACACTTAAAGTAGTAAAGGACTTTTGCTATTTGGGGAGCAAAATAACTGATGATGCTCGAAGTAGAAAGGATATAAAATGTAGACTGCCAATTTCAAGGAAAGCGTTTCTGAAGAAGAGAAATTTGTTAACATCGAGTATTGATTTAAGTGTTATAAAGTCGTTTCTGAAAGTATTTGTATGGAGTGTAGCCATGTATGGAAGTGAAACATGGACGATAAATAGTTTGGACAGGAAGAGAATAGAAGCTTTCGAAATGTGGTGCTACAGAAGAATGCTGAAAATTAGATGGGTAGATAAAATAACTAATGAGGAGGTATTGAATAGGATTGGGGAGAAGAGAAGTTTGTGGCACAGCTTGACTAGAAGAAGGTATCGGTTGGTAGGACATGTTATGAGGCATCAAGGGATGACCAATTTAGTATTGGAGGGCAGAGTGGAGGGTAAAAATCGTAGAGGGAGTCCAAGAGATGAATACACTAAGCAGATTCAGAAGGATGTAGGCTGCAGTACGTACTGGAAGATGAAGAAGCTTGCACAGGATAGAGTATCATGGAGGGCTGCTCAAACCAGTCTCAGGACTGAAAACCACAACAACAACATACTGAACTTACGAATTCTAAGGCTTCGAAGTGTTGTTTCCGCGTAGCGGAGTTTAATTATATTGGGATATGCAAAAGGGAATAGAGTGTTACTGCTTGTTTCAAAAGTTCCTTGCAGTGTTAATTTGATATAGTATCTTAATTAGTGTGCTCTTCGTCAAGTTTTGGTTTTAGTATTTGTTTTAATAAGAAGGGCAGAGCTTTGTTAAGTCATTGTAATTTTAATTGTTCTTTTATTCGGTAAATGTCTGTCTGGTTTTTAGTTATGTTGCAGATAGTCACGTAGTTAGTAAGTCTTTCATGGTTTTGAAAAAGGTGAATCACGAGTTGAATTTGCCTGCCTCGTGAATTATTTTCTGTTGCAGAAATTGTCTGGTATGTGGGGCAGGTGGGGTTTGTCGCCTTGGCGGACAGGCTGAGATCGTGTGTGTGTTCGTCGTGTTTTCTGCCCTGGGTTGCAGCCTGATCATCGTTGAAATTGCTTGGCGGTTGCTTTCTACTCGTTTTTTCCGAGTACCACCGTGTGTAAGTCGTGCTCCCAACTTTTAGTTAAATATCCGTGCTGTCCACTGGGACGGACGAGATCTTTTCATAAGTTACTCAAGGTGAATTATTAGTGTCGTGTAAATTTTGGTTACGTAAACAGCGATCTTAACATTGAGCTTATGATGGCGACTGACTGTGATCCTTTTTCAATCAGATCTAATTATTGTCTTTGAAATACCGTTTGTTATATTAGTACGAAATTTAGACTTGATCTTTGGTAATTCCATTCGTATTTTTTTTAAAGCGGAGGGAGGGGGGAGACATGCTTTTAACGTCAGTTATCTTAAGAGGACAGAGGTCCGAATTAAATTTTTATATTGTTATTCTGCTTCTGTAATACGAAATTTGGTCTTTAGTTCAAATTAAAATTCTGTACCAACCACAAGTTTGTCCATCAGCAAAGATCCTTAGGTTGTATCTCTTTTGAGTAGCTGTTGTTAAATTGCAGTTTTGGTTTCTCTAGCACGCAACTTGAGCAATCACACATCTCATTAACAATTCATTATTAATTTACAATAAAAATAAACTGATCTGCTGCTTCTCTTTATCTTCTTGTAGCCATTGAAGACGGACTAATTAACACAGAAAATATAATTCAACCTCGCTTTTCACCGTTTAACACTAACTACTCGTACTGCGCAATTCTCGGCGTAATAACCGATAACAGTATGATTCTTGAGCAGAGTTTCCGAACAATATGAATCAATAGGAGAATACTGGTGATTTTTTGTAGTATTTAATTACTTCCCAGTTTTCGAGAAGAGCAGCACACACTGGACGGACTAAGTTTTCTTTTATTTGCTTATTTAATTATATATTTTGATTCTCTGTAGCCGCGCTGGATTAGCCGAGCGGTCTTAGGCGCTGCAGTCATGGACTGTGCAGATGATCCCGGCGGAGGTTCGAGTCCTCCCTCGGGCATGGGTGTCTGTGTTTGTCCATAGGTTAATTTAGGTTAAGTAGCGTGTAAGCTTAGGGACTGATGACCTTAGCAGTTAAGTCCCAAACGATTTCACACACCTTTGTACCGAGGGTCTTAAAATTATTCGGTCTTTATTCGATTCCTATCTTTATTACAGGAAACAATGGGGATAACATTTCGAAAACCAGTTATCTGAGAAACAGATTATCTGGGGCGGTTTTAACATTGAGGTTAAAATGGCGTGAAAAAACGACATTACCGACAAACGGTTGTTTTAGCTGTAGTTGCCATCCTTAATATGAAGTGTAACGATCAGTCTCATTTGTGAATAAATCTAGTGGTAGGCTTCGGTTTATTGGTAGAATACTGGGGACGAGCAGTCAGTCTTTGGTGGTACGCCACATAACGTGGTAAAAATGATATTGAATAACTTCGCAAATATAATAAAACTGAAGTGGTAACGAAATAGATATTATCGGAGAAAATAACAGACTGTAATCAATTAATCTGATCTGCGAACGTAATTGCAGTCTGTTGTCTTTGCAAAATGATCGCCCTCTCTCCCTCCTGTTTCTGCGTAGTGTAAGAAGCCATTTTGTGAAGAGGCACGAAATATGTTACATGTAATATTTGTCCTGTATATAATCAAATATTACTGAAGTGTTGTGTAGTAAAATTTGATAAATACCTACTCCTATATTCATGAACCGGCAATAACAATCTTTTATGAAAGTCTTATAGTGGAACATTTTGGACATAAACAATTTTCCAGTTGTGAAGTAGCCAGAACAACACTAACTTTCCATAATACCGGGTGATCAAAAAGTCAGTATAAATTTGAAAACTTAATAAACCATGGAATAATGTAGATAGAGGTAAAAATAAACACACATGCTTAGAATGACATGGGCTTTTATTAGAACAAAAAAAAAAAAGTATTGCTAGACGCGTGAAAGATCTCTTGCGCTCGTCGTTTGGTGATGCTCGTGTGCTGAGCCGCCACTTTTGTCATGCTTGGCCTCCCAGGTCCCCAGACATTTATTAGCTTTGGGTTTACTTGAAGTCGGAAGTGTATCGTGATCGACCGACGTCTCTAGGGATGTTGAAAGACAACATCCGACGCAATGGCTCATCATAACTCCGCACATGCTTTACAGTGCTGTTCACAACATTATTCCTCGACTACAGCTATTGTTGAGGAATGATTAGCTGTTTCACGTATTACATTATCTGCTTCAATTATTCTGTTCGTTTTAGTACAAACTATAACTGCGTTTGACTTTTTACAATTTTACGAGAGGAACTTTGTATTAACAGGTCATTTTTATTATTGGCTTATGCTATTTAAATTTTATGAAAATCTTCGTAATAACTCTCCAACAAACTTAATATGTTAAAGAGAATTTCTGATAGTGGTACAGTCGAAGAGTGCGGATAGCGCATATGGAGTGCGTTTATATGCGGTGAAGGGCGGGTTCTGTTCACGGCGGAAAAAAGCGTTCGCCAAATACTTGATACTCACGTGGATATTGTGAAAAGAAAATTTTAAACTTTTTTGAGAGGGAGATTCGTGGAGTGTTGACAAGTGCAATAACAATGTACATGCGAGTGAACCGTGTTGTCTGCTGGAATACGTTGCTTAATGTAAAAACGGGTGGGAAACAGTGCACAATTCATGAAGATGATTCGATAACCTTAATGAGTGCGAAAATAAAATGCCGAGTCATTATAATTAAAATGTCGCTACTTGAGCCAGTGTACACGTAAAACTATTTACTGTACAGCTACCCAACTTTATAGGACTCATGTTCAGACTGTGCGCTGCAATCTTCCCGTTGTTAGTAGTGCTATTGATAAAATACTGATGTATCAGTGCATTCTTCTGAAGGTATCGGTATAAATAGACAATTTGTCTTTCGCTATATATCGATATCGAAACGGCAATATTGAATGCCGCTTATTTCATTTCATTTTTTTCGGGATTTTCGGTAAATATTTGAAAGTGTTCTTTTGAAATAGTAATAAAACATAATTTTACTTTCACTATGTGGATGAGTCTTTTTGAGCGTACATCACGTCCAGTCTTCTCTGACTTTTAAAAACAAGTGCAGCCGTCACAAAGAAGTGAGTCTGCACTGAGGGAGGGGGGGATGGGATAATGGTGGCGGGTG
Organism: Schistocerca gregaria; assembly: GCF_023897955.1. NCBI lineage: Eukaryota > Metazoa > Arthropoda > Insecta > Orthoptera > Acrididae > Schistocerca > Schistocerca gregaria. The sequence continues at coordinate 1,187,263,657 of NC_064920.1, read as the reverse complement.
AACGAGAATCTAAGTGACAAGACTTGTCTTTGCTGTGGGCGGGGAAATGCTGAGGGGAAATGCTGACGCAAACGGCGCTCTGCGCTCTCTAACAGAAACTGCAACATTTTGTTTTGATATTAGAACCACTCGGTCGCTTGCGTGTGCTGGAATAAAAAAAAGAAAAGAAAAAAAACCGTATGGAAGTCGACATGAAGTGTTCCGGATAAATCCGATATGTGACGAAACCGACCGGCGGATCCACACCTTTTATTGTACCACTTACACTCAGTTACCCTTTGTAGCAGTGTGGTTATCGCCAAGTGTGGCCGTGTATCGTTTTCCTTTCGATTCTCGATGTAGGGGAAGTAAGCAGACTGCTAGATTTCTGATGTACAGAATATCTAATGATAAATCAATACTTAAGTATACAACTGTACGACCGGCAGTATATTTACAATGAGCAGCCGATATTTACATAGGCTAGTACGTCGATATCTTTTCCGACGATATATCATCACATTGGCACTCTTTTTACGGTATATCGATGGCCAATAATGATATTTTTAAATATCGTTCTGTTGGATTCCCGACATTCTTAAAAACAACAACAGTCCCGATACAAAATGGCTCTGAGCACTATGGGAATTTACATCTGAGGCCATCAGTCCCCTACAACTTAGAACTACTTAAAGATAACTAACCTAAGGACATGACACACATCCTTGCCCGAGGTAGGATTCGAACCTGCTACCGTCAAGGTCGCCAGATTTAAGATTGAAGCACTTAGAAGCGCTCGGTCATAGCGGCCGGTAACAGATGGAATTTTAAATTTAGCATTTGACAAATCTTTCACGCAGGAGGATCGTACAAACATACCGCCGTTTGAGTCTCGTATAGATTCCCGTATGGAGGACTTAGTAATAGACATCCCTGGGGTTGTGAAGCAGCTGAATGAGTTGAAAATAAATAAATCGCCAGGTCCTGATGGGATTCCAATTCGGTTCTACAGAGACTACTCTACTGCATTGGCTCCTTGCTTAGGTTGCATTTATCGCGAATCTCTTGCCCAACGTACAGTTCCGAGCGACTGGAAAAAAGCGCAGGTGACGCCTGTATATAATAATGGTAGATGGATGGATCCTCAAAATTACAGACCAATATCCTTAACATCGGTTTGTTACAGGATTCTCGAACATATTCTCAGTTCGAATATAATGAATTTCCTTAAGACAGAAATTGTTGTCCATGCATCAGCACGCCTTTAGAAAGCATCGCTCCTGCGAAACGCAACTCGCCCTTTTTTCACATGATATTCTTGCGAACCATGGATGTGCCATATTCCTTCACTTCCGGAAAGCGTTTGACTCGGTGCCCCACTGATGACTCCTAACTAAGGTACGAGCATATGGGATTGGTTCCCAAGTATGTGAGCGGCTCGAAGACTTCTTAAGTAATAGAACCCAGTACGTTGTCCTCGATGGTGAGTGTCCATCGGGGTGAGGGTATCATCTGGAGTGTCCCAGGGAAGTGTGGTAGATCCGATATTGTTTTCTATCTACATAAATGATCTTTTGGATAGGGTGGATAGCAATGTGCGGTTGTTTGCTGATGATGCTGTAGTGTACGCGAAGGTGTCGTCGTTGAGTGACTGTAGGAGGAAACAAGATGAGTTGGACAGGATTTGTGATTCGTGTAAAGAATGGCAGCTAACTCTAAATATAGATAAATGTAAATTAATGCAGATGAATAGGAAAAAGAATTCTATAATGTTTGAATACTCCATTAGTAGTGTAGCGCTTGACACAGTCGCGTCGATTAATTATTTGGGCGTAACATTGCAGAGCCATATGAAGTGAGACAAGCATGTAATGGCAGTTGTGGGGAAGGTGGATAGTCGTCTTCGGTTCATTGGTAGAATTTTGGAAAGATGTGTTTCATCTGTAAAGGAGACCGCTTATAAAACACTAATACGACCTATTCTTGAGCATTGCTCGAGCGTTTGGGATCATTATAAGGGCGGATTGAGGGAGGACATAGAAGCAATTCAGAGGCGGGCTGCTAGATTTGTTACTGGTAGGTTTGATCATCACGCGAGTGTTACGGAATTGCTTCAGGAACTCGGGTGGGAGTCTCTGGAGGAAAGGAGGCGCTCCTTTCGTGAATCGCTACTGAGGAAATTTGGAGAACCAGCATTTGAGCCTGACTGCAACTTACATTTCGCGGAAAGACCACAAAGATAAGATAAGAGATATAGGGCTCGTACAGAGGCATATAGGCAGTCATATTTCCCTCGTTCTGTTTCAGAGTGGAGGAGGGAGAGAAGATGCTAGTTGTGGTACGACGTACTCTTCGCCACGCACCGTATGGTGGATTGCGGAGTATGTATGTAGATTTAGATGTAGATGTTAGTAGTGTTAGTCATGACTTGCCGTTTGGCGCCAGTGGTACAATGACGTAGGTTTGAAACACAAGTATCTCTGTACGTTAGCTGCAAGCAGTCAGCATGGACTACGTTTGGATGACTTAACTTGTAAAGCCAATTGTGCCACAAATTGTTGCAGAAGGAACTGTTGCATGGCTGAGACTGCTGGAAGCAATGCGCGATCATTAAGTAGTGCACGAACCGAACCCCCCTGACAGCGGAACATACCGTAGTCCACCATCCATAAAGTGCTGCAAACAGTTGTGAAATGGTATCCGTACGAACTTCCAGACTGTTTTGAATGCAGATGGTCGTCACATTGAGTTACGTTTGAAATCTAGAATGTAAACCCTACACGCTGTTAACGAATGTAAATCTCCTTTACAGTCGACACAATTGTTTTGAGAGCGTCAGAAACTGTGTAACTATATAATTGTGTTCCATCGTTCCTTCACAGTTGCCCATTTTCCATTCTACTATACGTTTCTATCACTCTGGATCATCCATATATCTAAAAAAAGTGAAACTAGGTATGTACCATATAATACTTTGCAATAAGTTGAAAAGAAAAGAACTGTACATAATTGCAGAATTTACCTAGGTATTTGCGCCAGCAACACGTCTTCTCTACTCAGAACCGGATGTCATAGTACTGTGCTTTGCAACTACTGTCAATGTTTTAAATGTGTGTATATTGATAGTAGGGGCAGAGGGGAAAGGGGAAATGGAGTGAGGCTGAGTGCGAGAGGGATAAGTAAGCAAGGAGGTGGTTGTGGAGATATCAAGAGATTAACAAGAGAGATCGTGCTAAAGGTATGCAACGTATAATTATGCAAAAGTTCTCATTGTAACATTAATCATGTAGAATGACAAATGATAATATTGACAAATGATAATATAGTAAAAACCGCACAATATTTCGGCGAGACAACTGCCCGCCATCTTCAGGTGCTGCTGAATCGTCGCTGAGAAGCTCGCCAATTTATATGTTGGCTTTCTGGAACAGCGCAGGCGCCAGCGGGGGAATAACGTCATGGAAGACCAATCGTAGACGGCGTCGAATACCAGAGCCCTCGGCTGGAGAAACGGGTCGCGGTCTGCGGAAGCGCGCAGCGGCCCCGGAAAATGCGCCCGGGAGCGACGGACTCCGTTCGAGAGCGCAAGGTGTTGGCGCGCGATTTAAGCATCTGCGCTAAGGCTTCCCATCTGTGTTGACTCGGTGCAGTTGCTAATATGCGGCTGACGATTCCTTAGTGCCGCCAAGGCTGGCTCCCAGGCTGTGCTCAGGTGAAACCCCGTGTCTCTGTTTATTAGGTCACTACTTATACGTATTTCGACAGCCTCTTTGATAATGGAGTCCCAGTGTGTGGAACCATACGAGAGGATCTTGGTTTCTTCATAGTTCATGCCGTGTCCCGTGTCAAGGCAGTGTTCAGCAACGCCAGATTAGTCTGGCTGAACCAACTTCGTGTGACGTTTATGTTCGTAGCACCGGTCTTTAACCATGCGACACGCCTGGCCAAAATAAGACTTCCCACAGTGGCACGTGATTTTATATATTCCTGGTCTCCTCAGGCCGAGGTTGTCCAGAGCCTAGCATTGATTGCACTCGTGCTGGAGGCCGGAAAACAAGTTTAATCCGGTAGTTCTTCAAAATTCTGTCCATCTTAAAAGACACGCCACCGACATACAGTAGAAAAACCAAGCTCCATGGTGTTCTCTGCTTCTTCAGGCTGTTCTTGAGGTTTGGAGCGTGCTGGTGGAAATGCATTCCGGATCTGCTTCTCGGAGTACCCGTTCCGGGCAAACGCAGAGCGGAGACGGCTAAGCTCTGCCGATAAGCAGTCCCGATCTGAGGTGGCTCTAGCCCTATGCACAAGCGTCCGTAATACACTGCTACGCTGTGAGGGATGATGACAGTTCGTAGCTTGTAAACACAAGTCTGTGTGCGTAGGCTTCCGGAACACACTGTGACCCAAGGAGCCGTCTCCTTTTCTACGAATCAAAACATCCAGAAACGGGAGCTCACCATCTTTCTCTACCTCTGTGGTGAAACAGATACTTGGATAGAGGGAGTTCAGGCGTTCCAGAAAAGAAGGGAGCGTTGCTGTCTCATGCGGCCATACCACAAACGTATCATCTACATATCTCCAAAAACATCCGTCTGAAGTGTTTTGTCCTTGAAATCTTCCACAAAAGGATTAGCTACTATGGGAAACAGAAAGCTCCCCATAGCAATACAGTCAGTCTGCTCAAAATACTGGTCGTTGAATAAAAAGTCGAGGTAAGCACATGTTTGAAAGGTGTAAAAATGTCCTCCTCCAGCTTGGCTCCTACGGAGTTGTGAGCCGTGGTAAAAATTGCTGCTTTGAAGAGTGCGCCGCACCGCGTTGTGTGAAGCAGTCGCCCTCCGTTTCTGGCTGTGGCGCCGCTGTGGTAATCGCAGCTTTGGTGTCTGCCTCTGGTGGGAAAGGTTGCCTGTTCACGTGCATTTAAGGGGCGCTATCAGCTCGGCAGGGCGTCAGTCGGAGAGAGGCTACATCAGTCTCACTTCACCAGTTGCTGGCCTGTCTCTCGTTTGCATTTGTGAGGCAGTTAGTGTCTGTCTGTCGTCGAAGTGCTATTATATCTGTCGTCCGGATCAAACTTTAAAGCCAGAAAATGAGTCTTGTCACTCCGCCAGTTGCAGAACTCAGCTACTGGTTGCACGGTCTGGGCGTTAGGCCGACAGTCTGCTCAAGTTGCTCGGCCAACGGTCATTGGCGGTTGGATCGGTAGGTTGGTCGGTCGCGCACTGAGACACGAGATGACTTGTCCGCCTTGAGCGTCGGCGCATGTGAGGTCACCACGTGAGGCCAGTGGGCAGCGCCATATAGAAATGGGTAGTGGCTTCGCGGTTCCCACGAGAGCAACAGGAGACAAACCCCGACATCGGGCTGGCCGGTGAGAGCTGCCACGCCGTGAGACGGGAGATTGGTGATCCTTCCTGCGTCCGTTGAAGCGGCTGGCAGGGGACGGTTCGGGAGAGCATTGGGCGTGCTGCGCCAGGTCTTCGCCAGAAGTCGAAGTTTGTTTTAAGTGATTGGAGATATGTTGGATCATTTACTTGTTAAATTTTACTTGTTTTCTTGGTGAGGTCACCAGCCGCTTTGTTTTGGGGTCGTCCCACCATTTTTCTCCGTTTGCCCACCCGCGGGAAGGTGGTTTTTTGTGAATTGGGTGGTCCGATTTTTCCTTGTGCAGTTGGGAAGGTTTAGAGTAATCTGCACTTCGGGTTGTTTAGTAACCCCACCCCATGTCAATCTGCCATACCTTAATTACTGCCTCTGTCATGTTTGTCAGATTCGGTGTTAACGAATTTATTGCTTAAAGGCCGAATTCTTGATATATGTTTTTATCTTGCCTGTCATCTTGCGAGGTGGTGTATGTGTAATGTATTTTATGTAAGTCTGCATTTTATGGGTTTTATTTAAATAATCATTTTAGGCTATAAGGTTGCCACCATTCTACCGTAAGTCCTTAAAAAATGCACTTTCGGTGGCAAATAATTTGAGTGTTGTGCCATTTCCATCCCACTTACGGGGTGCATAGTTTGTGTGTTTGTGTGAGTTGTTAAAAAATTTTAGTTTAAAGTAATCTGGTGCGTTGCAGGTTGTGAGCGGTCATGACTACGGCCGTGTTGAAAGAGAGCAGGCAAGCTTCTCAACGCGGAGGCTCATACTGTTAATATTGTTCTTTCTGGCTCTAAAAAAAATTGTAACTTAATATTTCGAGGGTGATTTTCTGCTTATAATTTTAAATATTTTTTTAAAGAGCTTTTAGAAATAAAATTCACGTTGGTTAAAAGTAATTTCATTTTCCATCCGTTACTTCCTGGCAACTTCCTATTGATGAATCGCAAGTAAATAGATTCTTTAAAAAAAGATTTTGAAAGTAGATACGGTCAAAGTTGTAATGAGTCCATCATAGGCACTTGTGTGAACACAGAAACCACATCGAAATTCACTAGTAAGTCGGTAGATTCAAGGCGCAAGTTCTTCAGTCGCCGTATAAAATCTTCTGAGTATCATATAGGGTGTTCACATTTCCCCACCAAGACGATAGGGCGAAGTGGAACATTCGTCTTATGTATCTTTGGCAGGCCATAAAGTCGTGGCGGAGCAGGTGCTCTTTCTCTTAAACTCTTCTCCAGATGGTCAGGAAGTTGGCTGGATTTGAGGAGAGCGGATGTCTTCCGTTGTACGTCATCCGTCGGATCTTTCTGAAGACGACGATACGCTGTATCCTGTAGTAAGTCCATCATCTTGCTAAAATAAGATGTAGCAGGCAGACGAACAGTGGCGTTACGCTTGTCAGCTGGTAAAAGCCTCAAACAGCACAACTGAATTAGTTGTTAATGTGTCAGGGTTGGAGTGGAAGGGGACGCAGGGCACCCGATGAGATGTAGTAGCAGTAGTAGTAGTAGTAGTAGTAGCTTTATTCTACCGTAGATCGTTTTCTACAAGGATGTAAGACTTGCCAAAGTATTTAGAAATTTAGATCAATTTAAAAAAGCTAATTCGTATACACATATATTTACAGACATACACATATATTTACAGACTTCTCGTTAGAGACAATCGTTAGATTTACTTCTGGGGTACCAATTCTTTTTTTTACAAATAACTTATTAAGTAATGTAATGCCACATTGCCAGAATGATTTTCACTCTGCAGCGGAGTGTACGCTCATATGAAACATCCTGGCAGATTAAAACTGTGTGCCAGACCGAGACTCAAACTCGGGACCTTTGCCTTTCGTGGGCAAGTGCTCTACCATGTCAGCTACCAAAGCACGACCCTTCCTCATAGCTTTACTTCTGCCAGTATCTCGTCTCCTATCTTGTTCACCCTTATCTCACTATCAGTCACTGCACACACTATACACACATTATTTCATAACACAGAAGGTGATTAAGTTGAACATCTTATGTAGACATGATGGTTTATTTCAGTAAATAGTTGTTGAACGCAGGCCTAGAGAAGCCACCGAAACTGGATGGGCTGCTGCCCAAGAGAGCAGGAAAGGAGAGAGTGTAACCTCCCCCTCAGTTATCGCACTTAATGACAGTGAAAAATTAAACCGCGTGTACCTAATGGAAATCTGGGAAAAGCAATCGTCACCGAAGTTAATCTATCGGTAAAGGAAGAGGAAAGGGTTACATATAAATGAAAGGAAAAATGCAAATGAAATTGGTGGAAATTAATTTTGAAAAGGGTAAAGTTAATAAAGAAAGTAAATGTGCGGTCGATACTTTAACAATTAATTGGCGTTAATTAGATATTTGAGATTTGGGGAAATTACGGTCGCCAGCCCCATGGACAGCTACTATAATAACTGAAAATGATAGATTAATGCACATACATTTAGCACTAAAAGCGTGGCAACTGAAGGTTGTCACGTGTTGTGTGATAACTGAATGTGTGTCAGAAGTAATAAATTTTGCTACACTCTGACTTAATTTAGCAAAAGAATTAATAAAACCGGAAAACTTAAAGTTAATTTAGTGACTGAAATTAATAGTGAACTTTGTTTCTGAAGCACTACGAAATTCAATAAAATAACGTTAGTCTTGGGCTACCTCAACAATCATTTCAAAAGACACTGTCACCAGGCGAAACGTGCTCTTGATGTGCGCCGGCTAATGCTCCCCGTCTGCAACATCGTGGCAGAAACTATCATAGCAAGTCGAGCGCTATTACATGCTGCCAAACCCGAAAGCGCGGCAACTCGCGGGAGCATCACACAACACACATGCTCCACTGCCCTACTCCCGCCAGACTCTGCTCTGCCAAAGATCCTAAACACTTTGGTTCTCCACACGACCTACCGATCTAATCGTTCGATAGCATAGTTTTCCCTAGGCCAGACCCTGCGTAAACGTACAAATAATACTTACAAAACAAACCAATTATACATCGACATAAACCAATGATACATCGATATAAACGCAGTAAAACAATTACAATATGTAAAGACACAGAAATGTCATATCTTCAGGTAACAAAATAAGGAAAAAATAATTACAGTTGGTACAATAGATGGAAATAGGAGGATATGTATTTCTGGCGTTACAAGCGTCTGGTCGTGTCAGAATCTGGCACCAGAAGAGGGTGGACGGCGTGTCCGTTGGCCGCGGTTCGACCCCCACGTGACCACTTCCAAACCTCCCTATTGGACAGCCAATTTGAAGACATGTGGTTCGGTAGTGTTACCTCGTCAGCAACACGTGAGTTTTGCTGCTGATGGTTCAACACGTGAGCTTTGAAGTGGTTGTGTCCGGTATAATCCAAGTGACTTACGAGCTGAAACTAGCCGCCAGGCAGAAGGCACTGGCGAACATCAATTGAAAGATCTATCTATCTACCTACATGCGGATCATGCTCCAGTTACTGCCGGGTTTGGGTGCTGACGAGTCCACTCCATTTGGCTCGGTCCACCCACCACTTTTCTTCCTCCACTTGCTGCCATGTCACACGTCTCCTTTCTACAAATATTCTCACTCCGATTTTCCACAGTGTTCTTGGGCGCCCTCTTTGTCTTTTCCCATCCATATTTAGTTCTTCCATAATTTCGGGGTGTCTCTGTCCATGCATCCTCTTAACATGCCTGTACCTTCTTAATGTCTTTTTTTCAATTTCTTCTCTCATACTTTCTTGGTTAAGGTCCTTTCTAATCTCTACATTCCTTACTCTGTCCATTCTCGTTTTTCCCTTAACTGCGCTGAGAAATTTCATTCCCCTGCTTGCAGTCTGCTCCAGTTCCTTTCTGTCATTGTTCATGTTTCTCCACCATAGGTGACAATCAACTGAAATATAAAAAATTAATTTTTTATAATATTACATCGGTTCAGTAATGGCCGCACTGAACACAGTATCTGAAGATATTCAGTGTGTGAAACTCTGAAAGTATACAGTCTTAAGTTCTTACTTTAAAACTATAAAAATAATATTATATAACTTTTTTTCCTTAAAATATTTTAAGTACAGGCCCAGAACAATGGATTTACAAATAGTGAATGAAATAAAGATCGTAAAATTACGCAAGAGGATTTATGTAGAGGACTTAGAACACACGAAGTGGCATTAAATATTACAAATCTTAAAAGACATTGGAAGTGTAAAGCGGTAAAAAAAAGAAAAAAAATTTAAAAGTGAAACCATGTGCAGCAACTTAAGTTATTAGGAACAGGTTGTAACAGTTGTGGTCAACTGCACTTGCTTCTGTGTCATGGCGCTGCACTGCACACAGTTTTGTAGTAAATGCAGAAGCCAGTGTGCATGTCGGCCTGTTGCTATGACGGTGCGTGAGCCAATGCGCTGCCATTGTCTCATTAAATCCTCAGAGTGATTTTATCATCAGTCCATTTTTGGGAAACTTTGAAATCCTCTTCCAACCGTCCACCTCTCCAACAGCCGCACTCATCGAGCAGAGACAGCAGCTCACAGACCATCCTAGGAGCAGGCCGGCGTGCAGACTGGCTTCCTTACATATTGTAGAAGTACGCGCCTTATATCGCCAACAGGCAGAACCGTATTCTTTTCATCATATTGGCAAACCTGTTCCCTGTAACTTCAGTTGCTATACAAAGTTTTACATTCATAATTTGTTTTGTAGTTTTTTACTTTGAATCTTTTTCAAAATTTATAATATTTAATGACATCTCATGCAGTCCGATGTCCTCTACATAGTTCCACTCGCTTAATTTTACGATATTTATATCTTACACTACTTGTAGATCCATTGATCTAGGAAAATACTTTTAATGTTCAATTGTGTGTGAAATCTTACGGGACTTAACTGCTAAGGTCATCAGCCCCTAAGCTTACACACTACTTAAACTAAATTATCCTATGGACAAACACACACACACCCATGTCCGAGGGAGGACTCCAACCTCCGCCGGGACCAACCGCATAGTCCATGACTCCAGCGCCTTACACCGCTCAGCTAATATACTTTTAATGTTTTAACGAAAAACATTTTTATACAGTTTTATTTTTATAGACATAATGTCTTCACACTTGCACACTTTGAATATTATCAGATACTAATTCAGTTCTTGCCTCTTTTTCCACTTTCATAATTTGCTATTTTTTGCGTTTACATTATTGACTTTATGCAGTTTTAGGTTAAGACCCTCCCTTGTTGAACCCATACCACCTCTACCACTTCCCATTGCCATCCCTTAACTTCTTTTCCCGGTATCCTCTCCCCCCCCCCCCCCAAACCCCGACAACCTTCGTTCCATTTTGTAAATTAATTATTTCATCTCGTTTACACCCCCTTTACACTCCCATTGTTTTACACTACTAGTTTTTCAACGGGAATTTTTACATAATTATACGTTCTATAATTTTAGCACGACCTCTCTTGGTCAACTGATGACATCCCCACCACATGTCCCAGCTTCCTTTCCCCTTCCCCAATCAGCCTCGCTCCATTTCTTAATCTTCGGCCTCCGCCGCCCCCCTCCTACCACCAACATATACCTGTCTTTGAAACACTGATCGCACTTACAAAACACAGTATTCTAACATGTAGCTCAGAGTAGCCAAGTCGGGTTGCTGACGCAACTACTTAAGTAAATTCTGCCCTTCTGTGTAGTTATTTTCTTGTCTACTTATATGTTGTTGTTGTTGTCTTCAGTCCTGAGACTGGTTTGATGCAGCTCTCCATGCTACTCTATCCTGTGCAAGCTTCTTTATCTCCCAGTACCTACTGCAACCTACATCCTTCTGAATCTGCTTAGTGTATTCATCTCTTGGTCTGCCTCTACGATTTTTACCCTCCACGCTGCCCTCCAATGCTACATTTGTGATCCCTTGATGTCTCAAAACATGTCCTACCAACCGATCCCTTCTTCTAGTCAAGTTGTGCCACAAACTTCTCTTCTCCCCAATCCTATTCAATACCTCCTCATTAGTTACGTGATCTATCCACCTTATCTTCAGCATTCTTCTGTAGCACCACATTTCGAAAGCTTTTATTCTCTTCCTGTCCAAACTATTTATCGTCCATGTTTCACTTCCATACATGGCTACATTCCATAGAAATACTTTCATAAACGACTTCCTGACATTTAAATCTCTACTCGATGTTAACAAATTTCTCTTCTTCAGAAACGCTTTCCTTGCCATTGCCAGTCTACATTTTATATCCTCTCTACTTCGACCATCATCAGTTATTTTACTTCCTAAATAGCAAAACTCCTTTACTACTTTAAGTGTCTCATTTCCTAATCTAATGCCCTCAGCATCACCCGATTTAATTTGACTACATTCCATTATCCTCATTTGGCTTTTGTTGGTGTTCATATTATATCCTCCTTTCAAGACGCTGTCCATTCCGTTCAACTGCTCTTCCAAGTCCTTTGCCGTCTCTGACAGAATTACAATGTCATCGGCGAAACTCAAAGTTTTTACTTCTTCTCCATGAATTTTAATACCTACTCCAAATTTTTCTTTTGTTTCCTTTACTGCTTGCTCAATATACAGATTGAATAACATCGGGGAAAGGCTACAGCCCTGTCTCACGTCTTTCCCAACCACTGCTTCCCTTTCATGCCCCTTGACTCCTATGACTGCCGTCTGGTTTCTGTACAAATTGTAAATAGCCTTTCGCTCCCTGCGTTTTAACCCTGCCACCTTCAGAATTTGAAAGACAGTATTCCAGTCAACATTGTCAAAAGCTTTCTCTATGTCTACAAATGCTAGAAACGTAGGTTTGCCTTTTCTTAATCTTTCTTCTAAGATAAGTCGTAAGGTCAGTATTTCCTCACGTCTTCCAACATTTCTACGGAATCCAAACTCATCTTCCCCGAGGTCAGCATCTACCAGTTTTTCCATTTGTCTGTTAAGAATTCGCGTTAGTATTTTGCAGCTGTAACTACTTATAGTAAAATATTAAATGGTATTTACTTAGTATTACTTTGTGTTATGTATGAAGATGATCCAGAGTGATCGAAACAGCGGAACAATAAACGAGAGTTACCTTAAATGTTAATCTCTCACATACGAATCAAAATATGTTTCTTTCAATGATTTATTCTTTATTTCTCCTCTGCATGTCCTCACAAATGTTTCCATGAAGTTTCATTTGCCTACGGCCACTCGTTTTTCACGGGGCCTTCTCAGGTAGTGAAAGTTTAAATATAACCACGCTGTTATACACCACAGGCTGATTCAGCTGCCTCTACTGCTGTCCTATGCAACTCCTCAATGTTATGGCAGGCCATCACAAACGACGCGCGAAATTCTCATATTGTCTCGCTTGCTACACGCAAACCATTAGTCATATAGCAAAAGTGAGCAGGACATGTTTATAGGAAATTTGTGTAGTTAAATTTTGTACTTGGATACGTTTTCACTGGAGGACTCGGTTTTCAATTAATTCAAGAAAAAAATGTAAATAAGTTATCTTCAAACGCACCTCACTCACACACTCATCCCCAACCAGTCAGAATTTCTAGAATTTGTTTGTGGTACTTCTGAAACGTCCCCTTTGAACAATTGTACACGACTGTGCTTAAACTGACACACAATATTTTTAGCGCAACGCTAGCTGACTACAAAAGAATGGCCCTGACTAACATTAACCTATACCTTTCACAAATCACTTCCCTCACAAAAATCTTCGTTACTCAAGCTACTGCAATACAGCGAGTGCCACTACTGCCAGCTAAATAAAAGATTCAAACTACAGAAGGCAGTAACTACTGATAGGCATAGTTAGCAAATGAAAGATTTTAATAGAGAACAAACAATGTATTTACCTCAATAGTGTTCAAAAGTCATAAAGTATATAGCAGTTCATGACACCCAGTATTACAAATTTCAGAACTCCACCATCTCTCTCCTCACATCCACCACTGCTGGCGGCTCAACTCCAACTGTGCAACACTATGCGCGATGTTAATATCCAGCTGCGAGTATTACAACAATGCCAACCAGCCACTGACAGCACATAGCACAGCCAGTGATTTTTCATACAGAGCGCTATGTGACGGTACCAATAAAAAAACCTAAACAGCCTACTGACATAGCCCCCATGCTCCCCACAAAAAATTTACAAATTGATTTGGGCATTGGCCAATACAGACTTGTAAATTTTTTTCATAATTATAATTACAATAAAAAAGAAATCAAAAGCACACACTTATTGATACAATGTTGGTCAAAAGCTAAAATTTTCTCACAGTCCATAAAGACAGTCCTGATCATCCATCACAGTAAAATTGCAGTGTTTTTTTCTCAACATCTGAGGAGTAAAAGAAAATGCTCATAGAAGTAGTGGATTTCCATGCAGTCTTGAAGAAGTAGTGTTGTCCTTCCAAAGGAAAGACAGTGCTGACTCTTGAAATGGTGACAAGTAATGGGCCACAACAGAGCAAACCCACAGCAGAGTCAGTCGAAGGTTTGAAGAATATTGGTAGGTAGGTCATCACAGAGCAGACTCACTGAACTCCTGGAAGAGATTATGGTATTGGTGGGTCACCAAAGGTGCAGACCCACTGCAGTCCTTGTAGAAATAATGATATTGGTGGGTCATCAAAGGTGCAGACCCACTGTAGTCCTTGTAGAGATGGCCAGCAGCCAACTGTTGCGACTGTGCAGGTGCACACTCACCATCGAAGAGTCTTGCGGACAATATAGCAAGTCCATCAACCACCACTTGTGCACTCACTATTTTTTTTAAATGTCCTTAGAACCAGCAATGCTGTTAACCAGTCCTTTGCTGAATTGTTAACACGCGTGGAAACACTAACAGTCCTCTTCTTTTTTCACATATTGTCCATATACTATGACCAGTGAAATGTAACTTACAAGTTACTTAATTTGATGAACTGGTGTCAATTACAATTTTATAACATAAGACTACAATAACAAAGGTACAAAATACATCATTAAAGAACATAACAGTACAGATAATATTTGTAGTAACACAGGCTTTAGAAAAGAATAGAAATAAACATATACATCAGTGTTACAAGAATTATGACAAGTACATACATAAAGATCGGACTAACTTTTGAAACATCACCCTCACATATGAGCAACAAAACAGAATAAATAATGTCTAAACATCTTTACAAAGTAAATAACATATTATCAAAAGAATTCTACAATGTAACTCGCATCTGATAAACACATAAAGACAGGGAAAACACAAATATACAAGAGTACACAAACACATAGCCGATTAACAGAAAAGAAAAGGACAGGGTTTGTTTTAATGCAGTATCTTGCAAACAAAATTTTAGTTACTTCTTGGAGATCTCCCTTCATTCTTCATTATTTCAAAAAGTGCTAACTATACCTGCTTTCTGTACTTTCTTCGTAAAACTTCTCAATGCATTTCTTCCAATTCAGCATGACTCATTCTCTTATATAGTCTGCCCCTCTTAAGCTAATTTAATTCTACTGAGCTCAAATGCTAAACTAAGAGACAAGGCAATGCAGCAGCACAAACAGTTAACACAAACAGCAATGACAAAAAAATGCAAATTGGCAAGGCAAGCAACAGTAAATCTAAATTAACAGAGAAGTTGCAATATTAAAACTATTATGAGCCAATGTGCAGCAACAAGAAAAATAAATCTGTAGTAAAACTGGGTTAACAGAGTAATACAAAGTGAAATTTAGTAGCACTATGCTTGGCAAACAGCAGCAGCAAATGCAATATCTAATATCTAAACACGACAAAGCTCAAGCAGAAAAAATATTACAGTAAAAATAGCCGTGTTTAATACCTATGTCACATCTTAACACTAGAGTGATGCATCACAACAACTTACTCTAACAGACAAGTTACCAAACCGTTAAAAGATTATTTTTGCAATTCCTGTGAAGGGAAATGTCTATTTGTGCTCTCTTTTCTAAGAAAATACATCGTAAAATTATTCTTTACTGGGTCTGTAGACAAAAAATAGTTACATTAGTTCATGTATTAAATTTTATTTTAACCAATGCTGCACTGCAGCTAGAAACTACATATTAAACAAAATGAGCAATCTCTCAACTAGAACGACAATAGATGTAAAATGTTTCTCATCATTTCATTAGGCATTTTAGTAAATATCATAAATTAAGAGCTCAACAGTATAATCATATGTTGTCAAGTTTGAGCGTGTCGTATTTGGAATGCTTTCTACAAAGGAATGAAAGTAGCGAGGATAATGGCCTTTTTTTTCCTTCACCTGTGCCTCTGAAAGGCACACACTAATGGCTTTTTTCCAGGTGTCTGTCTCACAGCTGGGTGCCCACGACACATTACGTGCAGGTGGTCACTTAACTTTCTTACCGAAATAGCAGTTTCCACTACAGTGACATTCTCATATAAAAAATTTCACAGGTCAAGAATTTGCGTTTCAAATCTGTGGAAACAAAATCCTGTAAATGTGATGGTGTCCAAAAATTTTCGCCATCATAATGATACATTCACGCATATACACACATTTCATAACTCTTAAAGTACGATTCTGGGTTTCCAACATCCTTTTCCACAAATCAGAGTCCCTTACCACTACTCATTACTCCTTGCTTTATTACGCATATACATATTCATAGACACTTCTTCAATATTTCATCATAATAGGTACATAGCATAATCAAATTCCTCATATAGCATCAGCTTATTGACCATAAACATACCGCAACTACGTAATACTCATCATCATCATAACATCATAAAACCTCAGGCAAATCTCAAAATCGTCTCAGCTTCCTTCTATAATTTCAAAATCTAAAATTAATTCTCTGCTCATTTCAATAGTGTCATCTATCTCAAACGTACTTTAAAAATCATTATCCCATACCAAATACATCATTCAAAACTCTTATTGTATCACAGTGGTTCCAAAAAAATATGAACAGTTCACAAAGTACAGACAAAATACAATTTTTAAGTGTCAAGTTATCCAACTGTGTAATTGAGTAAACATGTGTCACTGATGTAGTAAAAAAATGTTTGTCTCTCAGTTAAATGATCAGATAGTTGTGTAATTTGTGCGTTAGAGAAATATGGTACCGATGTGTAAAGTTGTATAAGCAAATACCATATTAGCTAGAGCTCCTTGTGCTTGCCACACACATGGTATACAAAGTAAGCGTGTACCCCCCTGAGGATTACTGTAATTATATCCACAGGTGTTGCAGATTACAGCAATGGAATGAAATGTATCACAGAAAACTTTGCATCATTGTACTTCAAATATCTTTAAAAATAAATATTTTAAGTACAAAATTAGTCACTCAAATACTTGTACTGTAGCGCTAAACAGTGCGTCGTGATGTTAGATAATCTCTGTGGAAGTGGGGTAGTTATCGTCCTCCGACAGTTAAGTTCTGCAGAAGTTACCTCATGATGAACAAAAGTAAATGCTATGCGTGTAGATATCGTAGTTATTACGTACCTTATCGTGATCAAGAAAGTACTATAATGTAACGTATTGTTGTGCTACAGAAAAGGCTGTCTCATTGTAGCTATACCACAAAAGTTACTTTCCAGAATAATTCAGAAAAACTGTGCAGATATAAAACAGATACACAGCAAAATCAACATTGTAAATTGTCACCCATTAGTAGCGTTGTGATAAAATCGTGTACTTGTCACATAAACTAAACACTGTGTCATCTGGTATCTCACAGAAAGTACTTTAAATCCAGAATGTATCTTCAAGTAAACCAAAATGTTGCATTAAAATCTCATTAGCAGTACCCGTATATGTCCTAAGTATGTAAGCCTGATAGTCGTTACGTAATCGTGCAACTAACAAGCACGAATGTACAAATAGAACATTGTGTCGTCTGTTCACTATAACAATGCATTCGTAATTTCTGTTCAAAAATGTTCCCGAGGTTCTAGACTGGATATTTAACTTCAAACATTGTTGCTTGTTAACAATTTATTAAGTCTGACAAAGCATACTAGTAATCTGGAGTGAACAGTTTTATGGCAAAGACAAATTTAAAAGGCAGATTATCTCTCAATAAATGCTTTTACATGTGAAATGTGGTGCAATCCTTTACTCTTCCTAGTGGACAGAGTTTAAACTTCAAAGCAACATGTTGTATAAGTCGGTAAGGAATACTGGAATTTTTCTCAATGTTAGCATCTATGTTATTTTTCTCTGAGCCAGCCGGAGCAAGTGGCTGCCTGCGGTGCGAGTCATTGTCTGTCTCTTTGTTGGCGCGCGTCGTTATTGGGGTTAGGAGACCTAACTTCGACAAATTCACCTTGACAAGAAGGCCCTGCCCTCTTTGAAGCTCGCCAGTTCTGATGGAATTCAGGTCTGTCGTTTTGTCGATAGTTTAAATAGTTTCTTTCTTGTTGGTTAAGGGGTGAAGAATTTCTCTCTGAATTATCACTGCACGGTGGATCTTTGCGTCTGAAGTTATTCTGTCCCGCGATAATAATAGTTCTGGTTTCCATATTGTCTGTTTCTATGATTGTCTCTGTTAAATTCATTACTACGGAAATGCGATCTTTCTCTGTAACTATTACTCTGCCAGTGGTTGTCATACGGGTGATGTCTGTTTTAGTCACGATTTACGTTGTAAGAATAGCCTTGTCGTGTATTATTTCTGTCATCGTGGAATTGTGACAGATGTGACCCGTAATTGTTGTGCTCCTGTTTTCGCGTTCCACGGTTGTCAATGTCAATTTCTAGTTCTTGTAACAGTCCCTGAAAAGCTTCAATGTCGTATTTGCAACGTCCTGCCAAAATATTATGTCGTAAATGTTCAGGTAATTTAGTTAAGCAAATGCGGATGAGTTCTGAGGGGCTGTATGGGTTTGACAGGTAGTGATTCTTGTGCAACATGTCTTCAAAATATTTCACAAGACTGGAAAATTCAGATTGTTCGAAACGTTTCATCATTATGATGCTATGTTTTACTCGGTCTTGTGTAGCTTCAGACCAAAACACTGAGAGGAAGGCATGATAAAATTCTCCTTCACTGTGACTGTCGTGAATGACCGATCGCGTTCTTACAGCTGGTTCATTCTCCAAGTAGCCACACATAAATTCTAACCTGTGCTCCAATGACCAGTTGGGAGAAAATTGATGAAGCCATGCTTGTGGATGAATGTCGTTGTCACAATTCTTAAATGTTTTGAATTTACGTGCAGTAATGAACAGCTTAGAGTCAAAATCATCATGTCGGCGAGTCGCATATCGGTCATTGTTACGTCGTGTCGGCGGTTCCATCTCAAAATTCGGTGCACCTTGCCAATTTCTTTCATAATTTCCGAAATGCCCTGTGTTATTATTTTATGGCTTTTCCGTATTTCTAAGTCCCTCTTCCCGTATTGGACCGCGAGTATCCTTTGAAATATGTAATTTTTGTATTACCTGCGTCAAGTGATCTTGTACTTCCCAGATTTCTCTTTTGCACTGTGTATTGATTTGATTTTGTTTGAATTTTCTAATTTGTTCATACTCTTCTGTGTCAGTGAAGGCTACGGGTCTCGTGTCATTCAGATCATCATCTACCTTTGTAGATAAGTTAGTGAAGTGATCCGAAAGTTCGGCTACTTTCTCCGATATTGAACACATTTCCTCAGCGTGTTTTTCTGAACACAGTTTCAGAGTGTCCATTTGTGTTGAAATCGAATCTACTGTGTCCTTTAAGTTTTCCTGAGTTCTTGCAAGTTGCGTAACCGAATCGGTGGATGCAACTGAGTCCATTTTGGCTTGCAAGGTGTCGTGATTTTCAGGAACAATAGTTTGCAGTTCTTTTATGGCTGCTTCGTGATTCTGTAACGCATTTTCATGCCGCGAAAAAATAGGTTGAAAATGCTCACAAATTTGTGTTTTTACGTCATTACAGGCTTTTTGACATTTTGATTCAATGTTATGTAACTCAGTAGTTAAATCTTCATGTGTTTGTCCAAGTGTGGTGTCTAACTTTTGAAGCTTTTGCTGTGTTTGTCTCTGATTTTGTTCCATTGTGTCTAACTTTTGAAGATTTTGTTCCATTTTGTCTAACTTTTGAAGCTTTTGTTCCATTGTGTCTAACTGTTGCTGTGTTTGTCTCATTTTGTTTCATTTGTTGCATTAATTGCAATAATAATGTATTAGTGTCTGGAATCTGTTCATCTATGCTTTTCGGCTGTGCATTTGCACCGGCAACATCCACATTTTGACAAGCAGAAAATGTATCTTGAGAAAACGGTGAGGACGCAAAACCTGAATGTACAGTATTTTCAAGATTGTGTCCTATCATTTCGGATTCCTGAGGCGAGCTGTTGCCGACCGATCGATCGATAATGCTTCCCTGTTAACTAATTGTTTCACTGCCTACACCATTATTTGCAGCTCGCTCCATTTCCCTGTGCGCTATTACCAAACTACTACTTTGAACATTAGTTAATTCATCACACAGTGGTGCTGATAAGCTACGCTCGCTGTCGCTGTTATTTCTCAGTTTACTTTAGAGCCTTGTGTTTCTTTTTCACACGCCATTATTGTCACAATATTTCACACGACAACACAGAAAAACACAATTTGAAGAGCAAAAATAGGAGAACACATTAACGTAGCACTGAAAATAATATTCCGTTAATTGCAAGCGCAACTGCGAAATACTTGCTGCAAATCTACATGCATGTCACAACTGTTTTACTGTACAACAATGAAAGACTGCAACTACAAGGGAGATTATCTCTACATTTACGCACTAGCAATAAACAAAATCTACACTCATTACACAAACTGCAAGAAAAAATCAGAAGATTCCAGTGAGGTATCCTCGGCTAAGGGTCGACATATGAAACGTCCCCTTAGAAAAATAGTACACGACTGTACTTAAACTGACACACAATATTTTTAGCGCAACGCAATCTGACTACCAAGAATCCCTACAAAAGAATGGCACTGACTAACTTTAAACTATACCTTTCACAAATCACTTACCTAACAAAAATCTTCGTTACTCAGGCTACTGCAATTTAGCGAGCGCCACTACTGCCAGCTAAATAAAAGATTCAAACTACGGAAGGCACTAACTACTGATAGGCATAGTTAGCGAATGAAAGATTTTAATATATAACAAACAATGTATTTACCTTAACAGTCATAATATATATATATAGCAGATCATGACATCTAGTCTTACAAATTTCAAAACTCCTCCATCTCTCTCCCCACATCCACCACTGCTGGCGGCTCACCTCCAACGGCGCAACGATACGCGCTGTTAACAGCCAACTGCCCAACACTACAATGGCGAGTATTACAACAATGCCAACCAGCCATTGACTGCATACAGCACAGCCAGTGATTTTTCATACAGAGCGCTATGTGGCATTACCAATAAAAAAACCTAAACAGCCTACTTACACTTCTTCCTACTACTGTACAAGAAATAGTCCCGATATTCGACTTTATGATTTCTGTTGATTGGGCTATTACGCCTCCAGCATAGTCGGATATTCCTTTAACGTTATTAATTTAAACTTGTCCAAAAAGATAGTGAACGAAAAACGACTTCTGTGTACATTTGGCTAAAACTAATTACATTGACAATTCGATACCAGCTGTACCATTACAAGCACATCAGATTCGTAGTGAGAAGGCCTCACGAATACAACGATGTCATTGTTTATTTCATGCTGTTAAAATTCACAAAAATGTTATTTAAAATTAGCACAATCATCTATTTTACAATTTTTAACTGCTCGACTAAGCCGATGGCATGCTATGGCCATTCAGTGAGGACCATAATAGGTCGAATGTAGGAAATAATTCGTGCAGGCGCTAATATTTGTGCAGTGGTAGCAGGGAGTGCCAAGATCAACATAGTAGAAATCCTGACCGGTATCGGTTGACTGTGAGAGTTGAGGGGGGGGGGGGGGCGCGTTTTAAGGCCGCTTTTGTACGTTTTTCTTGAATAACTTGAAACCTACGACCTTTAGCAAAATCATATCATATCCTAGTACAAAATTTAATTACATTAAGTTTCGTATGAAAAGGTCCCCTATTTTTTTTTTTTTTTTTTTTTTACTGTAGGACTAATAGTTTGTGCAAAGCGAGAGAGAAAATGCGAAAATCTCCCTTGTGGTTTGTGAACGCCACCTATAACACTACCGGTTGCATCAAAAGACAGCGGTAGTGGCATTTGAATCAGCCTGTATTTGCATCGAGTCTCATACAATAGCCAGGGGATTGTGGGAACATTATGTGCAGGCGGCGGATAGAAATCGGCTCAGCACTCGCTGTCTGCGCCTGTATGCAGAATGTAGGCATTGCACGGCATGCTGTACGCTCGTGGCGTTTAACAAGGCCTGCCGCAGGCGAACACACCCCTGGTGTCCCAGCGCGAGCGTTACGAGAGGTCCATTATGCAAAGCACGGTAACCACACACACGTTTATCCCCGGGGACAAGAGGTGCTACTGCAGATTCACAGCCAGGAACAGCCAACGACAAAGCTTGCTGTTTAGCACGAATGAACTGCTGCCTTAAATCTTATCTCACAATGTTCTTAATATTTCCTCCTTTCATATGTTCAGCACTTTAAGCTATTCATGTTATCATTGCTCGGTTTCATTAATACTTTTCTCTTATTTCGCGGGTCGTTCAATAAGTAATGCCCCACATTTTTTTCCTCAGAACATATATATTGTTACGAATCAGAATTTGGTGACAATATATATCAACATATCTTGTCCATGTCCTATTTTTCTACGCACTCTCCATCATGTTCCATGGCATTACGCCAATGTGTTGGAAGAATATGTAAGTTTCCTCTAATTTTCGTCTATGGTCACACTTTTTGTTAACAGATTACCGGTTTGGGTCTATGGTGACCAGTATCAGATCTGCAACAAAAAATGGGAAAAACATAAATACACTCGCAGATTGTCTACTGATTAAAAACAACAAATAGACCACAATGAAAAGTTCTACTAACAAATATATGAATTTCTGCGCCTTACGTACGGGAAGGCATGCCTATTTTATAAAAACAAAGTCCTAATGTATTACAGCCATAGTGGGATCGTCAAATGTTAAATGCAGAATCAGCAGTGGCATAGTCAAATATACATAAATAACATCATATGCACGAGTCATATTGTTAGTAGCACTACTGTTCAATACAAACTGCCGTACAGTAGCCACAAGATGTTTGTGTTCTCCAGATGTCGCTAATGTCGGCATACACTAGTTTTCAATAATTAATTGAACAGCGAAAATAGAAGGAGATACAACAGTTGAAGTCTGTAATGAGCTTATATCGTATAAAAGGCATCACAGTAATAAAAAGCAATGACACAGAACACGACAAAAGTAAGACTGTTGAAAAGACGAAGAGTTAAGAGACAGTAGTTATGTTCTAGTGCCAATATTCTAGATAATGACGTAAGTAATAATCGCTTTATTGTATATACGGGTCAGTTTCATTCGCGACTATGTCGCAGCTTGGGAAGATAATGTATTCCCTACTGGTAAAACCTCTTGTCCTGAAGGCGTGGCTATGTTTCCACTCCATTACTGACACCGTCGTCACCTTCAAAGTGTGTTTCCCGTAGAGAACGTTGCCCTGGTCGGCATGAATACGATTCAGCATGTCTGGAGCAGTGACTGTGACAAAACGTCCCGAGCGTGACTATCATGGAGCTCTGTTTCTGCATTTCCTGAGGCTGTAACTTTCCTTACCCAACGCTCAACTGTACTCCTATCAACTGCAGCGTCTCCATAACCTGCATACAAACGTTTATGGATGTTAACCACAGTTTCTTTTTCTGCACACAAGAATTCAATAACAGTACGCTGCTTGTAACATGAGTCGTACGTAGACGCCATTTTGACACTGTACTGCTCTGCCATGTGCCAGAACGGTTCGAAACTTCACCGGCGCACAGAACAAACATCAAATGTGAAGCACCAACATGGACGTTTGTCTATGTATATTAATGGCTTTTTAACGAACCTCTTATATTTACTGGTTTGAGAGTTCATGGATCTTAGAAGTAATCGGCCTGAGAAATAATCAACGATTTTGATTTCTTCGTGCATTATTTTCTGTCGAATTTGTATTTTATACAATACATTAAAAACACAAGATTATATCTTGAACCGTACTGGAGTCGCATTTTGGAGAATGCTATTAACCTTGATAGATTTTGTTTTCAGAACGAGATTTTCACTCTGCAGCGGAGTGTTCGCTGATATGAAACTTCCTGGCAGATTAAAATTGTTTGGTGAGCCGGGACTCGAACTCGGGACCTTTGCCTTTCGGGGGCAAGTGCTCTACCAACTTTTTAAATTTTTTATGACAATTTTTTTCTGTTTAATCTCATTTTGTTCGCTATTGTTCGTTGCATCTGCTGGGGGCGTACGTCGTACGACAACCGTTTTAAGTTCGTTATTCATCGATTAACTCAGTTTTTTTTACTACAGAGAGCACGTAATCCTCTGACCGAACACGCTGAGCTACCGTGCCGGCGTTCATTTTGTTCGTTGTTGATCGTTGTGTTTGTTCGTTGCGGACGTCACATGACATCCGGTTATGTTCGTTTCTTGATCGTTTCGCTCAGTTTTTTTATTACAGAGGCCAACCAGCTCTCTGACCGAACATGCTGAGCTACCATACTGGCCCCAAACTGAGCTACCCAAGCACGACTCACGCCCCGTCTTCACAGCTTTACTTCTGCCAGTACCTCGTATCCTACCTTCTAAACTTTATAGAATCTCTCCTGTGTCGTGGGTATTGCTTGGGTAACTCAGTTGGTAGAGCACTTGCCCCAGAAAGGCAAACGTCCCGAGTTCGAGTCTCGGCCCGGCACACAGTTTTAATCTGCCAGGAAGTTTCAGGTTTTGTTTTGCTGGCAAGTATGTGACTTCAGCTATTAATTGTAGAATTTCCTTTCTTTAAAGCCCATATTAAAAGATCAATGTATTCGTTATCCAGTTCCTTTCAAGCTAATGTCCTTATTTAGTAAAGACGACCCCTCTTCTTATGTTTTAACAACAAACTGGAAGTATTAATCACAGTTGTTGTTGTTGTTGTCTTCAGTCCTGAGACTGGTTTGATGCAGCTCTCCATGCTACTCTATCCTGTGCAAGCTCCTTCATCTCCCAGTACCTACTGCAACCTACATCCTTCTGAATCTGCTTAGTGTACTCATCTCTCGGTCTCCCTCTACGATTTTTACCCTCCACGCTGCCCTCCAATGCTAAATTTGTGATCCCTTGATGTCTCAAAACATGTCCTACCAACCGATCCCTTCTTCTAGTCAAGTTGTGCCACAAACTTCTCTTCTCCCCAATCCTATTCAATACCTCCTCATTAGTTACGTGATCTATCCACCTTATCTTCAGTATTCTTCTGTAGCACCACATTTCGAAAGCTTCTATTCTCTTCCTGTCCAAACTAGTTATCGTCCATGTTTCACTTCCATACATGGCTACACTCCAAACAAATACTTTCAGAAACGACTTCCTGATACATAAATCTATATTCGATGTTAACAAATTTCTCTTCTTCAGAAACGCTTTCCTTGCCATTGCCAGTCTACATTTTATATTCTCTCTACTTCGACCATCATCAGTTATTTTACTTCCTAAATAGCAAAACTCCTTTACTACTTTAAGTGTCTCATTTCCTAATCTAATTCCCTCAGCATCACCCGATTTAATTTGACTACATTCCATTATCCTCGTTTTGCTTTTGTTAATGTTCATCTTATATCCTCCTTTCAAGACACTGTTCATTCCGTTCAACTACTCTTCCAAGTCCTTTGCCGTCTCTGACAGAATTACAATGTCATCGGCGAACCTCAAAGTTTTTACTTCGTCTCCATGAATTTTAATACCTACTCCAAATTTTTCTTTTGTTTTCTTTACTGCTTGCTCAATATACAGATTGAATAACATCGGGGAGAGGCTACAACCCTGTCTCACTCCTTTCCCAACAACTGCTTCCCTTTCATGTCCCTCGACTATTATTACTGCCATCTGGTTTCTGTACACATTATAAATAGCCTTTCGCTCCCTCTATTTTACCCTGCCACCTTTAGAATTTGAAAAAGAGTATTCCAGTCAACATTGTCAAAAGCTTTCTCTAAGTCTACAAATGCTAGAAACGTAGGTTTGCCTTTTCTTAATCTTTCATCTAAGATAAGTCGTAAGGTCAGTATTGCCTCACGTGTTCCAACATTTCGACGGAATCCAAACTGATCTTCCCCGAGGGCTGCATCTACCAGTTTTTCCATTCGTCTATAAAGAATTCGCGTTAGTATTTTGCAGCCGTGGCTTATTAACCTGATAGTTCGGTAATTTTCACATCTGTCAGCACCTGCTTTCTTTGGGATTGGAATTATTACATTCTTCTTGAAGTCTGAGGGTATTTCGCCTGTCTCATACATCTTGCTCACCAGCTGGTAGAGTTTTGTCATGACTGGCTCTCCCAAGGCCGTCAGTAGTTTTAATGGAATGTTGTCTACTCCGGGGGCCTTGTTTCGACTCAGGTCTTTCAGTGCTCTGTCAAACTCTTCACGCAGTATCGTATCTCCCATTTCGTCTTCATCTACATCCTCTTCTATTTCTATAATATTGTCCTCAAGTACATCGCCCTTGTATAAACCTTCTATATACTCCTTCCACCTTTCTGCCTTCCCTTCTTTGCTTAGAACTGGGCTGCCATCTGAGCTCTTGATATTCATACACGTGGTTCTCTTCTCTCCAAAGGTCTCTTTAATTTTCCTGTAGGCAGTATCTATCTTACCCCTAGTGAGATAAGCTTCTACATCCTTACATTTGTCCTCTAGCCATCCCTGTTTAGCCATTTTGCACTTCCTGTCGATCTCATTTTTGAGACGTTTGTATTCCTTTTTGCCTGCTTCATTTACTGCATTTTTATATTTTCTCCTTTCATCAATTAAATTCAATATTTCTTCTGTTACCCAAGGATTTCTAGCAGCCCTCGTCTTTGTACCTACTTTATCCTCTGCTGCCTTCACTACTACATCCCTCATAGCTACCCATTCTTCTCTTACTGTATTTCTTTCCCCTATTCCTGTCACTTGTTCCCTTATGCTCTCTCTGAAACTCTGTACAACCTCTGGTTCTTTCAGTTTATCCAGGTCCCATCTCCTTAATTTCCCACATTTTTGCAGTTTCTTCAGTTTTAATCTACAGGTCAAAACCAATAGATTGTGGTCAGAGTCCACATCTGCCCCTGGAAATGTCTTACAACTTAAAACCTGGTTCCTAAATCTCGGTCTTACCATTATATAATCTATCTGATACCTTTTCGTATCTCCAGGGTTCTTCCACGTATACAACCTTCTTTCACGATTCTTAAACCAAGTGTTAGCTATGATTAGGTTGTGCTCTGTGCAAAATTCTACTAGGCGGCTTCCTCTTTCATTTCTTAGCCCCAATCCATATTCACCTACTATGTTTCCTTCTCTCCCTTTTCCTACACTCGAATTCCAGTCACCCATTACTATTAAATTTTCGTCTCCCTTCACTATCTGAATAATTTCTTTTATTTCATCGTACATTTCTTCAATTTCTTCATCATCTGCAGAGCTAGTTGGCATATAAACTTGTACTACTGTAGTAGGTGTGGGCTTCGTATCTATCTTGGCCACAATAATGCGTTCACTGTGCTGTTTGTAGTAGCTTACCCGCATTCCTATTTTCCTATTCATTATTAAACCTACTCCTGCATTACCCCTATTTGATTTTGTGTTTATAACCCTGTAGTCACCTGACCAGAAGTCTTGTTCCTCCTGCCACCGAACTTCACTATTTCCCACTATATCTAACTTTAACCTTTCCATTTCCCTTTTTAAATTTTCTAACCTACCTGCCCGATTAAGGGATCTGACATTCCACGCTCCGATCCGTAGAACGCCAATTTTCTTTCTCCTGATAACGACATCC
Organism: Schistocerca gregaria; assembly: GCF_023897955.1. Lineage (NCBI taxonomy): Eukaryota > Metazoa > Arthropoda > Insecta > Orthoptera > Acrididae > Schistocerca > Schistocerca gregaria. The sequence continues at coordinate 1,187,236,317 of NC_064920.1, read as the reverse complement.
TCCTGAGTAGTCCCCGCCCGGAGATCCGAATGGGGGCCTATTTTACCTCCGGAATATTTTACCCAAGAGGATGCCATCATCATTTAATCATACAGTAAAGCTGCATGTCCTCGGGAAAAATTACGGCTGTAGTTTCCCCTTGCTTTCAGCCGTTCGCAGTACCAGCACAGCAAGACCGTTTTGGTTAATGTTGCAAGGCCAGATCAGTCAATCATCCAGACTGTTGCCCCTGCAACTACTGAAAAGGCTGCTGCCCCTCTTCAGGAACCACACGTTTGTCTGGCCTCTCAACAGATACCCCTCCGTTGTGGTTGCACCTACGGTACGGCCATCTGTATCGCTGAGGCACGCAAGCCTCCCCACCAACGGCAAGGAACATGGTTCATGGGGGGAGGATTAATCACAGTACGGAAGCTATATTAGACGCTGTTGTTGTTGTTATGGTCTCAGACTGGTAAGATGCAGCTGTCCATGCTACGCTATCCGATATAAGGCTCTTCATCTCCGAATAAATACTGCAATTTACATCCTACTCAGTCTGTTACCATATTCATGTCTTGGTCGTGATCAGCGATTATTAACCCCCCCCCCCCTCCCCCACCTTTAACGCTTAAATCTACACTCCTGGAAATTGAAATAAGAACACCGTGAACTCATTGTCCCAGGAAGGGGAAACTTTATTGACACATTCCTTCGGTCAGATACATCACATGATCACACTGACAGAACCACAGGCACATAGACACAGGCAACAGAGCATGCACAATGTCGGCACTAGTATAGTGTACGTCCACCTTTCGCAGCAATGCAGGCTGCTATTCTCCCATGGAGACGATCATAGAGATCATGGATGTAGTCCTGTGGAACGGCTTGCCATGCCATTTCCACCTGGCGCCTCAGTTGGACAGCGTTCGTGCTGGACGTGCAGACCGCGTGAGACGACGCTTCATCCAGTCCCAAACATGCTCAATGGGGGACAGATCCGGAGATCTTGCTGGCCAGGGTAGTTGACTTACATCTTCTAGAGCACGTTGGGTGGCACGGGATACATGCGGACGTGCATTGTCCTGTTGGAACAGCAAGTTCCCTTGACGGTCTAGGAATGGTAGAACGATGGGTTAGATGGCGGTTTGGATGTACCGTGCACTATTCAGTGTTCATTCGACGATCACCAGATATGTACGGCCAGTGTAGAAGATCGCTCCCCACACCATGATGCCGGGTGTTGGCCCTTTGTGCCTCGGTCGTATGCAGTCCTGATTGTGGCGCTCACCTGCACGGCGCCAAACACGCATACGACCATCATTGGCACCAAGGCAGAAGCGACTCTCATCGCTGAAGACGACACGTCTCCATTCGTCCCTCCATTCACGCCTGTCGCGACACCACTGGAGGCGGGCTGCACGATGTTGGGGCGTGAGCGGAAGACGGCCTAACGGTGTGCGGGACCGTAGCCCAGCTTCATGGAGACGGTTGCGAATGGTCCTCGCCGATACCCCAGGAGCAACAGTGTCCCTAATTTGCTGGGAAGTGGCGGTGCGGTCCCCTACGGCACTGCATAGGATCCTACGGTCTTGGCGTGCATCCGTGCGTCGCTGCGGTCCGGTCCCAGGTCGACGGGCACGTGCATCTTCCGCCGACCACTGGCGACAACATCGATGTACTGTGGAGACCTCACGCCCCACGTGTTGAGCAATTCGGCGGTACGTCCACCCGGCCTCCCGCATGTCCACTATACGCTCTCGCTCAAAGTCCGTCAACTGCACATACGGTTCACGTCCACGCTGTCGTGGCATGCTACCAGTGTTAAAGACTGCGATGGAGCTCCGTATGCCACGGCAAACTGGCTGACACTGACGGCGGCGGTGCACAGATGCTGCGCAGCTAGCGCCATTCGACGGCCAACACCGCGGTTCCTGGTGTGTCCGCTGTGCCGTGCGTGTGATCATTGCTTGTACAGCCCTCTCGCAGTGTCCGGAGCAACTATGATGGGTCCGACACACCGGTGTCAATGTGTTCTTTTTTCCATTTCCAGGAGTGTATATTAGGTGGTAACAAATGTCTCTTCTTTAGAAATGCTTCTCTTGCCATTGCCATTCTACATTTTATATCCTTTCTGTTTCTGTCATTTATTTTGCTGCCCATAAAGCAAACCTCATCTACTACTTTAAGTGTCTCGTTTCCTAATCTAATTCCCCTAGCAACACTGGATTTAATTTTAATTCAACTACAACAACAACCGAATGAAGCCCGCGCTCCATAATCAAGTGTTTTCTGTCACATTTCGTAGAGAGAATACGATAACTCCTACAATATTATTTTCATGGTAGAGGGCGGCGCACGAAAAATGGGCCACGAGTACTAGACTGCTCATTGTCGCCCATCTGTTGTGTTTCTACAATACTCCATTGCTTCCCATTGACCGTTGATGACCACAGAATCATAATCTTTCTTAAAATCCTAAATTTTAAGATGTACTTCCTGACCTTTAGAACACATCTTCTCTCTTATTTGTTGCTTTATTTGTTATTTCTTTACTGCCTGTTGATTATATATTTATCTATTCTGCTGGGGTGCACTCAGCCTCTTGATGAAAATTTAGGAGCTATGGTCGTTTTCTTTGACCGGAGCAGCTACTATTCGGGAGAGCAGTGTGCTGGCCACGCGCCCCTCCTATCTGCATCCTCAACTGAGGATGACACGGCGGTAGGATGGTCCCAATGGGCCACTTGTGGCCTGTAGCCGTTTGTTCTACTCTGCTCATAGCGGTCAACAAATCGTTCGTAATTGGCGAGCCAGTCTGTACTTGAGGCCAGTTTTTCGTGCGCCACCTTATATTATTTCACTGCTATCAGCGGCCGAACGCTACAGTTGGCTGAACGAGAGCTTTTACAGAATCATGAAAATTACTTCTACAAGAAAGTGAGAATTCTGTAATGAACAAAACTGTGTACTCCAAGGGGAAATTACAGCAGTAATTTTTCCCGAGGGCATACAGCTTTACTGTATGGTTAAATGATGATGGCGTCCTCTTGGGTAAAATATTCCGGAGGTAAAATAGCCCACCATTCGGATCTCCGGGCGGGGACTACTCAAGAGGATGTCGTTATCAGGAGAAAGAAAACTGGCAATCTACGGATCGGAGTGTGGAATGTCAGATCCCTTAATTAGGCAGGCATAGTAGAAAATTTAAAAAGGGAAATGGATCGGTTAAAGTTAGATATAGTGGGAATTAGTGACGTTCGATGGCACGAGGAACAAGACTTCTGGTCAGGTGAATACAGGGTCATAAATACAAAATCAAATAGGAGTAATGCAGGAGTAGATTTAATAATGAATTAAAAAATCGGTGTACGGGTAAGCTACTACAAAAAGCATAGTGAACATATTCTAGTGGCCAAGATAGAGACGTAGCCCATGCCTACTACAGTAGTACAAGTTTATATGCCAACTAGCTCTGCAGATGACGAAGAAATTGAAGAAATGTATGATGAGATAAAAGAAATTATTCAGGTAGTGAGGGGAGATGAAAATTTAATAGTCATGGGTGACTGGAATTCGACAGTAGGAAAAGGGAGGGAAGGAAACATAGTAGGAGAATATGGATTGGGGCTAAGAAATTAAAGAGGAAGCCGTCTGTTAGACTTTTGCACAGAGCATAACTTAATCACAGCTAACACCTAGTTCAAGAATCATAAAAGAAGGTTGTATACATGGAAGAATCCTGGAGGTACTAAAAGGTATGAAACATCCCCTTAGAAAAATTGTACACGACTGTGCTTAAACTGACACATAATATTTTTAGCGCAACGCAATCTGACTTCCAAAAATCCCTACGAAAGAATGGCCCTGACTAACATTAACCTATACGTTTCACAAATCACTTCCCTCACAAAAATCTTCGTTATTCAAGCTACTGCAATACAGCGAGCGCCACTACTGCCAGCTAAAAAAAGATTCAAACTACTGAAGGCACTAACTACTGATAGGCATAGTTAGCAAATGAAAGATTTTAATACAGAACAAACAATGTATTTACCTTAATAGTCATAATATATATAGCAGTTCATGACAACCATTCTTACGAATTTCAAAACACCGCCATCTCTCTCCCCACGTCCACCACTGCTGGCGGCTCACCTCCAACTGCGCAACGCTACACGCTGTTAGCATCCAGCTGCCGCTGCCCAACACTACAATGGCAGACAACAATGCAAACAAGCCACAGACCGCTCATGACACAGCCAGTAATTTTCATACAGAGCGCTACGTGGCGGTGTCGTTAACAATAAAAAAACCTAAACAGCCTACTTACAAAGGTATCAGATAGATTATATAATGGTAAGACAGAGATTTAGGAAGCAGGTTTTAAATTGTAAGACATTTCCAGGGGCAGATGTGGACTCTGACCACAATCTATTGGTTGTGAACTGTAGATTAAAATTGAAGAAGTTGCAAAACGATGGGAATTTAGGAAGATGGGTAGAAGAAGAATGGGTAGCTCTGAGGGATGAAGTAGTGAAGGCAGCAGAGGGTCAAGTAGGTAAAAAGACGAGGGCTAATAGAAATCCGTGGGTAACAGAAGAAATATTGAATTTAATTGATGAAAGGAGAAATAAAAATGCAATAAATGAAGCAGGCAAAAAGAAATACAAACGTCTCAAAAATGAGATCGACAGGAAGTGCAAAATGGCTAAGCAGGGATGGGTAGAGGACAAATGTACTGATGTAGAGGCTTATCTCACTAGGGGTAAGATAGATACAGCCTACAGGAAAATTAAAGAGACCTTTAGAGAAAAGAGAGCCACTTGTATCAATATCAAGAGCTCAGATGGAAACGCAGTTCTAAACACAGAACGTGAAGCAGAAAGGTGGAAGGAGTATATAGAGGGTCTATACAAGGGCGATGTACTTGAGGACAATATTATGGAAATGGAAGAGGATGTAGATGAAGATAAAATGGGAGATACGATACTGCGTGAAGAGTTTGACAGAGCACTGAAAGACCTGAGTCGAAACAAGGCCCTGAGAGTAGACAACATTCCATTAGAACTATTTACGGCCTTGGGAGAGCCAGTCCCGACAAAACTCTACCAAGATGTATGAGACAGGCGAAATACTCTGAGACTTCAAGAAGAATATAATAATTCCAATCCCAAAGAAAGCACGTGTTGACAGATGTGAAAATTACCAAGCAATCAGTTTAATAAGCCATAGCTGCAAAATACTCACACGAATTCTTTACAGATGAATGGAAAAACTAGTAGAAGCCGACCTCGGGGAAGATCAGTTTGGATTCCGTAGAAATACTGGATCACGTGAGGCAATACTGACCTTACGACTTATCTTAGAAGAAAGATTCAAGAAAGGCAAACCTACGTTTCTAGTATTTGTTGACTTAGAGAAAGCTTTTGACAATGTTGACTGGAGTACTCTCTTTCAAATTCTGAAGGTGGCAGGGGTAAAATACAGGGAGCGAAAGGCTATTTACAATTTGTACAGAAACCAGATGGCAGTAATAGTAGTCGAGGGACATGAAAGGGAAGCAGTGGTTGGGAAGGGAGTAAGACAGGGTTGTAGCCTCTCCCCGACGTTATTCAATCTGTATATTGAACAAGCGGTAAAGGAAACAAAAGAAAATTCGGAATAAGTATTAAAATCCATGGAGAAGAAATAAAAACTTTGAGGTTCGCCGATGACATTGTAATTCTGTCAGAGACAGCAAAGGACTGGGAAGGGCAGTTGAACGGAATGGACAGTGTCTTGAGAGGAGTGTATAAGATGAACATCAACAAAAGCAAAACGAGGATAATGGAATGCAGTCGAATTAAGTCGGGTGATGCTGAGGGAATTAGATTAGGAAATGAGAAACTTGAAGTAGTAAAGGAGTTTTGCTATTTAGGGAGCAAAGTTACTGATGATGGGCGAAGTAGAGAAGATATAAAATGTAGACTGGCAATGGCAAGGAAAGCGTTTCTGAAGAATAGAAATTTGTTAACATCGAGTGTAGATTTAAGTGTCAGGAAGTCGTTTCTGAAAGTATTTGTTTGGAGTGTAGCCATGTATGGAAGTGAAACATGGACGATAACTAGTTTGGACAAGAAGAGAATAGAAGCTTTCGAAATGTGGTGCTACAGAAGAATACTGAAGATAAGGTGGATAGATCACGTAACTAATGAGGAGGTATTGAATAGGATTGGGGAGAAGAGAAGTTTGTGGCACAACTTGACTAGAAGAAGGGATCGGTTGGTAGGACATGTTTTGAGGCATCAAGGGATCACAAATTTAGCATTGGAGGGCAGCGTGGAGGGTAAAAATCGTAGAGGGAGACCGAGAGATGAATACACTTATCAGATTCAGAAGGATGTGGGTTGCAGTAGGTACTGGGAGATGAAGAAGCTTGCACAGGATAGATTAGCATAGAGAGCTGCATCAAACCAGTCTCAGGACTGAAGAAAACAACAACAACATGTCTCCATAAACAGTCAACCCATTAAATTATACTAAATAACTGACCCACACAAAAGTTAATATCACTAGATCACTGATACAGCAAATATCATCATGTAAAGACACAAATTCATCTTAAATAATTAATATGATGTACGAATATAGTCACCAAATTTCGTATTTTGGATCTCCTTAAATAAAAATCACCCAGTGAAACCTATTTGTTCACTCGGACCGTTTTCACTCAGTATTCACGTAAACACTCCTATTTTAGACGAAAACGAATGTAATTCTTAGTAACTCATGTTATTTACTTATTTATGCAAATTAAAGAAGTCAATTGTCAAACTTCCAAAAAGCGGCCTTTTGTAACAAAGAATTATTCTGTCAAGCCAACAAATCTGTTAAATTATGTCACTCGATATAATTTAATAACTTTTCTGCACAATTTACAACAGATGTACATGTGACTTATAAACTATACCTCTTTTTAGTAATTCATTGACAAGGGTATAAATACAAGGAGCAAGATGGGTCGGGAGCGGAGTCTGAATGACACTTCGGTAAAGTGTGTATGTGTGTTATTGTTCGAGGTGGATAAACATTGCAAAGAACATGTAAAATAAGTGCTACTTTGTGTTGTGTCATTGTCTTTGGTGGACAGTGGAATTAAGATGTCCACCAGAGAAATAAATATTTGAAGTTTAATTATTTGTTGGTTTCGCTCGTTATTTATCATCAAATGCACATTAAAAACACGGGACCTCATCTTTTTATCCCTAGACAACCAGATTTAGAGCCAGCATCAGCATCGACACACAGCAGCGATCCAGCAAGCAGCAGCGATTACCACAATCCATTTTAATGGCGCCAACCTAACATCAAGTGCTAACAAGCCCCTCAAATGGGAGTGAGATAGTGAGATTATATCAATATCTATGACTAGGCAACAATTATACCAAGTAGCCATTCGGTTACGCTGTGATTGTGGGTATGGGTCAGTATAGCCAGTGGCTGTTTTAATGTCACTGTTTTTTCTTCCCTTCTCTGTGCAGTACGATGGATGCTTCCAATAGTTGATAGCAAGACTAGATAGTGAAAGATAAGTCCTTTCGTAGGAGAATGCAGCAGTGTTGTAATCTTCTACAGGCCTAGAATGGGTTTTAGAAGGCACCCAACAGGGCATTCACTGGCCATCGCCAAATCCTGTGCAACGTGTGATACCCAAGTCATAAAAAGATTCTATACAGGTATTGCTTCTCTAATCCGTCTTTATAAAATGCCGTTGAATCCTCGGCCACGTCAGCTAATATTTTGTTCAAGAATACAAAATTCCTATTAGTTTACCCTCTCCTTCTCAAGATTTCACGCACTTTTTACTTGCAGCCTATATGCCGAGTTTGCCATTCGTCAGTTGCAGAGTTGTGTTAGCGGGTGGGATATCTTAGGGCTGTGTTTTTCTTTCTCTGATCGACTGGCCAAAAAAGAACTACACTGATGAGATTAGGCGTTTGCGTGACTCAGTTACATGTTTCTCGTTTGTCTGAATTCGCAGCTCCACGCTCATTGAGCACCGAGTTCCCGCCCTGGGCAAAACACAGTCGAGTTGCAGAGCATTCACCTAGGAAAAAACACTTCGTGTTCGGATTCTGAAGTATAAAATTTCATGTTCAGCTTTTGCAGTATTTACACTACTGGTCATTAAAATTGCTACACCAAGAAGATAAACGGGTATTCATTGAACAAATGTATTACACTAGAACTGACATGTGATTACATTTTCACACAATTTAGGTGCATAGATCCTGAGAAATCAGTTCCCAGAATATCCACCTCTGGCCGTAACAACGGCCTTGATACGCCTGGACATTGAGTCTAACAAAGCTTGGATGGCGAGTACTGGTACAGCTGCCCATGCAGCTTCAACATGATACCACACTTCATGAAGTTCTTGTAAAACCCTATGTCATTCCAAGCATGTGTCTCAATTTTTACCTCTCTATCTACTTTATTTCGTGGATTATTAAGTCTTCAAATTTATACTGACTTTTTGATCACCCGGTATTTCAAATATGTTCGGCGACATACTGCACTACTGTCTAAGTCCTTGCGATGTTTGGAATATCTCACTCAATTTTCTCCCTACGGTAACTGCTGCATACGATTGGTGGTATATTCTCTGAATTACGGATATCTGTTGTGTTTCTACAATACTCCATCGCTTCACATTGACGGTTGATGAGCACAGCATGATAAGCTTTTTTAAAATCCACAATTGTTAGGTATACTTCCTGACCATTAGAACACGCCTTCTCTCGTTTGTCTGATGCTAAGAAAATGGTCCATACAAGACATCCCAACTGTAAATCATGGCTGTTCCTCTTCCATCTTCCTCTCAATCTCATTTTCAAACCTGTTTTTCAGTAAGGTGCTGAAATATATAATGTTTGATTAAATGTAGAAGGTACGTGGAAAGATAGGAGCGAACACCAGAACACTGCCAAAATGTGCATTGAGAGCAAGAAACTGGATGCGTAATTTTATAACTGCATGACTTGCTCCTGAAGAGAGCGAATTAACTTTGCGTCCGAAAGGTATCGGTGGGTGCAACGATGGAGCATCTTGCCGAACACGTATACCGTGAAAAAGGAATCTGGAGGCAGTAGCGGCTGGAGAATATGATTCCAGCCCTGTCTTTGTGCTCAGCACTCAAGTATAGACATCCTATCAACAGCAAGGCTTGCCCCATCAGTCGTCTATCAAAAGATCTCTCGCCTGTCTTACTCTACTGAACATTAAAATTGCTACACCACGACGATGACGTGCTACAGACGCGAAATTTAACCGACAGGAAGAAGATGCTGTGATATGCAAATGATTACCTTTTCAGAACATTGACAAGAGGTTGGCGCCGGTGGCGACACCTACAACTTGCTGACATGAGGAAATTTTCCAACCGATTTCTCATACACAAACAGCAGTTGACCGGCGTTGCCTGGTGAAACGTTGTTGTGATGCCTCGTGTAGGAAGGATAAATATTTACCATCACGTTTCCAACTTTGCTAAAGGCCTATTGCTATTGCGGTTCATCGTATTGCGACACTGCTGCTTGAGTTGGTCGAGATCCAATGACTGTTAGCACAATATGGAATCGGTGGGTTCAGGAGGTTAATTCCGAACGCCGTAGTGGATCCCAACGGACTCGTATCACTAGCAGTCGAGATGACAGGCATCTTATCCGCATGGCTGTAACGGATCGTGCAGCCACCTCTCGATCCCTGAGTCAACAGATGGGGACGTTTAAAAGACAACAAACATCTGCACGAACAGTTCGACGACGTTTGCAGCACCATGCACTATCAGCTCGGAGACCATGGCTGCGGTCACCCTTGACGCTGCATCACAGACAGGAGCGCCCGGGATGGTGTACTCAACGACGAACCTGGGTGCACGAACGGCAAATCGTCATATTTTCGGATGAATCCAGGTTATGATTGCGGAATTATGACGGTCGCATCCTTGTTTGGCGACATCGCGGTGAACGCACATTGGAAGCGTGTATTCGTCATCGCCGTACTGGCATATCACCCTGTGTGATGGTATGGGGTGCCATTGGTTACACTTCTCTGTCACCTCTTGTTCGCAGTGATGGCACTTAGAACAGTGGACGTTACATTTCAGATGTGTTACGACCCGTGGCTCTACCGTTCATTCGATCCTTGCGAAACGCTACGTTTCAGCAGGATAATACACGACCGCATGTTGCAGGTCCTGTACGGGCCATTCTCGATGCAGAAAATGTTCAACTGCTGCCCTGGCCAGCACATTCGTCAGATCTCTCACCAACTGAAAACATCTGGTCAGGGTTTATTAGAACCACCCCATATTGCTAGACGCGTGAAAGATCTCTTGCGAGCGTCGTTTGGTGATGATCGTGTGCTCAGCCGCCACTTTCGTCATGCTTGGCCTCCCATGTCCCCAGACCTCAGTCCGTGCGATTATTGGCTTTGGGGTTACCTGAAGTCGCAAGTTTATCGTGATCGACCGACATCTCTAGGGATGCTGAAAGATAACATCCGACACCAATGTTTCACCATAACTCCGGACATGCTTTACAGTGCTGTTCACAACATTATTCCTCGACTACAGCTATTGTTGAGGAATGATGGTGGGCATATTGAGCATTTCCTGTAAAGAACATCATCTTTGCGTTGTCTTCTTTGGTAATGCTAATTATTTCTCTTCTGATCAGATGAAGCGACATTTGTCGGTCATTTTATGAACTTTTGTATTTTTTTTTTTTTTTTTGATTCTGATAAAAACCCATGTCATTCCAATCATGTGTCAATTTGTACTCTCTATCTACATTATTCCGTGATATATTCAGTTTTCAAATTTATACTGACTTTTCGATCACCTGGTACATATGTAGTCTCTATTGGAACGGTGTAATTATTTGACCGAAAGTATAGTATTTCCTGTCCATCGTGGTACTGTCTACTCATTATTTGCCGATGATCAGATACTGATAGCACGAGGTACAAAGGATATCAACTTTATGATGAGGAAATTGATGGAGTCATATGAACGAGGCGAGCCTAAAATAAAAATGAGCAAACCAGAATATCTAGTAGTTGGAGGAGATGGAAAGGATACAGTACTGCCGCAAGGATCCATTAAACGTGCTAAATAAATACTTAGGATCGATTATCTCCTCCTCGTGAAGTTGCGAAGCAGATGTGGACGCAGGATCCAGCAAGCAAGAGCAACAATTTGAAAAACTAAATGGGGTTCTGAGGAGCAGTGCTGTATCAGAAGAAACCAAGAAGGGGATTCTGCAAACAATAGTGGAAAAGTATACTAACATACGGTACAGAAGAATCGACGCTGGAGGAGCGGCAGAGAAGCGGAGTACAGACAGTGGAGGTGGTTGGAATAAAGAGGGCAACCAGCGAAGAAGAAATGTGGAGATTAATTATTTATTTTTATTGTTTGAAATAACTTGGATTTAAGTACAAGCTTTTTAAGATATTTTGTCTTCAACTGTTCCTGCAGGTTTAAAACTTGGCTCGCTCTCGATGTTGCTTTCAATTACATACTGTCCTAGTGGTGGTGCCCCATAATACAAATGCTTCTCTTTGCATGCCTGTGACTAAAGATATTTTTCAATGAATATTCAACTCATTTTTACAATTTGAACAGCAGGTCATCTTAAACACAGTAACATATTATATACGCAACACTGTTAAGTGTATTTTTTTAATGTGTGTCCTCTTACTTGGATATGGCCGTCCTTATACTATATTTCTTTTAGCTGTTATACATTATTTATAATCTTCTATCATCATCATCATCATCATCATCATCATTTAAGACTGATTATGGCTTTCAGCGTTCAGTCTGGAGCATAGCCCCCTTATAAAATTCCTCCAAAATCCCTTATTCAGTGCTAACATTGGTGCCTCTTCTGATGTTAAGCCCATTACTTCAAAATCATTCTTAACCGAATCCAGGTACCTTCTCCTTGGTCTGCCGCGACTCCTCCTACCCTCTACTGCTGAACCCACGAATCTCTTGGGTAACCTTGCTTCTCCTATGCGTGTAACATGACCCAACCGTCTAAGCCTGTTCTCCCTGACTGCAACATCTATAGAGTTCATTCCCAGTTTTTCTTTGATTTCCTCATTGTGGACACCCTCCTGCCATTGTTCCCATCTACTAGTATCTGCAATCATCCTAGCTACTTTCAAATCCGTAACCTCAAATTTGTTGATAAGGTAACATGAATCCACCCAGCTTTCGCTCCCATACAACAAAGTTGGTCGAAGATTGAACGGTGCACAGATAACTTAGTCTTGATACTGACTTCCTTCTTGCAGAAGACACTAGATCGTAGCTGATCGCTCACTGCATTAGCTTTGTTACACCTCACTTCCAGTTCTTTCACTATGTTGCCATCCTGTGAGAATATGCATCCTAAGTACTTGAAACCGTCCACCTGTTCTAACTTTGTTCCTTCCTATTTGGCACTCATTCCGTTTATATTTCTTTCCCACTGACATTACTTTCGTTTTGGAGATGCTAATCTTCATACCATGGTCCTTACATTTCTGATCTAGCTCAGAAATATTATTTTGCCTACTTTTAATCGAATCTGCCATCACAACTAAGTCATCCGCATATGCAAGACTGTTTTTTTTTTTTTGTGTTCACATATCTTAATCTCATCCAGCCAGTCTATTGTTTGCAACATATGATCCATAAGTAACATAACAACAGTGGACACAGGTTGCAGCCTCTATACTGTACAAAATTTTCTGACGTTACTTTTTCATTTTCTTATTTACAGATCTGAAGATGGTTGTTAATACCAACTGAAATTCTTCATCATGCTTTAATCGTATATCCATGTTTATCCTACTTAACTGGTTAACGTTGTTACCAGAAAACTAATTACTTACCGATTTCTTACACGATACTCTAATAAACTGTCGGACACACATAGGATACATTTTTGAATGCAGATCTTGTATAATTATACATAAAACACTACATAAAGCGGACATGTTGCTAGCAAAGAGGGAAACGTTCTCGACCGATTTGCTTCAGATTCTTACACAACTTTGTAATAAACTTATTTAATGTACAACGAAGCGGCAAAGAAACTGGTATAGGCGTGCGTATTCAAATACAGAGACACGTAAACAGACAGAATAAGGCACTGCGGTCAGTAACGCCTATATAAGCAAGTGTCTGGTGCAGTTGTTAGATCGGTTACTGCTACTACAATGGCAGGTTGTCAGGTTTAAGTGCGTTCGAACGTGGTGTTATATTCGGCGCACGAGCGATGGGACAAAGCATCTCAGAGGTAGCGGTGAAGTGGGGATTTTCCCGTACGACCATATCACGAACGTACCGCGAATATCAGTCCAGTACAACATCACATCTCCGACATCGCTGTGGCTAGAAAAAGATCCTGGGAGAACGGAACCATAGACTACTGACGAGAATCTTTCAACGTGACGGACGTGCAGTCTTTCCTAAATTGCTGCATATTCCAGTGATGAGCAGTCAAGTGCCAGCTTGCGAACCTTTCAACGAAAACCATCGATATGGGCTTTCGGAGCCGAAGGCCTACTCGTGTACGCTTGTTGTCTGCACCACACAAAGATTTGCTCCTCGCCTGGACCCATCAACAACGACATTGGGCTGTTGATGACTGGAAACATGTTGACTGGGCGAACAAGTCTCGTTTCAAACTGTATCGAGCGGATGGACGTGTACGCGTATGGAGACAACCTCATGAAGCCGTGGGCCCTGCATTTCAGCTGGGGAGTGCTGAAGCTGGTGGAGGCTCTGTAATGGTGTGGGACGTGTGCAGCTGGATTGATATAGGACCCCTGGTGCGTCTAGATAAAACTTTGAGAGCTGACACGTACGTAAGCATCGTGTCAGGTCACCTGCATCCATTCATGTCCTTTGTGCATTCCGACGGACTTGGGAAATTGCAGGGGGAAAATGCAGCACCCCACAGGTTCAGAATTTCTACAAAGCGGCTCTAGGAACACTCTTCTGAGTTGAAACACTTCCGTTGCCCACCAAACTCCCAAGATCCCCCCCTCTCGTACTCTTATGGATTTATGGACAGCCCTGCAGGATTCGTGTTGTCAATTCCCTCCAGCACTACTTCAGACATTAGTGGAGTCCATGCCACTTCATGCTGCGGCTCTTCTGCGTGCTCGTGGGGGCACTGCACGATATTAGGCAGGAGTAAAAAATTTTTTGGCTCTTCACTGCATATGGTCTATAAAGTCGTATATAGGAAACCTGCAAACAAACTTACAACATGAAAATCTCCGAACTCGACTTTGGGTAAGTTTCAGATAGACCAAGTTGCTATATCTGTAACAATACCAAAAATATACTCAACGCACAAACAAGAAACGAATTTTTTTGAGTCAGAGCACCATTTCTTGCAAATAGAGGTTAGATTTCAACGTAACAGAAAAAGCCACAAATGAATAAGACATTCAGAATTGATCCAGAACACCTTCAACTCAACAAGAGGAAAATTCTTTGGGAAATCAGCCAATCAGACACAACAAATTGGAAGGGCTTTTCCGAAGTACCAGGAAACACGAAGAGATTAGGCAAAGCCCCAAGAGAAACATAGGTGGCGGAACAGTGCTCGTTATCAAGCAGTAGAGAAAAAGAATAGAACTTTCAGTAGCAACAAAACTTGGCAGGAATTTTTGAGAATACAGAAAATTTCATCTAAGACAATACGAAGAGAAAAATGTTGATGTGGTATAAACCTGCTTAAAGAAATTGAACAAGAATTTATCAAGAACAATAACAGAGATTTTTACAAATATTTAAGAGAAAACTTCACAGGATATCAACCACTTAAGCTGTGCTTTCGTCAGCCTAACGGTTTACTGGACACAAACACTAGTAATAACTGTCAAATTTTAGGTAAGTATTTTGTCTCAACTGCAATCCTCCGATAGAACAATTACATACTGAAAATCTCCCATACAATCCTGACTCAAATCCACCATTTCTTAAAGAAGGAAAGGAAGTGATCAATTGTTTGAAGAACAACAAGTCTCCCGGGGAAGACGGAATCACAGAAGAAATGTGGAAATTAAATGACAATAATCTGACACACGCAAGTCACATAACTATATCAAACATTGGAGAAACTGAACAAATACTTGCAGAGTGGAAATGTGCATAAATTCATCCTCGCGACAAAAAAGGAACTTCTCTTTTCGTGGCTAGCAGTGAAACTCACTTCAGAAAAGTACTCATAACCTGTAATCCTGCAATTTAATCATCTTAACATTGTTATGTAGTACGAAACTCTATAATAAAACTACAGTAAAATTTTATTAATAATAACAGCGTTATATTCTACTGATTCTGTTTTTGAGTCACTATTCTTCTGCCTGGTCTCATGCGGCACACAACGAATTCCTCTCCAACGTTTTCATCTCAGAGTGGCAGTTGGAACCTACGTCCTCAGTGATTTGCTAAATGTATTCCAATCTGTGTCAGCCTCTACGGCTTTCACGCTGTACAACTCACTCTAGTACTGTGGAAGTTATTACCTGACGTCTTAACATGCGTCCTACCATTCTTTTCCTTCTTCTTGTCTCTTTCTTCCACATATTCTGGTCCACGTCGATTGTACGACGAACCTCATTCCGTACCTTACGAACCCACATAATTTTCAACGATCTTCTATGGTATCACATCTCAAATACTTCGATTCACTTTTGTTCAGGTTTTCCGATAGTCTGTGTGATTTTTCCCTCACCTTGAGGTCTACGTTTGGTACTGGCAGACTCATCTTCGCCAGGAATCCCGTTTTTTGCAGTGCCAGTCTGCTTTTTATGTTCTTATTGCTCCGTCCAGTATCAGCTATTTTGGTGCTTAGATAGCAGAATTCCTCGAATTCGTCTACCTCGTGATCACCAATTCGGATGTTAAGCTTCTCACCATTCTCATTTCTGCTACTTCTCATTTCTTTCGTCTTACTTCGATTTTCTCCCAGTCTATGTTCTGTACTCATTACACTATTCATTCCCTTCATCAGATCCTGTCGTTCTTTTTCTCTTTTACTGAGCAAAGCAATTTCGGCCGGCTGGTGTGGCCGAGTGGTTCTAGGCGCTTCAGTCTGAAACCGCTACGGTCGCAGGTTCGAATCCTGCCTCGGGCACGGATGTGTGTGATGTTCTTAGATTAGTTAGGTTTAAGTAGTTCTAAGTTCTAGGGGACTGATGACCTCAGATGTTAAGTGCCATTGTGCTCAGAGCCATTTGAAACATTTAACCAAAGCAATTTCATTATCGAATATTATCATTGCTATCGACACAGACTGAGTTTTATATCCAGGGCAGGGCGGACTACGATGGAGGCGGGACGTGAGCGACCAGATCTGCTAGGGAATTTCTCGAAATGTGAAATATAGGAGATTCAGTGTTACATTGGGAGTTTATTTCTCCAACCCTGTTATTAAAGACACAACGAAAGAAATAAGATACGGCGTCTAGTAGCCAGATTGTAGGCATGGTGCCTGAAAGAGAAGCTAGCAAACACCGGGATGGGAGCTGGTATGTAAGAGACCTGTCGCATGTCCTAGACGCCTCCAGCCGGCTGCTTACCTACTGGCTGGCAAGGCGGTGCCCCAAGCCATCCTACTGCCAGCTACGTCTCGATTGCCGAAGATATAGGGCCATATTTTGGACATTCTGCTAGTTTGTTCATAAGAGGCTAACCGGTAAGGTTTGGATTCAAACTATAGTGTACAGTCGAAGCTGGAGGATGTCTGTATCAGTTGACCTGCATGGTACAGCTCTGCAGAGAACCAACAAAAATCTGCGTCTACGCGAAAGGGTTGTAACACACTCGTTAAAAGCAAGAGTGGCTGGCTTTGTCAAAGCTTCACCTTCCATTGTTGGTGGAACTGGACTCCAGTCCATTATCAGCAATGGGGGGGAAGCTTTGACAATTCCATCAACTCGTGCTGGCGAAACGTTACGAAAAATCTTGAAACATACGGCGGCCGAAGAACCCAAGACACAAGCCAACAAATAGTTTGTCAACAAGTGATCACGAAAGCCTTAACAATTCTCGTATATATAGAAATGGTACAAGAATTCCAAAGTGGGACTAAAAAACAGCCTAATCTAATGTACGATACTACAAAGGCCACAGACAGCACTTGTCTCTTAGTTTGTCAGTGGATCCGGCGCTCAGAGGCACCAAACGGGACAAAATGTCGTATCGGAGATAGCGCGCCGCGAGCCATGCTCTGGTGTGTTTACTGAAAGGGTGAGGTTTCAGACTTTGGAAAGTAGGTAGGCAAAGGCTAAGCAAACTTCAGCTCCTGCTTTACGGCAAACTTGAGAGCGAGGAAAAGTTAACACTCTCTTCGTCTTGCACGAAGAGAGTAATCTAAGTGCTCTGTAGTTTACGGAGAAGTCCTTCGACCGGAATGCGGTTGAGAGCGCTTACCAGCAGCCCGCGCCTGTGATGTGGCAGGAACACTCCGAACAGCAGCCCGCAGCTCGTGGTCGTGCGGTAGCGTTCTCGTTTCCCGCTCCCGGGATCCCGGGTTCGATTCCCGGCGGGTTCAGGGACTTTCTCTGCCTCCTGATGACTGGGTGTTGTGTGATGTCCTTAGGTTAGTTAAGTTCTAAGTTCTAGGGGCCTGATGACCACAGATGTTAAGTCCCATAGTGCTCAGAGCCATTTTTGAACCAAACAGCAGATGGAATTGTGACAGCGTATAACTATCAAAAATAAATTAAGTAGAGTTCAAACATTTATCCCATTTAACAATACTATATCTTACATCTGACTGGAGACAAAAACTGCTGTGAATTTGAACTTATGCATAAGACCATTAACTTTTTTACGACAGCGCCATGCTATTTTACAAGATTTTTTTTTACATGCATCCACGTTCAATTACATTTACGATCACGAGTTTCATTTACCTTTCACAAACTTTGAAAGTGCCCTCCACTGGACTCACGGCAGACATCCACACAATATCAGACTCGTCCCACTTTCTTTTTTGCGAGCAACTGTGGAGCTGAAGCATCCACTGCTGTTGCTCTCCGGTTTCTCATTACCCTCAGGTAATCGAAGGAGAGACACACAGACGCAATCTTTCACATACTCCTGGTTAAAACAATAACTCTATGGTGTATCATCTAGAAACGTCATCAAAAGCGTACAACTAATTGCAAATTATTGCAAATGACTTAGCTTATCTGTTTGTATCGTGGGAGTTTATCCTCAACGATGGAAACTCTGAGGTTCTCCCACAAAGAAAATTCGCTAAATTTCGGTTACACGATAAACCATACAAATTTGAAGGTGGTTGAATCGCTTAAATACCTAGAACACTTGAGTTGTGGAGAGGGTGAACTAAAGACTGCCTTTTACTGTAAGAACACTCAGAAGATGTACGGAATCTGCATTTTTTGGGACTGGTTTGATGTGGCCCGACACTAATTCCTCTCCTGCGCCATCCTTTTCATATCAAAGTAGCACTTGCATCCTATGTGCTTAATTGTTTTCCCCTACATTTTCTCCCCTCCAGGTTTCCCTTTAGTAACATGGAGGTTATTCCCTGGTGCCTAAACATCTCTTATCCTGTCCCTTCTTCTTTTCAGTGTTTTCATACGTTCCTTTCTTCACCGATTCAACTGAGAGGTTTCTCATTCCTTGCCTTATCTGTACCCTGAATTTCAACATTCTTCTGTAGTAGAACATCTCAGATTCGTCGATTCTCATGTTTTCCCTTGTCGACGGATACTGTGCGGTCCTTACCAAACGGCTATGGCGCATGACACCGAAAATGTTCGAAGAACGGCAGCTCGTTTTCCGTTGGGATGGTGTAGGGTTGATGGCCGTGACAGTCGTTAAAACACAGGCGTTCGTCGTTACGCTGATATCTTTTCTTGAAATTCCAATCACCAAATGCGAAAATATTTTGTTAGGTACACCTACACAGCGAGATATGACAGTCACAACAAAATGAGAGAGAGTTAGCACGGAATGACTTAACCGTTCGATTTACCCATGTGGTGTTCGACAGTGGAACGATCAAATGGTTCAAATGGCTCTGAGCACTATGGGACTCAACTGCTGTGGTCATTAGTCCCCTAGAACTTAGAACTACTTAAACCTAACTAACCTAAGGACATAACATACATCCATGCCCGAGGCAGGATTCGAACCTGTGACCGTAGCAGTCGCACGGTTCCGGACTGCGCGCCTAGAACCGCGAGACCACCGCGGCCGGCTGGAACGAAAAGAAATAACATGAAAGTGTTTTTATGAACCCTCTGCGTAACTGTAACGTGTTAATAGCATGTAGACTTTGAAGACATCGCTAGTTGCGACCTATATGAGAGGTTTTTTTCTGTTTTATCTATTGCTTTCTTTCTTTTTTCTTAATTGTACAGGAACTTCTGGTGATATAGCACAGTGTTTATTTTGCTCTATAACGTAATCAGTAACTGTTTGTTGAAAATAATTATATGTAACTGGTATTATTTCCCTTTTTTGCATTAGTACTTAGGCTTTCTTGTCTATTCAGTAAATTGTTTTGATTATTTATCATGTATTGCATTGGTTTTGATTGTAATGACATTCTAACGATAAATGTATACTGATATACAGTACCAACAGAGCGAGAGTGATCAGAATATCGATTTCGAGGGTCGAACAGTGTGAGTAGAGCGTTTGTGGTGCTCATGTTTGCACGGAGAAGGCGGAAGGAGGTTAAAGTGTGCTGGCTACGTCGTTTAGTGAAACTATCGGCGCGAACGAAAGTGATTAACGATGAGATACATTTCTGCTCCTTCCTGTAGTGGAATGTAGAAACGTTTAAATTGGACGGAGAAGGTGGAGTGTGTAAAACCGCCAAAGGAACTGTGTCGCATCACTAGGACAATATAGCTATTTTGTGAACTATCAGGCCTCATCCCTAAACTGGTGGGGAAGGGCGGCAGACTTTAGTACGTTATAAACTGCTCTGCATGTGGGAGCAGCCTTCGCCCAAACCCATGAGCTTTCCTCCTGATTTTTCGTCAGGACGCTGAGGACCGTGATGTCGAGCGCCCCTCAACCCAGTTCATCATCATCCTAGGCGCCGGCGTCAGGAAGCGCAGCTGAACTGAGCTACGTCGCTGGACTGGTGCCACCTAGCCACTTGGGAAATCTAAGGTTTGTCGAAAGAGATGCTGCTCGTACTGGAAGCTAGGAATCAGTGAATGGCTATCTCTGTAAATCGGCGTTCTTAAATTCCCGACAAAGGGTCGAATGTGCTGCCAATCTGGGAGTCTTAGGACTCTTTTCCGTCTTATTCACATGTGTGTCAATATCACTTTCCCATCTCCTTCCCCATGAACCATGGACCTTGCCGTTGGTGGGGACGCTTGAGTGCCTCAGCGATACAGATGGCCGTACCGTAGGTGCAACCACAACGGAGGGGTATCTGCTGAGAGGCCAGACAAACGTGTGGTTCCTGAAGAGGGGCAGCAGCCTTTTCAGTAGTTGCAGGGGCAACAGTCTGGATGATTGACTGATCTGGCCTTGTAACATTAACCAAAACGGCCTTGCTGTGCTGGTACGCGAACGGCTGAAAGCAAGGGGAAACTACAGCCGTAACTTTTCCCGAGGGCATGCAGCTTTACTGTATGATTAAACGATGATGGCGTCCTCTTGGGTAAAATATTCCGGAAGTAAAATAGTCCCCCATTCGAGTCTCCGGGAGGGGACTACTCAAGAAGACGTCGTTATCAGGAGAAAGAAAACTGGCGTTCTACGGATCGGAGCGTGGAATGTCAGATCCCTTAATCGGGCAGGTAGGATAGAAAATTTAAAAAGGGAAATGAATAGGTTAAAGTTAGATATAGTGGGAATTAGTGAAGTTCGGTGGCAGGAGGAACAAGACTTCTGGTCAGGTGACTACAGGGTTATAAACACAAAATCAAATAGGGGCAATGCAGGAGTAGGTTTAATAATGAATAGGAAAATAGGAATGCTACTACAAACAACATAGTGAACGCATTACTGTGGCCAAGATAGATACGAAGCCCACACCTACAACAGTAGTACAAGTTGATATGCCAACTAGCTCTGCAGATGATGAAGAAATTGATGAAATGTATGATGAGATAAAAGAAATTATTCAAGTAGTGAAGGGAGACGAAAATTTAATAGTCATGGGTGTCTGGAATTCGTCAGTAGGAAAAGGGAGAGAAGGAAACATAGTAGGTGATTATGGATTGGGGGGGGGGGGGGAAGAAGTGAAATAGGAAGTCGTCTGGTAGAATTTTGCACACAGCACAACTTAATCATAGCTAATACTTGGTTCAAGAATCATAAAAGAAGGTTGTATACATGGAAGAATCCTGGAGATACTAAAAGGTATCAGATTACATAATGGTAAGACAGAGATTTAGGAATCAGGTTTTAAATTGTAAGACATTTCAGGGGGCAGATGTGGACTCTGACCACAATCTATTGTTTATGAACTGTAGATTAAAACTGAAGAAACTACAAAAAGGTGCTAAATTAGGGAGATGGGACCTGGATAGACTGAAAGAACCAAAGGTTGTAGAGTGTTTCAGGGAAAGCATAAGGGAACAACTGACAGGAATAGGGGAAAGAAATACAGTAGAAGAAGAATGGGTAGCTTTGAGGGATGAAGCAGTGAAGGCAGCAGAGGATCAAGTAGGTAAAAAGACGAGGGCTAATAGAAATCCTTGGGTAACAGAAGAAATAGTGATTTTAATTGATGAAAGGAGAAAATATAAAAACGCACTAAACGAAGCAGGCAAAAAGAAATACAAACGTCTCAAAAATGAGATCGAGAGGAAGTGCAAAATGGCTAAGCAGGGATGGCTAGAGGACAAATGTAAGGATGTAGAGTCTTATCTCACTAGGGGTAAGATAGATACTGCCTACAGGAAGATTAAAGAGACCTTTGGAGAGAAGAGAACCACTTGTATGAATATCAAGAGCTCAGGTGGAAACCCAGTTCTAAGCAAAGAAGGGAAAGCGGAAAGGTGGAAGGAGTATATAGAGGGTTTATACATGAGCGATGTACTTGAGGACAATATTATGGAAATGGAAGAGGATGTAGATGAAGACGAAATGGGAGATAAGATACTACGTGAAGAGTTAGACCTGAGTCGAAACAAGGCCGCCGGAATAGAGAACATACCATTAGAACTACTGACGGCCTTGGGAGAGCCAGTCATGACAAAACTCTACCATCTGGTGAGTAAGATGTATCAGACAGGCGAAATATCCTCAGACTTAAAGAAGAATATAATAATTCCAATCCCAAAGAAAGCAGGTGCTGACAGATGTGACAATTACCGAACTATCAGTTTAAAAAGTCACAGCTGCAAAATACTAACACGAATTCTTTACAGACGAATGGAAAAACTGGTAGATGCGGACCTCGGGGAAGATCAGTTTGGATTCCGTAGAAATGTTGGAACACGTGAAGCAATACTAACCTAGCGACTTATCTTAGAAGAAAGATTAAGAAAAGGCAAACCTACGTTTCTAGCATTTGTAGACTTAGAGAAAACTTTTGACAATGTTAACTGGAATACTCTCTTTCAAATTCTGAAGATGGCAGGGGTAAAATACAGGGAGCGTAAGGCTATTTACAATTTGTACAGAAACCTGATGGCAGTTATAAGAGTCGAGGGGCATGAAAGGGAAGCAGTGGTTGGGAAGGGAGTGAGTCAGGGTTGTAGCCTCTCCCCGATGTTATTCAATCTGTATATAGAACAAACAGTAAAGGAAACAAAAGAAAAATTCAGAGTAGGTATTAAAATTCATGGAGAAGAAATAAAAACTTTGAGGTTCGCCGATGGCATTGTAATTCTGTCAGAGACAGCAAAGGACTTGGAAGAGCAGTTGAACGGAATGGACAGTGTCTTGAAAGGAAGATATAAGATGAACATCAACAAAAGCAAAACGAGGATGATGGAATGCAGTCAAGTTAAATCCGGTGATACTGAGAGAATTAGATTAGGAAATGAGACACTTAAAGTAGTAAAGGAGTTTTGCTATTTGGGAAGTAAAATAACTGATGATGGTCGAAGTAGAGAGGATATAAAATGTAGACTGGCAATGGCAAGGAAAGCGTTTCTGAAGAAGAGAAATTTGTTAACATCGAATATAGATTTACGTATCAGGAAGTCGTTTCTGAAAATATTAGTTTGGAGTGTAGCCATGTATGGAAGTGAAACATGGACGATAACTAGTTTGGACAAGAAGAGAATAGAAGCTTTCGAAATGTGGTGCTACAGAAGAATGCTGAAGATTACATGGGTAGATCACACAACGAATGAGGAGGTATTGAATAGAATTGGGGAGAAGAGGAGTTTGTGGCACAACTTGACAAAAAGAAGGGACCGGTTGGTACGACATGTTTTGAGGCATCAAGGGATCACAAATTTAGCATTGGAGGGCATTGTGGAGGGTAAAAATCGTAGAGGGAGACCAAGAGATGAATACACTAAGCAGATTCAGAAGGATGTAGGTTGCAGTAAGTACTGGGAGATGAAGAAACTTGCACAGGATAGAGTAGCATGGAGAGCTGCATCAAACCAGTCTCAGGAGTGAAGACCACAACAACAACAACATCCCGTTCATTGTCCCCCGTGATCACGTCACAGGAGTGCGTGAAACAGTAGACGTAATAAGTGTAGACGCCATTTGCTGCTTCGGATTACGTTCAGATTTCGTCGAATGATTTTGAATGGTCCCTAGTACTTCCATCCTTTGCACCACAGCAAACATTTTAGCCGCATTACAGTCCAAGGGGGTGCGATCATAGTCAATGTTGTCCTTGGAGAATGGTTGAATCGTCCAGGAGGTGTCGGTAGTGTCGAATGTTGGCGAGACGATCGTTCTGTTACGCATTGCACCGTGGAATGTCGTTAACGGCCGCGGAATGTGTGGGAATCAACGCCACAAGGGAAGAGGTGGTTTCAGTGACGCGCTTTATGCACCCTCTGAGCGGCGGTGTAAGATATTTCCCTCGGCTAGGCTTAAGAAAACCGCGCGATTTCAACGTTTGGCGTCGAGATTCGGACCTCCGTCGCAAAGGCGTCAACGAAAGGGGTGAAATGTGTGTGGGAGGGCGTGGGGCGGCGGAGGGGGAGAGGGAGTTGACGAACTTCCCACCGTCTGAAACACTATTAGGGTCTTGAGCAGAATTGTGGTGAAATTAGATGCCAATGTGACATCATGAACCGACCATTAACCGACGATTCAGCTGACATGAGTTTTCTTGGCCCTTTTTTTCGCATCTCTAAACACATTTCTTTTCGAAGGGTCACCGAGCCCAAGTGTAATCTCGCAGGATCCTCGCTTTTGCACTGTTAGAAGATAGTTTTAGTCACCTGGGAGAAAATTTAAACTACTATGTCTCAATGGGAGAAAATTATGGGGTTTAGAAAAATTAGCCGTTTACTTATGTTGCGCAGTTTTGTGATTTATTTTCACGACCAGAATTAATTTATGAAACACAATACGCAGTTGTTTATCACCGACATGAAGGGCCTGTAGCTACTGAATTTTGTTTCGCTTGAAACACAGATGTCGCTGCACAACATGCATGACAGACACATGAGCAATAACTCTACACTTGCACTGTAGACTACGTAAAAAACTCTGTTGGAAGCACTCTGTATCTTGGAAAGAGCGCGAGCATGTGACCTCTGCTCTGAATCTGCTGGTGCCGCTGCCAAATGATTAGAACTATGAGGTGCGGTGCCTTTACAACCGGCGAAAATCAGGGTACGCAGCTGTAAATGATTTGCACATGTTTAAAGAACACAATTGCATGAACCAGCTGAAGGCCATATTATGAAGGAAGTGAAATTATTGCTCGGCTGAAGGCCACACACAACTTCAAATAAGAAACGGCTGAAGGCCTGAATTAGAAGTCAAAAGAACAATTCCCAATAGCACACATTTCAACAAATACATTGTATTTAAAACTAGTTTTCTTTAGAAAAAAATACTTATTGTAACACGGCTGAAGGCCTTACCACGAAAGAAGTGAAATTATAGCTCGGCTGAAAGCCACAGTCAACAATAATTTAAAAAATTACAAATATCCTTAAAACGAACATCTACATCTAAGGAATCAAGACAAGCGGTTCTCAGCAAGTGTTCCAAGGGTCGGCCTGGGAAGGTAACTCAAACATAAGGTAAGGTGAGACACGCAGGCAAGAGTAACATGATGGCAACTCGGACTAGGGGCAGCTTAAGCGCCAACCTACCGACTAACAAATCCCCGTAACGACCGATCACCGGTAAGACAAGCTCGAAGAGACACACAGCATTACGTCTTCAGAAAACACCCAAGACCGAAGGGAACACTAGAACAAAGGTAGACGTGCCAAAACAAAACAAAAAATCAAAAATATGCACAGTACTATACAAGAGGCTGTCGAACTACACGCCGTGTCGGACAGCAACAATACAACGAGGAAAGGGTACACTGCCGGAAACGTCCGCTAACCTCCAGGGCCGGTAACTGGGGAGTTAGCGGCCACAAGGCAGAAAATACCGCTGGTAGCACTTCACTAATAAGAATAATACTAAATGCCATGATGAATAACAAATAGAGAAAGACGACTGGAGTATTTGAGTGCCTCGAAACACTCCACTCGTTGCCGCCAGGCTCAGCGGCCCTGAGAACGACAACCCGCGACCAAAGGCGAGATCTCAGAATAGTCGGGGTTGCATTAGCAGTTAACTCTTCACTCAACTTAAACGTCTAAGATTCGGCGTGCAACGAAGCCGTCGCTCTCGCAGCTACCCCTCCTCAACCCGGCAGTGGCAGCACGCCGCCAGCGACCCCTGCTTGCCCTCGCGCTGCACGGACCTGCTAGGTGCGGCGCCCCCAACCGACCTGATGTCCGTTCGCAACTCTCTCCAAATCCAGTACGCAGACAGCATTAAAATAACTACTCATTCAAAAGCACAAGATGCACCCCGATCAGGGAAAAAAATTCCACCAACTACCCAAATACTAAAGCCAGTAACTGTGAAACCACACGGACAAATTATAAGTCGGCACAAACACAGAGAAGCCAGAAGCGCTCGGAAGACCAAATGCACATCGTCCGCTGCGACGACCAACCAACGGTCGAGTCAGGTACGGGAAAGATTCCAGTATAAAATGTCGACTGACAACTTATTGCCATGAGGTTACTTCGACGGACACACACACACACACACACACACACACACACACACACACACAGGTGAAAGTTGCACTGCTAGGATACCACTGTCCATTCAACTACAACTCGCTGAATCCGATCCTTCACGTGGTCGTGTTCTCTCGCGACCACATCCAATCCGTCGGACAGTGCATGTGTGTCGCCAGCGGTCGGGCGAGTACTGGCTGTCCGGACCTCACTGCTGCTCCTTTCCAACTCAACTCGCTCGACACACGACGACCCGGAAATACTAGAGGCCGATCCCAAGATGTTACCACAGTATGCGCTATCGATAAGCGCTGCTGTTGCCACTCACGGACAGAAAAGACGAGCAATCGTAGTGGCGCCATTATCGCTATTACAAGATGTCAAGCTATCATCAACGCGAGCCGCACACGGCTGACCCGCAACTTACTAATGTCGACAAGATATACTTTTACTTTATAAATCAAATGTGTCGCACTTAGAAAATATAATTTCCCGAAATCTCAAATCTTTTTTAAATTCGCTGAATTACCCTTGTCTACAGACTACAACCTTCAGCCTTCAGCAACGAATTAAAAGAATTATACATTCCGACCACAGAAACTATGCAAACGTAAAGGTGGAAGGATAGCAACGGTGTCTGTGTGATTCTTGATGACAAATTTGTACAAATTACCCTTGTTGCTTCATACTCCATACCAGTGGCAGTGAACCTTTATCGTGGATGGAAAGTCATTTTAAAACGGTAGTAGCCAACTCAGTCTGCTGAGATCGTACTCAAGTGTCTCACCCAAGAGTTGAACGTAGTGGTTTATACTTCACCATAAGGAGGCATCTTCTGTAAGTCACAGTGGTGACCAAACAGCAGTGGCAGCTTGCAGTGGCTAATTTTTACTATTACCTACTAGCCGCGGTCTCTAGACAAAGGCTTTTTCAGCAGGCTGCAAATCAGATTCACTAACGAAAATTCTAGTCAGACTTGTTACTTTGGAATCAGAGATACAGTCAGGATGACCGCATACTCAGATTGAGACTTCTGGAACCGGATAGTATTTAGGCTGGATAGTACATCATCATGGACGGCGATGTTGCCATTCACCCTTATTATTCCGAGGTGTCAGTGGACCCCAACATCACGTTTCAGTTATAGTCAGTTCTCCTGCATCATCATCATCATCATCATTTAAGACTGATTATGCCTTTCAGCGTTCAGTCTGGAGCATAGCCCGCTTATCAAATTCCTCCATGATCCCCTATTCAGTGCATTGGCGCCTCTTCTGATGTTAAACCTATTACTTCAAAATCATTCTTAACCGAATCCAGGCACCTTCTCATTGGTCTGCCCCGACTCCACCTACCCTCTACTGCTGAACCCATGAGTCTCTTGCTTCTCCCATGCATGTAACATGACCCCACCATCTAAGCCTGTTCGCCCTGACTGCTACATCTATAGAGTTCATTCCCAGTTTTTCTTTGATTTCCTCATTGTGAACACACTCCTGCATTGTTCCCATCTACTAGTACCTGCAATCATCCTAGCTACTTCCATATCCGTAACCTCAAATTTGTTGATAAGGTAACCTGAATCCACCCAGCTTTCGCTCCCATACAACAAAGTTGGTCGAAAGATTGAACGGTGCACAGATAACTTTGTGTTGATACTGACTTCCTTCGTGCAGAAAAGAGTAGATCGTAGCTGATAGCTCACTGTATTAGCTTTATAGAGTTCATTCCCAGTTTTTCTTTGATTTCCTCATTGTGGACACCCTCCTGCCATTGTTCCCATCTACTAGTACCTGCAACCATCCTAGCTACTTTCATAACTGTAACCTCAACGTTGTTGATAAGGTAATCTGAATCCACCCAGCTTTCGCTCCCATACAACAAAGTTGGTCGAAAGATTGAACGGTGCACAGATAACTTTGTCTTGATACTGACTTCCTTCTTGCAGAAAAGAGTAGATCGTAGCTGATCGCTCACTGCATTAGCTTTGCTACACCTCGCTTCCAGTTATTTCACTATGTTGCCATCCTGTGAGAATATGCATCCTAAGTACTTGAAACCGTCCACCCGTTCTAACTTTGTTCCTCCTATCTGGCACTCAGTCCGTTTATATTTCTTTCCCACTGACATTACTATCGATTTGGAGATGCTAATCTTCATACCACAGTCCTTACATTTCTGATCTATCTCAGAAATATTACTTTGCAAACTTTCAAGCGAATCTGACATCACAACTAAGTCATCCACATATGCAAGACTGCTTATTTTTTGTTCACATATCTTGATCTCACGCAGCCAGTCTATTGCTTTCCACATATGATCCATAAATAATATGAACAACAGTGGAAACAGGTTGCAGCCTAGTCTTACCCCTGAAACTACTCTGAACCATGAACTCAATTTACCGTCAGCTCTAATTGCTGCCTGTCTATCCATGTAAAGACCTTTAATTGCTTGCAAAAGTTTGCCTCCTATTCCATAATCTCGTAAAACAGACAATAACTTCCTCCTAGGAATCCGGTCATATGCCTTTTCTAGATCTATCAAGCATAGATACATTTCCCTGTTCCACTCATAACACTTCTCCATTATTTGCCGTAAGCTAAAGATCTGGTCCTGACAACCTCTAAGAGGCCTAAACGCATACTGATTTTCAACCAATTGGTCCTCAAGTAATACTCGCACTTTCCTTTCAACAATACCTGAGAAGATTTTACCCACAACGCTGATTAAAGAGATACCTCTGTAGTTGTTACAATCTTTTCTGTTTCAATGTTTTGTTTAGTCTGATGGAACCTGTCCCGACTCCCAGGCCATTTCAGTTATCCCGTGTAGCCATTTAAGACCTGACATTCCAATGTATTTGATGAGTTCCGACATAATTTCATCCACCCCATCTCCTTTATTGCACTGCAATCTATTGACCATTTTCTCCACTTCCTCAAAAGTGATCCTATTTCCATCATCATTCCTATCCCATTCTACCTCGAAATCTGAAACATATCTGATCGTATTTTCACCTACATTGAGCAACTCTTCAAAATATTGTCTCCATCCTCCCAAGGCATCCACAGGATTCACCAGCAGTTTTCCTGACCTGTCCAAAATACTTGCTATTTTCTTCTTACCTTCCTTTCGAAGACTGCTAATTAAACTCCAGAATAGTTTTCCAGCAGCTTGACCCATAGTCTGCAACCTGTTTCCTCTGTCTTCCCAAGATTTCTTCTTGGCTGCTGCAATTATCTGTTTGGCTTTGTTTCTTTCTTCAACATAACTTTCTCTGTCTACCTGAGTTCTAGTATGTAGCCATTTTTGATACGCCTTCTTTTTCCTTTTACATGCTGCCTTGACTGTGTCATTCCACCAAGTTGTTTGCTTCACCCTACTTTTACACACTACTGTTCCAAGACATTCTTTAGCCAATTCTGGTACTGTGTCCCTGTACCTTCTCCATTCCTTTTCCAGTGACTGTAGTTGACTATATT
Organism: Schistocerca gregaria; assembly: GCF_023897955.1. Classification (NCBI taxonomy): domain Eukaryota; kingdom Metazoa; phylum Arthropoda; class Insecta; order Orthoptera; family Acrididae; genus Schistocerca; species Schistocerca gregaria. The sequence continues at coordinate 1,187,206,603 of NC_064920.1, read as the reverse complement.
CAACTAACTGGTACCTTTCTGAAATCTTTGTTATGTACTTGTGCCTGATTTCCTTATCCTGAAGTTTCTCCACTCTTATCCTCCTACATATGGACCTGACCTCCTGCACTTTCGGCCTCACAGTCCCAATTTCACTGCAGATTAAATAATGATCAGTGTCATCAAAGAATCCCCTGAATACACGTGTGTCCCTCACAGTCTTCTTGAATTCCTGATCTGTTATTATATAGTCAATGACAGATCTGTTTCTCCTGCCTTCCCAAGTATACCAGTGAATGTTCTTATGTTTAAAAAAGGAGTTTGTGATTACTAAGCCCATACTAGCACTGAAATCCAAGAGTTGTTTCCCATTCCTGTTGGCCTCCATATCCTCTCCAAATTTACCCATAACCTTTTCATACCCTTCTGTTCGATTTCCAAACCAGGCATGAAAATCACCTATTAGCAGAACACTGTCCTTGTCTTTTACTCTAACAACTACATCACTGAGTGCCTCATAAAAACTATCGATCTTATCTTGATCTGTCCCTTCACAATGCAAATATACTGGCACAATCCTAATTTTCTTGCTAGACCCTGTCAAATCTATCCACATCAGTCGTTGGTTTACTTACCTTACCTCAACTACACTGGGTTCCATTTCTTTCCTGATGTAAAACCCTACACCCCATTGTGCTATTCCTGTTTTGACTCCTGACAGGTAGACCTTGTATTCTCCCACTTCCTCTTCTTTTTCACCCCTTACCTGAATGTCACTAACAGCTAAAACGTCCAGCGCCATCTTACTTGCAGCCTCTGCCATCTCTACTTTCTTCCCAGAGTAGCCCCCATTGATATTAATAGCTCCCCATCTCATTACCATTTGTTTGCCAAGTTGTATCTTAAGAGTCCCTAGTTTGTCAGAGGTGGGACGCCGTCACCTCCAAAGGTCCGAGGCATTTTGCTCTGATTGTTGCCAGCATCATATTTAAAGTCCCAGCGAAGCAGGTTGCTAGCCTTACTTGCCCTGGGTCCCATTGAGTTTTAACCCTCACGGTTGAGAGACTAACCGGTAGATTTGGTAGTCTTTGCCGTATGAGCACAAAGGTGACCACGACTCAGAATATGTCTGAGATGCCCAGCCTTCTTCCAAAGTAACTGGTATCCCGACTGTCAGGACCACTTACTTGGCCACTCATACATTGCCCGTGGTTCATGAACTAGAACATGACTACAGGAACCCACACCATGAACCACAACATATTTTATGTTTAATAAATTAATTGTTAAACTCAGCCCACACCTGTACAACCCTGAGACCCAAAAGCTACTCCACCTGTAACCTTTTCTATAACAATATGTCCGAGATGCCCAGCCTTATTCCAAAGTAACTGGTATCCCGACTGTCAGAACCACTTACTTGGCCACTCATACGTTGCCCGTAGTTCATGAACTAGGACATGACTACAGGAACGCACACCATGAACCACTTCACTTCAGTTCTCCTTGTCTTCACGATTTCAGTCAGTGTTGGAATTCTGTGGAGCGGCTAAGGGCGATTGTTGGCTCCTTCTTGCAACGCTCACAGGATTAGTTATGGGTGCTGTCAAACTGCAATACTTGATAACGACGTGGCTCGGTACGGTAATGTGGCACGAGTGGCGTCCTGCTTTCGGCAGCATTAGCGCTCGTTCCGTGCCACATAGACTGACTGTGACGGCATGAGACGGATCTGACTTTCTTATGTCTGCACCAAACAATAATATATTAAGATGTAGTAGTCTATTCGTTATCGTTTTCCCCTCTTATGGTTCGACACATATACTGAATACACCTCTGCCTCCTCCTCTTCCTCTCAGTGTCCACCTCTTCTTCCCTCTGTCTGTCCACCTCCTCATCCCACCTCTATCTCTTCTCCCATCTGTCTCTTGGTTTCTTCACTCCCTCTCCCTGACCTTATCTTCATCCCCTCCACTGAGTGAGGCAGTGGATAGCACACTGGACCTTAGGACGATGATGGTTCAAACCCGTATTTGGCCATAGGGTTTCAGGCAAATGCTGGAATGATAATTTTTAAAGGGCACTGTTGACTTCCTTACCCACCCTTAGTTCATGCAATGGGACTGATGACCTCCTTGTTTGGTCCCCTCCCTCAAATCAGCCATATCGTCCTCCCCTTCCTCCATCTCCTTGCTACCCTCTTCCTACCCTAACTACCCACTACCACCCCACATCTTCCAACTGCCTTATGAAACACCCCCTGCTGCCCTCTCTGCCACCAGCTGGTGTGGTCAAGCGGTTCTGGGCGTTAGTCTGGATCCAAGCGACCGCTATGGTCGCAGGTTCGAATACTGCCTCGGGCATGGATGTGTGTGATGTCCTCAGGTTAGTTAGGTTTAAGTAGTTCTAAGTCCTAGGGGACTGATGATCTTAGAAGTTAAGTCCCATAGAGCTCAGAGCCATTTCAACCATTTCAACCCTCTCTGCACATTTCCTCAACCCCTCACTGTCTAGCCCCTCCTCTATCCACCTCAATCTCTCTGGAGCCATGCTCATCAGCGTTTGTAGCCACAGAAGAACAATTCAGTAAAGCAGGCCGATACTATTCCCGCAACAATACTTCATCTAAATCTACATCTACATGACTACTCTGCAATTCACATTTAAGTGCTTGACAGAGGGTTCATCGAAACACAATCATACTATCTCTCTACTATTCCACTCCCTAACAGCGCGCGGGCAAAACGAACACCTAAACCTTTCTGTTCGAGCTCTGATTTCCCTTATTTTATTTTCATGATCATTCCTACCTATGTAGGTTGGGCTCAACAAAATGATTTCGCATTCGGAAGAGAATGTTGGTGACTGAAATTTCGTAAATGGATCTCGCCCCGACGAAAAAGTCTTTACTTTAATGACTTCCATCCGAACTCGCGTATCATATCTGCCACACTCTCTCCCCTATTAGGTGATAATACAAAACGAGCTGCCTTTTTTTGCACCCTTTCGCCATGTCCTCCTTCAATCCCACCTGGTAAGGATCCCACACCGCGCAGCAATATTCTAAAAAAGGACGAACGAGTGTAGTGTAAACTGTCTCTTTAGTGGACTTGTTGCATCTTCTAAGTGTCCTGCCAATGAAACGCAACCTTTGGCTCGCCTTCCCCACAGTATTATCTATGTGGTGTTTCCAAATGAAGTTGTTCGTAATTTTAACACCGAGGTACTTACTTGAATTGACAGCCTTGAGAATGGTACTGTTTATAGAGTAATCGAATTCCAACGGATTTCTTTTGGAACTCATGTGGATCACCTCACACTTTTCGTTATTTAGCGTCACCTGCAAGCTGCCACACCATACAGCAATCTTTTCTAAATCGCTTTGCAACTGATAGTGGTCTTCAGATGACCTTACTAGACAGTAAATTACAGCATCATCTGCGAACAACCTAAAAGGACTGCTCAGTTTGTCACCCAGGTCATTTATATAGCTCAGGAACAGCAGAGGTCCCAGGAAGCTTCCCTGGTGAACTCCTGAAATCATTTCAGTTTTACTCGATGATTTTCCGTCTATTACTACGAACTGCGACCTTCCTGAGAGGAAATCATGAATCCAGTTGCACAACTGAGACGATACCCCGTTGGCCCGCAGATTGATTAGAAGTAGCTTGTGAGGAACGGTGTCAAAAGCTTTCCGGAAATCTAGAAATACCGAATCAACTTGAGATCCCCTGTCGATAGCGGCCATTACTTCGTGCGAATAAAGAGCTAGCTGCGTTGCACAAGAACGATGTTTTCTGAAACCATGCTGAGTATGTATCAATAGATCTTTCCTTTCGCGGTGATTCATAATGTTTGAATACAGTATATGCTCCAAAACCATACTGCAGACCGACGTCAATGATATAGGTCTGTAGTTCGATGGATTACTCCTACTACCCTTCCTAAACACTGTTGTGACCTGCGCAATTTTCCAATCTGTAGGTACAGATCTATCGGTAAGCGAGCGGTTGTATATGATTGCTAAGTAGGGAGCTATTGTATCAGCGTACTCTGAAAGGAACCTAATCGGTATACAATCTGGACCTGAAGACTTGCCCGTATTAAGCGATTTGAGTTGACCCGCAACCCCTAAGGTATCTACTTCTAAGAGACTTATGCTAGCAGCTGTTCATGTTTCAAATTCTGGAATATTCCATTCGGTTTCCCTGGTCAAGGAATTTCGGAAAACTGTGTTGAATAACTCCGCTTTAGTGGCACAGTCGTCGGTAACGGTTCCATTGGCATTGCGCAGGGAAGGTATTGACTGCGTCTTGCCGCTTGTGTACTTTACATACGACGAGAATTACTTAGGATTTTCTACGAAATTTCGAGACAATGTTTCGTTGTGTAACCTATTAAAATCATCTCAAATTGAAGTCAATGCCACATTTCGCGCGTCTGTAAATTTTAACCAATCTTGGGGATTTTGCGTTCTTCTGAACCTCGCATGCTTCTTCCGTTGCCTCTGCAAAAGCGTTCGGACCTGTTTTGTGTACCATGGGGAATCAGTTCCATCTCTTACTAATTTACGAATCTCTCTATTGCTGTTGCTACTATATCTTTGAATTTGAGCCACATCTCTTCTACATTTCCATAGTCAGTTCGGAAGGAATGGAGATTGTCTCTTAGGAAGGCTTCTAGTGACACTTTATCCGATTTTTTAAATACAAATATTTTGCGTTTGTTTCTGGTGGATTTGGAAGAAACGGTATTGAGCGTAGCTACAACGACCTTGTGATCACTAATCCCTGTATCAGTCATGATGCTCTCTATTAGCTTTGGCTTGTTTGTGGCTAAGAGGTCAAGTATGTTTTCGCAATCATTTTCAATTCGCGTGGGATCGTGGTCTAACTGCTCGAAATATTTTTCGGAGAAAGAATTTAGGACAATCTCGGAAAATGTTTTCTTCCTACCACTGGTTTGAACAAGTATTTTTGCCAACATATCTAGGGAAGGTTGAAGTCCCCACCAACTATAACCGTATAAGTGGGGTATTTATTTGTTACGAGACTCAAATTTTCTCTGACCTGTTCAGCAACTATATCATCGGAATCTGGGGATCGGTAGAAGGAGCCAATTATTAACTTAGTTCGGCTGTTAGGTATAACCTCCACCTATACCAATTCGCATGGACTATCTACTTCGACTTCACTAGAAGATAAACCACTACTGACAGACACAAACACTCCGCCACCAATTTTGCCTAATCTATCTTTCTTGAACATCGTCGGAGACGTCGTAAAAATTTCTGCAGAACTTATTTCAGGCCTTAGCCAGCTCTCAGTACCTATAACGATTTCAGCTTCTGTGCTTTCTATTAGCGCTTGAAGCTCAGGGACTTTACCAGCGCAACTACAACAATTTACAACTACAATTCCGACTGTTCCGTGATCCAAGCACGACCTGTATTTACCATGCACCCTTTGAGATTGCAGCCCACCCCTTACTTTCCCGAGGCCTTCTAACCTAAAAAACCGTCGAATCCACGCCACACAGGCTCCGCTACCAGTGTAGCCGCCAGCTGAGTGTAGTGAACTCCTGACCTATTCAGTAGAACCCGAAACCCCACCACCCTATGGCGCAAGTCAAGGAATCTGCAGCCAACACGGTCGCAAAACCGTCTGAGCCTCTGATTCAGACGGTGCAGGGCAGGCTACACATTAGGGCTTGAAACTGATTTTTTTGCTTACACACAGGGTGCAATGCAAAGTAGTTCGATAAAACAGGTTGATACTACTCCTTTACAACATACCTGTCATGCAAGAGAGCCTGTATATCTGGGCCCAGGAAACCTTTTCTTGCCCATGACATATAGGCTGCCCTGCTCAGCAGGTTGATTTGGAAGGCCAATACTGTTTTCACAGAACATTTTCGTCACATAGGGCAGCCTATAGACCAGGGGCTGAAAAAACACGTTTTTTTCAGTATTTCCGCTTGGTTAGAGTTGGTAATCCTGCTGTTTCTGTGCCATATTTGTTGACATCGATAGAGGGATTCTTAGCAGATCCAAGCCATACATTTTGCCGTATAGGTATAACATATGTGCAACTTACAATCATATCTGCTGTGCAACAGTATAATCAACATCCTTATGTGTTTTCTGCTCTAACAGATTCACTGTGTCTTATTTAACTGTTAGAAGAAATACACTCCTGGAAATTGAAATAAGAACACCGTGAATTCATTGTCCCAGGAAGGGGAAACTTTATTGCCACATTCCTGGGGTCAGATACAACACATGATCACACTGACAGAACCACAGGCACATAGACACAGGCAACAGAGCATGCACAATGTCGGCACTAGTACAGTGTATATCCACCTTTCGCAGCAATGCAGGCTGCTATTCTCCCATGGAGACGATCGTAGAGATGCTGGATGTAGTCCTGTGGAACGGCCTGCCATGCCATTTCCACCTGGCGCCTCAGTTGGACCAGCGTTCGTGCTGGACGTGCAGACCGCGTGAGACGACGCTTCATCCAGTCCCAAACGTGCTCAATGGGGGACAGATCCGGAGATCTTGCTGACTTACACCTTCTAGAGCACGTTGGGTGGCACGGGATACATGCGGACGTGCATTGTCCTGTTGGAACAGCAAGTTCCCTTGCCGGTCTAGGAATTCAGTGTCCCCTCGACGATCACCAGAGGTGTACGGCCAGTGTAGGAGATCGCTCCCCACACCATGATGCCGGGTTTTGGCTCTGTGTGCCTCGGTCGTATGCAGTCCTGATTGTGGCGCTCACCTGCACGGCGCCAAACACGCATACGACCATCATTGGCACCAAGGCAGAAGCGACTCTCATCGCTGAAGACGACACGTCTCCATTCGTCCCGCCATTCACGCCTGTCGCGACACCACTGGAGGCGGGCTGCACGATGTTGGGGCGTGAGCGGAAGACGGCCTAACGGTGTGCGGGACCGTAGCCCAGCTTCATGGAAACGGTTGCGAATGGTCCTCGCCGATACCCCAGGAGCAACAGTGTCCCTAATTTGCTGGGAAGTGGCGGTGCGGTCCCCTACGGCACTGCGTAGGATCCTACGGTCTTGGCGTGCATCCATGCGTCGCTGCGGTCCGGTCCCAGGTCGACGGGCACGTGCACCTTCCGCCGACCACTGGCGACAACATCGATGTACTGTGGAGACCTCACGCCCCACGTGTTGAGCAATTCGGCGGTATGTCCACCCGGCCTCCCGCATGCCCACTATACGCCGTCGCTCAAAGTCCGTCAACTGCACATACGGTTCACGTCCACGCTGTCGTGGCATGCTACCAGTGTTAAAGACTGCGATGGAGCTCCGTATGCCACGGCAAACTGGCTGACACTGACGACGGCGGTGCACAAATGCTGCGCAGCTAGCACCATTCGACGGCCAACCCCGCGGTTCCTGGTGTGTCTGCTGTGCCATGCGTGTGATCATTGCTTGTACAGCCCTCTCGCAGTATCCGGAGCAAGTATGATGGGTCTGACACACCGGTGTCAATGTGTTCTTTTTTCCATTTCCAGGAGTGTATAAATATGAACACACAAAAACAGCTTCCCTGACTATATCCTTAATGAGCAAACAAAAAAAAAACTTCGAGAAAGTAACTTCCACACACCAATATAAATGGTTCTATACCTAAGATGAAGTAGGAAATCTTGTAATCTTGTATATCTACAATAGCCTATTATTTTCATGATACTAAATACGAATTACTTATAATGTACCATCATCATCAATGTTCAAATACCTCCTAAGGATTCCACATATTTTCTCATCGACTTCTGTTTCTCCACCATTTTCTAAGTAAGACTGTAGCGCAGTAACTCAAAAAATCATGTATATCTTTTTCCCTTTAATGACCGATATGTAATGTAAAATACTTTTTCACAGTAATGTGAAAGTAATGTACACTTCCTTTCCCGAAACGTTATATTTTTACTAAGTGTCAAGTTCATGGCGCCTTTGACATTCATGTACTTGATAAACACTCTGTGTTTTCATATTTTGCAAGCTAGTCAAAACATAAGGTGTGCAATGGATATTTGTTTCATGACCAAATTAAAGTATTTGTGTAATGATGCAAATTGACGTGTAAAATTAAAATTAAAATTAAAATTAAAATATCGTGTCTGTCTGTTTGAACACACTAAACTCGAAAACTATTGGACGAATTTTCATGTGGTTCTCACAGGTAACTTCAGCGTGGCTTGGGGGAACGTAAAGGCTTTAAGTCACCAAAATCGAATAGAGAAACAAAAATTTAAATTTTTAACACTCTGCTCTGCTTAGTAGCTCTGATGTTTACTTAACGGACAAAATTATCACAGCGTAATACACCAAAGAACCAACAGATGTCGCCTCGGTGATAGAGGTTTTTATATCAAGTCCCGGAATTTTATCTTTAGGAATAAAAAACAATACCGAATTTACTTGGCAGGGATATACTGATCCACAGATTTTGCATCGTACTAAAAGCTTAACGAAATTGCTTTGCTTCTTTCGCTAGGTTTGTTTTATATTTGAATTTTTGGCTGGAGGAAACAAATTTATGTGCTAAGTCATCCTGTAAGGATTCCGTTTTTACCGGTTAAGGTGCCCAAATCTAAAGAGTTACGGTGTCAAAGGCCCTTCTTTAAATTGTTGCGAAGCACGGAGTATGGCTAGTTACAATTATGTTTCTCTGAAGGAAACCTTAAAAACAAATGCTCCATATGTACATCTCATGTAAACTGCATTCTAACACACGTCTGTAGTGGAATTATCTTTATAACAAGTATGTAAGGAAATAATTGATTACCCTGGGGCAACTAACAAGTAACCAATATCTCATATGTTTTGACAAAAGTATGAAAGCTGTCTGATGATGAATTGCGTAAGTGCGGAGCCGGTAACAGTACTTTCTGAAGGAAGTAACCTAAAATCAATTTGTTGCTGGTTGCTGTACACCATGATCAATTTATTTAACATAGCTCCCAAGGTCCACATTTATTTATGTCACAAAACAACTCTTATGGAGAGTCGTGATGAATACAGGAATTACATGAGATACAGGAAATACATGGTCATTGTAGCGAGACAGTACTGTAGCATTTACATCCCCTAAAGTAAACGCAATAAATATATAATTTAAAATGTATATAGCCGGCCGGAGTGATCGAGCGGTTCTAGGCGCTACAGTCTAGAACCGCGTGACCGCTACGGTCGCAGGTTCGAATCCTGACTCGGGCATGGATATGTGTGATGTCCTTAGGTTAGTTAGGTTTAAGTAGTTCTAAGTTCTAGGGAACTGATGACCTCATAAGTTAAATCCCATAGTGCTCAGAGCCATTTGAACCATATTAAAACGTATATAAAAATAAACTTCACGCTTCCTTAAGAGAAAGCTTCCATTCCTTCCAAAATGACCGTGAGCGTAGACCAGATGTAGCTTACATTCAGTAAAGTAGTTTTGGCACAAACTGAGAGTTTGTTAATAAGTAAATTAATAAGTGACGGAGCAGATCCACTTTGGTACACAAAACATGCCAGTACCTTGTTGCAGAAGTTACGAAATAAGCACAACAGATTTAAAAGAAACAACCATCTCCAAAATTGGCGATGTTTCAGTGAAACTCGAAATTTAGCGCAAAATTCATTGCCAGTTGTTTTTAATAGTTTCCACAACGACATCTGTCTCGATATCTGGCAGAAAATTTAAAGAGATTCTGGTCAAATATAAAGTCAGCCAGCAGCAAGACATATAAAATACCTTCACTGCACGAAAGCACCGGTAATATCACCGTCGAAGTCTTCACTTTAGAGAAATTACTAATCTCGGTTTTCCTTCACCAAATACGATATATTCCAGAACTCGATTCAAGAACAGCTGACAACGTGAGTAATTACAAGTAGATATCTACGGTGTAACAAATCTATTTGCGTCACTCAGTAAAGGCAAGTCTTCTGCTCCAGATTGCACCAATTATTTTTCTTTCGGAGTATATCGACCGAATAGCTCTATTTTGAGCAGCCATATACAATCGGTGACTGGGCGAAATATCCGTATCTAAACACTAGAAAGTTGCACAGGCCGCACAAACACACAAGAGAGAAAATAAAAGTAATACACAGACTTGTAGGCCCATGTCTCAGAGGATTTTGCGACATGTATGTATTCGAACGTTTTGAAGTACCTCGAAGAAACGATCTATTGACACATAGTAACATGATGTTACTATGAAGGGTAAGCAGCATGATCGGCTGTGAACTATGAGGGAGTGTTACTGCTAAACTGTTTTAGCAGTAACACTGTTTTTGTTACACAATTACAGAATATTAAGTTAACCATTTCCAAACTAAATTAAATAAAACAAGAAAATTTATCAAAAAAACTTTAGTTCTTTCTAATTTAATAATTTCCGAGAACAACTACAACAAATCTTGCGGGAGTGTAGTGATAATTCCTGTAACAGAATAATAGTAAATTGAAACACTCTCTAACATACATTACTAACAATCCTTGGCAGAACTGAATTCTAGCTCAGTTCCTTGAAATCCTCAAACAAAAACAAAAAAAAACGGAAGCACTGCAGTCACAACATATATTCATAATATTGCCTTCGTAATTCCAAACATAATCATACAGAACAAATTAAGGCCAAGATGCAAGTGCATAAATCAGGTACATATATAGAATTTAGTGGACGAAATATCTCTCACTAAAACTGAAATACATTTTCCTATACACACCTACGTTAACCAACATTGTGGAATAATATTAGACGGAAGACCCGTAATAAATACAGAAATGAAACAGTTTAAGACTAGACATGTGGAAAAATCGGGTCTACTGCCGGATGTTTGTGTCACTCTGGCACAATATTTCGGCCGAAATATTGTGCCAGGGTGACACAAACATGCGGCAGTAGACCCGATTTTTCCACATGTCAAGATCTCGCCGGGAAAGCCTGAAGAGTTACATCAGTTTAAGACTAATTTCTGACAGAATTTTGCGAACAAACGCAATGTAATAATACTGTTCAGCTTCAGCTATCTAACTGTAGTAGCAGTAGTCAACGAAGACCAAGAAAGGTCGAATAGGAGAAAACCTCATGTAGTCGCTAACTTTTGTTGAGTTTGGGACGTACCGTTTAAAAGGCCAACTTACGATTTTCTTGATTAACTAGAAAACCGCAGTATCCAACGAAAATATTTCACAGCACAGAATTAAAGACCATTTCCTACATAATGCCCATTTTTCCTCTAAAACTAATAGTTTCCGAGTTACAGGGAATGAAAAAATCTTATAGGCTATTATTAAAAGCAGGATTTTAAATATATAAAATTATCGTGTATTGCTAAATGAAGTTAGTTAAGAACAAATATTAAATAAATGTACCACATCTAAGTGCATTAGAGCCGTACTGAGGGATAAATTGTTTTCTGGGGGTAAAAGAGGTTGAAGAGCACTGGAGTGGATGGTATAAACATGCGAGAAGCTATGTCGCCAGGTTGTGGTCATGCAATTCCCTCCTTCATAGATCTACAAACTGAGGACTAAGCAGTGATTCCGCACTGTGCACCACTGAGTCACAAGAAGAAACGACAGGATTTTTCGTAAAGTTATACCGACCACGCGCTGTGCAACTTATGAATCACTGGCGACGAAGTGTGCAGGCATGGAAAGGTGGTTTTTATTTTCCACAAAGTGCATGAAGACGGCACGAAACGCAGAAGCGAGATAATAAAAATATTGACCAAAGAAAGGCATATGGACAGAATCTACGTAAATCTCTATACATTGGTGTACACTGTTAGAGGGGAAACTGATTCTTAGTCATCTTGTACGGCAGCTGTAGCGCCCTTCCGGGAAAGGTGATTTCCTCCACTACGAGTTCTGCTCGCATTTCATTTCGCGGACAGACTATAGCCTCCAAGTACTTACTTTCCAGTTCAGTTATATTAACAGAAAGAAAATACCTTCACTGAGCCGATTTCTTAGTCTTGTTAATTTCAAGTTATTAAATGAGTACTTATTTTAGTTGTTAAGGGAGCTAATATGTTTAAAACAACAGCTGGGGCTGTCAACCGTTTACCACAACGGAGTGCCTTCAGTTTGCAGATCTGTGGTGGAGGGAATTGTATGATTAAATTCAGGCAATTTACTTTCCCTCGCACTTTTAACCCCCACTACCCACCGTGTTCCTCACCCTCAACACCATTTACCCCATAATACGACTCTAATGCACTTAGGAGTGGTACACACATTTAATATTTGCTCTTACTCGCTGCAAGCCATGCGCTTTCACTTCTCCTCGACAAACTGCCAGAGCACGAAATTATAAGAAGCAGAAGGTCCCTTTTAAGATACGGAAACATGGACCAACAGTAGCGCTCATAATGGTATGGCAGCGAAATTTGAGTACAGAAATATGCGGCACGAGAATACTTGCTCTTGTTTTGCGAAATACAAGTATTAGATGTTTGTATTTTTTCAATCGATACTTTATGGATTGGCCTCATAGTTCGTGGAAAAGAGTACTTGCAAACGTTTTTGTGGGGTTACAACGTAATATATTCGAGAAATATCACTCGAAAACTTAGATTAACTCCTCGTAGCTGGGTTTCATAGTCATGTAATATGTTATAAATTACATCGTGGTCGCCATCTGACTGTAAAATTATTTATTTGTAACACCCAATATTGTAGTTAAGATTGTATGGCCACTATCAAGTGGAAATAGTTGCTCTTTAGGGCTTGTCAAAATCTATAAATCGTCTGACATCACATAACACAGAAACTGGTTCATCGTACTCTTTTCCTGATTACAATCTTTTGTGTATTGCCCTCTTTGGATTACATTGTAAATATGTTTTTGGTATTCTGCTTAATTGTTGCTCACATCAATAACAGTGTTGGCTGAGGTAAATAATTCCATTTCGCTTCTGTTTCTGCTCGATTAAAATGCATTGTAAGAGTATCACTCGTATTCTACCCTTCTTTTCCGCAACCGTTTCTCTTACTTTCTCTCATTAAAGGGAGTCCTCCGAAATTTTTACTGGGATTGGAGGATCCCTGTTAAATCGCATTATTTGTAGTTAATAACACGTGAACATTTGCATAGCTACTGCAGGACTTTTAGCCTTTCAAGGAAGAATGTTCTAGTCACGTAGTCCACAAAGAATACTCATCTACATCCATACTCTGAAAACCACTGTGAAATGCATTGTATTCGATGGCATTCAAAACAGATTACGTGCTCATTCCGTCACAGGACGTAATGAAGTTGGATACCAATTCTGTCAAAAGTTGCTAACATAGTTCTCCATTAAATGCAAGGGAGTACATAAAAAGGATGCAAACAAAAATAAAGAAATCAAAACAGCTGAAGACTAATCTGCCGCAGAATATTGCAAACACTCGACGTAATAATACCGTTCAATTTGAGCTGTGTGACTGTAGGAGTGCTAGTCAATGAAGACAAAAAAAAACCTGTCGAAGAGGAGAAATAATAGGCTAATCGTAAACTTTTGTACAGTGGCAGTTCACACATGAATTCGTAAGCAGTAACATACGTAAGCTGTTCAAATGGCTGTGAGCACTATGGGACTTAACATCTGAGGTCATCAGTCCCCTTAACATAAGTCCACAGAACACCATGTGGCGAAAACAGCTTCTCTTTTATATGAAACAAAGAAATATAGTATTATTTAATCTACTCAGGCGCCCGTTAACATTTTCATACGTCATAAAATTCTGGGACATCCTAATTCTTTCTTTACACACTCTTTGTGTAAAAGGACTTATCTAAAAGGGAAACGCCACAAACGTGACTTCATATTTTGAGCTGAAAAGAGTAGACATGCAAGTTATCAATTTCAGCAATGTAATCTGCGCGAAAATTCAGCCCATAATTCTGACATTGTGCAGTAATGATCTGCCGTACGTCCAGCCTTTAAACTTCGCGCGCGGCGCCAGTTGTTCATCACCCGCTCCGTCCCACTGCAACCACCCAATGGCGGAGCGCCGAGTAGGGTACAGTGACAACTGAGCCTTCCTATGTGCGGGATGTCGAAGGCGAGGGAAGGTTGAGGAGGGAAACACGTCTGCAGAACGAGTCTCGAATGCCTCTTCGAGAACACTTTTTTTATTGTTTTATGCAAAAAGTACATAATACGTCAACCTGACGTAGTTATATGTTCAGTACAATGCCCCAAACGGAAAGTGAATACACCTACGTAACTGTATATTATGAAATGGTGTTAATAATTTTCGATTTACAATTTAATCATGCCAATCGCGTTGAAGAATAACGCATATCCTTCACTCTTTTCAACCCAAAGAATACTCACAAGAGCATTGTTAATAATAAAACAGCGGTACGTCACTTCCTTGGTGATACACTCATTTATTTCATTAATTTACACTGCACGTCCTTTGATACAATGAACCATCACTAGCAAGCCGCTGTGGCCGAGCGGTTCTAGCCGCTTCAGTCCGGAAGCGCGAGGCTGCTACGGTCGCAGGTTCGAGTCCTGCTTCAGGCACGGGTTTGTGTAATGTAATGTCCTTAGGTTAGTTAGGTTTAAGTAGTTCTAAGTCTAGGGGCCCGATGACCTCAGATGTCAAGTCCCATAGTGCTCAGAGCCATTTGAACCATTTCTGAACCATCGATTGTTGATTTACTGACTTTAGATTAGATAAGATTATGTTTACTTTCATTCCAATTGATCCGTAGTGAGGAGGTCCTCCAGGATGTAGAACATGTCAGAAAAAGAACAATACATGAAAAATATTTACAACTCAAACAAATAAGCTCATGTACCAATCCACAGGTCCCAAGTGGAATGATCGTCCTTTTTTAATGAACACTATATGAAAGGACCGTTTTACAAATACTAATGCAGTGAATTTAAAATTTAAAAAAGTTGAAAAGCCTCTAACAGTACAAAATCTTCTATGTAGTAGTTCGTACTAGAGCATTAAGCTATTTTAGTGAGGCGGAGTGAATGACAAAAAGTGGGAGTGACGTTTGAAAGCTGTACATTCAGAAGGTCAAAACAATCAGAATTATGGTCGAAATTTTCCCGCTGTATCAATAGCTCGGGCTGATATCTTGTTAATCTGTTTTTTCCCCTCCTTAAAATTATAGGTACAGTTGGTGATGTTTCCTTGTTATAAGGTGTCACAAATCTACTAAAGAGACTGCCTTCACGACGCTTATCCGTCAACTTTTAGAATATTATTGCACAGTGTAGGATCTGTACCAGGTAGGATTGAGGGACAATATAAAGAGTTCAAGGGGGTGCACCTCGTTCTGTATTATTGTGAAATAGAGGGGAGAGTTTCACGAGCATAAGCCTGTTGGGATGGCAATAATTGAAAAAATAGTGTTTTTCACTGTTTTGACGGAATTTATATCATCAACGTGACAAACCTTTCAGAGCCCTCTCTTGTCTTTCTGCATTTTTAAACTCCCCATCTGCTTTTTCCCTTTGCCGAATCACGAACGAGCAACTGGCGGCTCACGAGCCAGATTCATCCCAAGATTGGTTCCAGTGCGGCCCACGGAGGAAATTAGTGAGAGAGGAGGGAGGCGTTCGCATTGTATTCCGCCCGCGACCAGCTTTCTGATATTTCCGCGGGTGTTTGGCTCGGCTCGCCTTGGGTTTGCACCTCACCACTCAGACCAGTGAAAGTATTGCTCACTCCACGCGTGCGCGATGGCATTTCACCCGCCCCTGGATCTGAACACATTTCCAGCCTGAGAAATGATCCCCATGCATAACACATCAGTTGCCAGCGTTACTGGATGCGCAGATAATGTGTCAGCACTGCAACCAGACGGCAGTTGATGGTTGCAGTGCTGACGCATTATCTGCGTATCCAGCAATGCTGGCAACTGTTGTGTTCTGCATGGCGATCATATCAACCTGTATCCCATCAAACACAGCATGAAGATGACGCAATGAAGCGTTGAAACTGGTATTGGCAAACTAAAATATCATAAGCCCGGCTGTAGGTGTTTTTATTTATTTGTCACGACAGGGTAGTCGGTCTGTGCCGTGCGACCTTCTGAGGCGTGTTTGAGCACAGTTTAATTTAGTTCTGCTAGTAGGTGCAGTTTGTCACATGTACGTCACTGTTACAGGGTTCTTGGACATATCTTGGTACGACAACTTAGCAACAACGAAATAATATGTCATAAATGAAGTTTGTGGTATTATGCTGTATACTTTTATTTATTTTTTTTATTTATTACTGCCTAGTACGTTTTATTTATTAGAGTTTTTCATGGTCCTTGTAAATTCTGACATTCGCGCAACGTCGACTGTTTTCTAACTGTCAAAATGTACATCAAGGATATCCACAGAACTGGTAGCATTAGAGCGCATTGTGGATAGCAAACGTCTTTTGGTAGCGCGTGTACGCCATTTATCATCCCCTACGCTGCCCATTAGACGAGGCTCCCTGCTTTTGGTTTTTACTGGCCGTTAATCGGATTACATACTGCCGCAGGGGAAAAAGCATTAGGGGGTTTGTAATAGCACTCTCCGCGCCTTTGCCGTGCGGCTGGGGAAGCTAATCACCCCGCGAATTAGGCCGCCCAATAACAAGAGGGTGTGCACGAGGGCTCGCCGCAAAATTTCGTTGAATCATTAACTTGCTTCCATTCGGCAGAAAATAAAATGCGCCGTTCAGTATAAAAAAACTGAAACAAAATAATCCAGACGAAGTGAGCTATGACTGATCCGTTTACAAATGCGTACCGTCTGTATTGCGAACGTTGAAACATTATCAGTTGCATTCCCAGACCGTACAATTATAGTTCTTGTTATCATACTAAGTTTTACATACCCTGAACGCTCTTCGCTGCGTACTGAAACACTTCGCTCTGTCTTAATTGCTCAGACCACTGCAAATGCTTTCACGGTGTCTTTCACATGAACGCTATAGGTCGTCATCTAATGGAAATTCTTCTGCCACTCTCTTTATGATGTGCTTCTGCGTACTCACACTGTAAGCAACCAGTCGGTGCATAGAAGAGGGTGCTTTGTAATTAAGCTGGCCATTATCTTCCTGTTCCATTCGGAAATGGTTAAAGGGAAAACGACTGTCTGCGTGCTTCCGCACGAGGAACCATGGTTCTCTATTCTCACTTTCGAGTTCCTTAACTCTACGTTGATGGCAACACAATCTTTCCTCAGTCAGCTGGTTCACTAAATTTTCGCTATAGTGTTTCGCGAAGAGACAGCCTTCTTTCGTCCAGGAATTCCCATTTGGACTCACGGCGCATTTCTATAATACTCGCGTGTTGGTGGAACCTATGGCTAACCGATCTAGCAGCATGTTT
Source organism: Schistocerca gregaria (assembly GCF_023897955.1). NCBI lineage: Eukaryota > Metazoa > Arthropoda > Insecta > Orthoptera > Acrididae > Schistocerca > Schistocerca gregaria. The sequence continues at coordinate 1,187,189,264 of NC_064920.1, read as the reverse complement.
CTGAACTGCTTCCATATCTTCTTCAGACCTTTTTTTAGTCATTAGTCTTCTGACTGGTTTGATGTGGCCCGGCACGAATTCCTCTCCTGTGCTAATCTCTTCATCACAGAGTAGCACCTACAATCTACGTCCTCAATTATTTGCTGGATGTATTCCAATCTCTGTTTACCTCGACAGTTTTTACCACCTACAGCTCCCTGCAGTACCATGGAAGTTATTCACTGATGTCTTAACAGATGTCCTATAATCCTGCCCCCTTTTTCATATATTCCTTTTCTCTCCAATTCTGCGGACAACCTCCTCATTCGTTACCTTATCAGTGCATCTAATTTTCAACATTATTTTGTAGCACAACACTGAAATGCCTCTGTTCTCTTCTGTTACGGTTTTCCCACAGTCAATGTTCCACTGCCATACAGTGCTGTGCTCAAAACATACTTTTTCAGAAATTTCTTCCTCAAATTAAGACCTATGTTCGATACCATTAGATTTCTCTTGACCGATAACGTCCTATTTGCCAGTGCTAATCCGCTCTTTAAGACATCTTTGCTCTGCCCAATGTGGGTTATTTTGCTACACAATTAGCAGAATTCCTTAACTTCGTCTACTTCGTGATCACCAATTCTGATGATAAATTTCTCGTTGTTCTCTTTTCTGCTACTACTGATTACTTTCGTCTTTCCTTGGTGTACTCTCAATCCATGTTCTGTACACATTAGACTGTTCATATTGTTCAACACGTACTGTAATTATTCTTCATTTTCGTTGAAGATAGCAATGGCATCAGCAAATCTTAACATTGACATCCTCTCACCTTGAATTTAAATCCCACTCTCTGAACGTTTCTTCTACATGTGTCATTCGTTCTTCAATGTTTAGATTGAACAGCAGGGGCGTAAGATTTCATTTCTGTCTTACATCATTTTTCATCCTACTACTTCGTTCTTAGTCTTCCACTCTTATTGTTCCCTCTTGGTTCTTTACGCTTCCTTCCCTTTCGAAAGTCTTGGAAACATTTGACACTGTCGAACGCTTTTTCCAGGTCAACAGATCCTATGAACGTGCCTTGATTTTTCTGCATTCTTCCATTACCAGCCGCAACTTCAAACTGCCGCTCTGGTTGTTTTACCTTTCCTAAAGCCAAACTGCTCGTCATCTAACACATCATCAATTTTTTCCAGTCTTCTGTATATCAGTACAGTCAATAACCTGGATGTATGAGCTGTTAAGCTGACTCTGCAATAAGTTTCTACCTTGTCGGCTATTGCAGTCTTGAAATCTGTGTGGATAATGTTCCCCTGAAAATCTCATGATGTCACCAGTCTCATACAATGAACACACCGAGAATAATAGTTTTGTTGCCACTTCCCCCAATATCTATCCATTGTGCCTTATTTGCTCTTACGATGCTAATACTCGAACCCCTATCTCTTACCTGTCGACCCCTTTATAGGCAAGTTAAGCTTATTTGAAATTCTGCCAATAAACGGAAATCGACCATTCGCTGTCCTTATAGCCGACAAATACGTGCTCGTTCCATTTCTTGTTGCTTGCACTGTGCTTAGATATTTATTCAAAGTGACTGTGTGAAGCTGCACACCACTAATACTAATTCGAACACATTAGGAATGTTTTTCCTACTCATCTCCGTTAATTTATATTTCTCGTCATTTCGAGCTAGCTACCACTGATCACATCAAATAATATTCCTGTCCAAGTCGTCCTGTATGCTCCTTCAGTCACTGCCCCGTACACTTTAGCCATCAATAAAACATCACGGATTGCTGCTTAACCCACCTGTCCGACCGATTACTGTTACAAGAGCGGTCCTATCACAAACTTCCCTGGACTCTTGTCCCAGGTGAACACTCACCGTCCAGGGCAATGTACCGGGTTCTGTTAGTTAAAAAGTCTTCGAGAACCTATTCCGTATGTTTGGGCCTTTGTTAAGTCTGCGATATGGCACCATATTAAACATATTCTGGAAATATGGCAATATGGTATCTGTCCGTCACCAATTATCGGTGATTCCCAGGACATCGTGCGAGAAAATGGCTAGCCGTTCCTATTTGGTAATACTAAAATGCCACGCCCTTTTCATTTGCAATCACTTGACTTCAGCTACTGTCGCTTGGTACCTATTCCCATCATCCTGTTTTATCAACAGTCTTCCTAGCTAGACCTGCTCCAGCCATTATTTCCTTCCCCTCATTCGTTGAACTTTCTTTTTTTCAGCAACGATTAGAGTTGTAATATGTACCCAACCATTCCATCTCTCCGTTAACGTGATGCAGGATGTTTTCATTCTTTACTTCATCATCCTAGCCGAATTTGAACAGTCTCCCGTAACTCAACATTTCAAAAGACTGAAATGAAGACAGCCAAGAGGAAACTTACGCGATGTGTTACTGTCAGAGTTCAACTCTTGCGCAAGTTGTCGCACATGGTTCCTCGTGTCGTCTTCACTGAAATAATGTAACTGTTCTGCTCAAAGATTAACGTGTGGTTGACAGTAAATTTGATGAAATAGCAGTTTACAGCGACGCTAGAGTAACAGTTGTCAGTTCCTTGAATGGTGACATAGATGCATCAGTGAATACTACCTGCGTCCTAGGAATTTTTTATCATAATTATCCATTGTACATGAAATCAATCGCTCCAGCATGTGATATTTTATTTTATTTTTATTATTTTTTATTGAATGGGCCGTCACCTTGATACCTAGAAGGACCTTTGTTACATCGCGGCTGCGCGGGGTAGCCGAGCTGTCAGGGGCACCTTGTCGTGGTCCACATGGCTTCCCCTATCGGAGGTTCGAGTCCCCCCTCGGGCATGGGTGTGTTTGTTGTCTTAGCGCAAGTTAGTTTAAGTTAGATTAAGTAGTGTGTAGGCTTAGGGATCGATGACCTCAGCAGTTTGGTCCCATAGGACATTACCAAAATATTTACATCGCGGTTAGGAAAAAGTTATACAGATAAGAAAAATCATAATTTTTGTTTCTGCAATATCAAGTGCGCACTAACGACTTCGTTAGCCCCTAGAAGGCAGTTCTGGCAGTAGGTGTTGCTCTGGTCTCATTCCTTCTATAAGCTAATTAGTGCTATTTTATCCATTAGAGCTACAAATTAAAACCACCCACCACCTAATATTACAGAAAAAAACTAATAACAATAACAAGGGGCTAGTAACAGTAAAGAATGAGATAGAAAGTGAACAGAGACCAGAACGGAAATGAGAAGGAAAGAAGTAGATCTGCCCAGCATATAACATCAACGGATATATGGAACGTAAAACATGTTATATATATAACAGACGTTGTCGAATGATAATAATTTGGAATTTTACTTTCCACTTCTCCACAAGGTCAAGATTTATGCCCTCCATGTGTATTCTCTCTGCTTTCTCTCCGTCAGTCGCGGTACACTGTGTTTACTAGAGGGGACGACACACACCAGGGAGTAACAGCGCGATGCTTCACACATAGTATGGTTAGTTATCTCCAAACGGCGCTCTTACTAAAAACTGCTTCGTGTTTCCGCTCGTAAACATTCAAGTAAGACAATGAATATTAGGACAATTTGCTGAGTTTCTGCGGGTTTTAGCGTCTGTGTTGTTCAATAATGAAGCTGAGTTTTCACGCGACGGGCTATTCAATTATCATAAAAATTACATTTGCCCATATGGAAACCCTCATTAACTGCAACAAGACGGACGTCAACATAGGGTTAGCCTGAACGTGTGGGGTGTAATCATTCATGCCAGTAGCATCTTACTGGACAAACACATCAACAAGTTCTCAGACATGGGTTGCTTGACTTGCTTGAGGATGTACCTCTAGACGTCACCCAACAAATGTGGTTTACGTATGATGGGACTCCATCTTCGACTGTAGCTCGATGTCCATTTCCAAACAGATGGACTGCATAGGCCGATCAATGCAAGGCCTGCCAGATCCCCAAATCTGTATCCAATTTTTTGCTTCGGGAACACTTAAAATCCTTTGAGTATTAAACTCCCCTGGCCAGCGTCGATGTTCTGATGGAGTGTATTCAAACTGGATTTGACGAGATATGGAACACACCGGGAGTTCTCCACTACGTACGGCATAGTATGGAACACAGGCTCAGGGAATGCATGTAGTAGGAGATGGCCACTTCGAGCAATACCTATGAATGTGAATGTACTTGGTAAGTGTATGGTTTTTCTGCCATGAACAGTAAGTCATTTATACCTCCCTGAGGAAAGATTTTCAGACCCATAATCAAATGCTATTTTTGTAATCTTCTTAAGTCAATAATCCATATGTATTACAAAAATGTGTGTGTGCATGCATGTTCCTCATCTCCTAAACCACTGGACCGATTTCAACCAAACTTGGTACACATATCATTTACTGACTAGAAAGAATCGCTGCTGTCATAAGAACCATCTACCTGTCAATGGGGTGGGGGTGGAGGTGGGAAATCATTGTAACCCAGGATGCGCAAACTACACTTATTTTATTCATCCGATAGTTGAGAACGAACACTTAGTGACTTTCAACGAATTTGAACCATAATTTCAAACTTTTACAAAACTTTTACTCGCTGAGAACTCGTACAAAATTCTGAAAGAGAAAGAGTTCATCGCTTATTGCATTTTAACTGTTCATGCAATAAAATTGCAGCACAATTTATGACTGTTTAAGTTATTACTTATTTACAACTAACTGTATCCCCGACACATTTTGCAGACAGTATTTACAAACACCGCTAAAAGTATATCAGCAAAATTCTATCATTTTTGATACTTAATTATGAAGATATTACGTCATAAACACTGAAATTCATGAAAAACTGCTGCATCATGTACAACGTTTAAATTTATCCTAATTTGCTGCCTACTGTATGTGCAGCATCCAGTACCTACATATGCTGCTGAATGTACTTACAAAAGCTCATCATTGTAAACACATAGTGCAGGAGATATGATGTGAAATATTGAGATGCGTGAGTAACTGCAGCATCATGTATAACCGTTAGCTTTGTTTAAATTTGTCCTAATTTGCTACCTACTGTATGTGCAGCATCCAGTACCTACATATGCTACTGAATCTACTTACAAAAGCTCATCATTGTACAACACATAGTGCAGGAGATATGATGTGCAATTTGAGATGCGTGAGTAACTGCAGCGTCATGCATAACCGTTAGCTTTGTTACTTCTTACTACAAACTCTATTCGCAACACATTTCGCAAACAGTGCCACGTATTCCACTGGATGTACCTGCAAAATTAAATCGTTGTACGACACACAGTTCAGGAGATACGTCATAAACATCGAACTGTGTGAAAATGAAACCGCAGGGTGAAATTCTCTAGAGATATAGGTCAAATACGTGTACAGATACGTGTGCAATATGTTAAATATACGTGAAATATATTTGAAATGTCATTACGTGGGCAAATCCATGCGTGGAAAGCTTATCCTAAATCCCTTGAGCGATTTCAACCAAATTTGTGTACACATATTAGTTATGACCTGGATAGAAATACTGTAGGAGTAAGAACCTCCAGCTTCCTATTGTGATGAGGGGTTGTAATGTTATGAGAGAAGGGGAGAGGGGAGAAAAGATGGACAGACAGAGGGATGTAGGAGATGGACGGAGAGAGGCGGAAGGAACTAATAGAATGTTTCAGTAAGTCCATACCCGGGCAACGACGGGTACTCAGCTAGTAAATCGATAAATTTTCTCTTACTTTTTTATATACCCTGTATACTGGCATATATTTAGACTTTTTAAATACTCGTATATCTCACACTAGATCTGTATTATGTAACATACAGAGTTATGAAGTTAGAAATGTATATCATTCAACTATGAATAATGTTAACTTAACCGTCTCCTTTCAACTTACCTTTGTAATGATGAGCTGGTGGAGGGAATATGTTGGACGATGGCACTTAACAATGATTTGTTTTCGTAGGCTTTATCGGCAACTCTCTCTTAACACAAACAAAAAATGAACCTAACTGATCACCATCCCCACGCCAAAATCGAAAGGGCTCAGGGCTGGGGACTTCGCTGGCCAAGAACTTTGAACGTATCAGTTGATTCATCTGCCGGCAAATGTTACGTTTAGACGGTGTGTCACCTGACGAATAGAACGTGCATGTGCCCAGTCATGCTGGAAAAGCATACCGTTCCTTGCAGACAAAGGACGTTCGTTTTTAAGTGTCTACGATAACACAACTAGCCCAACAACGAAAATCTATAGAAAATCGCCCTTGAACGAATATCTCCACAACAACACGCGGGATTTAGTCGGACGAACGATTTCAGTTTCGAGCGTTATTGTTACCATCACGACTGAAAGTGGCTTCGAGAGTAAATAGTAGGACCAATCGCCAATTTTCACTTAACCAATGACGAAATGCCAATCTTCTACCTTCATCACATTCTCGAGGGTATTGAATCCGCCACAAACTGTGAAATTGTAAGGATAGAGGCCTTACATACGTAGTCCGACATATTCCTGTGAGTGAAGCATCATTATGTCTAGAAATTGTGGGTGTTATTATTGAAGAACGAATTTTTCTACTAACCGAATAATGTCTTATACTTTAGCCACACTGTTTCTACCGCAAACTCAGATGGAATGTGGTTGCTGGGCACTGCACCAGTCTGATGCAGTTTGGTGGAAATCGGAATTAACAATCTTAAAGCTGGCACTCTATTGTTAGGAATTCGTCTACTGCATACTCTACAAGCAGCAGAAGCGTTTCCATTACACAAACCTTACACAAATACTCTGTCACCATATGCAGAATTTGTAAATACTTGCACCATGCTTAAACGACGCAATAGAATTGATCAACAAATCATAATCATAGTTCAAAATTTCTGTTAAGTAAATTCAGTCGCAAATTCGATTTTAAAACAGATATCGTAGCGACTAGCAATTTAAATTATTCACTGGAATGTACCGGAGTGTTAGTGTGATCAAAAAATCGACTCACCTGTGGCAACTGGGATTAAATATTGGTCAGCAACCTCACGTCTTTCCCGCATCAGACACACAAGACACTCATCTGCTGATGTATTGCCCGTCGACCGTATTGCCTGTGAGATTCTTCTCCTTGTGGCAAGGGACATTGTTATCTAGACATTGAATGACGATAATAGAACGCGGACAGGCAAAGGCTACAGACAATGAAAAGTCTCTTTAGAGCCTAGACATATTGTAACCAAACAGAACATGATTTGAAGTAGCCTTGTTACATAAATTACTGACAATACCAGTCCTCCGGCTCACCGTCTGGACATCATTCGGGTGAAGTTGAGTACCCACACGGTGAATAGTTTTCAGTCTACACTAGCTCAAGTAGCGAAAGTTTAATTACAGCTACACTGTGAAGCAGTAGTCAGCTCAATTAAGTTTATATCACTCTCTCCTTTTTTCTGGCACTGGAAAGGGCAGTGTTTGTGGGTGTTCTGCGCGCTCTATCTCCCACGAAAAAAATATCGGTTACAAGACGACAGACGACAAATAAACCATAGCAAATGTAGTGTCAACGTGTGAGGTGAAAATTAAGCTCTAACCGGTTGCGTCTCTATAACCAATAAAAACGGAACACATGTTGTACGAAGTATTTCATTCGAATTTGTTCACACTACCACATATTAAAATATTTACTATTTCTGCTAAACTGCTGTATAGCCCTACGCTATTATTTGTTTAAAGATAAACTGCCTAACAAGCAAAATTAAGTGCCCAGAACGAGACGGCGAAACGAAAAGAAACTTCAGTGGTTGAGAGGATAAGTGATATTTCAGTGATTACAAAAATCGATTAAAATCTACCAAAAACTTGGCAGTTTGAATCCAATTGTCAGTATGACGTTTCACCCCGTCTGGCCTGGACGCATATGCCAATTCATATGGGAAGAGTGTGACAAAGCTGTTACATCTTCTGTTGTGGCAAATTGGCCCAAAACTGTTGTAACTCATCCTTGACATCCTGGATACTGACACTAACAATAACTTGATGACCGTTATGGTTACACACGTTCCATCGGGAACAGATTTACGGATCTTGCTGAGCTCAGGAACACCTCCATACTACAGAGACAAAATGGTTCAAATGGCTCTGAGCACTACGCGACTTAACTTCTGAGGTCATCAGTCGCCTAGAACTTAGAACTAATTAAACGTAACTAACCGAAGGACATCACACACACCCATGCCCGAGGCAGGATTCGAACCTGCGACCGTAGCGGTCGCTCGGTTCCAGATTGCAGGGCCTAGAACCGCACGGCCACTCCGGCTGGCCTACAGAGAGAGCTCGTAGAGACACGAGCCAAGTGTGAACCAGCCCAGTCCTTCTGAAAATGGCTCCACGATACAGACGCATCAGAAGTGACGCATGAGGGCGCAAGATATCGCCTGAGTGCTCTCGATCACTATCGTGACAACAACGACATAGAGTCATACCTGACGGCACCCTGCACCACCGTGTCTGAGGTAACACCGCTTGCGTCTCCAAAACAACGGGACCACAGGACCTTTCCCTGGGTTGCCACCATATCAGTCTATGATGGTCATTCGGAGTACTGCAGAACTTCTATTCATCGCTGGAAACAATGCGACACCATTCGTCAGTAGTCGATGCTTCCATGCCACGGCATCACTCCAAACGGCAGCCTACGCATTCCCCTGTCCGACTACTCCTGCTTTCAGACCAGCAGTGAGGCCTAACAGACTGTTGCGGAGATCCATTAGTTATTCTTGGATGGCAGGTGCACATGTGAACTGGTTACAATGTGCGTTGTGCGCAATACGGCAATATTTCCTTGTTGTGGTCAGAAGTCCAGCGCAACCTTGATGTCTGGTATGCATACGCTCACGTTCCCATGCAGTCCAATTTAGGGCCACTGTCACATCCGTATGTGCCACCAATCTGCGTCTGGCACGAGTAGCACCTACAATCTACGTCCTCAATTATTTGCTGGATGTATTCCAATCTCTGTTTACCTCGACAGTTTTTACCACCTACAGCTCCCTGCAGTACCATGGAAGTTATTCACTGATGTCTTAACAGATGTCCTATAATCCTGCCCCCTTTTTCATATATTCCTTTTCTCTCCAATTCTGCGGACAACCTCCTCATTCGTTACCTTATCAGTGCATCTAATTTTCAACATTATTTTGTAGCACAACACTGAAATGCCTCTGTTCTCTTCTGTTACGGTTTTCCCACAGTCAATGTTCCACTGCCATACAGTGCTGTGCTCAAAACATACTTTTTCAGAAATTTCTTCCTCAAATTAAGACCTATGTTCGATACCATTAGATTTCTCTTGACCGATAACGTCCTATTTGCCAGTGCTAATCCGCTCTTTAAGACATCTTTGCTCTGCCCAATGTGGGTTATTTTGCTACACAATTAGCAGAATTCCTTAACTTCGTCTACTTCGTGATCACCAATTCTGATGATAAATTTCTCGTTGTTCTCTTTTCTGCTACTACTGATTACTTTCGTCTTTCCTTGGTGTACTCTCAATCCATGTTCTGTACACATTAGACTGTTCATATTGTTCAACACGTACTGTAATTATTCTTCATTTTCGTTGAAGATAGCAATGGCATCAGCAAATCTTAACATTGACATCCTCTCACCTTGAATTTAAATCCCACTCTCTGAACGTTTCTTCTACATGCGTCATTCGTTCTTCAATGTTTAGATTGAACAGCAGGGGCGTAAGATTTCATTTCTGTCTTACATCATTTTTCATCCTACTACTTCGTTCTTAGTCTTCCACTCTTATTGTTCCCTCTTGGTTCTTTACGCTTCCTTCCCTTTCGAAAGTCTTGGAAACATTTGACACTGTCGAACGCTTTTTCCAGGTCAACAGATCCTATGAACGTGCCTTGATTTTTCTGCATTCTTCCATTACCAGCCGCAACTTCAAACTGCCGCTCTGGTTGTTTTACCTTTCCTAAAGCCAAACTGCTCGTCATCTAACACATCATCAATTTTTTCCAGTCTTCTGTATATCAGTACAGTCAATAACCTGGATGTATGAGCTGTTAAGCTGACTCTGCAATAAGTTTCTACCTTGTCGGCTATTGCAGTCTTGAAATCTGTGTGGATAATGTTCCCCTGAAAATCTCATGATGTCACCAGTCTCATACAATGAACACACCGAGAATAATAGTTTTGTTGCCACTTCCCCCAATATCTATCCATTGTGCCTTATTTGCTCTTACGATGCTAATACTCGAACCCCTATCTCTTACCTGTCGACCCCTTTATAGGCAAGTTAAGCTTATTTGAAATTCTGCCAATAAACGGAAATCGACCATTCGCTGTCCTTATAGCCGACAAATACGTGCTCGTTCCATTTCTTGTTGCTTGCACTGTGCTTAGATATTTATTCAAAGTGACTGTGTGAAGCTGCACACCACTAATACTAATTCGAACACATTAGGAATGTTTTTCCTACTCATCTCCGTTAATTTATATTTCTCGTCATTTCGAGCTAGCTACCACTGATCACATCAAATAATATTCCTGTCCAAGTCGTCCTGTATGCTCCTTCAGTCACTGCCCCGTACACTTTAGCCATCAATAAAACATCACGGATTGCTGCTTAACCCACCTGTCCGACCGATTACTGTTACAAGAGCGGTCCTATCACAAACTTCCCTGGACTCTTGTCCCAGGTGAACACTCACCGTCCAGGGCAATGTACCGGGTTCTGTTAGTTAAAAAGTCTTCGAGAACCTATTCCGTATGTTTGGGCCTTTGTTAAGTCTGCGATATGGCACCATATTAAACATATTCTGGAAATATGGCAATATGGTATCTGTCCGTCACCAATTATCGGTGATTCCCAGGACATCGTGCGAGAAAATGGCTAGCCGTTCCTATTTGGTAATACTAAAATGCCACGCCCTTTTCATTTGCAATCACTTGACTTCAGCTACTGTCGCTTGGTACCTATTCCCATCATCCTGTTTTATCAACAGTCTTCCTAGCTAGACCTGCTCCAGCCATTATTTCCTTCCCCTCATTCGTTGAACTTTCTTTTTTTCAGCAACGATTAGAGTTGTAATATGTACCCAACCATTCCATCTCTCCGTTAACGTGATGCAGGATGTTTTCATTCTTTACTTCATCATCCTAGCCGAATTTGAACAGTCTCCCGTAACTCAACATTTCAAAAGACTGAAATGAAGACAGCCAAGAGGAAACTTACGCGATGTGTTACTGTCAGAGTTCAACTCTTGCGCAAGTTGTCGCACATGGTTCCTCGTGTCGTCTTCACTGAAATAATGTAACTGTTCTGCTCAAAGATTAACGTGTGGTTGACAGTAAATTTGATGAAATAGCAGTTTACAGCGACGCTAGAGTAACAGTTGTCAGTTCCTTGAATGGTGACATAGATGCATCAGTGAATACTACCTGCGTCCTAGGAATTTTTTATCATAATTATCCATTGTACATGAAATCAATCGCTCCAGCATGTGATATTTTATTTTATTTTTATTATTTTTTATTGAATGGGCCGTCACCTTGATACCTAGAAGGACCTTTGTTACATCGCGGCTGCGCGGGGTAGCCGAGCTGTCAGGGGCACCTTGTCGTGGTCCACATGGCTTCCCCTATCGGAGGTTCGAGTCCCCCCTCGGGCATGGGTGTGTTTGTTGTCTTAGCGCAAGTTAGTTTAAGTTAGATTAAGTAGTGTGTAGGCTTAGGGATCGATGACCTCAGCAGTTTGGTCCCATAGGACATTACCAAAATATTTACATCGCGGTTAGGAAAAAGTTATACAGATAAGAAAAATCATAATTTTTGTTTCTGCAATATCAAGTGCGCACTAACGACTTCGTTAGCCCCTAGAAGGCAGTTCTGGCAGTAGGTGTTGCTCTGGTCTTATTCCTTCTATAAGCTAATTAGTGCTATTTTATCCATTAGAGCTACAAATTAAAACCACCCACCACCTAATATTACAGAAAAAAACTAATAACAATAACAAGGGGCTAGTAACAGTAAAGAATGAGGTAGAAAGTGAACAGAGACCAGAACGGAAATGAGAAGGAAAGAAGTAGATCTGCCCAGCATATAACATCAACGGATATATGGAACGTAAAACATGTTATATATATAACAGACGTTGTCGAATGATAATAATTTGGAATTTTGCTTTCCACTTCTCCACAAGGTCAAGATTTATGCCCTCCATGTGTATTCTCTCTGCTTTCTCTCCGTCAGTCGCGGTACACTGTGTTTACTAGAGGGGACGACACACACCAGGGAGTAACAGCGCGATGCTTCACACATAGTATGGTTAGTTATCTCCAAACGGCGCTCTTACTAAAAACTGCTTCGTGTTTCCGCTCGTAAACATTCAAGTAAGACAATGAATATTAGGACAATTTGCTGAGTTTCTGCGGGTTTTAGCGTCTGTGTTGTTCAATAATGAAGCTGAGTTTTCACGCGACGGGCTATTCAATTATCATAAAAATTACATTTGCCCATATGGAAACCCTCATTAACTGCAACAAGACGGACGTCAACATAGGGTTAGCCTGAACGTGTGGGGTGTAATCATTCATGCCAGTAGCATCTTACTGGACAAACACATCAACAAGTTCTCAGACATGGGTTGCTTGACTTGCTTGAGGATGTACCTCTAGACGTCACCCAACAAATGTGGTTTACGTATGATGGGACTCCATCTTCGACTGTAGCTCGATGTCCATTTCCAAACAGATGGACTGCATAGGCCGATCAATGCAAGGCCTGCCAGATCCCCAAATCTGTATCCAATTTTTTGCTTCGGGAACACTTAAAATCCTTTGAGTATTAAACTCCCCTGGCCAGCGTCGATGTTCTGATGGAGTGTATTCAAACTGGATTTGACGAGATATGGAACACACCGGGAGTTCTCCACTACGTACGGCATAGTATGGAACACAGGCTCAGGGAATGCATGTAGTAGGAGATGGCCACTTCGAGCAATACCTATGAATGTGAATGTACTTGGTAAGTGTATGGTTTTTCTGCCATGAACAGTAAGTCATTTATACCTCCCTGAGGAAAGATTTTCAGACCCATAATCAAATGCTATTTTTGTAATCTTCTTAAGTCAATAATCCATATGTATTACAAAAATGTGTGTGTGCATGCATGTTCCTCATCTCCTAAACCACTGGACCGATTTCAACCAAACTTGGTACACATATCATTTACTGACTAGAAAGAATCGCTGCTGTCATGAGAACCATCTACCTGTCAATGGGGTGGGGGTGGAGGTGGGAAATCATTGTAACCCAGGATGCGCAAACTACACTTATTTTATTCATCCGATAGTTGAGAACGAACACTTAGTGACTTTCAACGAATTTGAACCATAATTTCAAACTTTTACAAAACTTTTACTCGCTGAGAACTCGTACAAAATTCTGAAAGAGAAAGAGTTCATCGCTTATTGCATTTTAACTGTTCATGCAATAAAATTGCAGCACAATTTATGACTGTTTAAGTTATTACTTATTTACAACTAACTGTATCCCCGACACATTTTGCAGACAGTATTTACAAACACCGCTAAAAGTATATCAGCAAAATTCTATCATTTTTGATACTTAATTATGAAGATATTACGTCATAAACACTGAAATTCATGAAAAACTGCTGCATCATGTACAACGTTTAAATTTATCCTAATTTGCTGCCTACTGTATGTGCAGCATCCAGTACCTACATATGCTGCTGAATGTACTTACAAAAGCTCATCATTGTAAACACATAGTGCAGGAGATATGATGTGAAATATTGAGATGCGTGAGTAACTGCAGCATCATGTATAACCGTTAGCTTTGTTTAAATTTGTCCTAATTTGCTACCTACTGTATGTGCAGCATCCAGTACCTACATATGCTACTGAATCTACTTACAAAAGCTCATCATTGTACAACACATAGTGCAGGAGATATGATGTGCAATTTGAGATGCGTGAGTAACTGCAGCGTCATGCATAACCGTTAGCTTTGTTACTTCTTACTACAAACTCTATTCGCAACACATTTCGCAAACAGTGCCACGTATTCCACTGGATGTACCTGCAAAATTAAATCGTTGTACGACACACAGTTCAGGAGATACGTCATAAACATCGAACTGTGTGAAAATGAAACCGCAGGGTGAAATTCTCTAGAGATATAGGTCAAATACGTGTACAGATACGTGTGCAATATGTTAAATATACGTGAAATATATTTGAAATGTCATTACGTGGGCAAATCCATGCGTGGAAAGCTTATCCTAAATCCCTTGAGCGATTTCAACCAAATTTGTGTACACATATTAGTTATGACCTGGATAGAAATACTGTAGGAGTAAGAACCTCCAGCTTCCTATTGTGATGAGGGGTTGTAATGTTATGAGAGAAGGGGAGAGGGGAGAAAATATGGACAGACAGAGGGATGTAGGAGATGGACGGAGAGAGGCGGAAGGAACTAATAGAATGTTTCAGTAAGTCCATACCCGGGCAACGACGGGTACTCAGCTAGTAAATCGATAAATTTTCTCTTACTTTTTTATATACCCTGTATACTGGCATATATTTAGACTTTTTAAATACTCGTATATCTCACACTAGATCTGTATTATGTAACATACAGAGTTATGACGTTAGAAATGTATATCATTCAACTATGAATAATGTTAACTTAACCGTCTCCTTTCAACTTACCTTTGTAATGATGAGCTGGTGGAGGGAATATGTTGGACGATGGCACTTAACAATGATTTGTTTTCGTAGGCTTTATCGGCAACTCTCTCTTAACACAAACAAAAAATGAACCTAACTGATCACCATCCCCACGCCAAAATCGAAAGGGCTCAGGGCTGGGGACTTCGCTGGCCAAGAACTTTGAACGTATCAGTTGATTCATCTGCCGGCAAATGTTACGTTTAGACGGTGTGTCACCTGACGAATAGAACGTGCATGTGCCCAGTCATGCTGGAAAAGCATACCGTTCCTTGCAGACAAAGGACGTTCGTTTTTAAGTGTCTACGATAACACAACTAGCCCAACAACGAAAATCTATAGAAAATCGCCCTTGAACGAATATCTCCACAACAACACGCGGGATTTAGTCGGACGAACGATTTCAGTTTCGAGCGTTATTGTTACCATCACGACTGAAAGTGGCTTCGAGAGTAAATAGTAGGACCAATCGCCAATTTTCACTTAACCAATGACGAAATGCCAATCTTCTACCTTCATCACATTCTCGAGGGTATTGAATCCGCCACAAACTGTGAAATTGTAAGGATAGAGGCCTTACATACGTAGTCCGACATATTCCTGTGAGTGAAGCATCATTATGTCTAGAAATTGTGGGTGTTATTATTGAAGAACGAATTTTTCTACTAACCGAATAATGTCTTATACTTTAGCCACACTGTTTCTACCGCAAACTCAGATGGAATGTGGTTGCTGGGCACTGCACCAGTCTGATGCAGTTTGGTGGAAATCGGAATTAACAATCTTAAAGCTGGCACTCTATTGTTAGGAATTCGTCTACTGCATACTCTACAAGCAGCAGAAGCGTTTCCATTACACAAACCTTACACAAATACTCTGTCACCATATGCAGAATTTGTAAATACTTGCACCATGCTTAAACGACGCAATAGAATTGATCAACAAATCATAATCATAGTTCAAAATTTCTGTTAAGTAAATTCAGTCGCAAATTCGATTTTAAAACAGATATCGTAGCGACTAGCAATTTAAATTATTCACTGGAATGTACCGGAGTGTTAGTGTGATCAAAAAATCGACTCACCTGTGGCAACTGGGATTAAATATTGGTCAGCAACCTCACGTCTTTCCCGCATCAGACACACAAGACACTCATCTGCTGATGTATTGCCCGTCGACCGTATTGCCTGTGAGATTCTTCTCCTTGTGGCAAGGGACATTGTTATCTAGACATTGAATGACGATAATAGAACGCGGACAGGCAAAGGCTACAGACAATGAAAAGTCTCTTTAGAGCCTAGACATATTGTAACCAAACAGAACATGATTTGAAGTAGCCTTGTTACATAAATTACTGACAATACCAGTCCTCCGGCTCACCGTCTGGACATCATTCGGGTGAAGTTGAGTACCCACACGGTGAATAGTTTTCAGTCTACACTAGCTCAAGTAGCGAAAGTTTAATTACAGCTACACTGTGAAGCAGTAGTCAGCTCAATTAAGTTTATATCACTCTCTCCTTTTTTCTGGCACTGGAAAGGGCAGTGTTTGTGGGTGTTCTGCGCGCTCTATCTCCCACGAAAAAAATATCGGTTACAAGACGACAGACGACAAATAAACCATAGCAAATGTAGTGTCAACGTGTGAGGTGAAAATTAAGCTCTAACCGGTTGCGTCTCTATAACCAATAAAAACGGAACACATGTTGTACGAAGTATTTCATTCGAATTTGTTCACACTACCACATATTAAAATATTTACTATTTCTGCTAAACTGCTGTATAGCCCTACGCTATTATTTGTTTAAAGATAAACTGCCTAACAAGCAAAATTAAGTGCCCAGAACGAGACGGCGAAACGAAAAGAAACTTCAGTGGTTGAGAGGATAAGTGATATTTCAGTGATTACAAAAATCGATTAAAATCTACCAAAAACTTGGCAGTTTGAATCCAATTGTCAGTATGACGTTTCACCCCGTCTGGCCTGGACGCATATGCCAATTCATATGGGAAGAGTGTGACAAAGCTGTTACATCTTCTGTTGTGGCAAATTGGCCCAAAACTGTTGTAACTCATCCTTGACATCCTGGATACTGACACTAACAATAACTTGATGACCGTTATGGTTACACACGTTCCATCGGGAACAGATTTACGGATCTTGCTGAGCTCAGGAACACCTCCATACTACAGAGACAAAATGGTTCAAATGGCTCTGAGCACTACGCGACTTAACTTCTGAGGTCATCAGTCGCCTAGAACTTAGAACTAATTAAACGTAACTAACCGAAGGACATCACACACACCCATGCCCGAGGCAGGATTCGAACCTGCGACCGTAGCGGTCGCTCGGTTCCAGATTGCAGGGCCTAGAACCGCACGGCCACTCCGGCTGGCCTACAGAGAGAGCTCGTAGAGACACGAGCCAAGTGTGAACCAGCCCAGTCCTTCTGAAAATGGCTCCACGATACAGACGCATCAGAAGTGACGCATGAGGGCGCAAGATATCGCCTGAGTGCTCTCGATCACTATCGTGACAACAACGACATAGAGTCATACCTGACGGCACCCTGCACCACCGTGTCTGAGGTAACACCGCTTGCGTCTCCAAAACAACGGGACCACAGGACCTTTCCCTGGGTTGCCACCATATCAGTCTATGATGGTCATTCGGAGTACTGCAGAACTTCTATTCATCGCTGGAAACAATGCGACACCATTCGTCAGTAGTCGATGCTTCCATGCCACGGCATCACTCCAAACGGCAGCCTACGCATTCCCCTGTCCGACTACTCCTGCTTTCAGACCAGCAGTGAGGCCTAACAGACTGTTGCGGAGATCCATTAGTTATTCTTGGATGGCAGGTGCACATGTGAACTGGTTACAATGTGCGTTGTGCGCAATACGGCAATATTTCCTTGTTGTGGTCAGAAGTCCAGCGCAACCTTGATGTCTGGTATGCATACGCTCACGTTCCCATGCAGTCCAATTTAGGGCCACTGTCACATCCGTATGTGCCACCAATCTGCGTCTGGCACGATTGGAACACCCGCCCGGACACTTTATGAAGCTCCTATCAATTTGTCAGGTCTGATAACGCTGTCCCCCATGAATGTGTGACATTTCTGTGTCCTTGAAAGAGATCATTCAGCAGTTAACGCCCTTATATACCTTACCAGGCCTGCTAGAAACACTAAAACGAAAGATGCTATTGCCTTCTTGTGGCCGTTCTACCTGGCACAGAGAACTGCAACCCTAATCATTCAGATATCCGCTGACGATGTATACACCTACAAAGTTACACTGACATAAGGTCATATCTTCTGGATGCACTACTACATTTGTCAGGCAGTGTACATAAATCTCATGTTTTAAAAAATAGTACAGCGGTTGTTGATGTAAAAATATGAAGAAATTATAGATGGAAGTGGAAGTAAAGCTCCGCTATTACTTTACAATGACCTTTACACATCAAAAGAGGCCAAAACATATAACATACGTGTAAGGCAGAGATGCTAAATGCTTGAATCAACTCCGGTAGAATCTGTAAACCAGTGAATGTGTTCAAGACAAATGCAATGCACTCGAAGAAAGTACACAACGGAGATGTACGCTTCTGTAGGTATGTTACACAAGACCCAAAATACTGGGTGCCCACTCACACCTCCCTGATTTCAAAGACCCCGGAAAACAAACGATAGAGAATACGACAGTAAAAAGCGCATCACACTGTAGAGCACCTCAAACAGTTTATGTATCTATCATCAATACACTCCTACATGTGAACTTGGAGAGTGAAGAATATCGAGTCTATATTCAGTTTCTTGCCAAGGTCTTTGTAACATTTCCTCTGCAGTCGCGTTAGTGATACTATGTCGCAACATAGGAATATCGTCCACTTTGGTCGCATACACGTGGTCCTTCACGAATTCCCACGTGAAGAAATCAAGCGGCGTAATTTCGGGTGGGCGTGGTGGCCAGGCAAAGGGCCCTCCGCGTCCCATCCAAAGACTGGGAAATTTCCTGTCCAGGAACTTGCGCACAGCCGTTGATCAGTGCGGCGGAGCGCCATCTTGTTGAGAAATGATGTTGGGTAGCAAGTCTTGTATCTGCTCCAACATGTCCAGATACACTGACCCATTCACTGTTTGTTCCGCAAAGAAGAACGGTCCAGCAATCCTGTCGTGCATTAGCCCGCACCAGACCTTCAGTTTAGGGCTATCACGAACATGTTCAATGGTAACGTATGGATTCTGCGAATCCCAAATCCGAACATTATGCCTATTGACCCTTCCCGATAGATGAAAGGTTGCCTCATCTGAAAATAAGCACCTTTCCAGGAAGCTGGCATCCATATCAATACGTTGAAGCATACTCGCAGCAAATTGTTGTCAGCATGGTTTGTCATTCGACATCAGATGCTGCAGAATTTGTTCTTTCTAATGGTTCAAATGGCTCTGAACGCTGTGGGACTTAACATCTGTGGTCATCAGTCCCCTACAACTGAGAACTACTTAAACCTAACTAACCTAAGGACATCACACACATCCATGCCCGAGGCAGGATTCGAACCTGCGACCGTAGCGGTCACGCGGTTCCAGACTGAAGCGCCTAGAACCGCACGGCCACAACGGCTGGCGCACTTTCTAAGCACACGTACGAAGACGCTGGTGAACTACACGATGCAATGTTGATCGAGGTACATCACGTTGCCCAACTGCTTGACGAATTGACTTACGTGGGCTTCTGAGAAACGTTTGTCTGATGTCTTCCACTGTCTCTTCTGAAACTCTGTAACGTGCACCGCCAGAATGTTTCACAACACTTCCCGTTGTCAGAAACTTCCTATACCATTCCTTAATTGTTTTCACATCAGGTGGATTACAGTCATGCACACGAGATAATTTCTTGGAACAGAAATCCCCGATTTTGTTTCTGCAAACCACAATACTGATCACGCGCGCTGGTGTGGAGTCACCGTTTTCACTTCATGCGACCATGCTGCACTCTGGCGACGATACTTGGCACTTCTGACGCGGGAATATGAATTCTTTGAGATGCTCTACAGTCTACAGCGTCGTGCATTTTTCACTGTCGTATCTACTGTGGTTTACCTCTCCTGGGTCCTTGAAATCAGGGAGGTTTGAGTGGGACACCCTGTATTTCTTGTTAATACGTCCCTGAAAGCACTAAGTAATCATAGTAATCAACCTAAAACGTTCTAGATATATCGACACCGTTGGTTTTCCATGAGAAATACAACTGAGATAAGCACCTCAACCGCCAACTGTCCGGCCGCGGTGGCCTAGCGATTCTAGGCACTTCAGTCCGGAGCCGCGCTGCTGCTACGGTCGCAGGTTCGAATCCTGCCTTGGGCATCGATGTGTGTGATGTCCTTAGGCTACTTAGGTTTAAGTAGTTCTACGTCTAGGGGACTGGTGACCTCAGATGTTGAGTCCCATAGTCCTTAGAGGCATTGTGAACCGCCAACTGTATGGCAGTGCGTACAAAAAAAGGTCAGTAGCAGAGGCAGTCAGCATGGCGCTACAAGAACCTGCGTCTGGCAGTCGCCTCTTCCCCATGCTATCTCCCTTGTTCACCCCACCGCGTAACTCTATCTCACACCCCTGTGATCACTGAAATTATATTGCGGACACCGATTATTAGCAATCTACGTGCGAGTTAGAGAGGAGCGGAGGGAGAGACGGGGTGCCGAGTACAAGAGTGACAGCTGGGGAGGAATAGTTACGAACGGTAAATTGGTGGATGGCGAGCCCTGCCGTGTTCACATCTTCCAAGCTGACGAATATTCAGCAGTAAAGTGAGGTGGGTGCGAAAAAATGTGTGTGAAATTTTATCGGGCTTAACTGCTAAGGTCATCAGTCCCTAAGCTTACACACTAGTTAACCTAAATTATCCTAAGGACAAACACACACACACACCCATGCCCGAGGGAGGACTCGAACCTCCGCCGGGACCAGCCGCACAGTCCATGACTGCAGCGCCTAAGACCGCTCGGCTAATAACGTGCGGCAGTAAAGTGAGGTCACAGGCTTCACAGACACAGAGCCTATCTCATTAATTCCTCCTCGTTAGGAGGTTATTAGTAAAACAAAGTCCTTAGTACCTCGTAAGAATCTATTTTCTTGTGGGGTGTAATTTTTTTAAATGAACACTTAGAATTACTTCATTCGCGACAGCTAGTTTCTCGGAATGCGTAATATCGAGCGACGTCGCACAGAAGTTACGTAATATGCTCCCAGTAGTGTGGCAAGAACAACGCGTAATGGCATCTCTAACAGAAATGCGACACAGCCATAACAGATACGGTAGCAAAAATCACAAATGTGAAACTAGTTTGCCGGCCGGTGTCGCCGTGCGGTTCTAGGCGCTTCAGTCTGGAACCGCGTGACCGCTACGGACGCAGGTTCGAATCCTGCCTCGGGCATGGATGTGTGTGATGTCCTTAGGTTAGTTAGGTTTAAGTAGTGCTAAGTTCTAGGGGACTGATGACCACAGATGTTAGGTCCCATCGTGCTCAGAGCAATTTGAAACAATTTTTGAAAATAGTTTTCATTCATTTCACTGAGAATGGCTTCGGTTAAAAGCGCCCGTAACCAAGTAAACAGTTTGGAAAGATGAGACAATATTAAACTGCGGTTACTTTATAAATGCTGCGTGAACACAGAGAAACGTTTACAATTGATAAATGTTCATTTTGTAGTCGTCAATATAAGGTAATTCAATATTGTGTCAGTCAAACTCAAGCTTTTCCCTAAACCAATAAAATTAAAGAACAAGAAGGTATCAAATGTAAAGTGTCATGTATAATATCTTACACAAAGTCTAGTGAAATTACAAATACATGTATAAAAATATCCAGGATGTCATCTTCAGTTGTACAGTAATCGCAAGTCGGAGAGGGTATTAGCTTCAGCGTGCGTTTTCTCTTATTGGAAGCCACTGGCGCTACTCTTGATCTATTGATGGTGACAATTTCCCCTTAATATGTGCCCAGTGTTGTGGTTGGCAGGAGAGCCAACCGGGTTACTAAAGGAGGCCGAAAGGCACGCGTTTTAGCTCACGCAGGCTGGCGTGAGGTCTGGAACATGACAAGGGAATTAGAATTGAGAATAACGGACGTAGCTGGTGGAATACTTAACTTTAATCCATTAATGAAGAACGTCGCTCTTTATGTACATGATTCACAATATCAATAGTACGGATACTGGCGCCTTGCTAGGTCGTAGCAAAAAACGTAGCTGAAGGCTATGATAACTATCGTCTCGGCAAATGAGAGCGTAGAAGTCAGTGAACCATCGCTAGCAAAGTCGGCTGTACAACTGGGGCGAGTGCTAGGGAGTCTCTCTAGACTAGACCTGCCGTGTGGCGGCGCTCCGTCTGCAATCACCGATTGTGGCGACACACGGGTCCGACGTATACTAACGGACCGCGGTCGATTTAAAGGCTACCACCTAGCAAGTGTGGTGTCTGGCGGTGACACCACACCCAGCATCAAGTTGCTTCGAAGGTTTTGTCCTCATTACGTAACGATGACCATTCTTCCGATTATAAGCAGTTTTAAGAAACCATACGACGCGAACTGTGTGCCCACCAGCAAGTTCCGTCGACGTTATTGCTCTCATTACATAACGATGATCATTCTTCTTTTGCCTTAACAGGAGACCGTCGGTAATAATCACTGTACGGAGAGTATATGCGAGTTATATGCTGATATGGTTCGATCTTCACTGGAAAGAAATCAACTTATGACATGTCTAAGGATGCCCTGAACTAGATATTCTGCAGTTTTATCTGATGGAGCTCTCACAGGCAACAGAAGAGCACTAATCGTATCAACATATGTCAGAACAATGTCTTTTTGTGACTATTGCCTATACAGGGTGTTACAAAAAGGTACAGCCAAACTGTCAGGAAACATTCCTCACACACACACAACTTACTTTCCATGTAAGAGCTCATTTTATTACTTCTCTTCAAATCACATTAATCATGGAATGGAAACACACAGCAACAGAACGTACCACCGTGACTTCAAACACTTTGTTACAGGAAATGTTCAAAATGTCCTCCGTTAGCGAGGGTACATGCATCCAACCTCCGTCGCATGGAATCCCTGGTGCTCTGATGCAGCCCTGGAGAATGGCGTATTGAATCACAGCCGTCCACAACACGAGCACAAAGAGTATCTACATTTGGTACCGGGGTTGCGTAGACAAGAGCTTTCAAATGCCCCAATAAATGAAAGTCAAGAAGGTTGAGGTTAGGAGAGCGTGGAGGCCATGGAATCGAGGAAGTACAGTAAATACTGGCGAAACTAAAATGAGTTCTAACACGGAAATTAAGCATTTCCGCACACATGTCTACATAACATCTTTTCTTTATTTGTGTGTGAGGAATGTTTCCTGAAAGTCTGGTCGTACCTTTTTGTAACACCCTGTACTATGGCCTGTAAGATAGTATGGATGATTCTGCGTTTACCAATAATAATACTCCATGTTCATGTACCTCTTCGTGGAATACTACTTCTATATGTTGCAACTGTAAACAGATTTCAAAGTAAAGTGCGTTAATACATCTCTTGAAATGAAATCACACATGGCGTGCTAAATATGGTCTCTTAAGTCTTTGTCAATTTGGTTCCGTTCCTAAATGCACAGACGTTCATCTTACGTAATTTTAAAACGTTGGTGGTTCAAATGGCTCTGAGCACTACGTGACTAAATTTCTGAGGTCATCAGTCCCCTAGAACTTAGAACTACTTAAACCTAACTAACCTAAGGACACCACACACATCCATGCCCGAGGTAGGATTCGAACCTGCGACCGTAGCGGTCTCGCAGTTCCAGACTGAAGCGCCTAGAACCGCTCGGCTACACCGGCAGGCTAAACCGTTGATCAGAGGTGAAGTACGGATCTATCTAATCCTTTGTGTGTGGCAGTATGCCTAATCTCTAGAATCAAGCTGATTTCATTTGTTTGTATCCTTTTAGGAGGTGCAATTTTACAAACGTATGCGTGTGGCGTTTCCATTGTTCTTGTTCTAGATGCTGACGATGATGAAGGGGGTACTGTGCATGGCAACGCGGACATTAGGCCTACATCGTCGATTCCCACAGTTGGCTAAGTGTTTCACTCATTGCCCTGCTGCGAGCACACTGCATGCATAATAATTCCGTACACTACATTTCCACGATTTTTCTACGTGATTTGTTTGTGTGCTTGCATGCTGGCTAGTAATGGGCTATTAAATACCACACAGACTTAAATACGAATAAACAAATTTTCCTTTTATACCACTCATATGACCTGTGAGACACTTAAATTTAGGTGTTTTAGATACACGGTTACTAATTCGAAACAGAATTATTTCAGGAAAACTTATCTGCATTTTGAAGTGCTGACTGTTTAATAATGAGTATGCCAGGTCCTTTTTTTTCTTCTATTCGTATAGCTGAAGACGGCACTGTTCTTATTTAACTGAGTCGCATTATTTACGATGAATTTCATTAGCGATTAAACTTACTGTGGAACAGAAGTCAAAATGTTTGACTTTCGGACAAGCGTCTCCTAGGGTGAACACGAATTATTCTCACTGCTCGATGACGCTTCATCCGTCCATTCTGTCTAAGATGTCAGTTACCCCAAAACATTATGCTATAAGACGTTAATGAGTGGTTATCTTCAGCCCGAAGGTCGCAGTTGTTGTTGTGGCCATCAATCTGAAGACTGGTTTGATGCAGCTTTCCACGCTGTCTCGTGCAAGCCTCTTTACATCCGAATGACTAAGTCAACCTACACCCATTTGCGCCTGCTTACTGTTGAATATAACATGCAATTACGTTAATATACTGATAAGTTTGCTTCCGAAAATGACAGTTACACGAAGACAGAAGTTTCTGAGGGTGGTTGGGTTGTTTGGGGGAAGAGACCAAACACCGAGGTCATCGGATTAGAGAAAGACGGGGAAGGAAGTTGGCCGTTTCCTTTCAAAGGAACCATTCCGGCATTTGCCTGGAGTGATTTAGGGAAATCACGGAAAACGTAAATCAGGATGGCCAGGCATGGGATTCAACCATCGTCCTCCCGAATGCGAGTGTAGTGTGCTAACCACTGCGCTACCACGCTCGGTCGAAATTTCTGAATATTTTGAATTATTCTATATTTTTACCGAACTAAATAAATATACTGTTTTCTAAATCTAAGAAGAGTCCATTATCATAAACACTCTTTGGAAAACATTGTTAACACTTGTGAGACCTGAGTTTATCCTCGAGCATACAATTTTCAAACAACTTACAGGAATTCAGCCAGGTAATATTTACAGCGATCGTCGATATTTCGGCGGCAGTACACCCCGCCATTTTCAAGGCTCAAACTGCAACGGACAGGCGATGTACAAAAAAAAAAAAAAAAACTAAAACCTTGGTTCTTGGAGTAATTCAGAAAAAATACCACACACACACACACACACACACACAAACACACACTGAACACTAGTGTCAACAAAGATGACCAAAGTCAGAGGCGTCAATAGAGAAAAACTACGAACTATCAGGTGAGGTAACATTGACTCTGTCCCCCTTTTTTATTGGAAAGGAAGGATGGCAGGATTACAAGCAGAGTTTCAGCAAAAACCTCCATCCCTGTTTACAAGGTTGCTCGCTAATTTAAACTTAAACAGCTTCCTTAATAACATTGTCCCAATAGCTGGACGTGTATGTCAGATAACAAACATTGCGTCTTTTGTACATAATCCTGTTTGTTTAAGATAACTGTGGCATTGCCCTTGTCCGCAGCTAAAGTAACAATGTCATGGTCAACTTAGAGAGTCCGTGAAGTAGCTCTCTCTGCTGCTGTCACATTACTCTTTATTATCTGACTCAGCGTATGGCAGGATCGATGCTGACTCCACGAAAAGTGTGGAGAGAAAGACCAACAGCCTCCTGAAGGAAAGTGATTTGACGCAGTACACTACCAAGAGTCTTAAAACCTATAGTGATTTCCGACATAGGATATGTGGCACAAGGGATGGATTCCTTTCAGTCCGATGGTGAGCATGTCGGCGCTCCGACATATCGTTAAACCAGACATCTTGCTTCTATGTTAAGTCCACAAGTTGGTCTGTGTGAACTTGGCTTATTTCTTACATCGTTTGGAGGGAATACGGTTGAATGTCTGATATTTTAGTAGGTTTTCATGTGGCCTGTCTCTTCACTCATGCTCCTCTGTCTGATTCGTTGCTGTTAATTGAGGTTAGTTTGGTGTCGAATTAGCTAATCTCTTTCAACATGTGTTGAAAGCCTGAAGGGGTACTTCGTGCCTTGGTACACAGGGCACGTGTCATTTCCGACACTGAGACTTTGCCAGATGAGCTGGGCAATTTTGAAGCTACATTTCATCAGAACGGTTATAGTGAAAAACAGATTGAACATGCGTCGCGCTATTGAACAACTCTGCACGGGGGAGGGGGGGGGGGGGGGGGGCTGATGATAATACTGCGTCGACACCTATGTCTACTGCCTTTTTGCCTTACGCAGGAGGCCCTTCCAACAAGATCGGTCTTATTTTACGGAAATGCGATGTGAAATCTGTTTTCTGACCTCCATCTAATATTAGAGTGCTTTTGGGTTCTGTTGAGGATGTTCTTGCTTTGCGTAAGGCGGGTGTATATCGCATTCCTTGTAGCTGTGGCATGGCATACATTGGTCACACTATTAGGACGTGGAGGGCCGATGTACTGAGCATAAACGACTCATACGATTACAGCAGACAAGTAGATCTGCTGTTGCCGAAATTGTTTGGATACTGGTCACCCTATGTTATATAACAATACTGAGATATTGGTATGCACGTCCACGTATTGGGGCAGTGTTATTATGAAAGCTGTTTAAGATTAAATTAGTGAGCAACCAGAGATGGAGGTTTTTCTTAAATACTCTGCTTTGACTCCTGCTCTCTCTCCCTTCTTAAAAAACAGAGGGACAGAGTCAATGTTACCTCACCTGCTAGTTCGTAGTCTTTCACTATTGATACCTCTGACTTTGGACATCTTTGCTGGCACTAATGTTAAGTGTGTGTTTTTGTGTGTGTGTGCGCGCGCGCGCGTATGTGTGTGTGTGTGTATGTGTGTGTGTGTGTGTGTGTGTGTGTGTGTGTGTGTGTGTGCCTGGGTGTGTTATCTTTCCTGAATTCCTCCAAAAAATCGAGGTTTTTTTCTTTTCTTGCATTGCCTGTCCGTTGCGGTTTGTGCCTTGAAAATTGCGGGTGTACTCCCACCGAAATATCGGCGACCGCTGTAAATATTACATGGCTGAATTCCCATAAGTTGTTTGAAAATTGTTTACAGTTTGCTGTTGCTTTCTCTGTTACTGATTTAATTATACTGCTTGTGTCATCTGCAAAATGTACTCACTCTGTTCGATGTATGGTACATGAAATACGATACTCATAAATAAGGAAAGAGTTGACCCAAAATTAAACCCTATAGAAATACTTTTGTAGTTCCCACTCAGGCACTGAAGGTATTTCTTCTTCCAACACAGTTTCAGTTACAAAGTACAACTGTTTACTTCACCTTTGCTGAGTCTGATTCAGACCAATTGTTTGTGAAAAATTCTGTTCAATAAAGCTAAACATTTTCTGTAAGCGAAATATGATCCACTCATTGAAACCCTTTCGCTAACCAAAAATAAGTATAAGCAGTGTTAACTTAGTAAACGTATCTACGCACAGCATTCATGGTGACGTATTTCTTACGTATTCAAAATGATGAGCTAGTATGTAAATTGTTTACTTATAATAAAATGCAAGTCATACAGCTCTCTGTATGTCTTTTATCATCGCTGTTTGTTTTGGTTAGTAGTCATCATCGCAGTAACTGCACACAGCGAACAAATCATGAAATGGCCGGAAATTCATAGCGTAAATTGAATTACACATGAGGTGTTATGACAGAATACTTACAAGGCATATCACTTACGGGTCACATCATGCCAGATCAAAATAAAAATGTTATTACTGCAGCCACATAAAAAAACATTTACCCCTACTCAAGAGGTGGCATGTCAGATGTAAGAGCACATTTGTAACTCATCGTCAGTTAATTGTAAACAAATCAAAGAGTGGCGATCATGGATGTTTGCTTTAAAAACCAAACCAGAACAAATGATTCATGCATTCAGGGTTGAAAGATTCTAAAGATGTTGCAAAAGTCGACTCAAGACATACAAGCAGGATGAATATTATTATATTCTAAAAGTACAAGCCAACTGGACAGACGCATAATGAAACAGCAAATGGTAACATCTGAAAGATGATACTATAAATGTGTAAAAGGTTCATTAAAAGTAAGTTGTTGTGTAAGTGAAGATATGAAAATATGGAAGGCGTTTCCAGTAACTTCTATGTGCCACTTCATACTATTATCCTGGAGTTAACCAAGGTAGTGTCATAGGATCGTTATTATTTACAATTTATATGAATGTTCAAGTGGATAGCGTTGGAGACTCCGTTAGGCTATTCCGGACTATGAAGTTTACAAAGACTGCAAAGCAGAGGATCGATGTCTTATGAAAGGACTGGCAATTGATCTTAGCCATAAATAAATTTATCGAACTTCGCATCAATAGAAGTATAGATCTACTACCGTAAGATTACGCTATTGGTGACAAATAACCGTAAACAGTAACTACCGTAATATGCCTAGGAGGGACATAAGTGGAGCGGCCACATAAAGTAAATAGTAGGTAAAGCAGATGGCGGGATGCGATTCATTTGAAGAATCTTCAGGAACTGCAATTCATCCACAAAAGATGTTTTTCTCGTCAGTCTGGGATCATTACCAAGCGGTTCAAAATGATTCAAATGGCTCTGAGCACTATGCGACTTTACTTGTGAGGACATCAACCACCTAGAACTTAGAACTAATTAAACCTAACTAAGGACATCACACACATCCATGTCAAAGGCTTGATTCGAACCTGCAATCGTAGCGGTCGCTCGGCTCCAGGCTATAGCGCCTAGAACCGCACGGCCACTTCAGCCGGCATTACCAAGCGGGATACGTAGAAGAGACACAGCAGATCCAAAGAAGAGCAGTACGATTTGTCACGGCATCGATCACTCGGCGACGGAGCGTTACGAAAATGCCCCATGAACTCGCTGTAAGATAAGTTCTCTTCATGACGGAGTGTTGTACTATTGAAATGTTGATATAGTGCGTTCCACGAAAGATGGCAACACGCTACTTACTCCCTCGTACGTCTCGCGAAATGACCACAACGAGAAAATCAGAAAAATTTTAGCTAATACGAAGGTTTACCGCGAAGAAGTCTTCCCCTTGAAAGGAGAGATTAGGTAGTTGTACCAAAATTACCCTCAGCCACTCTCCGTAAAGTGGATTTCGTAGAAGTAGATGTAGACTGGCGCGGAATGCTCTATCAAACCTATATTAAGACGAAAGACCATAAGAATTGTTTTGCTATAGCGCAGCTACTATGTTGATAATCATTACTGAATCTGCAAGTAATGTACTATCCGCAGCAACTGTTAGTCCACCGAGACTGTCATATTTTTACTACCTGTTGATCTCCCTTTCAATGTAATTCAACTCAGTTTTTAGCAAATTCCGTGACGTGGGTAGCCTTTCTGTGTTTATCTGCTTGGCTAAAACCTTAGTGAATATAAATTCACTGGGCCCGTCTCTGCGTCCACTTTTCCACCCGTTCTCCGTCTTCTCGGCACGTACGACGTCCATCGCAGCACGTCTCGGCCGCCTGCGCTGAAGCCGCGACCAATTTTTCGGCCTCACGGAGCGGTATCGACTTTGCATTAGCCGCACTCTCTCCGGCGGCTGCCTGCCCCATAACGATTTTAAGCCATCCAGAGGCACGGCGGTAAGCGCGGAGAGTGTGACGAGCGGAGGGAATGTTAGGGTATCCCCCTCCCAGACGAGGGTTCGATTGCGGGCCTTTTGCCCAGCGTGGCTCATGAAGTGTTTACAAAGCGGTTTATGGATGAATGAGCCGCCCTATATCCAGATGATAACCGTCGCGGATGTACTGCATCTACATCTATGTTCTGCAAAAACTTTGAAGTGCATGCCATATAGTTCTTCCTATTGTACTACACATTAGGATTCAGCCCCCTTCCATACATGTATGCATGTATGGTGTGTGAGAGGAATAGTTCTTAAACTGCTCCTATGCTAGCTGTAATGAGTCTAATTCCTCTACACAGTAGTAGCAGGTTGAGGGCCACTGTATACCTCGAGATTCATCACTCACGTAGCATAATCTATTGTCTCTGAACAAGTTTACAGCCTTCACAACACTTCGAAACCTTGTGAAACTTTGAGTCGATACTTGTGCACTTTCTCCGATAATACTACTTTATAGGTAACTGCATAATCTGCAAAAAGTCTGGCGTTAGAATTAATTTTGTCTGTCGGGTTATTCAGTTACAAGAGTCGAGGGACATGAAAGGGAAGCAGTGGTTAGGAAGGGAGTGAGACAAGGCTGTAGTCTCTCCCCGATGTTATTCAATCTGTATATTGAGCAATCAGTGAAGGAAACAAAAGAAAAATTCGGAGTAGGTATTAAAGTCCATGAAGAAGAAATAAAAACTTTGAGGTTCGCCAATGACATCGTAATTCTGTCAGAGACAGCAAAGGACTTGGAAGGGCAGTTGAATGGAATGGATAGTGTCTTGAAAGGAGGATATAAGACGAACATCAACAAAAGCAAAACGAGGATAATGGAATGTACTCGAATTAAGTCGGGTGATGCTGAGGGAATTAGATTAGGAAGCGAGACACTTAAAGTAGTAAGGGAGTTTTGCTATTTGGGGAGCAAAATAACTGATGATGGTAGAGAGGATATAAAACGTAGACTGGCAATGGGAAGCAAAGAGTTTCTGAAGAAGAGAAATTTGTTAACATCGAGTTTAGATTTAAATGTCAGGTAGTCATTTCTGAAAGTATTTGTATGGAGTGTAGCTATGTATGGAAGTGAATCATGGACGATAAATAGTGTGGACAAGAAGAGAATAGAAGCTTTGGAAATGTGGTGCTACAGAAGAATGCTGAAGATTAGATGGGTACATCACATAACTAATGAGGAAGTACTGAATCGGATTGGGGAGAAGAGAAGTTTGTGGCACAACTTGACCAGAAGAAGGGATCGGTTGGTAGGACATGTTCTGAGGCACCAAGGGATCACCAATTTCGTATTGGAGGGCAGCGTGGAGGGTAAAAATCGTAGAGGGAGACCAAGAGATGAATACACTAAGCAGATTCAGAAGGATGTAGGTTGCAGTAGGTACTGGGAGTTGAAGAAGCTTGCACAGGATAGAGTAGCATGGCGAGCTGCACCAAACCAGTCTCAGGACTGAAGACCACAACAACAACAACATGAACAACAAAGGTCCAAATACATTACCCTGGACCATTGCTGTCGCTGACGGTCCATACAAGATAACGCTCTGTGTGTCCCTTCAGAGGCATCCTCAGTATCAGTACAAGACGCGTTCAAACTCAACGGGTCTGTGTTTTTGTTTCAAGGTAACTCCTGCTCCCCCTTCCCTCCACGCCGTCCTTCCCGGCATGTGGCGAAGTCACTGTACCACAGGCTCCATTGTTCCAGCAAAGCGAGGTTAAAGATAAGCCCCCTAAGCCTCCCCTCCCCACCACTGACACATGGCAATGTCATCGAACCACACGGCTATTTCTGTCACTATTGTTGTCGTATGTCTCCTTCGTTTACTATCCCAGATATGTGAGTTTCGTCATTTGTTCAAAATGTTTACACGTCGGTGAAAGGATCAGGATCTTTCTCCTTGGAAGTAAAAAGTGGCACCGAATGTCAGGAGAGGGGCTAGTGTAATTGGTTAATACAAACCATTAAAAAGTGCACGGAAGTATGTTTTTTAACACAAACCTACGTTTTTTTTTAAATGAAACCCGTTAGTTTTGTTAGCACGTCTGAACACATAAACAAATACGTAATCAGTGGCGTCTGTTGCATTGTAAAATGTTAATTACATCCGGAGATATTGTAACGTAAAGTTGACGCTTGAGTACCACTCCCTTGCTGTTCGATCGGAGAGCACCGAATTACGTAGGGATCGAAAGGGAATGGTGATGGACCTTAGGTACAGAAGAGACTGGAACAGCACATTACGTCCACATGCGAAAACCTTTTTATTGGTCTTTTTCACTGACGCACATGTGCATTACCGTGAGGGGTGAGGTACACGTACACACGTGGTTTACGTTTTCAATTACGGAGTGGAATAGAGTGTGTCCCGACATGTCAGGCCAATAGATGTTCAATGTGGTGGCCATCATTTGCTGCACACAATTGCGATCTCTGGCGTAATGAATGTCGTACACGTCTCAGTACATCTGGTGTAATGTCGCCGCAGGCTACCACAATACGTTGTTTCATATCCTCTGGGGTTTTAGCACATCACAGTACACATTCTCCTTTAACGTACCCCACAGGAAGAAGTCCAGAGGTGTAAGATCAGTACAACGGGATGGCCAATTTATGTGTCCTCCAGGTCCTATGAAACGCCCGTCGAACATCCTGTCAAGGTCAGCCTAGTCTTAATGGCGGCTTCAGTGTAACACGTGTTAAGTTCGGCTCGCGAAATTTAGTCGAATTCGAAGGTGTTCTCGCAGGTGGTGTTGTCTAGTACAAGTGGAAATCGTGTAAACAACAGTGTTCTGTGCAGTAGTGCTATTTTTTTCTGTGCTCCGCCAATATCTGCGAGAAAATGGTAAACAGAAGAATCAACAGCAGCGCGTCCAGCAGCGGGGAAGCAGCAGGTGCGGCGGGCCTGCTCCTGGCGGAAGGTGCGGCCGCGGCTCCCGGTATAGCGGAGCTGGTTCGCTCTGAGGTAAACGCTGCGCTTCGCGATAAAAACAATCTCGATCTGATAGCAGGCACCATATCAGATACTGTAACGGCAGCAGTATTGGCCAAAATGCGTGAAACTGTTGAGGCCAATACTGCCGAAATTACAGCACTAAAAAAGTCTGTGTCTGAATACGAGAAAAAGGCACGAGAGTTGGAAGTGAAACTATCTGCCGCCACAGACGAGCTAGAACAGTACCAAAGGCGAAATAGTCTACGACTGTTTGGAGTAGCAGAAAATAAAGAAGAAGACACGGACAACCTGCTTATACAGGTTGCGCGTGAAAAATTAGGCGTCGAAGTGACCAAGGCAGACATTGACAGGAGCCACCGGGTGGGACGAAAACTACCAGGTGCTACCAAACCTCGTCCAATAATTATTAAATTTGTTTCGTACCGAAAAAGGGCTGAGATCTTTACCCAGAAGAAGAAGTTAGCAAGGACAGGGATTACAATAAGGGAAGATCTGACACACGAGCGGCTAAAGATTTTAAACAGTGCCATATCCCATTTCGGTCTTCAGAATGTGTGGACTCAGGATGGCAGAGTAATCATTAAGACTGCAGCTGGAAAGAAGACAGTCACAAACATGACAGAACTAAATAGTATTAAGTGAACCTACTCGAGCCAAAAGTCAAACTTAACACCATTTTCAAATTTTAACAGTCCTATACTCAGATATAGTCTTGTAATTGTATTAACTTTTTAATTATTTGTACCTTCAACTAATTGTTTTTGTAACTTATTAACTTTTTAATTATTTGTACCTTCAACTAATTGTTTTTGTAACTGTATTAACTTTTTACTATTTTTTGTGTCTTTAGCTGTAGCCATTGCTTAGTTTTAGTTACTGCTAATACTTTTTTCATTTTCTCAGTTTATTCTCTTCCATTCTGTAATAGTTCTATTGCAATTATTAGTCTCTCCTTTAGTTCATTAGTCAACCATCTCTTCGGTTTAAATTGTTCATAACAAAAATTACTATCAGTATCACTTTAGCAAATTTCAATTTAATTCTAGCTTCCTACGATACTCTATTAAATATTAAGCTTACTTCTCTCTGCTGGCAGCATCGGCCTCTTAAATCACTCCTCTTTCCCTTATTTCCACCCTAAGCTGTTTCAAATACTCTAATTACACTTTTCCTCTTACGACACAGGATACTCAGGTCCACACAGCTGTCACCATTTTGGTCATATTCTCCCTGCACCGAATACCACTAATCCATTTTCTATACTCCCGCAACCTCAGGAAATCTCTTGCAGTCGCTTTTCTTTCGGCTCTCGCGGAGTCACAAACAGGGCGCGCAAAATCTCGGACACCCCTGGAATATGTCACTTGGCGGAAACACCGGTCAGTGCCCCTCGCGGCAGGTAGTGCCTAACAAAGGGACAAACCAGTCTGCCACCCTACTCCAGGCTGCTCAGCGGAACGCGTCCGAGCTTTTAGCAGCTCACTGCAACATTCAGTCTTTACCTGCGCATTACGAAGAACTTAGCCTCCTCTTCCACCAACTAAACTACCACGTAATCCTCCTATCCGAAACGTGGTTGAAACCACACATATCCTCTGCATCTATTCATCTCCCAGGGTACACATTTCTTAGGGCAGACAGATCAAAAAAGCGAGGTG
Source organism: Schistocerca gregaria (assembly GCF_023897955.1). NCBI lineage: Eukaryota > Metazoa > Arthropoda > Insecta > Orthoptera > Acrididae > Schistocerca > Schistocerca gregaria. The sequence goes on along the minus strand of NC_064920.1, from coordinate 1,187,154,933 downwards.
GCGGGGTCGGCGCATATATACGAACAGATCTCAAAGCGAAAGTCTTATGTACGTCAAATCCTGCTGAAGAAAAAGAGGCTGAATTCATGTTCATTGAAATAAATATACAAAGTCGGAAATTCTTGACTGGCGTCGTGTACAAGCCGCCAAAAATAAGCTCAATGAGTTCCTTCCAGTCGGAATTACATTCACTTCAGTGTCAATACGAACATGTCATCGTAATGGGTGACTTGAACATAGACCTGCTAAGAGACACTCCCTCCGCAATAAACCTAAGAAGATTGTTTAGTTGCAATAGCATGAACATTCTTCCATTACAACCCACACACCATACGGCGCACAGTCATACTCTTATAGACGTGATCGCAACAAAACAGACTGACAAAGTAAGAGATGTTGGTCAATCATCGGCCCCTGGCCTCTCAGCACATGATGTAATATTCCTGGCCTACTCTGTGCAGCCCCCAAGGATCAAATCGCGTTACATAACTTGTAGGAACATGAAACGTATTGACCTTGACGCTCTAACAGCCGATTGCTCAGAAATCTCATGGCATCAAATAATCAGAGAACCTACAATCGACGGCAAAATTAATGAACTTGGTGATAAACTCACTGCCCTCTATGACAAACATGCACCTGTGCGCACAGTCCGTGTAAGAAAATCTCCTGCTCCATGGCTGACAGCTGAATTACGTCAAATGATGACTAATAGGGATGCTGCCCACAGGCGTTTCAAGGCAGATCCGAAACCCGAACGTTTTGAAGAATATAGAAAGCTACGGAACAGAGTGAAACAATGCATTCGCAATGCCAAAATCAGGCACGCTCGCTCCCTCGTATGCAGCGATCTGACACCCACGACTCTATGGAAGAATCTCCGTAGCTTGGGGGTCGGAAAGGCAAAATCGGAAACTACTTTTCATGTGTCAGCTAACGAATTAAATGAATTCTTCTCTGCACCTCTGAATACCAGCACGGCTGATAATTTCCGTCCACAAGAATCCCCAAACAGGATAACTAACAACGATACCTTTCATCTAAAACATGTAACAACAAATACGGCAAGAAAAGCAATAATGAGAATCTCTTCTGATGCAATAGGCAACGACAGTATCGGTATAACCATGATTAAGAATGTTGCCGATATCTTAGTACCTGTCTTAACTGACATATTTAATTTTTCCCTCGTGAACGGAATATACCCCACTGCATGGAAAAGAAGCATAATTCGACCCATCCCTAAGGTCGAAAACCCGCAACTGCCTAGTGATTACCGACCAATTAGCATACTGCCTGCTGTTTCCAAAGCACTGGAATATATTGTTCATGACCAAATCACTGAACACTTGCATGAATTCAGTCTATATGACAAATTTCAATCCGGTTTCCGTAAACATCACAGCACAAACACTGCTCTAATTAAAGTAACTGATGACCTGAAATATGCCATCGACAATCGAAAGGCAACAATATTGACGCTACTGGACTTCAGCAAAGCTTTTGACACTGTTAACTTTGACATATTACTCAGAAAAATGCAACAGCTTAATTTCTCTGATAGTGCAATGAGATGGTTTGAAAGCTACTTAAAAGACAGACAGCAATGTGTTGTCTGCGCAAATGAAAAATCTTCCTGGAAACATGTTTCTTCGGGAGTGCCACAAGGATCAGTCTTAGGACCACTTTTGTTTTCTTTATATGTCAACGATATTTCGTCGGTTTTGTCCTCCTGTAAACATCATTTCTATGCCGACGACCTCCAGCTCTACCTCAGCGTCAGACCTGAAGACGTAAACACTGCAATCGCTCTGATGAATGATGATCTGTCTTCAGTAGTGACATGGGCGAAAAACCTGGGGCTTAAATTAAATGCAAAAAAGACGCAAGTAATCTTAATAGCCCATCAGAAATTAATAAGTTCAGATTTCCGCGAACGGCTACCTCCTATTCTGCTCGAAGGTACTCCAATACCATATCAGAAAACAGTGAAGAACTTGGGTGTAACTTTGGACGAGCATCTCAACTGGGCGGAGAATACAGTCGCAGTGTGCCGAAAGACGTCTGCTTGTCTCTATGCTCTCAAAAAGTTTCGGAACATATTCCCACAGGACTTGAAACGCCAGCTCGTGCAAGCACTCGTTCTACCGAACCTCCACTATTGTGATGTGATTCAACAAGGCATGAGTAGTGAAAACAAAAGACGGCTAGAGCTAACCATGAATGCCTGTGTGCGTTACACCTGCAACATTCGCCGATATGATCATGTTAGTGCTTCATACTCCGAGCTAGGGTGGCTGCGGCCGGACAAACTGCGTGACTACCACACTCTATGTCTACTTCACCGACTCCTCATCGCGCAAGCACCCCAGTACCTAGCTTCAGAGATTAAAATCCTGTCATGCCATCATAATCGAAACACGAGGTCACTCTTATCTGGTATCCTAACTGTACCCACTCACAAAACAAAAACTTTTGCAAACTCCTTCTCAGTTGCCGCTGTCCGCCTCTGGAACAAACTGCCCCTTACCTTGAGGAAAATTCAGTCTCCTGTTGCTTTTAAGAAGAAGTTGAAGCATTTCCTACTATCATCCGCATAAAATTCTCCACAAAATTAATGTGCAAGGCCAATCCTCTCATCTGTCAAATAGCAAAGCTAGTGTCTCCTATCTTGCTCCTGAGATGCCTTCCTCTTCATCTATCTCTATTAGACACGCAGTCTCCTTTTCCTTTATATTTTCCTTAATTATGTTTCATCATGTCTCTATTCTTCTCCTCGCTTCACCATGAGTCTCCCTCATACTCCCTGCTGCCAGCACTCCTATCTTAAATCTTTCTCTTCAATAATGTATTTTTCGAGGTGTACCTTTCTAATTGTTTATCTCACTTTTTGTATTAGATGTAGTTTAACATGCCTACTGAAACATATGACTGTAAAATAAGTAGAATGCCTGGTTAGATGTAAGAGAGGGCCTGATGACCCTAATCTTGCCAGGTTAAATAAATAAATAAATAAATAAATAAATAATTGCGGAATGTGCAGGTGCACCATCATGCTGATACCACATACTTCGACGCGTTTCCAGAGGGACACCTTCGAGCAACGTTGGCAGATAATTCTGTAGAAACGCGATGTATGTTGCAGCTGTTTGGGCCCCTGCAATGACGTGAGGACCAATGAGGTGGTCGCCAATGATTTCGCACCATACATTTACAGTCCACGGTCGCTGTCGCTCTGCCTGTGTGAGCCAGCGAGGATCGTCCAATGACCAGTAATGCATGTTCCGTAGATTCACTGCTCCGTGGTTTGTGAAATCCGCTTCATCGGTAAACAGGTAGAACTGCAACGCATTCTCTGCTAATGCCCATTGACAGAATTGCACTCGATGATTAAAGTCATCCCCATGTAATTGCTGATGTAGCGACGCATGAAACGGGTGAAAGCGGTGACGATGCAGTATGTGCATGACACTACTTTGACTCAGTCCACCGGCTCTCGCAATGTCCCGTGTACTCATGTGTGGGTTCATGGCAACAGCAGCTAACACACCAACTGCATCCGCTTCTCCTGTGACGGGCTACAACCGTACCTGTTGCATACAGCTGGCGGTAGATGTTTTGCAATGTGCGGCACGTTGGATGCTCCCTATCCGGGTACCGTTCTGCATACACCCTGCAGGCTTCGGCTGCATTTCGTCGACACTCGCCATATATAAGTATCATCTCCGCCTTTTTAGAGTTCGAATACACCATGGTCACAGTTCCTACAACACTACACTATCATAGACGTCTGGTAACACGGTGTACTACAGTTGGTCTGAGTACGGAGACGAATGCAGAATAACAATAGCAGCAAGCGCTACATGCGGACACTGCGACAGATAGACCAAACGACAACATTGCACTACAGCCACACTCGTAAACACGGTCGTCATCGTAAACATATTCCTGCAGATGCTGCTCGCCGACCGTGGCCCGTGTTTGTTACAACACACAACTGAACATCGGAGGTTTCAAGCGTCAACTTTAGGTTACAATATCCCCGGATGTAATTAACATTTTAAAATGCAACCAACCGCACTGACTACGTATTTGTTTATATGTTCAGATGTGCTAACCAAACAAACGTGGCTCCATTTAAAAAAGATAGGTTTGTGTTAAAAAACATACTTCTGTGCATTTTTGTATGGTTTGTATTAAGCAACTACACTAGCCCTTCTCCTCAGGTTCGGTCTGTGGAATCGGTTCGTTGACACACATGCTTGGAATGACGTGGGGTTTTATTACAACAAAAAAAGCGTAGTTCACAAAATTTCCGACAGATGGCGCTGGACAGCAAAACTGCTACCGTGACAGGTGAGAGGTACGCCGATATGTTACAGAATCGCATCATCCCCAGCCAGGCTGATAAACACCTGCTGGAACGTACGATGTTTATGTAGGATGGCGCTCCACCCCACATTGTTAGAAGCGTGAAAGATCTCTTGCGCGCCTCGTTTGGTGATGATCGTGAGCTCAGCCGCCAACTTCGTCTTGCTTGACTTCCCAGGTCAGTCCGTGCGATTATTCGCTTTGTGGTTACCTGAAGTCGCAAGTGTATCGTGATCGACCGACATCTCTAGAAATGCTGAAAGACAACATCCGACGCCAATGCCTCACCATAACTCCGGCAAGCTTTACAGTGCTGTTCACAACAATATTCCTATACTACAGCTATTGTTGAGGAATGATGGTGGACATATTGAGCATTTCCTGTAAAGAACATCATCTTTGCTTTGTGTTACTTTGTTATGCTAATTATTGCTATTCTTATTAGATGAAGCGCCATCTGTCAGACATTTTCTGAACGTTTGTATTCTTTTAGTTCTAATAAAACCCCATGTCATTCCAACTATACTGACTTATCGATCACCCATATATATATATATATATATATATATATATATATATATATATATATACTCCTGGAAATTGAAATAAGAACACCGTGAATTCATTGTCCCAGGAAGGCGAAACTTCATTGACACATTCCTGGGGTCAGATACATCACATGATCACACTGACAGAACCACAGGCACATAGACACAGGCAACAGAGCATGCACAATGTCGGCTCTAGTACAGTGTATATCCACCTTTCGCAGCAATGGAGGCTGCTATTCTCCCATGGAGACGATCGTAGGGATGCTGGATGTAGTCCTGTGGAACGGCTTGCCGTGCCATTTCCACCTGGCGCCTCAGTTGGACCAGTGTTCGTGCTGGACGTGCAGACCGCGTGAGACGACACTTCATCCAGTCCCAAACATGCTCAATGGGGGACAGATCCGGAGATCTTGCTGGCCAGGGTAGTTGACTTACACCTTCTAGAGCACGTTGGGTGGCACGGGATACATGCGGACGTGCATTGTCCTGTTGGAACAGCAACTTCCCTTGCCGGTCTAGGAATGGTAGAACGATGGGTTCGATGACGGTTTGGCTGTACCGTGCACTATTCAGTGTCCCCTCGACGATCACCAGAGGTGTACGGCCAGTGTAGGAGATCGCTCCCCACACCATGATGCCAGGTGTTGGCCCTGTGTGCCTCGGCCGTATGCAGTCCTGATTGTGGCGCTCACCTGCACGGCGCCAAACACGCATACGACCATCATTGGCACCAAGGCAGAAGCGACTCTCATCGCTGAAGACGACACGTCTCCATTCGTCCCTCCATTCACGCCTGTCGCGACACCACTGGAGACGGGCTGCACGATGTTGGGGCGCGAGCGGAAGACGGCCTAACGGTGTGCGGGACCGTAGCCCAGCTTCATGGAGACGGTTGCGAATGGTCCTCGCTGATACCCCAGGAGCAACAGTGTCCCTAATTTGCTGGGAAGTGGCGGTGCGGTCCCCTACGGCACTGCATAGGATCCTACGGTCTTGGCGTGCATCCGTGCGTCGCTGCGGTCCGGTCCCAGGTCGACGGGCACGTGCACCTTCCGCCGACAACTGGCGACAACATCGATGTACTGTGGAGACCTCACGCCCCACGTGTTGAGCAATTCGGCGGTACGTCCACCCAGCCTCCCGCATGCCCACTATACGCCCTCGCTCAAAGTCCGTCAACTGCACATACGGTTCACATCCAGGCTGTCGCGGCAGGCTACCAGTGTTAAAGACTGCGATGGAGCTCCGTATGCCACGGCAAACTAGCTGACACTGACGGCGGCGGTGCACAAATGCTGCGCAGCTAGCGCCATTCGACGGCCAACACCGCGGTTCCTGGTGTGTCCGCTGTGCCGTGCGTGTGATCATTGCTTGTACAGCCCTCTCGCAGTGTCCGGAGCAAGTATGGTGGGTCTGACACACCGGTGTCAATGTGTTGTTTTTTCCATTTCCAGGAGTATATATATATATATATATATATATATATATATATATATATATATATATATATATATATATATATGTGTGTGTGTGTGTGTGTGTGTGTTTGTGTGTGTGTGTGTGTTCCATTACAGTAAAATGAAAAACAATTGTAAAGAACCCTTGAAAAAAATTATATTTTTTCTTTTACTGTAATGGAATAAATATAGACAAATAGATACATAGAAAGATATTCCTAAGTTTCTCGTAGTTTACATAATTACTTTTATACGGTATACAGGATTCTCAGGAACAGTTTGAAAAGCTTGTAAGGGTACAGCAGGGATGGTTGTGCATAAAAATAAGTCGTGTTTACCTGGTGACAAATATGCAACCAGTCGCTCTTTTACGATTTATTCAACCACGAACATGTTTTCGAGCCACTGCTGGTTCATCATCAGATGGACGTGTTACAAAAATATTATGTTGTGGACCAAGTGTAGCTAGAAGCAGTGCTGGTGTTGAGTGCTCTGCCTTGTGGTAATCACATCACATTGCTTCTTCTAATGTGCTTTATTAAAATATGTACACAAATAAACAGAGAATGTGGCTACACTTTGTTTTACATAGTAAAACTGCCATACAAACATTGTAAAACATTGTAAAATTTCTATAAAAATTCTCAAATATATTAACGTCATAACATTAAACTGCAAACAATATTTTATTTAGTCCATTTCTGTAACTTCCGGGTAGATTAAAATTGAGTGCCGAACCGAGGCTCGAACTCGGGACCTTTGCCTTTTGCGGTCAAGTGCTCTACCCACATCTTTTTTTTTTTTTTTTTTTTTTTTTGTTGATCTCATTTTTGTTCTATATTCTTCGTTTAATTTATTCTGTTACAGAGAGTCGTTAACCCTCTGACCGCACACGCTGAGCTACCGTGCCGGCACTGACTGAGCTACTAAACATGACTCACGAAGAACCGGGCTCACAGCCTCAATTCTGCCAGTACCTTCCAAACAGTTGGTAGAGCACTTTTCCGCGAAAGGTAAGGATCTCGAGTTCGAGTCTCGGTCCGGCACACAGTTTTAATCTGCAGGTCTCATATCAGCAAGTTTCATATCAGCGCACTCTCCGCTGCAGAGTGAAAATCTCATTGTAGTCCATTTCTATTTGTGATTTTCACAACAATAAAAATTTGTAATTAGAATCAGGTACGTGATTAAAATTTTGAAGTATCTTCCCCGCCAATTTTTCTGACAGGTCACATCTTTGCATTAACAGACTTACGAGTTAGTGTGACGTTGATATCTGTAATATCAACGACATCTGGTCTGAAATGGCAGCATACTGCTGGTTTATTTGGAAATTTGTGCTGAGGTCATCGCTCGCTAGACTTACACACTACCTAATCTAACTTAAACTAACTTATGGTAATAACAACACACACGCACACTCATGTTCGAGGGAGAACACGAACCTCTGAAGGGAGGAGCCAAGCGAACCGGGGCAAAGCGCCTTTGACGACGCGGCTACCATGGCCGGTTCTAGTTTATTCTTCGGCATTTAGAATGATTACAGATTCTAAACACATGTACATACTGTAAGTGTACTGTCATATCGATGGTTTAGTTGTGGAGTATCTTTGCGGGCAACCGCATCAGTAGTGAGTCAAGCGCGTGACACGGAACTTGGTACAAATGGCACTGAGCACTATGGGACTTAGCTTTTGAGGTTATCAGTCGCCTAGAACTTAGAACTGATTAAACCTAACTAACCTAAGGACATCACATACATCCATGTCCGAGGCACGATTCGAACCTTTCAGATTACGTTGATACAATAGCTCCCTACTTAGCAATCATATACAACCGCTCGCTCACCGATAGATCTGTACCTACAAATTGAAAAATTGAGCAGGTCGCACCAGTGTTTAAGAAGGGTAGTAGGAGTAATCCATCGAACCTATATCATTGACATAGGTTTGCAGTAGGGTTTTGGAGCGTATACTGTATTCAAACATTATGAATCACCTCGAAGGGAAAGATCTATTGATACGTAATCAGCATGGCTTCAGAAAACATCGTTCTTGTGCAACGCAGCTAGCTCTTTATTCGCACGAAGTAATGGCCGCTATCGGCAGGGGATCTCAAGTTGATTCCGTATTTCTAGATTTCCGGAAAGCTTTTGACGCCGTTCCTCACAAACGACTTCTAATCAAGCTGCGGGCCTATGGGGTATCGTCTCAGTTGTGCGACTGGATTCGTGATTTCCTGTCAGGAAGGTCGCAGTTCGTAGTAATAGACGGCAAATCATCGAGTAAAACTGTAGTGATATCAGGTGTTCCCCAGGGAAGCGTCCTGGGACCTCTGCTGTTCCTGATCTATGTAAATGAACTGGGTGACAATCTGAGCAGTTCTCTTAGGTTGTTCGCAGATGATTCTGTAATTTACCGTCTAGTAAGGTCATTCGAAGACTAATATCAGTTGCAAAGCGATTTAGAAAAGATTGCTGTATGGTGTAGCAGGTGGCAGTTGACGCTAAATAACGAAAAGTGTTAGGTAATCCACATGAGTTCCAAATGAACTCCGTTGGAATTCGATTACTCGATAAATAGAACAATTCTCAAGGCTGTCAATTCAACTAAGTACCTGGGTGTTAAAATTACGAACAACTTCAAGTTGGAAAGGCCACATAGATAATATTGCCAAAGGTTGCGTTTCATTGGCAGGACACTTTCAAGATGCAACAAGTCCACTCATGAGACAGTTTACAGTACACTCGTTCGTCCTCTGTTAGAATATTGCTGCGCGGTGTGGGATCCTTACCAGGTGGGATAGACGGAGGACATCGAAAGGTCAGCTCGTTTTTTATTATCACGTAATAGGGGAGAGAGTGTGGCAGATATGATACGTGAGTTGGGATGGAAGTCATTAAAGCAAAGGCGTTTTTCGTCGCGGCGAGAACTATTTACGAAATTTCAGTCAGCACTTTTCTCTTCATAATTCGAAAATATTTTGTTGAGCCCAACCAACATAGGTAGTAATGATGATCAAATAAAATAAGAGAAATCAGAGCTCGAACAGAAAGGTTTAGGTGTTCGTTTCTCCCGCGCGCTGTTCGGGAGTGGAATGGTAGAGAGATAGTATGATTGTGGTTCGATGAACCCTCTGCCAAGCAGTTAAATGTGAATTGCTGAGTATTCATGTAGATGTAGATGTAGATGCAGATGTAGACCGTAGCGGTCGCTCGGTTCCAGACTGTAGCGCCTAGAACCGCACGGCCACTCCGGCCGGTGACACGGAACTGTTATGTCCTGTAGTGTGTAGCTCTGCATGTGAGAGGCATTGCCAGCATGGAAGTTGAAGTGTTGCTACAAGTGTTATTACAGTAAAGTAATAAAATAAGTAAATGATTCATAGGAAACTGCGTCATGAAGGAACTTAAAAAGTGAGCAGTGCCGCCGATAACGTATTTCCGTATCCTCTCGTTGCGTGTCGCACCGTACAGTATCAATCACCCGCGCCGTGTGCGTTCTCACAGAATGAATTGATGTGAATCAGCAGAAACTAGTTACCATGAAAGAGTACAGTCAAGTGCCAGTGTCATGTAGCGAGCGTGAGGACGTGCGTTCGATCATCGCGTTCCGCGTAATCAACAATCAGCCGCGCCGCGACTGTCACTCGCACGCTCGTACAAGTGAGAACTGAGAGTGTAAATTCAGCCTTGTGAACAGTGATAAAATTTATTACTAGTGTCAAGGAGGACTGGTACTAAATACCTGTGTATGCGGGACGAGCGTAAGAACTTTCGTGCCACCATTCGGCTTCCGCATCAACAGTCATTCGCGCCGTGTTCGGTACGCGTACGCTCGTCCAAGTGGACAAATAATCATCAAGACTGTCAGTTGGGATAAACATTTACGACTTAGAGTGCAAACAGTGCAACCTGTGATTTCCATATCTTCTCAGAATACAGATGTTCATACCAGACGTAGAACAGAATTGTGCTTAACGTTGAGTGGCTCCCCTTATTCGCTTTCATATTTCGATAAATAATTTCAGGCAAGCCAGCAGCAGTGTGTGGCAGAACAGTCCGACAGCCGCGGGAGTACCAGGTACGTGGTGTGGACAGGGCGCACCGTCCAGAAAAGTAGAAACGAAAACTAGTTTAAAGTACCCCCACCCATTAGTACCCCCGGACGTATAACAACACGCTAGTGTGCATAACGAAAGGGCGAAAAAACCGTTCGCAAGGTGTATCACTGCCAAGTGAGACAGATCAATGAAATGTAGAAGATGCATAGAAAGAACTGCTACAGTATAATACAGAAGTTAATTGACAGAAATGCGCAATGAGACGACTACAATTGTCACTTTTACTCAAAGATTGTAAACCATTGGAGTCACTGCGATTTATGACGGTCTCCTGGCGATTATAAAATGCTGAACAAGGTTCGTAATAGGATGACTGATCAGTACGATTGCCAACATATGTTCTGCAGAGTGCTTCCATACTGACCACATGGCTGGTAAGGAGTTGTTTGTTTTGTTGCGGCATTCCATTCCTCCACTAGCTTGGTCGTCGGTGATACATGTGGATGTGACTCAATACTCCTACCCAACGAATCCCACACGTCATCGATTGGATGCCGGGCACGACAGTCCACTCGCCGAGTATCCTCTTGTTCCAAGACCACCTCCGCCTACGCTATCCGATGCGTCGTGCAGTGTCATTCATAAAAATGAAGTCAGGATCGAATGCACCCTTGGAAAGACACACAGCGGGAAAGGAGTAAAGTCACAGAACGATAAACAGTGAATGTACCGTATTCATAGATCAGGACGTCAGTATCCCCAAGCAACATTATGGATCGCCGTACTATAACACTTGAGACATCTAAAACGATTGTGTTCGAAAATGTTCTCGATGTCTGACTCTACCATATGAGGGTACATAATGAGACGTACTGCCCCAATTACCATCCAGCAGTTCTTAACCGAGCTGTTCGAGCAACGATCGGCCAACCACAAAATCTCCTTACCAATCTCGTGACCAGGATGGGAGAGTGTTGCAGAGCATGCCTTGCTGTACGTGGTGCACGTACACCGTATTAAGAACCATGTTGTGCCTTTTTTAATTTTCAGGGGATCCTCACAAAACACGGTGACTTCAGCTTAATTATTGCATATTTCTTTATTTATCTTTTGTACTATACTGTAGCAGTTCCTTCTAAATCTGATCCAAGAGCTGTATTACTTGGTAATGTTAGATAGTCCGTGAGATACTTTCTTCCATACGTTATTCATGCCAGTGTATGTATGTAGCACCTTTCATAGTTGCAAATTAACTGAAGCTCTCTTCATCAGCGTTGGACCACGCGAAACCTTCCTCACACATATGTGTCTGCTAAGCACGAGGTACATGTGCACGTCAAATGTAAATCCCACGATGTCAAAACATCTTAATCCATCTGGCTTTAGCGAGCTGCTACTGACGATAATATGAAATGTTTTCCTAGTTAGAGCAAGCGTATTTTAAACTCAAACTTTTCGATTTTGCCAACCGTGCAGCCGAGTCCAAATTACAGAGATATGTAAATAGGTGGAATACGGAGCTGTGGTCGGCAACAAGTGTCTGGCTCAGTTGTTAGATCGGTTACTGCTACTGCCATGACAGATTATCAAGATTTAAGTGAGTTTGAACGTTGTGTTATAGTCGGCGCACGAGGCATGGGACGCAGCATCTCTAAGGTAGCGATGAAGTGGTGATTTTCTCATACGACCATTTCACGAGTGTACCGTTGATAACAGGAACCCAATAAAACATCAAATCTCCGACATCGCTGCAACTGAAAAAAGATCCTGCAACGACGGGACCGACAAGCACCGAACAGATGCGTCAACGTGACAGAAGTAGAACCCTTACGCAAATATCTACAGATTACAAAGCTGGGCCATCAACAAGAGTCAGCGTGCGAACCATTCAACGAAACATTATCGATTTGGACACTCTTGATGACTGCACGACGCAAAGCCTTACTCCTCGCCTCGGTCAGTCAACAACGACATTGGACTCTTGATGACTGGAAACATGTTGCCTGTTCGGACGAGTCTCGTTTCAATTTGTATCAACCGGATGGACATGTACGGGTATGGAGACAACCTCATGAATCCATGGACTGTGCATGTCAGCAGGGGACTGTTCAAGGTGGTGGAGGCTCTGTAATGGAGTGGAGCGTGTGCCGTTGGAGTGATCTGGGACCCCTGATATGTCTAGATATGGCTGACAGGTGACACGTACGTAAGGACTGACACGTACATAAGCATCCTGTCTGATCACTTGCATCCATTCATCTCCATTGTACATTCTGGCGGACCTGGGTAATTGCAACAGGACAATGAGACACTCTACACGTGTATAATTGCTACGGAGTCACTTAAGGAACACTCTTCTAAGTTTAAACACCTCCGCTGCTCACCAAACTCCTCAGACATGAACATTACTGAGCATATCTTGGACGCCTTGCAACGTGCTGTTCAGGAGAGATCTACACCCCCTCATACTCTTGCGTATTTATGGTTAGCCCTGCAGGATTCATGACTTTAATTCCCTCCATCACTACTTCAGACATTAGTCGAATCCATGCCACGTAGTGTTGCGGCACTTCTGCGTGCTCGCGGGGGTTCTACACAGTATTAGGCTGGTGTACCAGTTTCATTGGCTCTTCAATGCAATAACACATGTGTATTGTGCCACATTCGTCGAGAATCACTATCCAGATAAAATCATGGCTTATATGTAAGAAGAACATTGGCCCACTTTTCGACCATCCAGGTGGTATGTTGACGGCTCCATACTAGATGTTCCCTTCTGTGAAGACGCGTCGTCACATCCAGTTGGCGTGCAGTACTAAGGCGGAACGGCCGTACCCTTACATACAAATAACGTTTCTCTCTTTTCGATGTTACACATTGTCGCCACATACGAAAAACACTGAACGATCCACATTAGTTCGCGACAGTCCTGCTTCCATTCTTCCCATAGCCCGGTATTCATGTCGTGAACAAACCGAGATGGTGTTTGTGTACGGCCAAGCTGATGGAAACGGTCAAGATGTAGCACGGCTATACCAAAAGAAGTACCTTCACATATACCAACCACATCACACAACGTTTCATTCCCTTATTGCGCGTTTGTGCAATTATGGATCCTTTCAAACAGACCAATGTGCAGGGAGGCGTCGGTCTGTGCGTACACCAGATTTGGAGGACCGTGTTCTGCAGGATACTGAGACGAATTGAAGTACAAGCTCCAGGCAAGTGGCACTGCAACATGGTGTAAGATAAAGTACAATTATGTAGGCTTCGTCGATATATGCTGCAGTGAGACAGATCCAAGCTACTCAGATCGAAAGTTTTTCTTGGTCGTACTTTATGCGCCAACGATACTGGATGTAAAATGGAACCACATTCTAATTTCTAGCGCATCACGAGGGGTTATGGAAACTGTCTGAAATGTACGTACGTCCTGATCTTCGGTGAATAGCACCTGTGGAAACAAACGGCCCAACGGCTTGATACAGTGATGGAGATCTACTTTGAGGCTCCAGTTAGTGACCGCTTTGCCTTTCAATTGTACAACATATCACACATCTTTGAGAACGTTAACAAAGTTTCCTTGTTCTTCCAGGAGCTTTCGATAGTCATTTAACGACGTATATTGTTCCATTCATAGAAATATATTTGCTTCAGTATTTCGTGTCATTTAAGAATTAAGAATGTTTAAAGCAGAACAGAATTACATGCCCTTCTGATTACTACTATCTGCCGAAAAGCTACTTTCCTTCTCATGAGCCGTTATGAAAGGTACTGAAATGTATTGTTTCGTTGTCATTGGTAGCCCTTCCTAAGCGAAAGGCAAATCGATACCGCCGAATGTGCTGCGGCTTTCACCGTGGACTCTGGTCAGCTCGCCATTCGTCCATGAAATAACCTCGACGCTTCCCAGCGATCTGAAAGGGGCCAGACGGGATGTATAGTCGAGTGGGTGGGGGATCTGCCGTAATCCCCTGGAAGCCATGGGATGGGATGATAGAATTTGGGGTCGGCCTTCCCCCTTCCCCGTGCCTGTCAGCCGTTTATTAAATTTTTGTCCGTGCGGTGCTGTTGGCAAATGGATAACGACCGCTTTAGGTGGAAAAGAGAAATTACGAAGTCACTGTAGCTTTTCCTGGCGCTGTACAATGCTTCTCGGGCCTCGTATCAGGACTTTTCTTGTCTTTCCATGCAGCATACGCAGAACGGCGGGATTCAGAATGAACAGATTCAGCACACTGTTATCCTATTGTGATGTAAATCATGTCGTCACTCTACAAAAACTGTAATCGGTGTTAACGCTGTGAACAGATTCAAGCCAGAACATTTAGTTTATATTATGATATGATAACTGGGGTATTATTCAAGATCTAATTACCTGTCGATAACGATTTTATGTTTCGCCCAACGTGATGTTGTGAATACTTTTATGAACCTGATGATGATTAGGAGTCTCAAACTGATAGTATAAACAAAGTATTTTACCAGCAACTCATTGAGGTAATATGACATTTTTCAAATTTATAAGAGCTGTGTGGCACCAGTTCACGAAAATGTATTGGAGGCGTTGAGAATGATATTGATTAGTTTAGCAATTTTGAAGCCTTGTTTAGTATTATAAGAAGTGGAAGGTGTAGTGAAAGAGGAGAGGACTGTAATTTAATTGACAACGGATGCCAGGAAGCCAGAGAATTTCAATAGCGCACATACAGACAAGGGGAGGAAAATGTGGTGGAATGGATTGACGAGAATGATCTGCAAGAAGAGGTACATATTGTGACAGAAAGTAGGCCATTACCTGTCTTTTGAGTTCTGAAATGGTTTTAATTTTCCTATTATTTTGAGAAAGATTGTTTCTGACACAGCCAATGATTTACAGAACTTGGCAGTGTTGTGTATTGGTACAGAGAAGATTTTACTTAGCTGAAAACGAGTATTGCTGCTAGGTTATTCAGATAGTAGTGTAAGGGTTGAAGATACATAAGAAGTAGTGCAATGGTTGAGAAGACGATGCAGCAAACATTGGGGGTGACAATCTCTACGTTTATCGGCATGTATCCATGACAATATTGTTCATGGGCAGGTGTAATACGGTGGAAATAAAGTACATCACAAATGTATCGCACACCAACGTTAATCGCGAGCTCCAGGTGACGTGTACTCTCAAACGAAAGCTCCTGGAGAACGCAATCACTATAATCAAGGACGGGGAATATTAGTCTCTCTCTAAGACATTCTTTTTAACCTAGAACAAAAATACTTTTTCGTATTTGTGCATTGAATGAAGTGATGCCGACAACTTCTTACAGACTGTAGATTGTCTGTTCACTCCAATCTAGGTAATGGTCCAGAACTATCCCTAAATTCCTCGCAGAAGGAACACGGTGATTTCTATGCCGTTTATGGCGCTCAACATCGAGGTCATCAGCGCCCTGACACACATTAAAAGGAACGACGTGGACAGACCTAAGAAAACTAAAGCACACACTCAAAGAAAGCAGGAAAAGAAGGAAAACGCTACATAAGAAAGTAAAACCTAAGGAAAGGGGAAACATAGCAACAAGAATGTCACAGGAAATTATTATTGGCTGGCGACTTACATAAAATATGGGCGAGCTTGTCACACAGCGAGCAAATTAAAATCCTCTCCCTAAAATATTTGTAAAAACATTTGACATGGCACAGAACTTTAAAACTTTAACCACATTCGTCCGATTGTTGCCTAAAAGAGATGGCAGGTCCGCTGGCAAGTCAGCCGCGGCCCGCTGGTCAGAAAATAAAACGCAGTCCAATAAAACGTGGCGCACAGTGACCTTGACGCCGCAAGCAACACACATTGGAGGGTCCTCTCGCCGGAGCAGGAAGCCATGCGTCATAGGGCTGTGGCCTATCTGAAGCCGAGTGAGGAGAAACTCGTCCCGTCGATGGGGCTGAAAGGAAGTACACCTACACGCGTTAGGGGACTGATGACTTCAGCAGTTAAGTTCCATAGTGCTCAGAGCCATTTTTGATCGCGTTTCCCAAGAACTTTCGTATGACAGTTCACGTCGCCTGGAGCTGGCGATCAACGCTTCTGTGCGATAAATTTGTGATGGACGTTATTCCCACCGTATCACTCCTGCCTATGAACAATTCTCAGAAGTCACTAATACTCCCCATCCTTGGCGATGGTTGTGCTACTATCGAAGGACTTTGGTATAAGTGCTGATGTCGGCTGTAACTGTTCACGTGAAAATCAATTTAGCAGAATGTTACTAGGTGCCAGTATATAAGTGTTTCACACTTTCTCAATACCACAAAGTAATAATGATACACAAGGGACAAAATAAACTCTCATGAGAAAGGGAGAATAGGGAGAAGTAGATAAGAAAATAGCAGCTTATACTTTTCCCATCCAACGTATTTACGTATAATTATACAAGTCTCTAAAGTATGTAAGCCAGCGAAGTGATGCAGGATGCACCAAACGGAATGCAGCACAATCTTCCCTGATTTTTCTTGATGGTTCTGTGGATGAGGTTAACATTGTGTGGCTCCATTTGAACGGTCTGCATCAGAAGATAAAATTTACGTTGCATTTTGGGAGGGAACAAAGTACAAACGTTTTGGAATCAATGTGACAAATAAAGACTGTAGGCATACATAAAAAATTTTCGTTAACCTACTGCAACAGATGACATCATTCGTAATTCATCTTGCCGTCTTTCGACAGATTAATAGCCTATTTTCACTCTTTCATAAGCAGACTATTCAATATTCCCCTAGAAAAAGAAAATATAGGTAAATAATTTCGTATACTTAAATTCACCGTCTACTACTATGGATACGAGCCAAATAACGTCCAAACAATGTATGACAATAAACACCAATGATAGGCTAATATTATTAAAGCAACTAGAGAGATGTAAACCTAAATACAGTGACTTACTTTACATCTGTGATATCTCAAACAAGATCACTAGAGTGTTACATAACAACCAAGTGTTGTCGCACAGAGAAACCACTAAGTAGGAGACTGCGGAACAATGTACGAAAAATATAGCAATTCGCACATTCAGATGTCTATAGAACTGACAGTCACAGCTATAAGTTCTATGTAAGGCACACAGGGAGAAATTTTAGTGAATGGTTTAGAGAAAACAATTCAACGAGTGACAGTAATAACTCATCTTTTGGTGCACACATTACGCCAGAGAGCCATGGGGCGCCAAATATAGGTGATTTGAAGAAATTGAAATATGTAACAGCTTTCATAAGCCCACTTGGAGTGCAGTTGATAAAAAAAAAACTTAGCTAAAAACAAGCAAGTTCATAGAAAACGTCCATCAATTACTGCAGGCCAGTTAACATTTTTTCAACTACTTGCCTTTTTTACAGTGTAATCTAAATTCACAACTATATCGTACTCTCACAGCATGGTTCTTGCCTATATGCGCCTTGTCGCGTACCATAATTTTTTGCGCTTCTTTCGTTTTCCCATATGTCAAAGTGCAATGTTTGAAGACAATTACACACTATTACATTTCTGTAGCCCATCTAATACATATTTTGAAGTTTCAGGAAACACGTACTTTCTTCACGGTACCTACTATTTGATCAGACTCGTTACGATTGCTGCATCCTGATCTCGTGTGCCATTATTCTGTCAGTGCCGTTTTTGACTTAGTAAGTAGTGTCTTGTTATAGTACATAACCATCAACCTTCCATCACTTATTTCAATTCTTTATATCCTGTCCATTATCTAACTGCAGTGGTTCCTTGTCAGAGCCACTAAGAGGTCTGAGGATGAATGTGGGCACGTATGTTGCCTCGGTATGTTTCAATAAGATGGTAATGTCGTTAAGGGCAGAAGACTCCATTTTTATTGTTTTATATTTTTACAATTTTCATATATTTTTAGAATTATATGTTGCACATTTTCATCGTCGTTGTTTTGATACTTCTGTCTAGAGGTTTCCATCTCCACTGCTCTATTAAAGTAAAAATAAAAATAAAAAAGATGTACAAGGGCTTGAATGGTGACTTCTCTTGTATTTATTATTGCATACGATATCAAACTAGAGTGTCACAAGAAGTTGTATTGTTTACCATTTTATCTTACTATTTCTAACGCGTTGGATGTTAAGAAGGTAATCTGTATATTATCTTATTTCATTTTATAGTTTCAAACAGTGTGTAACAGTTATTAAAGTTGTGTTGTTTACCATCTTACTGTTTCTAATGACTCAGATATTAAGAAGGACATGTAAATCTGTGCGTTATCTTATTTCATTTTATTGTTTCAAATAGTTTGTAACAGCTGTTAAAAATGAATTCTTGAGTAACTTACATTTCCATAGCGTCGATTAAGATATTGTACACGCAATAAAAAGAATATATTCCTTCTTTTCTTCCTTTCCTAATAGTTATGACAATCTCACCACACATACACCCTATCTGTCCTCGAATTTGTGTTTGACTTGCTTGCCATGAGGTGCCCCTACACCCCTACACATATTTCAACTATAGCGGACATTAGTAAACGACATAGGTATATGCTATTGATTTTACTGTACCAAATATGAAGGCTAAAGTCTTCAAGCCCTGTAACATGGCAAACCATTTTAATGTACAACATTTTCAGCTATTGTCTGCTGTCTGTTTTCACATGTACTAACGCCGCGCTTTTATTTACTCTATTGTAATTATAAGGCCTACCACTGACTGCCCAAGAAAAGGTGACTGTAACCCAGAACATGTATACTTCATGGTTTAAATACTGTAACTTCTCTTTTTATTTTGTTTTAGTTTCGTGACTCCAGTCAGTTGTTGTTTCTTCCAATTTGTACTACAATTATGTTCCTTCTAATACGTGCGCAGTTACTTGAAATTGGCTACACAGCCAAAGCAGAGTCGTATGCAAAATAAAAATAAAATTAAAGTAAATGACGGATAGCTTATTTCGTTGAAGATGGCAGATTAATTTCGCTGAGTGTCGGACTGTTTTGCAGTTGTCGTGAAAGCGATGTAGCGCTGCAGCGAAAAGGGATCAGTTCATCATAAGGGATAAATCAAAGTTCAACGCCAAGGACGACGTGGATCTAGGTACCTTTATTGTGTCTATAGGGTATTGGTGCCATCCTGAAATCATATTAAAACTATTTACTTTCCCAGAGAAAGTGGAAGGCAGCGGACGCACTGAAAACTGCTGTGACGCAACGCCTTCATCTTAGAAATCATTTTCGCACCCCAGAATGATTTCAGTATCTATGCTTAGAATTTTCAGAGTTTTGCCCAGAGCGCTCGGGGCTGATGACGCTAGCTAGGAAACGATGTGCCAATCAATATGTCAACACGGTGTACGATCGATGTACTGAAGACGGATCACCAAGCGAACCTTACCAGACAAGCAACGAGCAAAGGAATCAAAAGAAAACATCAGTACTACACATCAGAGCAGCATGAAGAAACGCCCTGAGATTTCAACTGCTGGAAATAGTTAAATGTTGCAGGAACACCGGAGTTCAGCGACCCATAAACTATCACAGCGAGGCAAAGAGCATTGAGGACGGCAAATTCGATCATGGACCCAGCCACCGCGTCATAGGTGTACGCTAGGCTGTTTTAAGTAACGGAGTTTCCGGAGATCAAAGACACATTCAGTTTCACCGCCTTTCTATCTGTCGCCAGAACCAGAAGCAATGACGGACGGTCTATTCAGTTGCGGCGAAACCGCGACAAGCTGATCGATAATAGTCCGCCTGCTATGGACTTGCTGAGCTGGGGCCCCGTAAAGCAGGTACAGCCCTGCTTTGCTGTTACACCGTACTGCTTCATCGCGGGTAAGGAGGGTGAATCATGAATGATCTGTAAGCGTATCTCTTTACACCGTTGAGATGTGATGCGTGCACGCAGACCCCTGGCTGATTCGTGAACATCTCCCGCACTCTTGGTCGATCTATGGTCAATGATCTGGGCTAACCGACATCCGGACTATCTTCACTTAATCACATGACGGGCTGTGTACAACAGTGCTGAGATACAGGGCCGTGCAGACATAGTATAAGGGGCGGGTGACGCATGCCCAGATTCACACTACCGTCTCCACAACAACACTATAGTTACACTATGTCGGCGATTGCTGCGCAAACAAGTTCTCAACGTATGCGTACCCCACCACTACTCTACCACACAAACATAGGAGTTACACTCGTCTGCTGTGAGACATCCCATGTGGGGGTCTACCGGGGGCCGAACCGCACATTAACACTGGGTTCGGTGTGGGGCGGTGGAAGGGTGAAGTAGACTGCGGTATTCGTCGTGGGCTTGTGGGCCACTGTGTCTGCGGCGGGGACGATGTCTCTCCGTCATTTCTAGGTCCCGATTAACATACAATACAATACAAACGAAACGGAGTCATACGTGTTTACATGAGAGGTATTTTTATTAAACCAGAATATCCGTGCACTTTTTGCGATCTTTACTACTTGTGTAATAGTAACTAACATGCAAAAACGTCATTGTAGTACTAGACATTTAACAATTACTTTCCGCCAATACTTTTTTTTTTAAATTGCAAGTTATTACGAGCATGAAATCAGTTTCTGCGTGTTTATAATAACAGTCAAGGAACAGATGCTCACCAACTTGTTCAGGATTTATTGACGATCCTTTTTTTCCTAAATAATGTTAACATTCACACTAAAAGTCCTTTCACAAGCAGCACTAGTAGCAGGAACAGCAAACGTATTTTTTACTACTTGTGGTAGCTGTGGGAGTATCGGAGATTTTTATTCCCACCAAACAAGCAGTGGATCGTCGTGTAATTCTGATGAGTCAATTACTGCTTACACAGGCATATAGTCATACCTTTCTTCATCATCGACATCGTCACGTAATCAGTTCTGGTCCTCTTGCTTTCTCTGTTCCTTCCCTCCTCTAGTTGCTGCTTTTCGACTGCACTTCGTGGAATTCTCCTAAAGAGATATCTAGCAACTGATCTTATTTCTTTTTCCGCTGTAGTGGAACGCATTCTCATATCTCTGAAAGGGGGAGTGGCGAACGTAGCGATCTTGTGATTCGTTTCAAGATTAATTTTCTGAGGCACTTCCTGCGAAGCGAAGCTTTCGTTGCTAGTTATTTATTTCTTCAAACTGTGTTGTACGACATTTTTCTTGTCGTTCTTGGAGTTTGTTTGTTCCATTGTGAAACGGTTTTAAAAAAAGTATCAAATTTAGAAGTAGGTGCTTGTCTATTCCATCTAATTATACAATATTGTTTTTTGTTGCAGTTTCTTGTCAACGTGCCTAATCAAATTCCTATTGCCCGATGATGACTTGCATGATAATATGTACTTGTATTTCTCGCGCTGAAGAAATCCTGCTGTCTTGGTTATTCAGTACTGTAACACCCCCCGGGGTACAAATGTAGGTGGGGGACCCTTACACTAGTTTCTCACTTCTCACCGTGCGCCTTGCCCTCACGACGTACCTGATAATCCCGTGGCGGTCGTATTGTTCTGCTCCGCACTGCTGCTGGCGTGCCTGAAATTATGTATCTAAATGTGAAAGCAGGTTTAGGGGAGCCATGCAACGTCAAGCACAACACTGTCCCATGTCTGGTATGAACATTTATATTCTGAGACGATATGAAAATCGCAGGACGCAGTGCTTACGTTCTTAGTCATAAGTTTTGATGCCAACTTCTAGATGATTACCTGTCCACAAAATCACTTGGACGAGCGTACGCGCAACCGACACGACGCGGGTTATTGTTCATGATCCGGAAGAAGAATGGTAAACTATAGGGTGCTGATTGACATTAGTTCATTCTGAGAGGCCGAACAAGGCGCGGATGATAGATGTACGGTGCGATACGCAACGAGAGGATACACATTTAAGTTATCGGCGACACTGCTTATTTTTAATTACATCATTACGCACTTTCCTCAGAATCGCTTCCATATTTCATCACTATGCTATAATAGAACTTGCAGCAACATTTCAACTTCCAAAGCAACAATGCCTCTCACATGAAGTACTACCCATAAAGATACTCCGCAACTAAGCCAGCGATATGAAAATACGCTTGTTGTTGTTGTTGTTGTTGTTGTTGTTGTTGTGGTCTTCAGTCCTGAGACTGGTTTGATGCATCTCTCCATGCTACTCTATCCTGTGCAAGCTTCTTCATCTCCCAGTACCTACTGCAACCTACATCCTTCTGAATCTGCTTAGTGTAGTCATCTCTTGGTCTCCCTCTACGATTTTTACCCTCCACGCTGCCCTCCAATACTAAATTGGTGAACCCTTGGTGCCTCAGAACATGCCCTACCAACCGATCCCTTCTTCTGGTCAAGTTGCGCCACAAACTTCTCTTGTCCCCAATCCTATTCAATACTTCCTCACTAGTTATGTGACGTATCCATCTAATCTTCAGCTTTCTTTTGTAGCACCACATTTCGAAAGCTTCTATTCTCTTCTTGTCCAAACTATTTATCGTCCATGTTTCACTTCCATACATGGCTACACTCCATACAAATACTTTCAGAAATGACTTCCTCACACTAAATCTATATTCGATGTTAACAAATTTCTCTTCTTCAGAAACGCTTTCCTTGCCATTGCCAGTCTACATTTTGTATCCTCTCTACTTCGACCATCATCAGTTATTTTGCTCCCCAAATAGCAAAACTCCGTTACTATTTTAAGTGTCTCATTTCCTAATCTAATTCGCTCAGCATCACCCGACTTTATTCGACTACATTCCATTATCCTCGTTTTGCTTTTGTTGATGTTCATCTTATATCCTCCTTTCAAGACACTATCCATTCCGTTCAACTGCTCTTCCAAGTCCTTTGCTGTCTCTGACAGAATTACAATGTCATCGGCGAACCTCAAAGTTTTTATTTCTTCTCCATGGATTTTAATACCTACTCCAATTTTTTCTTTTGTGTCCTTTACTGCTTGCTCAATATACAGATTTAATAATATCGGGGAGAGACTACAACCCTGTCTCACTCCCTTCCCAACCACTGCTTCCCTTTTATGTCCCTCGACTCTTATGACTGCCATCTGGTTTCGGTACAAATTGTAAATAGCCTTTTCGCTCCCTGTGTTTTACCCCTGCCACCTTCAGAATTTGAAAGAGAGTATTCCAGTCAACATTGTCAAAAGCTTTCTCTAAGTCTACAAATGCTAGAACGTAGGTTTCCCCTTCCTTAATATATCTTCTAAGATAAGTCGTAGGGTCATTATTGCCTCACCTGTTCCAACATTTCTACGGAATCCAAACTGATCTTCCCCGAGGTCCGCTTCAACCAGTTTTTCCATTCGTCTGTAAAGAATTCGCGTTAGTATTTTGCAGCTGTGACTTATTAAATTGATAGTTCGGTAATTTTTACATCTGTCAACACCTGCATTCTTTGGGATTGGAATTATTACATTCTTCTTTAAATCTGAGGGTATTTCGCCAGTCTCATACATCTTGCTCACCAGATGGTAGAGTTTTGTCATGACTGGCTTTCCCAAGGCCGTCAGTTGTTCCAATGAAATGTTGTCTATCCCGGGCTCCTTGTTTCGACTCAGCTCTTTCAGTGCTCTGTCAGACACTTCACGCAGTATCGTATCACCCGTTTCATCTTCATCTACATCCTCTTCCATTTCTATAATATTGTCCTCGAGTACATCGCCCTTGTATAGACCCTCTATATACTCCTTCCACCTTTCTGCTTTCCCTTCTTTGCTTAGAACTGGGTTTCCATCTGAGCTCTTGATGTTCATACAAGTACTTCTCTTATCTCCAGAGGTCTCTTAAGTTTTCCTGTAGGCAGTATCTATCTTACCCCTAGTGAGATAAGCCTCTACATCCTTACATTTGTCCTCTAGCCATCCCTGCTTAGCCATTTTGCACTTCCTGTCGATCTCATTTTTGAGACGTCTGTATTCCTTTTTGCCTGCTTCATTTACTACATTTTTATATTTTCTCCTTTTATCAATTAAATTCAATATTTCTTCTGTTACCCAAGGATTTCTACTAGCCCTCGTCTTTTTACCTACTTGATCCTCTGCTGCCTTCACTACTTCATTCCTCAAGTTTACCCATTCTTCTTCTCCTGTTTTTCTGTCCCCCATTCCTGTCAATTGTTCCCTTATGCTCTCCCTGAAACTCTGTACAACCTCTGGTTCTTTTAGTTTATCCATGTCCCATCTCTGTTATTCCCACCTTTTTACAGTTTCTTCAGATGTAATCTACAGGTCATAACCAATAGGTTGTGGTCAGAGTCCACATCTGCCCCTGGAAGTGTCTTACAATTTTAAAACCTTAAAACCTGCTTCCTAAATCTCTGTCTTACCATTATATAATTACAATACGCTATTATGTAATTACAATACGCTTATAGTACGTAAAAATTGTCCCAACTTTGCTTTTTGCTCTAGGACATCGGATGTTGATAGATATTCACTCCTCCTTCTTAAGTTGCTTTTTTGTATCCTCCACCAGAGAAATAGATAACCCAGCCATTGCTTCTCAGTAGAGTCAACAGTAGAAGTATTCAT
Source organism: Schistocerca gregaria (assembly GCF_023897955.1). Taxonomy (NCBI): domain Eukaryota; kingdom Metazoa; phylum Arthropoda; class Insecta; order Orthoptera; family Acrididae; genus Schistocerca; species Schistocerca gregaria. The sequence continues at coordinate 1,187,129,957 of NC_064920.1, read as the reverse complement.
AGATCTGAAATTCCAGTTCATAGCTGATAATCAAGGATACTGCACGAGCGCTAACAAGTGACGCAATAAGTGTCAATGGCTGAACTCCGCGAGAAATGCTTCATAAAGGTACTTTGAAGTCTATGTCCATCACACACCCGCTCAGACCCGAAAATACCCGAGATATCCGAAGAATCACGCAGCGCCCGTATTTAGTCAACACACGGCACGCACGGCGGCCGACGTACCAGGCGCCTGACCATACCCCCTCATATCCCCTTATGCCCAAGAGATCCGTCTCGATGGCATAGCAGGGCCCACTGCTGTGTCACAACATACAGCCATGTATACTGATTTATTGTCTTACTAGAGAAGTTCACTTGCTCCGATACTGGGTGTTACAAAAAAGTACTGCCAAACTTTCAGGAAGCATTCCTCACACACAAACAAAGAAAAGATGTTATGTGGACATGTGTCCGGAAACGCTTAGTTTCCATGTTAGAGTTCATTTTAGTTTCTTCCACCTACGCTCAATGGAGCACTTTATCATGATTTCATAGGGGATACTCTATCTGTGCTGCTAGAACATGTGCCTTTACAAGTACGACACAACATGTGGTTCATGCACGATGGAGCTCCTGCACCCTTCAGTCGAAGTGTTCGTACGCTTCTCAACAACAGATTCGGTCACCGATGGATTGGTAGAGGCGGACCAATTCCATGGCCTCCATGCTCTCCTGACCTCAACCCTCTTGATCTTCATTTATGGGGGCATTTGAAAGCTCTTGTCTACGCAACCCCGGTATCAAATGTAGAGGCTCTTCGTGCTCGTATTGTGGACCTCTGTGATACAATACGCCATTCTCGAGGGCTGCATCAGCGCATCAGGGATTCCATGCGACGGAGGTTGGATGCATGTATCCTCGCTAACGGAAGACATTTGGAACATTTCCTGTAACAAAGTGTTTGAAGTCACGCTGGTACGTTCTGTTGCTGTGTGTTTCCATTCCATGATTAATGTGATTTGAAGAGAAGTAATAAAATGAGCTCTAATCTGGAAAGTAAGCGTTTCCGGACACATGTCCACATAACATATTTTCATTCTTTGTGTGTGAGGAATGTTTGCTGAAAGTTCGGCCATATATATAAATAGAGAGAGAGAGAGAGAGAGCGGTACACGGTTAAAATCAGCCTGCGTCACCTGGGTGATGGTATTATGGAGTTGGTTTACAGCAGGACATGAGGTCAGCTATGGAACGTACTACGGGCTAAAGCTGAAAGATAGTCTCTATGAGCAGAAATGCATGGGAACCACACTGAACTTTAATTATTTCTAATGTCTCATATGTGCCCTATTTGTATGGATAGATGTTCCCTTTATTAAGTATATGTTTCATGAGAGTGAAGTGATATTATTGGAATACACTGTATGGCACTGAGCGAACCTAGGAATTCTAAACCCCTGGCTACTGATTAGCAACAATTAATAATGAATTGCGTAGATAAGTTACCAGCATTCCGTATAACACTGAGGTGACGAAAAGTAGTGGGATAGAAATATGCACATGTACAGGTAGAGGTTGTGTCGCGTACACAAAGTAGAAAATGGCAGTGGATTGGCAGAGGTCTCATTTGTACTTAACTGATTTATGTGAAAAGGCTTACGACAGGAGTTAACAGACTTTAAATGTAGAGTGGTAGTTGCAGCTAGACGGATGTGACAATAAATTTTTGGAATCATTGGGAAATTCAACATTCCGACACCCACAGTGTGAGGAGTATGCCGATAATGCCAAACTTCGGCAGTTGCCGACGGCCTCCGCTTAACGACCGAGAGCAGTGCCGTTTGTGTAGAGTTGTCAGTGATAACAGACAAGCAACACTGCGTGAAATTACAGCAGAAATCAATATGGTTCATACGATGTTAGGACAGTGTGACGAAATTTGGCGTTAATGAACTATGACAGCAGACGATCGACTCGAGTGCGTTTGCTAAAAGTATGACGTCACCTGCAGCGCCTCCCCTGGTCGCGCAACCATATCAGTTGGACGCTAGGATGGCTGGAAAACCGTGGCCAGGCCAGGTGAGTCCCGATTTTAATTGGTGATATCTGATCTTAGGGTTCAAGTGTGACGCAGACCCCACGAAGCCATGGATCCAAATTTTTAACAAGGCTCTGTGCAGACTGGTAGTGGCTCCGCAATGCTATAGCTCTGATCCAAGGGAATCGAGCATTGACCATTTTCGACCATTCATGGTTTGCATGTTTCTAAACAACGATGGAATTTTTGTGGATGACAATGGGCCATATCACCGAGCACAGTTATTTGTGATTACATACAATCCTGTTGGAAGAACATCCGCAACTGAGCATTACACCAGAGGTTGGAAATACCTGAGGATGGGCTTCGCGATTAGTTGCAAGAACATTCTGAGGAATACGAGCGAATAATTTGGCCACTCAGGTCGTCCGTCATGCATCCTATTGATCTCTCGTGGAGTATAATTGAGGGGTCAGTACCCCTGCACAAAATCCTGTGCCCGCAACACTTCAGAAATTATGGACGGTTACAGAGATAGCATGGCTCACTCTTTCTGCAGAGGACTTCCAGCGGCCTGTTGAACCAATGACACTTCGCGTTGCTGCACTATTCCGGGCAAAATGAGTTACGACACGATGTTAGTAGATATCGATGACTTTCCTCATTTCAATGTATGTCTATACCACATTTGTTGCAATGATCTGACTATTAATAGTAACAAACAATATCATTTCCACTTATGCTTCAATGGCAGCTCCAAATCTTCATCATTAGTATTTATAGTACTTCCCTCTTCTTCACTCATAAAAAATATTAATTTCACCGTATTCGCCTCCCACTACCCAATCATCATTGTTGTGGACATTAGCATCAGTGATCACTTTATCATACGCGTATTCCTTAAACAAACCCCTGCTGCTAGTTTCTAATGAATCATCGTTTCTATACCTCCATTTACATCTACTTCTATACCCTGCGAACCACAGAGAGGTGCGTGGCAGACGATACGTCACACTGTACCGTTTATTTGATCATTTCCATTTCCATTCAGGTATGCAGATCGGGAAGAATGATAGTTTCAGTACCTCTGTGCATACTGTGATTAATCTAATCTTATCCTCATAATACTGACGTGAGTGATATGTAGTGGTCTGTCGTATATTCCTAGAGTCGTCATTTAATGCTGTTTCCTGAAACACTGTCAGTAGACTTTTCTGGATAAATTCCGTGTGTCTTCAAGAGTGTGCCAGCACAGTTCTTTCAACATCTCAGTGACAGGTCAAACAAACCTGTGACCATTCGTGCTACCCTTCTCTGTATACGTTCAATATACACTGCTAGTGTTACTTGATAAGGGTCCCAAGCACTTGAGCAATATTCTAGGATGGGTTGCAACCTCCTTGGTAGACAGTTTGCATTTCCCTAGAATTCTACAATAAGTCGAACTACGCTACCTGCTACACCCACGAGTGAGCCTAAGTGATCGTACCACTTCATTTCCCCTGTAAGTGTTACACCCAAGTACTTGTACGAGTTGCAGCTCTCATTACTAATATTATATTCATAGGATACTATGGTATTTAGGGTTCCTTATTCTAGCCGGTAGAAACGGGACTCTTATAGTACGACAGTTATCCGACTGTGTCTCGATCTGCCTGTACAACACGTATCATTTTGATTTTACTGAATTTATGCCACATAGTAAGGTCTACGGTCCCTTATCGGTATGAATAATTGAAGCCTCTAAGTTAATTGAACCAAAAGTTACGGCCATTTATGGCACATGGTTTGATACTCGCAAACTCGCTCATTCAAAACCCATAGGACACTTCCAATTGACGTATAATCGCGAAATTTGGCAAGAAGCAAGGGTTCACAGTAAAACTAAAGTAAAAATCTATAATTGTAAGTTTGCAATTACAAGACACGAAAAATATTTTCTTTTTTTTTTGGTCATTATTGTTATCTGCCAGTCTGTCTCCCCGCCCGTGTTAAGACCCTCTTTCTCAGGAAGGGGGTGACGGGATGACTTAGAATGTTGAAATTTTTGTCGCTTACTGAAATCTACGGTCGCTTTCCGGTGAGGAAAATATAACTATCTAAGTCAATGAAATAGAATGATACGGCCATTTACGTCACAAATTTGAAGATTCTCAAACTCATTCCTGCAAAACTGTAGGGTGCTTCCCATTCACCTAGAATGATTAAATTTGACAACAAGCAAATTTTCACAACGTTAGCAAAGGACAAAATCCGAAAATTGTTAATCTGTAACTATACAACACAAAAAAATTTTTTTCATAATCTGTTATTCGACTGACCGTCCGTCCACATGTTTGAACCCCTTTCTATCAGGAATGGATAGACGTATATGTCGCCTGCATCGATATCGATAACAGGAAAGAAAATCTATATACATAATTAAGTTTGTACGGAACACCCAGTACCCGAGTTTTATTCTCATTACCCGGGTTTTTCGATTTGTGAAATGCTCAATTTAATATTTTTGAACATTTAAAGCATGTTACCAATCATTGAAATCTTATCAAAATCTCATTGAATATTTGCTCAGCTTCATTCAGACTTAACTTCGTTATAGATAACTACATCACCTGTGAAAAATCTGAGGTTACTATTAAAATTGTCTGCAAGATCGTTAGTATATAACATGTACAGCATGGAGCCCAAAACACTTCGCTAGGTACGCCCGAACTTACTTCTACATACGTCCATGACTCTCCATCCAAGATAACATGCTACTTCCTCCCTAGAAAGAAATTCTCAATCCAGTCACGTGTTATGATTGATACCCCAGATGATATAAGCATAGGTGTAGTACTGAATAAAATGCTTTTTCAAACCGAGAAATACTGAATGTACCTGACTGCTTCGATCCGTGACTTTGAGGACGTCATATGAGAAAAGTGCAAGTTGGGTTTACGTGATTTATGTTTTCGAAATCCACGCTAATTGCAATTGAGAATGTTATTTCTTTTTCGAGATACCTCGCTGTGTTTGATCTTAGAATATGTTCAAAGATACTACAATAAATACCTGTCGGTAGCTTTTTGGCTCACTTCTGCTTTCTTTCCGTAGGCAGGTGTGACCTGTCGTTTCTTCCAATTACGGGGCACAATTTTTTGTTCGAGGGAACTACGATAGATTATAGTTAACCATGAGTCTAACTCAGTCGCGAATTGAGTACAGAACATGATACGGATTCCATCGGTCCCTGGGAATTTGTTCATTTTTTACGAATTCAACTGTTTTCATATCCACTGAGACTTATTTGATTCACAGACTTATTTGACTCATCTTTTCAGTGTTACGCGAATTAAATTGAAACAGAACTCTTGGGTTTTCCTTCGCAAAGGAAAATCTGAAAACAGAGTTAAACATTTCTGCTTTTGCTTTGCTACTCGCAATTTTCATTTCCCGTCTCGTCCATGAGTGATTGGACACAAACTTAGGTGCCACTAACAGCCTTAAAAATATTATGTTGTGAAAGATCATTTGATAATATTTTGCTATGGTTGTCATTGGACGCTTCACAAAGTACTCACTTGACTGCCAAACGCGAATCATTCAGCATCTCTCTCACTCTCTCCTCTCTCTTTCTCTCTCTCTAGCCGTATGCCTTTTTTATACCTATTATACTGTAGCTTCTTTCTCTTTAAGTTTCTTTACAACGACTGTATGCTTTGGAGGGTCCTCCAGTTATGAATTTCTCTTTACAAAATTTTTGACAAACACCAGCCTTCTCACCTCATATACTGTTTCAGTACTATCTCCCTGCCTCAACTAATTGTAACCCGTTTTAACCTTGTGATGTAATTCACTTTTCATCGTCGACGGATGACTGTGAAATGGTTTAAATTAGTGTGTAATCAGATAATGAAACTGTTATTCTGATCACACGAAGGAACGACCGACCGCCGTTTTTTTGTTTTTTTAAGTTCGCGACAGACGTCCCCAGCGGCAAGTAGTCGCCTCGCATCTCTCGGAGATGAAGCGCCGTCTGCGGGCGCCGTGCACGTGGCGGCCACGTGGGGTCCTTCTCGGCGGCTGGCCTGCACTTTGTAATGAGCCAATTTATATACATGGCCAGAACAGAACTGAGCCGCCACCGCTGCTGCCGCAACTGCGTTAATTTCGCCTCAGGCCAGGAGCTTTCTGGGAACGGACATCTGGACTGTTAGCTGCAAGGCAGGACACTGTATTCCCATTACGTAATACTTCCCGATCCAGTCAACGTTGTTCATTTCTAACGACTCAAAACATTCAATTTGAAGCTAGTACTCTACTGCAGCAGTACATGGAGTACCTAAGCTTGTTGTTTTAATAGCAAAGGCTGAATATACTGTGTTCATGAGTAACAACATGATGGTTCCACAGCGGCAGCTGCCCGCAGGCTGGTGATACTGTCCCTACACTGAGGCCAAGTTGCGCTAATATCATCGTAAAATTTCTCACTATCTGTTGCTAAAATAATGGTCGCTCACAAGTCGACGGAATACTTTGTATACAGCGACCGTTTAAAGACAGAGTGTTGTGAGAAACTGGAAATCTCACCCGATGACTGTCGCTGGATGATTTTTGAAAAAATTAGTAGAAGTCTAGCAACGGCAGCTTGAATCATTTTGTGTCTACAATTGGTCTGAAGAATTTCTCTTGGATGTCCTTTCGTCAGTGATAAACTGAAGGCGTCAGTGGAAGAATATGCCTAACCACAGAGCATATTTTGAGCTATTACATGTTATACGATTGGTTAAAAACAAAGAGAAGAGCATAATGTTTTCGGTAACCTATCACAACTATGGAAGTGTGGTTAAAATAGGGATTTCGTTTTGAAAATTCAATCATATCCACAGTCACATGAAAAATACTTATAAACATGTACGGACTAAGCGCCTTCGTTGTATATTTGAATGGTTGTTAGCCTAGAGGGAGCTGACAAGAGTAGTAGGGCTCTGAGCATACGAAATGCGATTGGTCCCGGCGGAGGTTCGACTCCTCCCTCGATCATGGGTGTGTATGTGTTTGTCCTTAGGATAATTTAGGTTAAGTAGTGTGTAAACTTAGGGACTGATCACCATAGCAGTTAAGTCCCATAAGATTGCACACGCAAAACACACATACGAAATATCCTTCAAATGACGTTTGCTGTCATATTACAGCTGAGACAATTGCGGATGTCGTATTTCTCTCTCATCAGCTTTACCACCTCCTTATCTTCAAAATCATTCCAGGATTCATGATGTCCTACACGTGACACTGTCAAGGATGGAATGGCCTTCTCATCCCCATCCCTCGTTGCTCATCTGTAAATCTCACATGAATCACTCAGTGCCATCAGCGTCCCCTGGATTCGTGGGAGCGAGGTGCTCCTGCAGTTCGCAAGTGTCTCATATTTGGCTGACATGACGAGCCCCACCACCGGTGCCCCGCACTTTGGCAAATTTTGCACGAAGCACCCCCGTTCCTCACCCCACACGCCCACGCTCAAGCGCAATTCGCGCTTCCGCGCCCATGACGTCACGGTACTATGTATGTCGTGTAAGCTTGTAAATATTGATATACTTATAATAGTAATGACATTTTGTTGCTCAGCAGGTTGTAAGTTTCTTTTAATACAAAGGCACAGTACTCTCTAGCTGCATTTGTGCCTGGAGAATGACTGATTCAGACGTTGTAAGATGATGGTAATAATAATAATTATAATTATAATAATAATAAACAACATCACATAACAAATCTGACATCATACTCACCAATAAAAAGAAGAAATTAACACAACTAATATCCATACCCAATACAACAAATGTATGAAGAAAACAGGAGAAAAAATTGAAAAATACATCCAACTGGCTGAGGAAGTCAAGAACATGTGGCATCAGGATAAAGTTGACACTATGCCAATTATACTATCAACTACAGGAGTCATACCACACAATATCCACCAGTACATCAACGCAATACAGCTACATCCAAACGTATATATACAACTACAGAAATCTGTAATTATTGATACATGTTCAATTACCCGAAAGTTCCTAAATGCAGTGTAACATATACAGTACAGTTAAAAGGAAGTCACGCTTGATCAAGGTCCGCGTCACTTTCCATTTTTAACCACACATAAGGTCTGTGAAAGGAAATAAAATAATAATAATCATCGTAGTATAGGTCGCGAAAAATACACTGACAGAAAAAAATTGCGACGCCGACAAGGAGTTGTGCAATGTAAACGAAAGCTGGGAGATGTGTTTCAACGTCTGAAAGTTGATGTCTATTAATAGTTCACGCCAGTCGCAAAAGAGTGCCGTCAGTATGACCACTATAAGGATGCAAATCGGGTTTGCTTTAAATACGCGCTGTAACGGTCGTGAACGCTAGTTACCTTCGACACTGGACGTAGTGAAATGATGCTAGTCAAGAATTCCTTTATGCCGTCAAGGACACCATTATCACTCAATCACTGAGTCTGAATCAGCGAAGAAGTGTCCAGAGACGTCTGGGACAGTGGTGCAGTACCAACCTAACTGTCTCTCGCCATGTGACCTGACAATGAGTATTGAGGTCTTTGGTGCAATTTCATTTAAAAGCAGAACCTTTGGTTGTCATCTGAGGTACCCTCACAGCACAGCGGTGGATCGACGATATTCTCTGCCCCATTCTGTTACCCTTCATTGCTACCCATCCCGAGCTCACATTTCAGCAAGATAATACACACCTACATATCTCAAGAGTTTCTATCGCTTGTTTCCGTGTTCCCGTCCCCCACCCCCATGAACAATCGACGTTGCCGTTGAGGGGGAGGCTTGTGTGCCTCAGCGATACAGATCGCCGTATCGTAGGTGCAACCACAACGGAGGGGTATCTGTTGAGAGGCCAGACAAAGAGGGGAAGCACCCTTTTCAGTAGTTGCAGGGGCAACAGTCTGGATGAATGACTGATCTGGCCTTGTAACACTAACCAAAACGACCTTGCTGTACTGGTACTACGAACGGCTGAAAGCAAGGGGAAACTACAGCCGTAATTTTTACCCGAGGGCAGGCAGCTTTACTGTATGATTAAATGATGATGGCGTCCTCTTGGGTAAAATATTCCGGAGGTAAAATAGTCCCCCATTCGGATTTCCGGGCGGGGACTACTCAAGAGGACGTCGTTATCAGAAGAAAGAAAACTGGCGTTCTACGGATCGTGGCGTGGAATGTCAGATCCCTTAATCGGGCAAGTAGGTTAGAAAATTTTAAAAGGGAAATGGATAGGTTAAAGTTAGATATAGTGGGAATTAGTGACGTTCGGTGGCAGGAGGAACAAGACTTCTGGTCAGTGAATACAGGGTTATAAATACAAAATCAAATAGGGGTAATGCAGAAGTCGATTTAATAATGGATAAAAAAAATAGGAGTGCGGGTAAGCTACTACAAACAGCATAGTGAACGCTTTTTGTGGCCAAGATAGATACGAAGCCCACGCCTACCACAGTAGTACAACTTTATGTGCCAACTAGCTCCGCAGATAACGAAGAGATTGATGATATTTATAACGATATAAAAGAAATTATTCAGATGGTTGAAGGGAGACGAAAATTTAATAGTCATGGATGACTGGAATTCGATAGTATGAAAAGAAAGAGCAGGAAACTTAGTTGGTGAATATGGAATAGGGGTAGGGAATGGAAGATTAAGCCGCCTGGTAGAATTTTGCAAAGAACATAACCTAATCATAGCTAACACTTGGTTCAAGAATCATAAAAGAAGGTTGTATACATGGAAGAATCCTGGAGATACTAAAAAGTATCAGATAGATTAGATATTGGTAAGACAGAGATTTAGGAAGCAGGTTTTAAATTGTAAGACATTCCCAGGGGCAGATGTGGGCTATGAACACAATCTATTGGTTATGAACCGTAGAGCAAAATTGAAGACACTGTATAAAGGTGGGAATTTAAGGAGATGGAACCTGGATAAACTGACAGAACCAGAGGTTGTAGAGAGTTTCAGGGCGAGCATTAGGGAACGATTGACAAGACTGAGCGAAAGAAATACAGTAGAAGAAGAATGGGTGGCTTGGAGAGATGAAATAGTAAAGGCAGCAGAGGATCAAGTAGGTAAAAAGACCAGCGCTAATAGAAACCCTTGGGTAACAGAAGAGATATTGAATTTAATTGATCAAAGGAGAAAAAAATGTAGTAAATGAAGCACATAAAAAGGAATACAAACGTCTCAAAACTGAGATCGACAGGAAGTGCAAAACGGCTAAGCAGGGATGGCTAGAGGATACGATACTGCGTGAAGAGTTTGACAGAGCACTGAAAAACCTAAGTCGAAACAAAGCCCCCAGAGTAGACAACATTCCATTAGAACTACTGACAGCCTTGGGAGAGCCAGCCCTGGCAAAACTCTACCATCTGGTGAGCAAGATGTATGAGACAGACGAAATAGCTTCAGACTTCAAGAAGAATATAATAATTCCAATCCCAAAGAAAGCAAGTGTTGACAGATGTGAAAATTACCGAACTATCAGGTTAATGAGCCACGGCTGCAAAATACTAACACAAATTCTTTACATTCGAATGGAAAAACTGGTAGAAGCCGACCACGGGGAAGATGAGTTTGGAACCCTTAGAAATGTTGGAGCAGGTGAGACAATACTGACCCTACGACTTATCTCAGAAAATAGATCAAGGAAAGGCAAACCTACATTTCTATCATTTGTAGACTTAGAGAAAGCTTTTGACAATGTTAACGGGAATACTCTGTTTCAAATTCTGAAGGTAGCAGGGGCCAAATACAGGGAGCGAAAGGCTATTTACAATTTGTACAGAAACCAGATGGCAGTTATCCGAGTCGAGGGCCTTGAAAGGGAAGCAGCGTTTGGGAAGGGAGTGCGACAGGGCTATAGCCTATCCCTGATGTTACTCAATCTTTATATTGAGCAAGCGGTAATGGAAACAAAAGAAAAATTCTGAATAGGATTTAAAATCCATGCAGAAGAAATAAAATCTTTGAGGTTCGGCGATGACATTGTAATTCTGTCAGAGACAGCAAAGGACTCGGAAGAGAAGTTGAACGGAATGTACAGTATCTTGAAAGCTGGATGAAAGATGATCAACAAAAGAAAAACGAGGATAATGTAATGTAGTCGATTAAGTCGGGTGACGCTCAGTGAATTATATTAGGAAATGAAACACTTAAGTAGTAAATGAGTTTTGCTATTTAGGGAGTAAAATAACTGATGATAGTCGAAGTAGAGAGGATATAAAATTTAGTCTCGTAATGGCAAGGAAAGCGTTTCTGAAGAAGGGAAATTTGTTAACATCGAGTGTAGATTTAAGTATCAGGAAGTTGTTTCTGAAAGTATTTGTATGGAGTGTAGCCCTGTACGAAAGTGAAACGTGGACAATAAATCAATGGATCACCAATTTAGTATTGGAGGGCATCGTGGAGCGTCAAAATCGTAGGCCTAGACCAAGGGATGAATACACTAAACAAATTCTGAAGGATGTAGGTTGGAGTAGGTACTGGGAGATGAAGAAGCTTGCACAGCATAGAGCAGCATGGAGAGTTGCATCACCCAAGTTTCTGGACTGAAGACCTCAACAACAACAGTTTTCGTGTTTGGCAACACCTAACTTGGCAGGAAGGTCTCCGAATGTGTCCCCAATTGAGAATGTTTGGAGCATTAAGGGCAGGGCTCACCAACCAGCTGAGGACTGACGCCCCAATTGGACAGAGGTTGGCACGACAGCCCTCAGGAGGACATCTAACGACTCTATTAATCAATACCAAGTCAAATAACAGCTTGTATAAGGGTCAAAAGTCGACCAACGGGTTATTGACTTGCTCAGTTTGTGGACTCTTTCTCTTGAATAAATCATCCAATTTTTCTGAAACTGTTTGCCTGTACAAGTAATCCACATCTACAGATTTCCATCCCATTCAGATATTACCTTCATGGTGCACAGTTTTTTTCCTTATTTTTCTTAGGGTTTATTTTTGGCATGGACTCTTTCAATCTTTTTGGTTTGCACACTCAAGGCAGCTTTCTCTATGTGAACTCTTCTGTGTCTATGGACAAGATAGCTTTTTTTGCGACGAATTTAGTGACATTTTTCAAAATGGCCTAGGCAAAGCTAATAACTTTGAGCCTCATATTGCCATGAAGGACAATGGGCAACCACAGTTTTGCCAAGCATGGCCTGCCCTCTTGCTAGCAGAGATCATGTGGAGCAGGAACTCTGATCTTGGCAGAACAATGGTATGGTTTCCTAGTAGCCATCAGTTGATAGGTAATACCTTTAGTATAGTAAAGAAACCGTTAGGCAGCTTGCGTATATGTGCACATTTCAAGTTAACAGGAAATCAACTGTCTGTGATAGACTCTTTTCTTTTGCCACAGCCTGAGGAATCCACGAAAGAGCTTGGCGCAGGCCGTTTCTTTTAGAGAAATAGCTGTTACAAGTTTTTCTAATCAATACACACATGAGATTATTTAAGTTTTTGAGGTTTCAACTGAGCAGGACATTGACACCTGTAATTTTGCAACAGTTTCAGATTGTACTCCTTATGAACTACTTTCCAGTCTCAGGACTTTGTTTCAAGCGCCATCAGAAACTGTCATAAAGTGTAATAATAATCATTGCTCCATGTTCCACTCTGAGACTGAATATCAACGGTCAGAGCAGGCACCCTTTACAGTCACACTTAACAGCTGTACAGGTGATTGCAGTTCATACGTATCTCATTGCACTCCAAGCAGTGTTGTGTAAATTAACTTATTACATTTCGCCCCTACCAAACACTGCACAAATTCCAGTTCCATTGTATTGTCTTCGAAGAAAGAATGTTCCATTTGAAAGGACTCGAGAGTTTCAAGTCGCATTTAAGAAACTGGAAGATGTGTTACTGAGCAACGAAAGTTTGGTGCATTTTGATCCTTCTAAGGTTGTCGTTCGTTCAGTTGATGTATCCTCTTACGGGATTGCCGCTGTTCTCTCACAAAGAGTTGGGCAGGCCAATTGCATTTGCTTGCTATATTCTCGACAAAGTAAAGTGCAAGTATACGCAGATTTAGACGGAACTTCTTCCTGCAGACTATGGGGTGGCCTAATTTTATCAATTCTTTTATGGAAGAAACTTCTTCTTGGTGACAGATCAAAAGACTCACCTCATTGTGTTGCCATTCCAAGCCAGTCCCTTTGTGCATGGTGCAAAGTTGCAACAGCGGTCTCTATTCCTATGAAATTATCAGTATGAAATTTTGTACAGACAGCTTGGCATTCACATACAGACACATTCTTTCGCCTACCAATTGGAATTACGGATCAGAAAAAAAGCCCAGTTACATCGAGACCCATATTTTAGTTCTGAATAACTGGTACTCTTCGGTGTGTTTTGGTTTCAGTTATGAAAGGGCTTTTTTATTTTTTACTAATAACAAAGAAAAAAATTAAATATGTATTAACGACAGCAACAGTGCTAAAATTTTTCGTTTCTAAATAACGTGTTTTTAAAAAGAAGTAATTTTTATTTAAAAAGTTTACACTGGCGTGATATATTGGGTTATTATAGAAACTGGAAAACCACTCAGTGTTATTTTAATAACAGTGCTGGCAGAAATCAGCAAAAACCACATCGCATAACAATTCGTACAGCACCGCTGAGACAATAATGTCCCTCGTGCCGTGTGTTGTGGATTAAGGCTCATGTGTTCATGCACGGTGCAAGAATTGCCCCTAATTGGTCCGTACGATAGTGTATCGGTGTCGTCACTGGATATATGTTGTACTTCACAATGACACCAACCCTATTATGGAAACATTTTTAAAAAATGAAGTACAATGCTTTATTTGCTTAGAAGGTTAAAAATCTGTCTGTCATTTATACGAAATAATAAAAGAGGAAGGAAATTATGGTAACAGGAAAAAATTAAAAACTTAACAATATTTTACTTATAGTATACAGTAAAAATACAAAGTAGCCGATCTGCTGCCTGTGTTTACATAATGTGCTTTTATCTGCCTGTTGTTCTTCAACCACAGGTTTCGCCCTTTATCATTCGCAATGTCCAAATTGAGGTATGGTGAAAGATGATTCGAAAAAAATCAGTGAATGGTGGACAGACTAGTTTTTTTTTTAATTTGCCTGTTTAACTTAATACCTTGATTCTATGTATCTTGAAAGTAGGAGAGTCCAAATTGTTCGATTTTTACCTTTGTCATGGGAAATAATAGGAAGAGAAACCGAGAATCGATTATTTCATAAACCGGTTGTTTTGAGCAATTTTAACACTAAGGTGAAACCCGGCGTGGAGAAAATCGATATAACCGGAAACCAGTTATTTCAGCAATAATATACACCCGTAGTTGACACTGATTCGGTATTTGACACTTCAGAGGATTCTTGTTCCTACATACATGTTCAGGACAATGAAACACTTGATGGTTTCCCGTCGACCATCGATGGATTGCTTCGGCATCTGCTGTGGACTGTACGTAATCTCAAGATTCTGTTGCAGTTGGTCTGCCTTGGTTGACCACATTCACTTATGCAGATTAGTGATCTGGTTTTACACTGTTATTTTGCTCTTTGGCGTAACTTTTCTGTCCAGAAGGGTTTATCCTGTTACATACAGACAACAACGAGTCGTGTGTAATTGTGCCATGGCCGGCCAGTGTGGCCGAGCGGTTCTGGGCGTTTCAGTTTGGAACCGCGCCACCGCTAAGGTCGCAGGTTCGAATCCTGCCTCGGGCATGGATGTGTGTGATTTCCTTAGGTTAGCTACGTTTAAGTAGTTCTAAGTACTAGGGGACTGATGACCTCAGTTGTTAAGTCCCATATGAACCAATATGAACCAATTGTGCCATGTTAGCTTCAGAAGGGACTCTTTGCCTTCTCCATCAAGGACATTGGGGCATTATACACACTAAGCATCTTTCCCGATAGACAGCCACAAGTCATGTGAACAAAGCGCCAAGTCACTGCAACCGTCTGACCACGTGAGTCCTCAGTAGTTAATGTGGAGGCTGCTGCACACTTGCATGCAATCCAAGGTGTGAGCCATCGTGGCATTTCCAACACTCACCTCATGGCAGCAGGTATTGAAGCATGCACACGCGAGTGTACAGCTTGCAGCCAGCAACCAGCCACCGCATGTAGGCGTATGGGGTATGCAATCTCAGGAAACAGAACTGCAGCTCACACATTCACAAAACTTTCACTGGTCCTGGCCCTCGGTGCACTGCAGTAACGGAGCTAGTGTACAGTTTCTAAATCTCCGCGAGACATTCGAAAATAGCTGAAGAAACTGTCTTCACATGACGACAGTTCTTTGCAAATTTACCGTAAATCTTATCGTTTACTGTTAACTTAATATACACACTTTCTTCGCTTACTCCAAGCGAAGTTGGTAGGTGTCATCGCCGCTATTCGTGTTTACTGGACAGCAGCTGACCCACTCCAACAACTGCCATAAGGCCCTGCTTCCTGCTTTGTTTGACCACAACCGACGATGGCGGGTAACATCACGTTTCGAACGCACGGACAGCCCTCTATCTGATTGAGCCTTTGCCACAAAAATGTCACAAATAGTTACTAATAATGAGGAAGTGCTGGAAATGTTATCCAAGTTAATTATTAAAAGCTTCAAACAGACGTGTGGTGATGATTTGGTTCTCCATCCGCATCTACATCTACCTGTCTACTCTGCAGATCATACTTACGTACCTTGCAGAGGGTTCATAGAACCAGCTTCACAATGGTTCTCTGCTATTCCACTCTCGAACAGCGCGCAGAGAAAACCAACTCCTACATCTTTCCAGTCGAGCTTTGATTTCCTTTATTTTACGATGATGATCGTTTGGCTACAACGTAGGTCGGCTTCAACAAAATATTTTCGTATTCTGAGGGAAACAGCCTGCCGCAAGGAGATGTGCCTTTGGTTTAATGAGGTCCACCCGAACTCCTGTATCATGACAGTGACCCTCTCACCCCTATTTCTCGACAATACAAAACGTGCTGCCTTTTTTGAACTGTTTCGATGTACTCAGCCAATCCTATCTTAGCCGTGCGGGGTAGCCGCTTGGTCAGGGGCGCCTTACCACGATCACGGATCGCGCGGCTCCCCTCCCCCCCCCCCCCCCCCCCCGTCGGAGGTTCGAGTCCTCCCTCGGGCATGGATCTGTGTGTTGTCGTTAGCGTAAGTTAGTTATGACTTAAGCCTTTTGGTACCCTAGATTTACCACAAATTTCCAAATCTCCTATCGTGTACTCAGTTAACCCTATCTGGCAAGGATTCCACATGGCGCAGTAGTGCTCCAAAAGAGGACAGACAGGCGTAGTGTCGACAGCTTCTTTAGTACATCTGTTGCATCTTCTAAGTGTTCTGTCAATAAAATGCAATCTTCGTTTCACCTTCCCCACAAGATTTTCAATGTGTTATCCAATTTACGATGCTTATAATAGTTATTTTTCAGAAGTCTAGCAATTTCTGTCAAAAAGCTGAAGCAACTCTTGAGGAAAGAAACGAAAATGAGGTCATTTGATTCGTTCCTCGTTGATGAAAATCGTAAAGAACTTCGTCAGTTTTCGATCAAAACCTTCAGAATCCACAGCTATCAATACTGGCTGACACATCTTTATAATCGCCAAAAGTGGATTTTAAGAGGGTTGTCTAGAAAGTAAGTTCCGATTGGTCGCAAAATGGAAACCACTGGGAAAATCCGGTAAAGCTTTGCAGAGATGTGTTGGTCAGTGTCTCTAGTAAGCCCGTCGATCGTGTCGCGTCGCTCTATTCAGTTCTGAGCGAACAGTCAGCACGTAAGGATGTGTGAGGTATAGAGTCCCCCACCAAGCATGAGGGCTGGTTAGAGATGTCGCGTGTGTCGTGCAGGCCACATAACACAACTGTCGAGCAGTTCCTTCTTCAGGCCAATTCTCGGCCGCACACTGCAGGGGCAATGAAGACGCTCCTGCAGCGTTTCCGATGAGAAGTGTTTGATCACCCCCAATTCAGTCCGTAATTGGCTCCCCCCTCAGTCTCATCTCTAGTCACAAGAATCGCTGGCTGTGAAGACAAAAGTTTTCCACGGACCACGAGCTGCAGACCAGTGTAGATAACTGGCTGAAAGCACAATCGTCTGTTTTCTATGACGAGGATATTGGAAAGTTGGTACAACATTACGGCAACACTCGAAGTTGGAGGGGCGACTATGTAGAGAAGTAGGTGCAAGGTGTACCTAACTGTTCCAAATAAAACGTTTCTGATTTTCACTGTGGTTTCCATTTCACGACCTATCGGAACTTACTTTCTGGAAACTCTCGTACTAATAACCATGTAAGTGATTATACACAGCGTGATAGTGTACGGAAATAAAGATAGTTGTAAATGGTTTTCATTGTTTCACAAAAAACGCAAAATGAAGCACCGTAGTTCACTTTCTTATCTTAACGTTAGAACCAATATTTCGTCAAATGTTACAACTAATATTTCGTCAAATGTTCTTGGAAAGAAATATCTTTTTATGAATCCTTCCTGAAGTCTTCTTTCACCACAGCAAGGCAATATTTAACCTGCGGAACTCGCAGATCCATTTGCTCTGCTTGCACAAACTGCTCTCGGCTGAAGAAGCTAATAAAAAGATTCAGGTGCAGACCACCTGCAAACTCGGGGCGCGCACTCAGTACCAGCACCCTCAAACGGTGTATTACATTTCAAATGATCATGTGTTAAGGTTTTTGGGCTTATTCCACGTTGTTGTTGTGGTCTTCAGTCCTGAGACTGGTTTGATGCAGCTCTTCAAGCTACTCTATCAGGTGCAAGCCTCTTCATCTCCCAGTACCTACTGCAACCTACATCCTTCTGAATCTGCTTGGTCTCCCTCTACGATATTTTACCCTCCACGCAGCCCTGCAATACTAAATTGGTGATCCCTTGATGCCTCAGAACATTTCCTACCAACCGATCCCTTCTTCTAGTCAAGCTGTGCCACAAAATTCTCCACAATCCTATTCAGTACCTCATCATTAGTTATGTGATCTACCCATCTAATCTTCAGCATTCTTCTGTAGCACCACATTTCGAAAGCTTCTATTGTCTTCTTGTCTAAACTATTTATCGTCCAAGTTTCACTTCCATACTTGGCTACACTCCATACAAATGCTTTCAGAAAGCCGGCCGGAGTGGCCGAGCGGTTTTAGCCGCTCTCGAACGCCGACACCGCTGCGGTCGCATGTTCAAATCCGCCCTCGGGCATGGATGTGTATGATGACCTTAGGTTAATTAGGTTTAAGTAGTTCTTAGTTCTAGGGGACTGATGACTTCAGAACTTGAGTCCCATAGTGCTCAGAGCCATTTGAACCATTTTTGCTTTCAGAAACGACTTCCTGACACTTAAATCTATACTCAATGTAAACAAATTTTTGTTCTTCATAAACGCTTTCCTTGCCATTGAAAGTCTACATTTTATATCATCTGTTCTTTGGCCATCATCAACTATTTTGCTCTCCAAATAGCAAAACCCCTTTACTACTTTAAGTGTCTCATTTCCTAATCTAATTCCCTCAGCATCACCGGACTTAATTCGACTACATTCCATTATCCTCGTTTTGCTTTTTGTTGATTTCATCTTATATCCTCCTTTCAAGTCACTGTCCATCCGTTCAACTGCGTTTATTCCATATCCAGGAAAAAAATTTTACTTAGTATCTGTATGTGTTAACATACACTCCTGGAAATTGAAATAAGAACACAGTGAATTCATTGTCCCAGGAAGGGGAAACTTTATTGACACATTCCTGGGGTCAGATACATCACATGATCACACTGGCAGAACCACAGGCTCATAAACACAGGCAACAGAGCATGCACAATGTCGGCACTAGTACAGTGTATATCCACCTTTCGCAGCAATGCAGGCTGCTATTCTCCCATGGAGACGATCGTAGAGATACTGGATGTAGTCCTGTGGAACGGCTTGCCACCTGGCGCCTCAGTTGGACCAGCGTTCGTGCTGGACGTGCAGACCGCGTGAGACGATGCTTCATCCAGTCCCAAACATGCTCAATGGTGGACAGATCTGGACATCTTGCTGGCCAGGATAGTTGACTTACACCTTCTAGAGCACGTTGGGTGGCACGGGATACATGCGGACGTGCATTGTCCTGTTGGAACAGCAAGTTCCCTTGCCGGTCTAGGAATGGTAGAACGATGGGTTCGATGACGGTTTTGATGCACCGTGCACTATTCAGTGTCCCCTCGACGATCACCAGAGGTGTACGGCCAGTGTAGGAGATCGCTCCCCACACCATGATGCCGGGTGTTGGCCCTGTGTGCCTCGGTCGTATGCAGTCCTAATTGTGGCGCTCACCTGCACGGCGCCAAACACGCATACGACCATCATTGGCACCAAGGCAGAAGCGACTCTCATCGCTGAAGACGACACGTCTCCATTCGTCCCTCCATTCACACCTGTCGCGACACCACTGGAGGCGGGCTGCACGATGTTGGGGAGTGAGCGGAAGACGGCCTAACGGTGTGCGGGACCGTAGCCCAGCTTCATGGAGAAGGTTGCGAATGGTCCTCGCCGATACCCCGGGAGCAACAGTGTCCCTAATTTGCTGGGAAGTGGCGGTGCGGTCCCCTACGGCACTGCGTAGGATCCTACGGTCTTGGCGTGCATCCGTGCGTCGCTGCGGTCCGGTCCCAGGTCGACGGGCACGTGTACCTTCCGCCGACCACTGGCGACAACATGGATGTACTGTGGAGACCTCACGCCCCCGTGTTGAGCAATTCGGCGGTAAGTCCACCCGGCCTCCCGCATGCCCACTATACGCCCTCGCTCAAAGTCCGTCAACTGCACATACGGTTCACGTCCACGCTGTCGCGGCATGCTACCAGTGTTAAAGACTGCGATGGAGCTCCGTATGCCACGGCAAACTGGCTGACACTGACGGCGGCGGCGCACAAATGCTGCGCAGCTAGCGCCATTCGACGGCCAACACCGCGGTTCCTGGTGTGTCCGCTGTGCCGTGCGTGTGATCATTGCTTGTACAGCCCTCTCGCAGTGTCCGGAGCAAGTATGGTGGGTCTGACGCACCGGTGTCAATGTGTTCTTTTTTCCATTTCCAGGAGTGTATTTGTCCTTCTTTCTAAATATTTATTGTGAATTCTTGTGTTTCTGACACGTACTACATGGTGCAGTATCTTCTCACTGTGGCTACACTGGATCGAAACCGTTCATCCGATCTAACCTAATCCGTATATCAAGAGAGATCCGCATTGTCCGTCGCTTGATACCTACGGTGCACGCTGTCAGCCTGGCCATTGGCCTTCGGCAGCTGCAGTAGTTGGCCGACTCGTCGCCAGGTGGGGATGGCGGCGGCGGCGGCGGCGCCGGCCCGCTGCAGGAGAGGGCGTCGCGACGCGTCGCCGGCTGCACAGTAGCGCGACCGACGCCGTGCTGTGTGGCCGCTGCAGCGCCGCGACAGCTGCGAAGCCTCTCTGGTGCGAGTCCGCGACGAGACGCACGCAACACGGCAGTAGAGCCGCCAGCTGCGGAGTACTCAGCACGCGGCTGTCAGCTTCCAGAGGACACTACCGAGCGACTGAGTGGTCACGAAAGACTGTAGGTCTCAATATCAGGCTTTCCGGACACTGCCATTGTTGCAGACACTGGTGCGATAACTTCGCTAATAGTCAAATTTCTTTCGCTATAGAGAAACGAGACAGTATATCACTTTATCAGAAGTGTACTGGACTTTCGTTTGGTACGGCGTGTGATCTTCTTAGCGTCACTGTTGAGTAAAATATTTTACGTAGCAACATGGACCATCAGCTTCTGTAACCAATATTCTTAACACGTCATAGGTAGCAGCCGCAGTGCTGGGCCAAAAACTTTGAAGATCTCTCAATAACGTAAGTGTTTGTTTTTCTCTTCATTTTGCGCATTATTAGCTCACTGAAATTATAGCAAATAGTCCTTATTTAATTTCTTATATATCTCATTTTTATGTCATTCAGACAGCAAGTATTTTAATAGACCCGTAGCTGAAGACTACAAAATAGCGGAAAAATTAAGTGGCAAGCAATAAATGGTATCCTGAACATTTTCGCAATAAAAATGTAATACTCCGAGTTAGCAGCAGACTCTGAATAATGAAAAGTGTGAGGTCATTCACACGAGTGCTAAAAGAAACTCGTTGAACTTCGGTTACACGATAGATTAGTCTAATCTAACCGTAAATTCAACTAAATACCTAGGTATTGCAATTACAAACAACTTAAATTGGAAAGAACACACAGAAAATGTTGTGGGGAAGGCTAACCAATGGCTGCGTTTTATTGGCAGGACATTTAGAAAATGTAATAGACCTACTACACTACGCTTATCCGTCCTCTTTTAAAATACTACTGCGCGGTGTGGGATTCTTACCAGATAGGACTGACGGAGTACATTCAAAAATTTCAAAGAAAGGCAGCACGTTTTGTATTATCGCGAAGTATGGGAGTGAGTGTCACAGAAATGATACAGGATTTGGGCTGGAAATCATTTAAAGAATGGCGTTTTCCGTTTCGACGGAATCTTCTCACGAAATTCCAATCACCAACTTTCTCCTCCTAATGCGAAAATATTTTGTTGACACCGACCTACGTAGGGAGGACCGATCACCACGATAAAGTAAGGGAAAGATAAAGCTGTTCATTCTTTCCGCGCGCTATACGAGATTGTAATAATAGAAAATTGTGAAGGTGATTCGATGAACCCTCTGCCAGGCTCTTAAATGTGATTTGTAGAGTATCCATGTAGATGTAGATAAAGATGAGAAGACATTGCACCGAAGTTGCACCGAAGTTACTTCACCGAGTGGTTTGATGCATGTCTTCAGCTTGCATCTGTGAATATTCACAATGAATAATCATAATACTGTCATCTCTCTCCAACGTCGTAATAACACTGCTACTTTTACGTGTCGAATTACGTGTGGCTTAGCAGTTATGGCATCAGGACATAGATGAACTACGAGTATCTCCAACGTTAGGGTGACAGGGGGCGTTACATTTTTTCCGTAATTTCTGAAGATTTCCGCAAATTATGTTGTCAGATTACATTTTCAGCGGCTTAACCTATTGACCATCTCATATCAAAGCTTTTCTCCTGCGTCCACGCAAACAGTGGTCAAGGGCTTGCCAATGTGATGCCCATGAAGTGTTTCCAATAAAACATCAATCTGTGGCTTGTTCTGGGCAATCTGACGATGTTAATGGTTATCTGTTCGTTAGTAAATTATTTTTTTGCCTTGCATGTGTTAATAGAATGATCTTTTATTTTAATTTACCTACAAATGTAAATTTTTATTTTAATACAATGACGATTATTTTGGCAATAATAATACCTAATGTAGAAATATCAGGTAGCTCTAGCAGTGAGGCAAAATGGCTTTGACCATGGAGTACGATGACAGTAGTGATAGAACCTCAGCTCATTTTTTTCTCAGAAACTGTAATTAAATAATTAATCGTTGCTGTTGAATGCTTGTTATTGTGTTGGAAATTTATAGAACTCTAGCTCGTTGATTTTCACCGTCAAACATCATAAATTGTGTTCCATAGTAGTCTGTGTAGTCATCCGTCCATGAGTAACATCAGTTGCTTAGTGTAGGGTCAACGTACTTCTCACTACATACAGGATACTGCATTATACTTTGAGTTTCATCTGCATTGGGCTAAATTTTCTTGTACGAACTTACGTACTTCCTTACCAATCAACATCTGTGCTATAGTAAAGCTCAGTAAAACCTCTTACACTTGCGTATCAGGACTATTCCGTTTTTTTTCACATATGACCTTTCTTTAGGCAGTGGTTTAACATAGAAAATACTTCGGTGTGATTATAATGGGAGAAACAATTTAGGAAGGTCCCAGTTCTTGGTTGCTCTCAGCCTGATGTTCATCACGAAATTATTTAGGGGTTTCTGTGAGTTTACCATTAGGTACTACAGCTTGACCAGGAGTATTTTCATTTTCAGCATGATTCATAGCACTGTAACGTCCCCTTAGAAAAATTGTAAATGAGTATGCTGATAAACCTCTTACGTTATTTTATTTTCAAACAGCTGATGAAAACTGAGCGTACTCAGACATTTCTCTCTTTACTTAGTCTGAGCATCACTAAACTGGCACACAATATTTCTTTTTGCGCAACGCAATCTGACTATCAGTAATCCCTACAAAAGAATGGCCCTCACTAACAATAACCTCTACCTTTCATGAATCATTTACCTCAGAAAAAATCTTCGTTATTCGAACTACTGCAATACAGCGAGCGCCAATACTGCCAGCTAAAGAAAAGATTCTAACTACTGATAGGCATAGTTAGCAAATGAAAGATTTTGATAGAGAGGGCACAATGTATTTACCGTAATAACGTCCAAAAGTCATCGTATATATATCTTTCAATTCATGACATTCATCTTTACTAATTTCCTTTTTTCCGGCGGACACACGTCCATATCGTCCGCTTATAGTAACCTCTGGACACTGGCATCGCTCTCTCCTCATCCACCACTGCTGGCGGGTCACCTCCAACTACGCAACGCTACGCGCTGTTCCCATCCAGCTGCCCAACACTACAATAGTGAATATTCGAACACTGCCAACGAGCCACAGGCTCCACACAGCACAGGCAGTGATTTTCATACAGAGCACTACGTGGCGTTACCAACATAAAAATCTAAACAGCCTACTTACAACGCGAACACGATCTGAGACGTTCGTTGCAGCAAAATCACGCTCAATGAATGGAGGGGCCACACTATTCGATCTCACTTTGTTTGAACCCATTAGTTGCATTTGGGACAGGTGCTTTATCGTTAATACGCAGTGCCCAAAAGATGAGATGGTGAACTCATCCCAGTCAATTCACTCGAGTGGGCAGTCTCAAATGTTATTTTTGTACTGGTATAAACGCATATGGTCCAAATAGGAAAGAATAACAAAATGTCTTCTAGTTGTTCCACAACTGCTTATGTGAAAGTCTTAAAAATTATAACAATACAGGCAATGCACATAACAGTTAACTAATACAGCCAATGGGCATAACAGTTAACAGACACACTCTCAAATGTGGCAGCGGCTCCTCTTTGTGCCTTTAGGGCCCTACCTTCTGAGGCGTTAATAGTATTCATATTATGACGGTGCATAGAAGTATGCTTTAAATTACATGAGTAGTCGTCTTTCCCCTCTCGTCATCTAGCACTGGTCTTTTGCATATGTTTGAATTGTCATTTACATACTATTAGTCGATTCTTATTACGTTCATCTTACTTTTACGGTGAGTACAGGATACTGCATTATACTTTGAGTCTTTTCTGCACTGAGTTAAATTTTCTTGTTCCAGCTTACGTACTTCCTTACCAGTGAATATCAAAATGTCTTTGGTTCCTATAATTAGTACCAATGGCTGTAAGTTTAATTCATCATTCCATCATTCTCTCCTTACTATGGTGTCTAAATGCTTTGTGTTTGCTTTACGCTATATGATATTCCGCTACAAATCAAATGGCTCTGAGCACTATGGGACTGAGATCATCAGTCCCCTACAACTTAGAACTACTTAAACCTAACTAACTTCCGGACATCACACACATCCATTCCCGAGGCAGGATTCTAACCTGCAACCTTAGCGGTCTAGCGTTTCCAGACTGAAGCGCCTAGAACTGCTCGGCCACAGCGGCCGGCTATCTTACACTTACTAGAGCTACCAAATTCGCAGGCTATAAAATCGGCCACGAAATTAGCGTCTGGTTTTTCAGTCAGTCAGCCTTCAAAGCACAATGTAGGATCTTCGGTTTTCCAAGTCCTGCTAAGTTTTGTAGTACTTGTTGCAATGCGCTGCTTCCCCTCATGAATTTCAGAGCCGGCCGCGGTGGTATAGCGGTTCTAGGCGCTCAGTCCGGAGCCGCGCGACTGCTACGGTCGCAGGTTCGAATCCTGCCTCGGGCATGGATGTGTGTGATGTACTTAGGTTAATTAGGTTTAAGTAGTTCTAAGTTCTAGGGGACTTATGACCTCCGCAGTTGAGTCCCATAGTGCTCAGAGCCATTTGAATTTCAGAACATTGTTTCCCAATGGCTGTTGGGAAACACCAGTCTCCAAGTGGAAATCAATCGCCTTTGAAGGTATTATGGTTGGAACACTCCACCACCCATTTAGTTGGATTAAGGGAAGTCTTATCTCAAGGCTTGAGAATAGTCTCCTATCTCCCGGGAACCAGAAAAGTGTGACTCGCATTCACAACAGTGACCAGGACTAGCCAAGGCGATCGATGAAGAAATGATGCGCCACACAATCTTCTCCGTAATCCACTTCCTTGTTCCCCTGTCTCTCCTATTTTTTTCCCAGCATGTACCCCTACGTCACTCCATCATTCACTGAACAACTCATAACTTTTTACGGTTTCCGATTTGTCATTAACAGTGCTCAAAGGGTATTACTACTGATTTGATACTGTCGAAAGCGTGCTTGAAATTTATGAATAACAGATACACTAGTTTTGTTCACAAGTTGCCATGGTCGAGGATGCTATTCCCTCTTCCAATTATCCGATAAAGTTCAACTTCTTTTTCTATGTGGTTGGTGTTGCTCGTAGCGGATATTTTGTGCCTTGTGGAATGAACGATGACGTCTACATAGCCTTTTGCTTTGCCCTCTCCATTTAGTGTGAATGGGGAGGGGAATAATTACAGCATTTTCCAATTTTTAGGAATTGTCTTCTTTCGTAAACATATTGTAAATAATTTTGCAAGCTCCTTTCAAGTTTCCCTGCCAACGACCTTACGGCAGTGGTAACACCAGTCACCGCCAGATCACCGAAGCCAAGTGCTGTTGGGCTTGTCTAACACTTGGATTGGTGACTGGCTAAATCTGCCGGGCGCTGTTGGTCGACGGAGTGCAGTCTGACTTTGTGAGGCCAATTGGGAAACTACCTGATTTGAAAGTAGTGGTTCCGGTAACAAAAACTGATAACGGCCGGGAGAGCGGTGTGTTGACCACTTGCCCCTTCGTATCTGCATTCACTGTCGCCTATAAGCTCAAGATGACATAGCAGTCGGTCGGTACCCTTCGACCTACCGAAGCCAGTTCAGACGGAGTTTTCAAATATCCCTTCAACGCAAACCATTTCTATTTACAGCATAATATCATCCTCAAACTTTTCTCCAGTCATCGAACTACAAATGGCTCGATGGATTTCATTTGTGTTTCTGATCCGTATCATGAACTACACTAACATTTTACAAAACTGGGAATGCTTGTACCATATTCTCTGTGTTGTCTGGTCTCGTGTTACCAGCCATTTCAACTTTTGGTTTTTAATATTCACAAATACTAAATCAATATTTTCATTCCTTTACACTTTTATTCTTTTCAAGTGCCTCTCCTAGTAAATTTTCATTGCATTTAAGCACGACCTATTGTACTGTCTCCATGCCACATTCTGACCACATTGGAGCAAAATTACGTTTTTTCGTTTCAAAAATTGGTCGTGCTCTTCTGTAACATAATCCCAGTATATCCATACTACTGTTTCAACCTTCTTGCTTACAACAAAGCTTACTCAAAAATGTTCATCTGTGTGTGAATTCCTGAGGGACCGAACTGCTGTGGTCATCGGTCCCTAGACTTACACACTACTTAACCTAAATTATCCTAAGGACAAACATACACACCCAGGCCCGAGGGAGGACTCGAACCTCCGACGGGAGGGACCGCGCAATCCGTGACATGGCGCCTCTGACCGCGCGGCCAAAAGCTTACTACAGAGTGTCCTGCCTGCTCTGCTCGTTTGTAGTAGAACATATAACTTTATTATTACTTTTTCATCGTTATTTCGCTGTACTTCGTTTAATCGGTATGCATGCGACGGAGTCCGCAGCTCGTGGTCGTGCGTCAGCGTTCTCGCTTCCCGCGCCCGGGTTCCCGGGTACGATTCCCGGCGGGGTCAAGGATTTTCACTGCCTCGTGATGACTGGGTGTTGTGTGCTGTCCTTAGGTTAGTTAGGGTCAAGGAGGTCAAAGTTCTAGGGGACTGATGACTATAGATGTCCAGTCCCATAGTGCTCAGAGCCATTTGAACCATCCGACAGAATGCTTACCTAATGTGTTCCAAACGACACTCATAAATACGCGATATTCCGGTGCTCATACCTATGGTTCTATTGGTAGGTTCGTTCTGAATAGCCCCTGGGCTCGGACCACTTGTATGCCGAACAGAACTATCGTCGTAGTGACACAGGGTTGAAGTACGAATATTATACACTCCCTCCTCCTTAGGCAGATGGAGCATATGGGTTGGCTCTTTTTGCATTTGATATGGTGTACGGTGTGGTTGATGACATTTATGGAGGCACCATTAGTTCATGGGCGGCTCCTCGGGAAGCCACAGGAAACCTTTTTCGTCATAAGTCGACCAAAACCTAGCTAACGATTCCAAGACGGCTATACACAGAAAATGGCTGAAAGTCTTAAGATACATTACTAAGATACCGATCTCAAGGAACAGTGAAACTTCTCTTTGTATCTTCATCCGTTTCCAAGATACAAATGTGAAAAGCTATCCTACTTCTACACCTAAAAACCGGTATGAGATTAAATTTAAATAACGAATAAACAAACAAACACCGTCCGAACAGGTCATGAAGGCCCAACGAAACCGACCGGCCGCCGTGTCATCCTCAGACCGTAGGCGTCCGCGAATGAGGATCGGACGGGAATGTGGTCAGCACACCACTCTCCCCGCGGTTGTCTCCGTAATGGGTACCGCTACTTCTCAATCAAGTATCTGCTCAATTGGCCTTACAAGGGCTCAGTGCACCCCGCATCCCAACAGCACTCGGTAGACGCGGTTATTGACCCATCCAAGTGCTAGCGTTTAACTTCGGTGATCTGACAGAAACTAGTGTTACCATTGCGATGAGGACGTTGGCTCTAAATAATAAATAACTGCAAGAAATTGATCAAATTTTAACGATTCTTAAAAATCTTTATCCGTTGTCTATTAGTTTGTAAAGTGACATGGCACGGAGAAACATGTCATCGTCTGAGAGCCCTCAGGAATTTTGAAAGAGGAAGCTAGTATTCCACGTTGCAGTTAGAGTCTCTTGAATAAACAGGAACGTACTCGCGCGTTTTGTGCTCCGGTCGGAGCATGTTTCCAATGGTCCTACTATACTGCATTTATTAAAATTCTCTTTTTCTATTCATTAACCTATCTTCGGATCATAAGGCTTGTAGCTTCCTTCCATATTTTGACTCGTGCTTCATTGCAGTAGTTTATTGTCCGCTCATCGGACGTGAGTAGGGATGGTCAACAGAGAGAACACACTCCGTTGTGAACTCTATGTTGGCTAAAACGAAAACATCTTTACTTTACGACTAAGTCATTAAAATACCATATAATTAGGCGGAAAAACGTTGCTTTCAAAGGATATTGGCAGATCATGTATGGTTGCCAGGGCATTTGTCCATGGCTAAAGCCCAAGATGGTGGACATGGGGATACAGGGCCAGCCTCAATGGTTGCTAGCTCACTAATGCTACGTATAGAATTCGGAAACACTGTTTAAAATTGTGGGAAATTGAAAAAAAGGCCAGGTGCGAGCAGGACTCCCACACAGAAGTTACCGTGCAAAATTGATGTGTGTATCCTTTCCGAGAACCGAAGATCTCGTCTACTTTTGTCTGTTGTCCACATTGATACTGGTTGAGATATCAGTCCCATGGATTGCAACACTTTCGAGGATTTTTAATCTTGAAAACAAATAACAAATGACAAACAGAATATTTGTCGTGTAATATTTTTATAAAGTAACAATTTTCGGAGTGTTTCCTTTACTTGTGCTGTGCAACCATTATTCTTGCCAGATTTCATGATTCTACGTCAACGGTACGGTACAGGTTTTAATGAAAGAATTTGCGAGTATCAAAATCTGTGATATAAATCTGATTCCATTGACTTAGAAGTTTACCATCTTTACAGCACCAAAGGACTATAGGCTTCAGTATATTACATAAATTCGAACTGGAGACATTTACCTGTTTCCGAGAAATAAGGCAGGCAGACAGTCAGAAAACAAATGACAGGCTAACACTTCCGGACTTTTCCCTGTACCTGTACTGTAAAACATTGCTTCTTCAGAAATCACATGATTATAGACCACCGGGATGCACCAATATGGGTTTTGATGAATGAGTTTGCATCTAAATATGTGGCATAGATGGCGGTATATTTTGATTGCAATCACTCAGAATTTAACGTTTATTATACCGTCAAGGGAACAGCGACCTTAGTATGTAACATAAATATCAATTTGATACATCTGCTAGTTCCTGAGAGAAAGCAGTCTGAACAGACGGATGGATAAACGGAATCAGAGAACAAATGGTCCAATATGTTTCTTTGTGTGATTTAACGACAATTTAACAATTTTCGTATTTTTTTTCCTTTGCTCCTGGGCGAATTTCATGATTCTGTAGCTTTTGATGAGTGAGTTTACGAGTGTAAAAATGTTTGACATAAATGGCAGTATATTCTGGTTTCATGATTAGGTGCTTCACTTTCTCATATTGCCAAGGGAGCGTAGAGCTGAAAATGTGACATAAGTTTCAACTTGATACGTCTAACCGTTCCTCACAAAAAGGGTTGTGAACAGTCGGGCAGACAGAGGGACAACAAAGTAAAACTGAAAGGGTTCCGTTTGTACGCATTGAGATATATAGCTCTAAAAATGGACCAAGCTCGATAGCCGGCTCTCGGGAGCCTCCACAACACTACAACACTGCTCCCCCCCCCCCCCTCCCCACTCCGCTGCCCGCAGTGGCCGAGCGGTTGTGAGTGTTTCAGACTGTAACCGCGCAACCGCTGGACTTTATATCTATCACAATTTTTAACTTATTGTGGGCTTTTTGGTTCTAAACATGGTGCTTGGTGCCCATTGTCTGCTGCAGCAGGGTCAGGGGGTTGGTGCAGGGGTGCTGCAAGGTGGAGTTTCTCTCTGTTGGGATATCAAACTGAAATTTGCCACCAATTTATGTTTAGCACTGGTGGGCTTGTTGCATTTTATGAATTTTCCACCATTTTAAACAGAGCTGTCGATTGTTATATTTAGCGCAAGTGATCTAATAACCATGCACGATGTGTCAGTATCCCAGGTTCACCGTCTAAGACAGTAGTTATGGACATGTGCTTTGCAACCATGCAGGCTTGACCAATAGTCTCAGGTCCCCCACCTAGGATTTTAGCCATAGGCAAGTAGCCTGTGATGTCATAGAGGATGGGTCAGTTCACCCATGTCTGCTACCTTGAATCACCATCTTGGATTCTGGTGTCATACAGTTGGGGAAACCTCAGTAGGACATGCGGGCCTGTTCATTATCTTTGATTCTGTACTAAGATCAAGTTGTCTGTGACATCATAGGAGCTGGGCCATCATTCACAGGCTTATCTTGGGTTCTGACATCATGGGGTTGGGGAAAACCCAATAGGGAAAGTGAGTTAGGCTGACCATGTTCGATTTCATACTTAGAACTAAGGCTAGCTTGAATTTTTTTTAATTTGCCATTATTTTCTTTTCAATTTCCTGCCATTTTATACATAGCGCAAATGGCTTCGCTTCTAAATTCACATCTCTTTTCTTGTGCAAACTGCTCATATCATTTTGGTGGGATTGAATTATTCATGACCATTGTGTGCTAAACCAAAAAACTCTCCTGCTTCGCCTTCTGGTGCCTGGTAGTGTGAGGAGAGTCCCCCTGTCGGGAAAGGTGAGCTTTCCTACGAAAGTTTTAAAGAACAATTGATGTGTGAGGAGTACGATTTATTACATCATACTACTAACAATAGTAGTACTTCTTTCTGTTGTCCAATTTAGTGAAGCAAACCACAGATGTAGTGGGGTGGCTCAGGTCCATATTATCACTGATTTACCCAAACTGTATGCGTGATGCCCAGGCGTTAGTACATGTTACATCACACATCAAACTTCATATAGTAAATCATTCATTGTGGACATTCAATAAAAGTAAATTTTACACGTACATAGCATATTGTAAGAAAAAACAGGGGTGTCAATCGCTGTGACGGCAACTTCCAAATGGACTCACATTTAATTACCCAACTGGTAATTTGAAAAACAAAAAAGCAATTGTTATAGAAAAGGTTTCAGGTGGAGTAGCTTTTGGGTCGCAGGGTTGTACAGGTGTGGGCTGAGTTTAACAATTAATTTATTAAACATAAAATATGTTGTGGTTCATGGTGTGGGTTCCTGTAGTCATGTCCTAGTTCATGAACCACGGGCAACGTATGAGTGGCCAAGTAAGTGGTCCTGACAGTCGGGGTATCAGTTACTTTGGAAGAAGGCTGGGCATCTCGGACATATTCTGAGTCGTGGTCACCTTTGTGCTCATACGGCAAAGACTACCAAATCCACCGGTTAGTCCCTCAACCGTTAGGGGTAAAACCCAATGGGACTCGGGGCAAGAAAGGCTAGCAACCTGCTTCCCTGGTACTTTAAATATGATGCTGGCAACAATCAGAGCAAAATGCCTCGGATCTTTGGAGGTGACGGAGTCCCACCTCTAACTGACAAACCAGGGACTCCTAAGATACGACTTGGCAAACAAATGCTATTAACATCAATGGGGGCTACTCTGGGAAGAAGGTAGAGCTGGCAAGGCTGCAAGTAAGAAGGGGCTTGACGTTTTAGCTGTTAGTGACATTCGGGTAAGGAGTGAGAAAGAAGAGGAAGTGGGAGAATACAAGGTCTACCTGTCAGGAGTGAAAGCAGGAATAGCACAATGGGATGTAGGGCTTTACACCAGGAAAGAAATGGAACCCAGCGTACTTGGAATAAGGTATGTAAACGAACGACTGATGTGGATAGATTTGACAGTGTCTAGCAAGAAAATTAGGATTGTGTCAGTATATTCGCATTGTGAAGGGACAGATCAAGATAAGATGGATAGTTTTTATGAGGCACTCAGTGATGTAGTTGTTAGAGTAAAGGACAAGGACAGTGTTCTGTCCATGGGGGATTTTAATGCCAGGATTGGAAATCGAACAGAAGGGTATGAAAAGGTTATGGGTAAATTTGGAGAGGATGTGGAGGCCAACAGGAACGGGAAACAACTCCTGGATTTCTGTGCCAGTATGGGCTTAGGATTCACAAACTCCTTTTTAAACATAAGAACATTCACCGGTATACTTGGGAAGGCAGGGGAACCAGATCTGTCATTGACTATATAATAACAGATCAGGAATTCAGGAAGGCTGTGAGGGACATACGTGTCTTCACAGGATTCTTTGATGACACTGATCATTATTTAATCTGCAGTGAAATTGGGAGTGTGAGACCGAAAGTGCAGGAGGTCAGGTCCATATGTAGGAGAATAAGAGTGGAGAAACTTCAGGATAAGGAAATCAGGCACAAGTACATGACAGCGATCTCAGGAAGGTACCAGTTAGTAGAATGTAGTCAATTACAGTCATTGGAAAAGGAATGGACAAGGTACAGGGACACAGTACTAGAAGTGCCTAAAGAATCCCTTGGAACTGTAGTGTGTAAAAGTAGGATGAAGCAAATAGCATGGTGGAATATCACAATCAAGGAAGCCTGTAAAAGGAAAAAGAAGGTGTATCAAAAATGGCTACATACTAGAACTCAGGTGGACAGAGTAAGTTATGTTGAAGAAAGAAACAAAGCCAAACAGATAATTGCAGCATCCAAGAAGAAATCTTGGGAAGACTTTGGAAACAGGTTGGAGACTATGGGTCAAGCTGCTGGAAAACCATTCTGGAGTGTAATTAGCAGTCTTCGAAAGGGAGGTACGAAGGATATGACAAGTATTTTTGACAGGTCAGGAAAACTACTGGTGAATCCTGTGAATGCCTTGGGCAGATGGTGGGAATATTTTGAAGAGTTGCTCAATGTAGGTGAAAATACGATCAGTAATCTTTCAGATTTCGAGGTAGAATGGGATAGGAATGATAATGGAAATAGGATCACATTTGAGGAAGTGAAGAAAATGGTCAATAGATTGCAGTGCAATAAAGCAGCTGGGGTGGATGAAATTAAGTCGGAACTCATCAAATACAGTGGAACGTCAGGTCTTAAATGGCTACACAGGATAATTGAAATGGCCTGCGAGTCGGGACAGGTTCCATCAGACTGGACAAAGCAGTAATCACACCAATCTTTAAACATGGAAACAGAAAAGATAGTAACAACTACAGAGGTATTTCTTTAATCGGCGTTGTGGGTAAAATCTTCTCAGGTATTGTTGAAAGGAAAGTCCGACTATTCGTTGAGGACCAATTGGATGAAAATCAGTGTGGGTTTAGGGCCTCTTGTTGTTGTCAGGACCAGATCTTTAACTTACGGCAAATAATGGAGAAGTGTTATGAGTAGAACAGGGAATTGTATCTATGCTTTATAGATCTAGAAAAGGCATATGACCGGGTTCCTAGGAGGAAGTTATTGTCTGTTCTACGAGATTATGGAATAGGAGGCAAAATTTTGCAAGCAATTAAAGGTCTTTACATGGATAGTCAGGCAGCAGTTAGAGTTGACGGTAAATTGAGTTCATAGTTCAGAGTAGTTTCAGGGGTAAGACAAGGTTGCAACCTGTCTCCATTATTGTTCATATTATTTATCGGTCATATGTTGAAAACAATGGACTGGCTGGGTGAGATTAAGATATGTGAACACAAAATAAGCAGTCTTGCATATGCGGATGACTTAGTTGTGATGTCGGATTCGATTGAAAGTTTGCAAAGTAATATTTCAGAGCTAGATCAGAAATGTAAGGACTATGGTATGAAGATTAGCATCTCCAAAACGAAAGTAATGTCAGTGGGAAAGAAATATAAACGGATTGAGTGCCAAATAGGAGGAACAAAGTTAGAACTGGTGGACGGTTACAAGTACTTAGGATGTATATTCTCACAGGATGGCAACACAGCGAAAGAACTGGAAGCAAGGTGTAGCAAAGCCAATGCAGTGAGCGCTCAGCTACGATCTACTGTCTTCTGCAAGAAGGAAGTCAGTACCAAGACTAAGTTATCTGTGCACCGTTCAATCTTTCGACCAACTTTGTTGTATGTTAGCGAAAGCTGGGTGGATTCAGGTTACTTTATGAACAAGGTTGAGGTTACGGATATGAAAGTAGCTAGGAAGATTGCAGGTACTAGTAGATGGGAACAATGGCAGGAGGGTGTCCACAATGAGGAAATCAAAGAAAAACTGGGAATGAACTCTATAGATGTAGCAGTCAGGGCGAACAGGCTTAGATGGTGGGGTCATGTAACACACATGGGAGAAGCAAAGTTACCCAAGAGACTCATGGGTTCAGCAGTAGAGGGTGGGAGGAGTCGGGGCAGACCAAGGAGAAGGTACCTGGATTCGGTTAAGAATGAGTTTGAAGTAATAGGTTTAACATCAGAAGAGGCACCAATGTTAGCACTGAATAGGGGAACATTGAGGAATTTTATAAGGGTGCTATGCTGCAGACTGAACGCTGAAAGGCATAACAGTCTTAAACGATGATGATGATGATAAAATATGCTTGACAACAGAACAACAACTAAACAAACCTTAATTTAAAGCCCAGTACAGTTCTGGAAATAAAGGCTCAAACAAAAGAATAACTATTAAAATGCTTTCGACACAGTGAAACATAGTTTAGTGAAACAGAAATAAAATCAACTTTACCCCAGCCCACCGAATCGAGCATTAGGAATTACAGTACAAGGCTGCTGGGTGTGGAAAGTGTGGCGAGTGTTTGCGTGTGTCGGCTCGATGGGGATGGTGGTTCAAGCCTGGTGGACGCAGGTCGGCGTCCGTCGGTCGCGACAACTCCGACCTGTAACTTTTTGAAACAAACTCCTCGAATTGTTTGGTTTGTTTCAGATACTATCTCCCTTTAACAGATATCGCGTATCGATGGGGCAGCACGTCGGAATGTATGAGTGGCCCTCGCTTATAATTGAAGCAATGGTGTTCGAAGGATGTCTGTCTCCTTTATTGCCACACACAGTGACTGCACCACTCGGTAGCGCAACAACTGCCTTTATCTCAAACAATAAACCAAATATCCTACGCGGGTTCGCGAACGGCTTATATGCTTACGTGATATTGATAACAGTAGTTCTTCATGTTCGATTTGCAAATAAATGTTCAAACGTAGATAATATCTCCAATTATAAGTTCCACCCTTCAAGCCGATGCGGTAGCGTTCTCGCTTCCCGCGCCGGAGTTCCCGGGTTCGATTCCCGGCGGGGTCAGGGATTTTCTCTGCCTCGTGATGACTGGGTGTTGTGGATGTCCTTAGGTTAGTTAGGTTTAAGTAGTTCTAAGTTCTAGGGGACTGATGACCATAGATGTTAAGTACCATAGTGCTCAGAGCCATTATTATTTTTTTTTTTCAAGCCGATGCCACATTATAGTCTTGTAGCTTTTTGAAGTATTATAGCGTCGTTAAGGCGTCGCTACGGTGCTAATTCAACAACTCCCACGTCGTAAATCCAGAGATAAGGTATTCTCTAAACAACGCACAGAAGGCGTCGTAGTACGGTGTAAACTTCCTGTTCCCTGTTAATAATGTCCCTAAATCACCTTTAACTTCGGCGTTCTCTCAAGAGAGAATTATTTCACAGTTATATGGTAAAGTTCCACTAAACGATGTAGCCGACACCAAGCATTAAAGTTATATCCGAGTTTATTGTACTTCTGAATTATGTAACCACTGCACTGGAAAGCACACCGATCTGTCATTCAGGGCACTAAAGCTATTTGCATCAGCAGTTCTGACACTGACTACAACTTCCGACAACACGGCGTACCTCTGAATTCTTTGTGATCGGGTGTAGATGTTTCCAACTCAAGGCTATTTGTAGAGTTTATGTCGTCGGTTGGTATGTTGCTGTATACTTCCATGTTCGTGGCTGTCACAGATCAAACGATTCAGTCCAAGAATTGATTAAGTATCACACAACTTACTTTTCCTTCACGTAGAGTATAATAACTGTTCCGTTGTGAGGCTAAACGGTAACTGTTCTCTTAAATCTATTCATAATTCTGACTAGTACGTCAAGACGGTACTGGAAAAGCTTTAAAACTCCAGATCGGTCTGAAACAATCTAGTAGTGGTCAATAGACGTACTGTTATCGCAACGTCTACAAGAGAGCGAAGTAACATCTCCATTGAAGTTCTACATTGTAGTCGCAGCGAAATTAAAGCTCGATGTGGCTACAACTCTTTTCTTCGATAAATTTTATCTCTGATCACTTTATCTTGTCTGGGTACTAATATTCGTAAGGCTTGTACTTTGAATTCTTTATTTAAAGTTTCAGGCTTCTTATCATCTGATAGATTTTCGTTTAGTTCTTTCCTTGTGATGAACGTTATTAGTTTTGTAGTGTTTGTGTTAGTCAAACTTTCAATAGTGTTAATATTTTGTTGCTGGTAGCTCCTGTCAAGATCAGAATAACTAATTTTTTTATGTATTTTGCTACCAAAGGGATGCCATTAAGTGCTCTAGATATTTGGGGTGTTACAAGAGGAAATAACAAAAAATGGAGCTTCCGCAATTAACCATAGGACACTACGGCAACTCTCAGACTTAATTAAGATTATCTACATGTTGTTTTTGTTGTGGTCGTCAGTCCTGAGACTGGTTTTATGCAGCTCTCCATGCTGCTCTATCCTGTGCAAGCTCCTTCATCTCCCAGTACTTACTGCACCCTTGTCCTTCTGAAAGTGCTTAGTGTATTCATCTCTTGGTCTCCCCCTACGATATTTACCCCCCACGCTGCCCTCCAATGACTAAATTAGTGATCCCATGATGCCTCAGAATACGCCCTACCAACTGGTCCCTTCGTCTTGTCGAGTTGTACCACAAACTCTTCTTCTCACCAATTCTGTTCAATACCTCATCGTTAGTAATGCGATCTAACCATCTAATCTCCAGCATTTTTGTGTAGCACCACATTTCGAAAGCTTCTATTCTCTTCTTGTCCAAACTATTTATCGTCCATGTTTCACTTCCATACATGGCTACACACCGTACAAATACTTTCAGCAACGACTTCCTGACATTTAAATCTATACTCGATGTTAACAAATTTCTCTTCTTCAGAAACGCTTTCCTTGCCATTGCCAGTCTACATTTTCATATCTTCTCTACTTCCAACACCATCAATTATTTTGCTCCCCAAATAACAAAACTCCTTTAATACTTTAAATGTCTCCTTTCCTAATCTAATTCCCTCAGCATCATCCGACTTAATTCGACTACATTCCATTATCCTCGTTTTGCTTTTGTTGATGTTCGTATTTTATCCTCCTTTCAAGGCACTGCCTGTAGCCTGCAAGATATCTATGCCATAATCCAGTTTCTCCTGGGCATGTCCTCATTTCAGTGTGCAACTGCTACTTTGATATTATTATACTGCATCATTCAGAAATCCCTAAATTTCCCCAGGGGGTCCACAAGCCTTTTATGGGTACCTGCATGGCGAGCACAGGACCCCAAGCTTTCCGCGCTGCGTACCTTCCTTTTCCGCATTCTTCCCCATCCCCCATCCTCCTCCTCCACCCCTCACCTCCGCCTCATCCCTTCCCCTTCTCTCCCTATGGGAGTATGTTTCGTGCCTACGTCCAGAGACGGACGCTTGTAACTGTAAGACAGTCTCTCTTCTTTGCTTTCTAAACTGGAAAGTCTCTGTCCTCCCTTTGTCTTTCTCTTTTCCTCGCCTCTTCTCTTTACCATATTCTTCGCTGCGACGTTTGAAACCTCTCTCCTTTCTTTTCTTTGTTCCTCCCTTTCTCTTTCTTTCCTCCCTGTCCGTGTCTGAAGGCCGACCCAAGCTGTCCCACGCGTAGCCAGTGACGGGGTAACGGGTAATTCCCCGCCCCGGGTAGACAGGTAGGACACGTACGTACCCCAGGTAACGGCCAGGCCCAGGGAGGGGTGATTACCTGAGCTGTTATCTTCCCAACGTGCCGATTGGTCCCTCCGTCCGTTTCTCGATACGTGTGACCTGAGGTGTGAACAATCACCTAAGGCGGGAGTGCCCTCAGAGAGCCCCCCCCCCCCTCTCCCCCACAAGGAAGGAGCACGCCATCGGAGATTCCGGTAATTAATGGGGGATACTTCCACGACGGTTTCCTGTACGTCTGCAATTTCTGCTCACAAGCGAATGTTAAATGAGTCTCAGCCATAGACAATTCTTCCATCAGTGCAGTCTTGTTGTTTCTAGGTTGGAAGAAGGTCAAAACTTCTCCGCAGTCAACCCTTTCATTATTCAGAAAGGTGTCGACGCAATTGCAGGTCCTGAAAAGGCTTGTTCGCAATTACAAAATGACACCTTGTTGTTATAAACAGTCAGTGCCCTCCAGGCACAAAAATTGCTGCGAACTTCGCTGCTACACACCTTCCCTGTCCGGGTGGAAGGGCACTACACTTTAAATTCATCATGTGGAGTAGTTTATACACTCTCACTCGACGGATTGTCCAACGAGGAAATTCAAAACTGCCTGTCTGACCAGGGCATAACGGCTGTACATCGAGTCATGAAAAGACTTGACAAGGCTTGGTTCCAACCCATACTATCTTCTTGACATTTGACAGAGTTCAACTTCCATCGAGAAGCAGGCTATGAGATAATTTCATTTCACCCTTACATCCCCAACCCTACGCCTTGCTAGCAGTGTCAGCGGTTCAATCATACCAGCCAGTCGTGTTTCACCAGGCCAAATGTGTTACTTGTGGCACGGATGCCCATGAGGGTGCTTGTCCAACTCCATCCGCTCGTTGCATCAACTATACGGGTGACCACGCTGCTTCCTCTAGAGATTGCTTCATTTTCGAGGATGAATCGCTTATTTAGCAAATCAGAGTAATGGAAAAAGTCCCTATACATCTACATCTACATGACTACTCTGCAATTCACATTTAAGTGCTTGGCAGAGGGTTCATCGAACCACAATCATACTATCTCTCTACTATTCCACTCCCGAACAGCGAGCGGGAAAAACGAACGCCTAAACCTTTCTGTTCGAGCTCTGATTTCTCTTATTTTATTTTGATGATCATTCCTACCTATATAGGTTGGGCTCAACAAAATATTTTCGCATTCGGAAGAGAAAGTTGGTGACTGAAATTTCGTAAAAAGGTCTCGCCGCGACGAAAAACGTCTATGCTGTAATGACTTCCATCCCGACTCGTGTATCATATCTGCCACACTCTCTCCCCTATAACGTGATAATACAAAACGAGCTGCCCTTTTTTGCACCCTTTCGATGTCCTCCGTCAATCCCACCTGGTAAGGATCCCACACCGCACAACAATATTCTAACAGAGGGCGAACGAGTGTAGTGTAAGCTGTCTCTTTAGTGGACATGTTGCATCTTCTAAGTGTCCTGCCAATGAAACGCAACCTTTGGCTCGCCTTCCCGACAATATTATCTATGTGGTCCTTCCAACTGAAGTTGTTTGTAATTTTAACACCCAGGTACTTAGCTGAATTGACAGCCTTGAGAATTGTACTATTTATCGAGTAATCGAATTCCAACGGATTTCTTTTGGAACTCATGTGGATCATCTCACACTTTTCGTTATTTAGCGTCAACTGCCACTTGACGCACCATACAGCAATCTTTTCTAGATCGCTTTGCAACTGATACTGGTTTTCGGACGACCTTACTAGACGGTAAATTACTGCATCATCTGCGAACAACCTAAGAGAACTGCTCAGATTGTCACCCAGGTCATTTATATAGATCAGGAACAGCAGAGGTCCCAGGACGCTTCCCTGGGGAACACCTGATATCACTTCAGTTTTACTCGATGATTTGCCGTCTATTACTACGAACTGCGACCTTCCTGACAGGAAATCACGAATCCAGTCGCACAACTGAGACGATACCCCATAGCACCGCAGCTTGATTAGAAGTCGCTTGTGAGGAACGGTGTCAAAAGCTTTCTGGAAATCTAGAAATATTTGCTGCTCGTAAGTTATTCGCCAGTCGAAAGCCCTTGTGACCCCAAAAGGTAATTATAGCACTAACCTTGCTTCTCCAATGCCTTCCAAGGAGGCAGCAACGCAGACTTTTGATCTCACCTTTAGTGCTACGGTCGTCAGGTTGGCCAGCGCAAAGATCGCCCGTTCAACCTCTCCACTATCACCTGCTCACTCTATGGCTCACCCTTCATCAGCCTCTGCTACATCACGAGCCCCAAAATCAGAGACCCGGATTTCCAAAAAAGAGCCTACTCGCGAAGAATTTTTACGTACCGCGGTTTCACAACCATCGATTGCTCCCTCATTTCAACGTCCCATTTCCAAGAAGGTTCATAAGAAACCAAGTTCC
Source organism: Schistocerca gregaria (assembly GCF_023897955.1). Classification (NCBI taxonomy): domain Eukaryota; kingdom Metazoa; phylum Arthropoda; class Insecta; order Orthoptera; family Acrididae; genus Schistocerca; species Schistocerca gregaria. The sequence goes on along the minus strand of NC_064920.1, from coordinate 1,187,089,506 downwards.
TCTCCTCCTTCTCCACGGCGTGTCTCATTCACAGCACCACCTGGCGGTAACCGCCCTCGGCTGTCTTCTGTGTCGCCAAGGCGCACTGCTGGCGGCCGATCAACCGGCCGATCGTTGGTGGCAGGAGCTGCCCCCGAACAACCTATGGATCAGGATCTTCTGCCTTTTGCTGAATGCCGTTCCACGCTGTCGGCCACCAGCTCTCAGCAGTCTTGGAGTTGAGAGAAATTGTGGTAAAATTCTTCCATTTTCTGTCCTCCCTATGTCCATTATCCATTGGAATATCCGCGGCATTATAGCCAATTGGGATGAGTTGTCTATCCTCTTACGATCCTCCTCACTGGCCATCTTCTGTCTTCAGGAAAAAAAGCTGCGTACTCACGATCGCTTTGTTTTCCCTTATTTTCAGTCAGTCCGATTTGATCTCCCCTCTGTTGATGGGACTCCAGCACATGGGGGGGGGGGGGGGAGGCTTACGATTCTTCTCCATGATACTATCCATTATCTCCCAATCCCCTTAAACACTTCCTTCGAAGCTGTTGCTGTCTGTCTTTCCCTTTGTGAATATGCCTTCTCTCTTTGTACCGTATACATTCCATCGTCCACACCAATGGCAAGAACTGATCTCCTTCACCTCCTTGGTCAGCTCCCGCCCCCCCCCCCCCCCCTATTTGCTGGTTGGGAACTTGAATGCCCACCACCCGCTTCGGGGATCTCCGCGTCCTTGTCCGCGAGGCTCCCTATTGATTGGCATCTTCCACCAAGCGGATCTTGTTTGCCTCAACACTGGGGAACGTACATTTTTGTCTGCCTCCACGACGAATCTCTCATTTGGACTTTTCGGTCAGTACTGTTCAGCTAGCTCGGCGCTTTGAGTGGTTCGCTCTTCCTGATACACACACGAGTGACCATTTTCCATGTGTCCTTCGATTGTAGCAACAACAGCCATCTATGTGCCAGAGACGCTGGAATTTTGCCCAAGCCGATTGGACACTTTTTCTCTAGTGACATTCAGTGGCCGTCACTTTCCTAGCGCCGACGATCAGGTCACTCACGTTACAGAAGTTATTCTTACAGCCGCGGAACGTTCAATACCTCGCACCTCCGATTTGCCCCGGCGCCCCCCAGTTCCTTTGTGGAATGAGGCGTGCCGTGACGCTATATGTGAGCTGCGACGTGCTCTTCCGACACCATCCTACTTTGGCCAAATGTATCCGCTATAAGCAGTTACGAGCGCGATGCCGTCGCGTCATCCGCTATAGCAAGAAGGCAAGCTGAGACTTCTTTTCTACCTCTTTCAACACCTTCACTCCCTCCTCAGAAGTTTGGAGTCGAATTCGACTGTTGTCTGGAGCACCCAGTTTCTCCTCGATGTCTGGGCTCACTGTCGCGCATGATACCTTAGGGGACCCAGTCGTAAGTTCTAACTCATTGGGTCAACGCTTTGCTGAGATTTCCAGCTCTTCAAATTACCCACAGCCTTTCTCCCGAAGAAACGTGCAGCGGAAGTGCGACCTCTTGCTTTCTCCTCTCAAAGTAGCGAAAGCTATAATACTCTTTTCTCCATGCGGGAACTCCAACACGCACTCTCTTCTTCTCACTCTTCCGCCCCAGGACTGGATGGTATCCACATCCAAATGTCATATCATAGTCTGCGTTACCTCCTTCGCCTTTATAATCGAATTTGGACCGATAGTACTTTTCCCAGAAGATGGCGGGTAGCTATCGTCGTTCCTTTTCCGAAACATGTAAAGGATAAACATCTCCCCTCTAGGTATCTCCCCACTTCTCTAACGAGTATTGTGTGTAAGATTTTGGAGCGTATGGTGACTTACCGTTTACCCTAGTGGCTGGAGTCCCGAAGCCTTTTAACTCCTGCCCAATGCGGTTTCCGAAAGCATCGTTCTGCAGTTGACCATATTGTTGCTCTCTCCACTTATATCATGAACAGTTTTCTCATGAAACGCCAAACAATAGCAACGTTATTTGATCTGGAGCGAGCATACGATACCTGTTGCAGCACAGGCTGCTCCTTTTTATTCGTGAATTTACGGCAGAGTGCACATTTAAAGTGCGGGTGAACTCTACTGTCTCCCGCACTTTCTCCCAAGAAAACGGGGTACCCGAGGGCTCCACGCTGTTCTACTATTTGCCATCGCCATAAATCCAATTATGGATTGTCTCCTTCCCAATGTCTCGGGCTCCCTCTTCGTGGACGATTTTGCGATCTACTACAGCTCTCAACGAACCAGCCATCTTGTACGACGTCTTCAAGGATCTCTCGATCGCCTCCCCTCACGGAGCATCGAAACCGGCTTCCGATTTTCTCCCAGTAAGGCCGTTTGTTTCCATTTTTGGCTTCGTACGGTGTTTCTTCCGCCTTCTCTACATCTAGGCCCTGTCAACCTTCCGTTCGCTGACGTCGCTGAATGCTTGCGTCTTACGTTTGACAGAAAACTCCTAGGGAGCGGACCGAGTGGTCCTCCTCCGCCTCTATCGCGCCTTATTGCGCTCGAAATTGGACTATGGAAACATAGTTTACTCCTCTGCTCGGCCGTCTATTCTTCGGCGTCTCGACTCTGTCCAACACCTTGCATTGCGTTTAGCGTCTGGAGGTTTTTACACCAGCCCTGTGGAAAGCCTTTATGCTGAGACTACTGACTCTCCGCTGTCAAATCGGCGAGCTGACCTTCTGTCGTTACGCTAGCCATCTGTCTTCCATGCCTCCTAAGGCCCATGACCTTTTTCCGACGCCTCCTTGGATTTCGGACGTGTAGGCCGCCCTTCCTCTCTACTACCACCGGGAGTCCGCTTCCGTCAACTGCTACGTTCTCTTTCCTTCCACTTTCCTAAACTTTCTTGACAACTGGGGATACAGCACCGCCTGGGCTCCGCCCCCGGACCTGCCTGCTCCGTGACCTTTGTCAGTTTCCCAAGGGTGCTACCCGTTCCCTCGTTTATCGTCGGGTATTTGCTGCTCTATGCGCACAAATAAAGGATGCCACATTTATTTACACTGACGGCTCAAAAACATCATTTGGTGTTGGGAGTGCCTATATTGTTGGCGACACCCCTAATCGATTCCGGCTTCACCACCAGTGTTCGGTTTTTACTGCGGCGCTTTACTCTGTTCTCCAGGCTGTCAAATACACGCGTCGTCATTAGCGGAAACAGTATATTATATGCTCGTATTTGCTCAGCTCTGTCCTCAGTCTCCAAGCTATTTATCTTGTCCATCCTCTGGTCCACCGGATTCAGGACTGCCTCCACTTGCTCCACTTGGGGGCGTCTCTGTGGCATTCTTCTGGATCCCAGGACACGTTGTTATCCGTGGGAACGAAGCTGCCCATATAGCGGCCATTGCTGCAGTCTCTCTTCTTCAGCCTGCTGTTCGCATGGTTCCCTTTTTCGATGTACGGAGTGTTTATGTCGTCGTGTTGCTCTTTTATGGCACTCACATTGGTCTACACTTCCCAACAATAAATTGCGGGACGTGAAAGCTCTTCCCTGTGCTTGGATCTCTTCTTCCTGAACTCATCGTTGGGAGGTGGTAATTTTAACTAGACTCCGGATAGGGCTCTGACTTTTCAGCCATCGACATCTTTTAAGTGTCGATCCTCCCTCGCTTTGTCCCCACTGCTCTCAACTGTGGACGGTGAGACACCTTTTACTTGAATGCTCCTATTTTACTCCGTTACGCGCCCGTCTACAGCTGTCACCTGATATATCTTCCATTTTAGCAGATGACACGCGCTCCGCCGAGAAGTCCTCAAGTTTATTAGTATCTGTGAGATGACGTCGGTCATTTTAAGCACTTTTTGGGGAAAACAGCTTCCCTTCTGTACTGGTTTTCCAAGTGCCTCATCGACGTAAATCAAAGAAGCGGTTCCATATCGGACATAATGGTTGCACCGATCTACTGTAGGGAAAAGGAAATCACATGGAGAGACGCTAATAGTCTGAATCGTGCATGAACCAAATACCTAGCCTAATTCCTAACAAGGTCCCCTAAACTTCAGAAACAAACGCTCCTACCACTGTCTCATCCACATTGACAGCATGAACTTATAATTTTCTGTCATCGGTGAGAAATAGGAACTCCATGGGCAAAATATCCTAAGCGGAGATGGTCTCTCGTCCGCACGTCTGTAAAATGGTAGTGAAGTGCTCACGTAGAAGAAGAAGCCCCCAATAAGTGAGAATCCGTCTTTCATCGGTAAGAGACACAATATCGACCGAATGTCAGCAATTAAGAAGTAATAAGTGTATTCGAAATGACGCTCCTCTGAGCTCTCCGTAAAGTAACCCCCGGGAAAATCTATTTCACAATCAGGAGGTATGTTAATCGAACTTGCAGTGGGATGCTATGTAACAGTTCTTCCACTTAGCTGGGAAATTGCTATTTGTTTCAAGTTAAACAAATCTCACAATTTGGTAACACTATTCATGGAATGTAGCGCGCAATCTACCACTACGTATGCTTTTCTCAGGTTCTTTTCAATCATCGTGTGTCCAGCTCTCTCCTTCAGAAATTGGGTCAAAATTTCCGCACACCGGCGGCAGAAAGTAGGGCTGGTTTTATTTGACGTGTTGGCAGCATTCCGCAAGTTTTGCGCTCCGACGGACCTGGCAGGACGACATCTGTGATTCCTTTTATTAGCGCACCCCGCAGGCTTTGTTGTTCGGTGGCTGTGTGAACTGAAATTACTGTATGGCTTTTGTGTTCCAGTGTCTCCTTACCTCCGTAGGTTTGGAGGATTTACTATTCTTAATCATGTCTGCTCTTTGTTGTTGCTTTTTTTAATAACAAAGTATGGTCGAAGGAGCCCCATCTTTGATTTTAGTAGAGAGACAAACCACACAACTCTGTTTATTACTATTAATTGATATTAGCTCGAGCCAGTTGCTAGGACCACTAATTGCTACACCGTTTCCGTTGCGCATAATTTATCACTCCAGATCTGGGTCGGTGGGGCGGATGGGAGGGGGGGGGGGGGCGGAGGGCTGTAGGTTTGATCTCCGTATGGAGACAGTCTATTTGATACAGACCAGAGGCACTGTTTACCATTAGCCGTAGCCGAATGGCATCTTGCGACACGGTTGGGATCTTGCATTATATTTATAATATATAGCCTACTATATTTTCGCTGTTGATGTAGTCTCACTTCAGCATAAGGTAAGATGTTTCAGTTTATCACTTCTTTACTACTATAATGGCAACACACATAGCTAACAGCGTCTACATGAAGGCGTTAGGGGTATAACTTCAGATAATTTTTTGGTGATTGAGGGCATTCTACTGAACCACACAATATCTGTGTTCACTTAATTTTGCAGACTACTAATTATAGCAATTAAGAGAAGTATGTTTTTAGGTTGGTTAGTACCTCCAAGTACAAGTGGCTACAGCAATCCAACCATGCTTCTTTTCCCTGTGCGTGGACGCAAAATGGGTAGTCGGTACTGACAGGCGTAGTCCACAAAAAGTAGTGCAGTTACGACAGTGCAGCAACAGAACGGTAGTAAATTATGTAACTTGTTTGTGGGAAGAATGTTAGACGCACGGAATATACAACTAACACTCTGCAATTGGTACATATTATGGAACCAATGATCACAATATCTATACTGACACCCCTAGTACCTTGTATATCACTAAATAGATATGCAACATGAAGGTATTGTACGTCACATAGATCGGGAGAGATGACACCATAAACGGGGAGATGCGTGAAAAACTTTGTTTTATACGAGCGAGATCGATTCTCTAGGCAGTCGGGAATGGAATGAATGGTATGTTCTATGATCCTCTGGCAACTTGCCAGTGGTGTATTGGTCTATAATACTCTATAACCATTACTTTAACCTTTATCTAAATAGGAGTGACTTGCCCTTGCCTGATTTCACGTTTGGCTATCGATATTGACTTACTGGTTTTGCCCAGCTTATAATGTTCGCCACTTCACTGATGTTGATTGGACCATCAATCCAAATGGGAAACACCCCAGGAAACTCGGTCTGTGTTGGCAGGGTTTGGCGAACTTGAGATTCTTCTTCAGGGGACTGGTGAGCGTTCCAATAGTCTACAGCCGTAAGCTGCTGCTTCTGACTATGGCGCTTTGTGTGACACTGAGCTGAGATCTTGACTTTATCCCCTGGAAAGGAAAAATTTTAAAAACAATCAATAAAAAGAGAAGTCAACGTCAAGATGAAAAGCCAGTGGTTTACATCGCTATTGAGAGGAAACGGTAGTTTTTGGGTAACTTCTGCGGCATCTTTTCCATTACTATTTTTAGATTACATTTACCTCTTTCCATGGATCCCTTGGAGAGGAGCCTATGGGATGTGGAAAGAGCCGAAGGTTTTTTTTTTCCTTACTCAGATACTAATGCAGACAAAGTTATAAGCTGTAATCCTTGTGAAGATATTCATCGATGGAGTAGGACTTGGCCAACAGGAAGATCTTTTATTCGCTCTGAAACCGATATTTATCAATTACAAGACCTTTGATATGCTCTGGTAAGTTATTGAATACATCAGTACTAATGTATTTGAGTATTTTTTGTACTAATGTTAAGCTTTTATAGTCCTTGTACAGATTTTTTTTTGGTTCTGGTACTAAAGTCATGTTTTGCACTACTTTGTGTAAAAAGGTGGTTCAACTGGCTCTACGCACTATGGGACTTACCATCTGAGGTCATCAGTCCCCTACACTTGGAACTACTTGAGCTAACTATCCTAAGGACATCGCACAGACCCATGCCCGAGGCAGGATTCGAACCTGTGACCGCAGCAGCCACGTGGTTCCGGGCTGAAATGCCAGTCACATTTGCGAGTAAAAAGAGGCATTTTGGAAATGACAAAGGACACCAATGAGTATATGTACTGTGAAGTAGTAGTTAGAATACCAAGTTTCTTCAAGAGCTCTCTGCATGATTATCTAGAACTGACACCAGATATAATTCTAATGACACATTTCTGAATTTTGAAAATGTTCTCATTGTGAGAAGAGTTTCCTCAAAAGATGATTCCATAACTCATTAGTGAATGGAAGTAGGCCGAATAAACTAACGTCTACATTTTTAAATCACCTATTTCTGCTATCATGCGTAACTAAGGCGTTTAATTAAGTCTAGAGTGTGAGTTTTCCAATTTAGTTTGTGGTCAATTTGTAGCTCTAAAAATTTGACACTGTCTACAGTTTTAATCTCATTGTTTGAATACATTATACTTATAGGGTCAGGTTTTCTTTGTGAGGTACTGAACTGTATGTATTAGGCCATGTCAAAGTTCAGTGGCAATCCATTTGCTGTGAATCACCCGTTGATACTTACAAATATTTCATTAGTCGATTGGTCAGTAAGATCACGAGTACTGATCTGCAAATAAGACAAAATCTGCATTTTGTGAACCTGCATGTGAAAGGTCATTAATATATAATAGGAACTACAAGGGACCTAAAATAGAGCCCTGGGGCACCCCTTTTCTAATGGTTTCACATTTTGAATGGCTATTGTTATGTGATGAGCCTGATGCAGACACACACTGTTTACCATCAAAAAGATATGAGGAGAAGCATGAGTCTGCTGCTCCTGTTATCCCATAATATTTTAACTTTTGTATAAGGATATCATGCTCAACACAATCAAAAGTTTTAGTCAGATCACAGAATATTCCAAGTGGTAATAGCTTTTGATTTATTGATTCTAATATATCATCTGTAAAAGTGAATATAGCTTGGTCAGTTGACAATCCTTTCCGATATCCAAACTGATTGTGAATGAGAATATTATTCTGTACTCAATGTGTATAAAGTCTATTGTACATAACCCTTTCAAACACTCTTGAAAATACTTCCACTGATGATTTGTCTCCTTTTCTGTGCAATGCTTTGACAATAATATATTTAAGCCTATCTGGAAAAGTACGACTGCTGGAGGGATTCATAACATAAGTAACTGAGTTCTGAGGAGCAACATGTAATTATTATAGTGATGATTTCATCATAACCACTGGAACATTTGTTTTTAAGAGAGCTAATAATATTAGAAATCTTTCGGTAAGGCTGGACATAACTGAATTTTGTCAAAATTCTGCGGATATGCACTTTTTAAATATTTTAAGCTGTCTTCTGAGGAACTATGCAAACCGAAGCTGTCTGCTACTGAAAACTCAGTTGCTTTCACTACAACAGATGATGCAGAGCTCTTTGGGTAAGACAGCTTTAGGTATGCAGACAGGAAATATTTTAAAAAAAGGCTAAAGTGTTTAGTGATTATCCGATCATGCCTCAGTTTCGTCTTCCACTGTTCGTTTGATTGTTCTACCATTACATTTCTCAAGTATCTGCACAAGTAACAGTAACGGTATTTTCTGTACTGAGTCTTGGTACAGATGCAGACGAACTAAAGTAGTAGGGGGAAGAGAATGGCGTGGCAGGCATCAAAAGGATTAATACTTAAATTCAGCTATCCAACATCATTGCCTGAGATTATATTGACAAGTTTCTTTTATCTTATAATACACAGAATCGCCAAAGGAACTGGTATAGGCGTGTGTATTTAAATACAGAGATATGTAAACAGGCAGAATACGGCGCTGCGGTCGGCAACACCTATTTACTAGATTTGTTACTGCTGCTACAATGAGAGGTTATCAAGATATAAGTGAGTCTGAACGTGGTGCTATTGTCGGCGCACGAGTGATGTGACACAGCATCTCCGAGGTAGCGATGAAGTAGATATTTTCCCACACGACAATTTCACGAGAGTACCTTGAATATCAGGAATCCGATAAAACATCAAATCTCCGACATCGCTGCGGCCGAAGAAAGATTCTGCAAGAACGGCACCAACGGCGGCTGAAGAGAATCTTTCAACGTGACAGAAGTGGAACCCTTGCACAAATCGCTGCAGATCTCAATGCTGGGCCATCAACAAGTGTCAGCGTGCGAATCATTCAACGAAACATAATCGATATGGGCTTTCGGAGCTGAAATCTCACTCGTGTACCCTTCATCACTACACGACACACAGCTTTGCGCCTCACTTGGGCCCGTCAACACTGACATTGGACTGTTGATGACTGGAAACATGTTGCCTGCTCGGACAAGTCTCGCTTCAAATTGTATCGAGTGGATGGACGTGCACGGGTACGGAGAAAATCTCACGAACCAATGAACCCTACATGTTAGAAGGGGACTATTGAAAGTAGTGGAGGCTCTATAATGGTGTGGGGCGTGTGTAGTTGGAGTGCTATGGGTATCCTGGTACGTCTACATAAGACTCTAACATCTAGATACGACTCTCTCATCAGTCGTCTTTGGACTCGTTCTTGCAGGATCTTTTTCCGACAGAAGCGATGTCGGAGATTTGATGTTTGGCTGGATTCCTGATATTCACGGACACACGTGAAATGGTCATACGGGAAAAAATCCCCATTTCATCGCTACCTCAGAGATGCTGTGTCCTGTCACTCATGCGTCGACTGTAGCACCACGTTAAAAGTCACTTAAATCTTGATAACTTGCCATTGAAGCAAAAGTTTCCGACCGCAGCGCTGTCTTCTACCTGTTTACGTATATCTGTATTTCAATACGCCTTCCTATAACTGCTTCTTTGATGACAGCTGGGTTTAGTCCAGTGTTTGCAATATTATAAAGTTAAAATATTTTCTGTCTGATAACAATACAAACGTCATATAACATGCTATTTCTCGCGGGTACAGAGTAACCGGAGCTGCCAGAACTATTAAGTACCTGATATACGTAATATGATTCGGTTTATACATAAATTTTAAAATAAACAGGATTGGCGTAAAAAACCTGAAGTGGTAATGAATTTCCTCTACAATCTGCAGCTGACGAACAATAAATAAATATCTTAGCAATGATGTTTCTACGACAACGCTTTGGACGACTACCGGGCACCCAATCACGGCTCCAGTCCTACAAGGACATATGCTTCCTGACCTCCAACTATCCCGTTCCACCATTCACTAGAGAGCTTTCCACCACGGTCTCAATAATGCCCTTATAATGTAACTTACTAAAATTTGTATCTTTCATGATGAGGCTCACTCTTCGCTCGGTATTTATGTACAGGTATAACTCAGAAAGAGTTTATGACCACTAAAATAGTAACTCTTCTAGTACTACTGGGGACAAAATAAACCCTTAACCACAATGGAAATAAATATAAGAAAAGACTAGACACCACGAAGGAACTATCCGAATGTGATGAAAATCGTTAGATGTCGTATACATGTACAGGCAAACAAATGATCATAATTTCAGAAAAATTAGATTATTTTTTCAAGAGAAAGAGCTTCCGAATTTGAGTCTGTCAATAACACGTTAGTCCGCCAGTGGGTCTTACGCAAGCAGTTATTCGGCATTCCACTGATTGACAGAGTTATACATCTACATCTACATGGATACTCTGCAAATCAAATTTAAGTGCCTGGCAGAGGGTTCACCGAACCACCTTCACAATTCTCTGTTATTCCAATCCCGTATAGCGCGCGGAAAGAATTAACACCTATATCTTTCCGTACGAGCTCTGATTTCCCACATTTTATAGTGGTGATCGTTCCGACCTATGTACGTCGGTGTCAACAAAATATTATCGCATTCGGAGGAGAAAGTTGGTGAGTGGAATTTCGTGAGAAGATTCCGCCGCAATTAAAAACGCCTTTCTTTTAATGATGTGCAGCCCAAATTCTGTATCATTTCTGTGACAGTCTCTCCCATATTTCGCGATAATACAAAACGTGCTGCCTTTTTTTGAACTTTTTCGATGTACTCCATCTGTCCTACCTGGTAAGGATCCCAGACCGCGCAGCAGTATTCTAAAAGAGGACGGACAAGCGTATTGAAGCCAGTCTCCTTACTAGGTCTGTTACATTTTCTAAGTGTCCTGCCAATAAAACGCAGCCTCTGGTTAGCCTCCCCACAACATTTTCTGTGTGTTCTTTCCAATTTAAGTAGTTCGTAATTGTAATACCGAGGCATTTAGTTGAATTTACGGCTTTTAGATTAGACTGATTTATCGTGTAATCGGAGTTTAACGAGCTTTTTTTAGTACTCATGTGAATGACCTCACACCTTTCGTTGTTTAGGGTTAACTGCCACTTTTCGGACCATTCAGAAATTTTTTTTCTAAACCATTTTGCAGTTTGTTTTGATCTTCTGATGACTATATTTGTCGATAAACGACAGCGTCATCTGCAAACAACAGAAGACGGCTTCTCAGATTGTCTCCCAAATCGTTCATATAGATACGGAACAGCAAAGGGCCTATAACAATACCTTGGGGAACGCCTGAAATCACTTCTGTTTTACTCGAAGAGTCGTTGGATGTCATCATGAGGACTAGTATCGCATCATTAGAACGTCAAGATCCTCAGCTGGTTGGTAGACCTTGCCGATAATATCCCAAACGTTCTCCGTTGAGGAGAAATCCGCCGATCCTTCTGGCCAAGGTACAGTTTGGCAAACGTGGAGACAAGCAGCAGAAACTCTAGCCGTGAGCGGGCGGGCATTATCTTCCTGAAATGAAAGCACAGGAAGGCCTGCCACGAAGGACAATAAAACGGGGCGGAAAATGTCGCTGACATCCCGCTGTGCTGTAATGCCGTCGCGGATGGTCCTGGTATGAGAAGAAAATGGCGCCACAGACCGTCGCTCCTGCTTCTCGGGCTCTATGGTGGTCGACAGTCAGACCTGGAAGAGCAGTTGAACGGAGTGGACAGTGTCTTGAAAGGGAATATAAGATGAACATCGACTATAGCAAAACGAAGATAATGGAATGTAGGCGAGTTAAATCGGGTGATGCTGAGGGAATTAGATTACGGAATGAGACACCTAAAGTAGTAAAGGAGTTTTGCTATTTGGGGAGCAAAATAACTGATGGTCGAGGTAGAGAGGATATAAAATGTAGGCTGCCAATGACAAGAAATGCATTTCTGAAGAAGAAAAATTTTTTACGATCCAGTATAGAATTAAGTGTCAGGAAGTCGTTTCTGGAAGTATTTGTATGGAGTGTAGTCATGTATGGAAGTGAAACATGGACGGTAAATAGTTTGGACAAGAAGAGAATAGAAGCTTTCGAAATGTTGTGTTACAGAAGAATGCTGAAGATTAGAGAAATTTGTGTCACAACTTGATTAGAAGAAGGGTTCCTTTGGTAGGACATGTTCTGAGGCATGAAGGGATCACAAAGTTAGCATTGGAGGGCAGTGTGGAGGGTAAAAATCGTAGAGGGAGACCAAGAGATGAAGACACTAAGCAGATTCAAAAGGACGTAGGTTGCAGTAAATACTAGGAGATGAAGAAGCTTGCACAGGATAGAGTAGCATGGAGAGCTGCATCAAACCAGTGTCTGGACTGAAGACAACAACAACAGAATGTATTTCCAAAATTTATAAGTATCCAATGTTTGGTTCACTTTTATATTTACAACAAATTAAAATCTGTTTATTGTTTCTTTGCACTGTCAGTATGACCCCTGTCTAATTTTTTGTTTGGTTTAATTGTAATATTTAAGAAAACAGAATAATGAGTGGTACGTCGAACAGTTTCAAACATCCCCTTGGAAAAGTTTATGAATGACTGTGCTAATAAACCTCTACGTTGTTTGATTTTCAAAAGCTGAGCAAAACTGAACGTACTCAGACATTTCTTTCTTTGCTTATTCTGATCAACACTAAACTGACACACAATATTTTTAGCGCAACGTTATCTGACTTTCAATAATCCCTACAAAAGAATGGCCCTGACTAACAATAACCTATACCTTACATAAATCACTTACCTCACAAAAATGTTCGTTACTCGAACTACTGCAATACAGCGAGCGCCACTACAGCCAGCTAAATAAAAGAGTCTAACTACTGATAGGCATACTTAGCGAATGAAAGATTTTTATAGAGAACAAACAATGTATTTACCTTAATAATGTTCAAAAGTCATCATATATATTAGTTCATGATATCCAGTATTACAAATTTACTCTTTCTGATGGACACACGTCCAGGTCGTCCGCCCTCAAAACTCCGCCATCTCTCTCCCCATATCCATCACTGCTGGTGGCTCACCTCCAACTGCGCTCTGTTCACATCCAACTGCCCACCACTACAATAGCAAATATTCCAACAATACAAACCAGCCACACACTGCACACAACACAGTCAGTGATTTTCACACAGAGCGCTATGTGGCCTTAGCAACATAAAAACCTAAACAGCCTACTTGCAAGTTGTAATGTATGTTTTTATGTTAGTTCATTAAAATACTGGCATTTTATCCAGTATAACGTACTTGGGATCTTTATGACTCAGTGGTACTCAGCGGAAAAAACGACTCCTGGTTGTAAGAATGTTAAATATAAGTAAACAAAATAAAACGAATAAAATTTATCTGTGTGACTCCTATTTTTTTAAAAAACGGACTTTATCAGCTGCGAACCGACAGATAAATTTCTCCTTCGAAGATAATGGAGAATGTCATGAGAAATCTATGACAGTACTTTTACATTTGTACATCATGCACCTACGAGAAACTGGATCCTTCCGCGTTAGAGTGGGAGAATGGTAGATACTGGCCGTGCCAAATTTACCAGGACACCTGATTTCTAAGACAATATGTACCACGCAATTGGTGACCTCGCCACCAGTAGGCGTTGCGTTGTAGGGCCCTAAGGGTTGTTTCAGCTGAAGTCTCTTGCACTTTTCTGTGTTTTGTGTTGTATGTTTTGGTCATTACACGTTACATGCATTCTCACGGTCATTAAAGAAAGGCAATCACGGTAGCAAAGCAATATTCATACTGACACACTTGCTCTGTAATGAGTACTATATCAAAACACGCAGTTTTATCGGTGAAACTATGCTTTTCTCTGTATACAGGGTGTACGGCCAAACTTTCAGGGAACATTCCTCACACACAAAGAAAGAAATTATGTTATGTGAACATGTGTCCCGAAACGCTTACTTTCCATGTTAGAGCTCATTTTATTACTTCTCTTCAAATCACATTAATCATGGAATGGAAACACACAGCAACAGAACGTACCAGCCTGACTTCAAACACTTTGTTACAGGAAATGTTCAAAATGTCCTCCGTTAGTGAGGATACACACATCCAACCTCCGTCGTACGGAATCTCTGATACGCTGATGCAGCCCTGTAGAATGGCGTATTGTATCACAGCCGTCCACAATACGAGCACGAAGAGTCTACATTTGGTATCGGGGTTGCGTAGACGAGAGCTTTTAAATGCCCCCATAAATGAAAGTCAAGAGGGTTGAGGTCAAGAGAGCGTGGAGGCTATGGAATTGGTCCGCCTCTACCAATCCATCGGCCACGGAATCTGTTGTTTAGAAGCGTACGAACACTTCGACTGAAATGTGCAGAAGCTCCATCATGCGTGAACCACATGTTGTGTCCTACTTGTAAAGGCATATGTTCTAGCAGCACAGGTGGAGTATCCCGTATGAAATCATGATAACGTGCTCCATTGAGCGTAGGTAGAACGAAACTAAAATGAGCTCTAACATGGAAATTAAGCATTTCCGGACACATGTCCACCTAACATCTTTTCATTATTTGTGTGTGAGGAATGTTTCCTGAAAGTTTGGCCGTACCTTTTTGTAACACCCTCATTTGTCAAAACTATGGAGCACAATTTTATAGAAGTGGTAACTTTTAGGGAAGTGTAGAGGTAGTCCAGGGGGAAGCAAATGTTTCAGACATAATCTAATCAATCATACGAGCTTGCAGATGATTGTTGGATGGCATTTTGCAGTGCATTGGGCATTTCTATGCTGTTTTCCAGCCACTCATGCACCACATCGTGAATCACTGTTTTTGTTATTCGGCCTCTGTGAGCATACGTAATGTTACAACAACACGGGAAGCAGCTCATTTCGTGTGAAAGCGCATCTGCTCTAATTCACGCTTCGCGGCCGCAGTTGCTGGACATTTTGTACTGTGCGGAAAAGATAGACTGAGAGGACAGCATACGCAGAAACAATAATGCTTGCAAATACACACACAGAGAGACAGAGAGAGAGAGAGAGACAAACACACGCAGTGAAACGGAAATGTCGACAATGTTTTCCCGATAGCAAACGACTAGCCGTTTGCGTACCAATGTCATCAAAGGGTGAGTGCTGGCATATATTCGAAGCAATTAACGCCTCTCGTACGCCACATTAAACGCTGATCGCGTATGAAAACAATGTCTGTATGAAAGCATTGTCTCCTGTGCGTCGTACATCGAATAATGGAAGTTACTGCACGTCATTAGCGTTATGGGTAGCAAGGCGACAATTAGTAGAAGATTTGTCGATTGTGATACAATGAAGTTGAAAAGAAAGACACTACAAATTCCTTTAATCTGTAGTGGATGTAAAATATCAGCATCATCATACATGAAAACCTAAAGACGAGTCAACAGTTGTGAAGAGTTTTCTAGCAGGTAAAGGAAAACGTTTGAGTTATTTGAGTCACGTTGCTGATTTGTCAAATAGAGAGATGCTTCAGTAGCTTGAGTGTCTGGTATGCCACGTCTAAAAGATACTTACAAACCTTTAGTTCTCTACTAATTTATCTCGTTCTTTCTCTGCCTATTATGACTCATTAGAAAGAGACGTCAGGTGTTTCGAAACATAATTCGTGTAAATTCAAGTAAGAATTGTACTTTATGCTAGATGTTTGAGTTCCTCACGTGTTACATCATCCCAGTTCTATTCCAATGGGATATGGGAGCCATCTAACCGGTGAAATTTTATTCTATCTTTTGCCTCACTTTTCCGTCAAGGAGATGTCTCTGCTAAGGAAATGGGTTTATTTGATAAAAGAGGAAGAGTAGTGATTGACGTCTGTCAAATGGTTCAAATTGCTCTGAGCACTATAGGACTCAACTGATGTGGTCATTAGTCCCCTAGAACTTAGAACTACTTAAACCTAACTAACCTAAGGACATCACACACATCAGTGCCCGAGGCAGGATTCGAACCTGCGACCGTAACAGTCGCACGGTTCCGGACTGCGCGCATTAACTTCTGTCGTTGAGTTCATTGGAGACAAGGCACAATCTCCCAATTGGAAAGAGAGAGTAAGAAATGTCATGTGTCCAGTCAGGGAAATCACTCCTTCCTTGGGCTTAGCCAATTTTAGACAAACCACGGAAGATCTAAATGTATCGCTGTCTCTCTCTCTCTCTCACTGTGTGCGAGTCCAACATAACACCAAAGGGGCATCTCCCTCAGTGGGTTTGTTCGAATGGGTTGCTTCTTCTTTGGGACAGACTTGTATTTCCTCTACATTCGTGCTTGTGCCGTCTTCAGAATTGCCACAAACGTTTATCCGTTTCACTACGTGATAAGGACGTGGTGATTCTTCTATAAATCTGGATTCTCATTCAGACTTTCCTCTGACAACTACTGGTAGCCAAATGAAAGCCGTCGGTTTTTTTCCTGGTCTGCATGTACAGTCTAGGCAAAAAAAAGATGCAATTCTGTCTCCGTGTGTAGGCTGTCCACACTTTACACTAAATCTGTATCTGTAATCCTAGAGCCACCTTACAGTGTGTGGCCGAAAATGCTTGGTGTGCCGCTGTCCGTACCCAGTTTTCCTGTTCCAGTCGGGAATGGTTCGAGGGAGGAACGATTACTAGTAAGTCTCCGTGTGAGCTAGAGTATCTCAAATTTTATCTTCTACGTATTTTGGCGAGATATATGCAGCAAGAAGGAATATTCTGGTTCACACATCTAGGAACATACGCTCTCGGAACAATACAGAACGTTTCTCTTGCAGCTTGTGCCTCTGGAGTTGGTTGAGCCTCTATGTGACGCTTCTGCACTTACTAAATGAACCTGTAAGGAAAGGCGTTCTTCTTTTTTGCTTCTTCTATCTTTCCTCTGTCAACCCTGCCTGCCATTGATCACAGACTGATGAGCAATATGAAATTATTGGTGGAACTGAATTTTTTTATAGGCAACGTCCTTCGTTGAAGGATTAGAATACATTAGGATTCTTGCGATGAATTTCATCCTGGCCTTCGCCTTACTTATTAGTTTTATGTGGTCGTTCCAGTTTAAATCGCTCTGTACCCATATACAGGGATATTTTATGCATGTGGCTGCTACCAATAACAGTTTTACATTCAAATAATACACAATAACAGGTGTTTCTGGATGTTTATAGGATATACACTACTGGATGTTTATACGATATATGTTGTGGGCCAGTTCCTAATCCCTACACCAATTTCGATACTTTGCAGGTATTCCTGAATAGAGCTTTGGAGGGCATAAGATCAAATAAGGCAAAAGGGATAGACAGCATTAAATCAGAATTTCTAAGATTATTGGGGTAAGTGGCAACAAACGGACTATTCAATTTGGTGTGTAGAACGTATGAGTTTTTCGACATATCTAACTTATCATCCACACAATTCCTAAGACTGCAAGAGCAAACAAGTGCGAGAATTATCACACAATCAGCTTAACAGCTCATGAATGAGAATAATCTATTGAAGAATGGAAAAGAAAATTGAAGATGTATTAGATGACGGTCAGTTTGACGTTAGAGGAGGTAAAGGCACCAGAGAGGCAACTCTGACATCGCGGTTGATAATGGAACCAAATGGAAGTGAAACATGGGCGATAAATAGTTTGGACAAGAAGAGAATAGAAGCTTTCGAAATGTGGTGCTACAGAAGAATGCTGAAGATTAGATGGGTAGATCACATAACTAATGAGGAAGTATTGAATAGGATTGGGGAGAAGAGAAGCTTGTGGCACAACCTGACCAGAAGAAGGGATCGGTTGGTAGGACACGTTCTGAGGCATCAAGGGATCACCAATTTAGTGTCACAGGCCAGCGTAGAGGGTAAAAATCGTAGAGGGAGACCAAGAAATGAATACACCAAGCAGATTCAGAAGGATGTAGGTTGCAGTAGGTACTGGGAGATGAAGAAGCTTGCACAGGATAGAGTAGCATGGAGAGCTGCATCAAACCAGTCTCTGGACTGAAGACCACAACAACAACAATGGAACCAAGACTAAACAAATGCCAAGAGATGTTTATAGGATTCATCCACCTGGAAAAGGCCTTAAACAATGTAAAATGGTGCATTATTTTCGAAATTATGAGAAAAATAGGGGTAAGCTATAGTAAGAGTTGGGTAGTACACAGTTTGTACAAGAGCCAAGAGGGAATAATAAGAGTAGACTACCAAGAACGGTCCTCGGAGAACAAAGTCTGTACGACAGGGATGTAGGCTTTTGCCCCTACTGTTCAATCTGTACATCTAAGAAGCAATCATATAATTAAATAAAGGTTCACTTGTGGAATTAAAATTTTAGGTGCAGCAGCAAGATTCACTGTCATGCGGAGGACCTACATTCAGTGCCCGTTACTCCCAGAAATGTTTCTCTCCTTGTGGGAGGCCTGCGAACAGGGCAAATTCAGCCTTGAGGTGCCAACTGACAAACTACTTAAATGAGAAGTAGCTGCTCCATGGTCTACAGACCCAAGACCGACCTTACTATGTACACACATCAGTGTGTTGCCTGCTTTTTCTCTGCACTGAAGTCTCCTCAGAAACATGTCACAAAATTGACTACCTGATGTTTTCTGAACCGCTATAACTGCATCACCAAATGGACTACACCTGTCAGTATAGACATAAAGCTTTGCGTCCACAGGTACACACCTCAACATCCATAATTAATGGATTACTCTTGCCACATGTACCTGGAGGTACTCACCTATCACAAAACATACGACTTGGTCTTACTATAATTATTGGTCTCTAAATGACGTAAATTTTTTATTTTTTATTTTTATTTTTTTGGTCATCAGTCTACTGACTGGTTTGATGCGGCACGCCACGAATTCCTTTCCAGTGCTAACCTCCTCATCTCAGAGTAGCACTTGCAACCTACGTCCTCAATTATTTGCTTGACGTATTCCAATCTCTGTCTTCCTCTACAGTTTTTGCTCTCTACAGCTCCCTCTAGTACCATGGAAGTCATTCCCTCATGTCTTAGCAGATGTCCTATCATCCTGTCCCTTCTCCTTATCAGTGTTTTCCACATATTCCTTTCCTCTCTGATTCTGCGTAGAACCTCCTCATTCCTTACCTTATCAGTCCACCTAATTTTCAACATTCGTCTATAGCACCACATATCAATTCTTCGATTCTCTTCTGTTCCGGTTTTCCCGCAGTCCAAGTTTCACTACCACAGAATGCTGTAATCCAGACGTACATCCTCAGAAATTTCTTCCTCAAATTAAGGCCGGTATTTGATATTAGTAGACTTCTCTTGGCCAGAAATGCCTTTTTTGCCATAGCGAGTCTGCTTTTGATGTCCTCCTTGCTCCGTCCGTCATTGGTTACTTTACTGCCTGGGTAGCAGAATTCCTTAACTTCATTGACTTCGTGACGATCATTCCTGATGTTAAGTTTCTCGCTGTTCTCATTTCTACTACTTCTCATTACCTTCGTCTTTCTCCTATTTACTCTCAAACCATACTGTGTACTCATTAGATTGTTCATTCCGTTCAGCAGATCATTTAATTCTTCTTCACTTTCACTCAGGATAGCAATGTCATCAGCGAATCGTATCATTGATATCCTTTCACCTTGTATTTTAATTCCACTCCTGAACCTTTCTTTTATTTCCATCATTGCTTCCTCGATGTACAGACTGAAGAGTAGGGGCGAAAGGCTACAGCCTTGTCTTACACCCTTCTTAATACGAGCACTTCGTTCTTGATCGTCCACTCTTATTATTCCCTCTTGGTTGTTGTACATAATGCGTATGACCCGTCTCTCCATATAGCTTACCCCTACTTTTTTCAGAATCTCGAACAGCTTGCACCATTTTATATTGTCGAACGCTTTTTCCAGGTCGACAAATCCTATGAACGTGTCTTGATTTTTCTTTGGCCTTGCTTCCATTATTAGTCGAAACGTCAGAATTGCCTCTCTCGTGCCTTTACTTTTCCTAAAGCCAAACTGATCGTCATCTAGCGCACTATCAATTTTCTTTTCCATTCTTCTGTATATTATTCTTGTAAGCAGCTTCGATGCATGAGCTGTTAAGCTGATTGTGCGATAATTCTCGCACTTGTCAGCTCTTGCCGTCTCCGGAATTGTGTGGATGATGCTTTTCCGAAAGTCAGATGGTATGTCGCCATACTCATATATTCTACACACCAACGTGAATAGTCGTTTTGTTCCCACTTCCCCTAATGATTTTAGAAATTCTGATGGAATGTTATCTATCCCTTCTGCTTTATTTGACCGTAAGTCTTCCAAAGCTCTTTTAAATTCCGATTCTAATACTGGATCCCCTGTCTCTTCTAAATCGACTCCTGTTTCTTCTCCTATCACATCAGACAAATCTTCACCCTCATAGAGACTTTCAATGTATTCTTTCCACCTATCTGCTCTGTCCTGTGCATTTAACAGTGGAACCCCCGTTGCACTCTTCATGTTACCACCGTTGCTTTTAATGTCACCAAAGGTTGTTTTGACTTTCCTGTATGCTGAGTCTGTCCTTCCGACAATCATATCTTTTTCGATGTCTTCACATTTTTCCTGCAGCCATTTCGTCTTAGATTCCCTGCACTTCCTATTTATTTCATTCCTCAGCGACTTGTATTTCTGTATTCCTGATTTTCCCGGAACATGTTTGTACTTCCTCCTTTCATCAATCAACTGAAGTATTTCTTCTGTTACCCATGGTTTCTTCGCAGCTACCTCCTTTGTACCTATGTTTTCCTTCCCAACTTCTGTGATGGCCCTTTTTAGAGATGTCCACTCCTCTTCAACTGTGCTGCCTACTGCGCTATTCCTCATTGCTGTATCTATAGCGTTAGAGAACTTCAAACATATCTCGTCATTCCTTAGAACTTCCGTATCTCACTTCCTTGCGTATTGATTCTTCCTGACTAATGTCTTGAACTTCAGCCTACTCTTCATCACTAATATATTGTGATCTGAGTCTATATCTGCTCCTGGGTACGCCTTACAATCCAGTATCTGATTTCGGAATCTCTGTCTGACCATGATGTAATCTAATTGAAGTCTTCCGTATATCCTGGCCTTTTCCAAGTATACCTCCTCCTCTTGTGATTCTTGAACAGGGTATTCGCTATTACTAGCTGAAACTTGTTACAGAACTCAATTAGTCTTCCTCCTCTTTCATTCCTTGTCCCAATCCCATATTCTCCTGTAACCTTTTCTTCTACTCCTTCCAATACAACTGCATTCCAGTCGCCCATGACTATTAGATTTTCGTCCCCCTTTACGTACTGCATTACCCTTTCAATATCCTCATACACATTCTCTATCTGTTCATCTTCAGCTTTCGACGTCGGCATGTATACCTGAACTATCGTTGTCGGTGTTGGTCTGCTGTCGATTCTGATTAGAACAACCCTGTCACTGAACTGTTCACAGTAACACTCCCTCTGCCCTACCTTCCTATTCATAACGAATCCTACACATGTTACACCATTTTCTGCTGCTGTTGATATTACCCGATACTCATCTGACCAGAAATCCTTGTCTTCCTTCCTCTTCACTTCACTGACCCCTACTATATCTAGATTGAGCCTTTGCATTTCCCTTTTCAGATTTTCTAACTTCCCTACCACGTTCAAGCTTCTGACATTCCACGCCCCGACTCGTAGAACATTATCCTTTCGTTGATTATTCAATCTTTTTCTCATGGTAACCTTCCCTTTGGCAGTCCCCTCCCGAAGATCCGAATGGGGGACTATTCCGGAATCTTTTGCCAATGGAGAGATCATGATGACACTACTTCAACTACAGGCCACATGTCCTGTGGATACACGTTACGTGTATTACGTAAATACCGATGTAATATTGTTCAATTCACCGTCCTTTACCATTTGAAATATCTGCACTTACACCCATTACAACCTACATGTAGTGCGCTGAAGAATATTCGTATTTTTTTCCCTGAAAGGCTGTTCTTGAGCTTACTAAGGTTTTCACGAGAGGTACAGCATCTTTATTCTTATCAAATTACAATGAAATCCAGACCTTTAGTTGCTTACAGGCGTTGATAAATATCAACGGGGGAGAGTACGAAATGTGTGACCGACCAGGACTCTAACACTGGATCTCCTGCTTACATGGTAGACGGTTTGTCAGACTGGGCCAACGACATGTCCGAAAGAACACATCCCATCTTCTTATATTAAAATATCTTTATTCTTATGTATTCCACTCAAGTCTTTTCAACACTTCTATTCCACACTCTCGTTTTTAGTACTATTGTTGTTGTGGTCTTCAGTCCTGAAACTGGTTTGATGCAGCTCTTCATGTTACTCTATCCTGTGCAAGCTTCTTCATCGCCTGGTACCTGCTGCAACCTGAATCCTTCTGAATCTGTTCAGTGTATTCATCTCTTGGTCTCCCTCAACGATTTTTACCCTCCACGCTGCCCTCCAATACTAAATTGGTGATCTCTTGATGCCTCAGAAATTTTCCTACCAATCCATCCCTTCTTCTAATCAAGTTATGCCTCAAACTTCCCTTCTCCCCAATTCTATTCAATACCTCTTCATTAGTTATGTGATCTACCCATCTAATCTTCAGAATTCTTCTGTAGCACCACATTTCGAAATCTTCTATTCTCTTCTTGTCCAAACTATTTATCGTCCATGTTTCACTTCCATACTTGGCTACACTCCATACCAATACTTTCAGAAACGGCTTCCTGACACTTAAATCTGTATTCAATGTTAACAAATTTCTCCTCCTCAGAAATGCTTTTCTTGCCATTGCCAGTCTACATTTTATATCCTCTCTACTTCGACCATCATCAGTTATTTTGCTCCCCAAATAGCAAAACTCCTTTACTACTTTAAGTGTCTCATTTCCTAATCTAATTCCCTCAGCATCACACGACTTAATTCGACTACATTCCATTACCCTCGTTTTGCTTTTGTTGATGTTCATCTTATACCCTCCTTTCAAGACAATTTCGTTCAGCTGCTCTTCCATGTTCTTTGCTGTCTCTGACAGAATTACAATGTCACCTGCGAACCTCAAAGTTTTTATTTCTTATCCATGGATTTTAATACCTACTCGAAATTTTTCTTTTGTTTCCTTTACTTGAATGGATAAAAAATGGTCTCGAAGAAGCCGAGCATAGCTATTTCCAGCCGACGATCGGTTCAGCTGGATCAGAGGACTCAGTCTATTCCTCGTAAACACAGCCCATACCATTATGGAGTCATCACCACTCTGCACTTTGCCTTGTTGACGGCTTAGGTCCATGACTTCGTGGGGTCTGCGCCATCAGTCGCTCAAAAGAGGAAAGGCGGCTGGACCTGATGGGATACCAGTTAGATTTTACACAGAGTACGCGAAGGAACTTGCCCCCCTTCTTACAGCGGTGTACCATCTCTAGAAGAGCGTAGCGTTTCAAAAGATTGGAAAACAGCACAGGTCAACCCAATTTTCAAGAAGAGACGTCGAACAGATGTGCAGAACTATAGACCTATATCTCTAACGTCGATCAGTTGTAGAATTTTGGAACACGTATTATGTTCGAGTATAATGACTTTTCTGGAAACTGGAAATCTACTCTGTAGGAATCAGCATGGGTTTCGAAAAAGACAGTCGTGTGAAACCCAGCTTGCGCTATTCGTCCACGAGACTCAAAGGGCCATAGACACGGGTTCCCAGGTAGATGCGGTGTTTCTTGACTTCCGCAAGGCGTTCGACACAGTTCTCCACAGTCGTTTAATGAACAAAGTAAGAGCATATGGACTATCAGACCAATTGTGTGATTGGATTGAAGACTTCCTAGATAACAGAACGCGGTATGGCCTTCTCATTGGACAGAACTCTTCCGAAGTAAGAGTGATTTCAGTTGTGCGGCAAGAGAGTGTCGTAGGACCGTTGCTGTTCACAATATACATAAATGACCTTGTGGGTAACATCGGAAGTTCACTAAGGCTTTTTGTTGAATATGCTGTAGTATATCTAGAGGTTGTAACAATGGAAAATTGTACTGAAATGCAGGAGCATGTGCAACGAATTAACGAATGGTGCAGGAAATGGCAATTGAATCTGAATGTAGACAAGTGTAATGTACTGCGAATACATAGAAAAAAGGATCCTTTATTATTTAGCTACAATATAGCAGAGCAGCAACTGGAAGCAGTTAATTCCATAAATTGTCTGGGAGTAGGAATAAGAAGTGATCTAAAATTAAGTGATACAAAATTAATCGTCAATAAGGCAGATGCCAGACTGAGATTCATTGGAAGAATCCTAAGAAAATGCAATCCGAAAACAAAGGAAGCAGGTTACAGTACACTTGTCAGCCCACTGCTGGAATACTGCTCACCAGTGTGGGATCCGTACCAAATACGGTTGATAGAAGAGATAGAGAAGATTCAACGGAGATCACCGCGCTTCGTTACAGGATCATTTAGTAATCACGAAAACGTTACGGAGATGATAGATAGACTCCAGTGGAAGCCTCTACAAGAGTGACGCTCAGTAGCTCGGTACGGGCTTTTGTTGAAGTTTCGAGAACATACTTTCACCGAAGAGTCAAACAATATATTGCTACCTCCTACGTATATCTTGCGAAGAGACCATGAGGATAAAATCAGACACAGAGGCATACCGACAATCATTCTTTCCACGAACAATACGGGACTGGAATAACGGGAGAACAGATAGAGGAACTCAAAGTACCCTCCACCACACACCGTCGGGTGGCTTGCGGAGTATAGATGTAGATGTAGATGTAGATGTAGATGTAGATGCAGATCAGCTCTTATCAACTGAATTGAGGGCTCATCTGACCAAGCCGTCTAGAGTCCAACCGATCTGATCGCGTCGGTAGTCTGCTGCCATAGCCCATTAACGCCAAATTTTGCCGCACTTTCCTAACGGATGGATTCGTCGTACGTTCCACATTGATTTATGCGACTATTTCACGCAGTGTTGCTTGTTTGTTACCACTGACAACTCTACGCAAACGCCGCTGTTTGCAATGTCGGGAGTGTGTTGCATATCATGCACATATGGAAAAGTTCTTGTTTGACTGGACCACCCATCAGTGCCAGGATCATCGAACATGAACTACACTGCAGTTTCTGATAGGAGAAATCGTCCATGGCATAACACTTGCTGGATGACACTGACCAGACGATAATCCACTGATATACAGATTCTCATTGTGGTGAAAAGCTACGTCGCCCGTTTGTTCAGGAAAGCTATTGAAATTCGTAAACATGACAACACACACACACTCATGCCAGAGGTAGGACTCGTACCTCCGCCGGGACCAGCCGCACAGCCCATGACTGCAGCGCCTCAGACCGCTCGTTTAATCCCGCGCGGCATATCACTATGGTTCCAGTTGTCCGCCTGGATGTTCCTCTGACTATTTTACAGGTTGTTTCTGCACATGGTCATTTTTAAAATTCTCACTAAGGTTGGGCTGAAGCCATCGATGGCTTTTCCGAACTGGGGGTAGAGGTGGGGACGGGGGTGGTCTTCGAGGTTCCCTGCACCTAAGAAGGATGCAGCCACGATCAATGGAGATGCAGCACCGAAATGTCCGCAAAAAAATGTTCAAACGTCGGAGGGTGCCAGCAGTGTTAAATGTTGTCAAGAACGTAGTCCTCTTGCTCATCTCACTGCGAACCGTCGTTTTCGCCCGCGAAATGTGTGAAAATCAGCGGCCGCAACAAAAGGGCTGGTTCCATTGCCTGTGTCTGTAATGTTTTGCTTGGTTATACTTAAGAAACCCTCGTGAATTCAAAGCTGGGCGTTGCGTTTTTGACCTATAAAACACAGACACCAAAATGAGATTTTCACTCTGCAGCGGAGTGTGCGCTGATATGAAACTTCCTGGCAGATTAAAACTGTGTGCCCGGCCGAGACTCTAACTCGGGCTGGCAGAAGTAAAGCTGTAAGTACCGGGCGTGATTCGTGCTTCGGTAGCTCAGTTGGTAGAGCACTTGCCCGCGAAAGGCAAAGGTCCCGAGTTAGAGTCTCGGTTGGGCACACAGTTTTAATCTGCCAGGAAGTTTCATATCAGCGCACACTCCGCTGCAGAGTGAAAATCTCATTCTGGAAACATCCCCCAGGCTGTGGCTAAGCCATGTCTCCGCAGTATCCTTTCTTTCAGGAGTGCTAGTTCTGCATGTTTCGCAGAAGAGCTTCTGTAAAGTTTGGAAGGTAGGAGACGGATACTGGCAGAAGTGAAGCTGTGAGTACCGGACGTGAGTCGTGCTTCGGTAGCTCAGTTGGTAGAGCACTTGCCCGCGAAAGGCAAATGTCCCGAGTTCGAGTCTCGGTCGGGAACACAGTTTTAATCGGCCAGGAAGTTTTACAGACACCAAAGATTGTGACGACCTTCCCAAAGTGTTACACATTCACGGTGGCTTTAAGCAGAATTTGCGTGACATTTGGCGCCAATGTGCCTTAATTAACTTACCTTACACATCACATAAACGTATGATCTGTGGCAGTTTTTTCGTATCATTGAAGACATTGCTGATAGAAGCGTCGTATACTCATAGAGTGACGTCGCAGGACGCTATGCTTTCCCACCAATACTGCGGATGGCTGTGCGTACCTTTGACCAGAATTTCAAACTTATGTATCACTGTGGGAGGCAATTTTGGGATTTAGATAATGCGTCCCTTTGATTCTGTTGCGCAGTGTAAATGAGATCTTACACAAATCCACAACAAGAGGTCGTATGCCATGATATCAGGCGACAGAAGGCGGTGGTACATTGCGAGATTCGTAAGCACGTTACGATCGATCCATCGCTGAGGCAACTGACTGTCAAAGAAATATAGGCTCCAATGAGGCAGTGTTCCGTTCTGCTGAAATTTTCGTCGTTTTTTCTCAAGTGTAGAAAAACCAAGATCTCAAACATACCCACGTACGTGATTCTATAAACGTCGTTGCCACAAAACAAGAACCAGTGAATCGTTTCCCGGAAAACAGCACTAAACAGAAGGTGCTTTGAAAGATTTCTCTTGAGCTCAACTACGGTATATGGCTTACGTTATGATGGTTCACTAATTGAAGGGAAGTAACCTAATCACTGAACTACAATCGTGAAAGGTAATGATTATCATCCATCTCCCGCCCGAAATGAATCCAGAAATATTTACATTGTATTGTTTATCACCGTAGTGAAGAGCGAGTAGCAGCTCACAACTATGTTGTTGCAAACACAAACGTCGCAATACAACACGGTAGATATACACACACATGACGAATGGCATGTTGTCGGTTCTCATGACGTGTAGACCTCTGTGGGCTGGGTGTAAAACTCTGCTGAATGCACACTACGTCTTGAACGAGCACACGGGGAAGGTTTGCATATTTCCCCTTACATAAACAGCCAGTGTCTTGGATCTTTAGGTCTTGGATCTTTTGGTGTCATGATCGAATGGTATTTGCTGAAGAAGGTACACTGGCGTACTCTCAACGTTAATCACGCCGCAGAGTTGTAACAGAATTGCGCCTACGACCAGCCCCCACCCTGTCAACCACATGGACTGCCTGTATAGTACCGAAAATTATTTTACTCTAAGCTTAGTTTTTAGTTTGCCGACAGCCTTGCCGCAGTGGTAGCACCGGTTCCCGTCAGATAACCGAAGTTAACCGCTGTCGGGCTGGGCTAGCACTTGGATGGGTGACCGAGCACTGCTGGCAAGCGGGATGCACTCAGCCCTTGTGAGGCAAACTGAGGAGCTACTCCACTAAGAAGTAGCGGCTCCTGTCTCGGAAACTGACATACGGCCGGGAGAGCGGTGTGCTGACCACGTGTCCCTCCATATCCAGTGACGCTTGAGGGCTAAGGATGACACGGCGGCCGGTCGGTACCGTTGGTCTTCATGGCCTGTTCGGGAGGAGTTTAGTTTTTAGTTTCGATTCATAAGTATAAGTTGATATCAGTTTCTATATTTATTCAAGTATAAAATAAAGTGTTGCGATAGGAAATCAATCCTTTTGAAACTCATTGTACTTCAAAAACAAAAAAGAATGTATACAGGGTGTTACAAAAAGGTACGGCCAAACTTTCAGGAAACATTCCTCACACACAAATAAAGGAAAGACGTTAGGTGGACAAGTGTCCGGAAACGCTTAATTTCCATGTTAGAGCTCATTTTAGTTTCGTCAGTTTTTACTGTACTTCCTCGATTCACCGCCGTGATTTCATACGGGATACTCTACCTGTGCTGCTAGGACATGTGCCTTTACAACTACGACACAACATGTGGTTCATGCACGATGGAGCTCCTGCACATTTTAGTCGAAGTGTTCGTACGCTTCTCAACAACAGATTCCATGACCGATGGATTGGTAGAGGCGGACCAATTCCATGGCCTCCAACCTCTCCTGACCTCAACCCTCTTGACTTTAATTTATTGGGTCATTTGAAAGCTCATGTCTACGCAGCCCCGGTACCAAATGTAGAGACTATTCGTGCTCGTATTGTGGACGGCTGTGATACAATACGCCATTCTCCAGGGCTGCATCAGCGCATCAGGGATTCCATATGACGGAGGGTGGATGCACGTATCCTCGCTAACGGAGGACATTTTGAACATTTCCTGTAGCAAAGTGTTTGAAGTCACGCTGGTACGTTCTGTTGCTGTGTGTTTCCATTCCATGATTAATGTGATTTGAAGAGAAGTAATAAAATGAGCTGTAACATGGAAAGTAAGCGTTTCCGGACACATGTCCATATAACATACTGTTTTTTCTTTGTATGTGAGGAATGTTTCCTGAACGTTTGGCCGTATCTTTTTGTAACACCCTGTATAATTCGTTCGGTTGGAGACTAACAAACAACAAGAAACAAACGACTAAAATAAAAAAAAATCGAGCAGAAATCACCATCAATTTTTCCTTGCTTGGTAGATCTTTTTTTTAAGACTTCAGGCCCAAGGGATGCCTACTGGCAGACATGTCATCCTCTGCACAGCGGCATTAAGCGGATACAGTTTGGAGGAGTACGTGGTCGGCTCACAGCTTCTCCTGTCGTTTAGCGGACATTCCAGACCGCTGAGACGCCATTACTCGGTCAAGTAGCTCATCAGTTCGCAACACGAGGCTGCTACGTAAAAATACTTATCGGTACCAGAAGTCGAACCCAGTCCTCCACATGGAAGCCTTCTATGCTGACAACACTTCTACGGATGCGGACACGTAGGTCTTTAGACATCGCCAAATATAGATGGCGGTCTTCTGTTGGTCCATCAACTGTCATGATTGTGGGCACTTCGTAATATCCACAGCGATTGTTTTATCGGTGCTTGCCCTTTTTTACAAACAGGACGGACTTGACATAACGTGCTCGGCATTCTGTTGTCCGTCGTATCACATGTACTCACACTAACTTGACCGGCTGTTTATTTAATCGAATTACGAGCTCTCCCAGAGAGTGGCGCGGAATGTGCAGTCATGGTAATGCTGAACTGTTCGTCTGCGCAGAGTTACAGATTTTTAATTTATATCTATGCCATTCTGCGTATGCATATGCCAGTTTCAAATTTCACTGATTTCTGCCTTTTATTATTGTTTAATTTTCGGACTGATATGAGTGAACTCTTTTGAGCCACTTTTTTATGTCAGTTGTATTTATCTTGCTCAACGATCAACCGTTTCCGTGTTACCAATTGTTTTCTAAATACTGAGCAGCAACTGAGTATACTCTAGCTATGTACCCTACCTTCTTTGTCTTGCTATAACCAATGGTCATCAGTCCACTGCTGGATAAGGACTTTATCTAGACTTGAAAAAGCAGTACAGTTGTCAGCTGTACGCATGTGTATTATTCCTGGGAGTTTTGTAATACTATTTTCCCATCTTCGCCTTTTCGTATCTAATCCAGCAGAAGGTGCATATACAATCCATACGACTGGTCACATGTCCTACTCCTCATTATTTCATTTTCGTTACAGGCATTATAACGTCATCCATTTCAATCTGTTGCCTGATCAATATGTTTTTTGTTTTTTTTTTGTTTTCCTGTCTCTGCAAGTAATTCTCAATATTCATTGCCTAGTAAAAAGGTGAATCATCCAGAACAGAAGAAGAAAACGAAATGTGACTTCATGGGTTGAGATGGTATTTCATACTATTTTAGAGAGAACAAAATCGGGTACAAATTTTGAAAGAACTTGGTACTATGAATCTACTTACCAGTACGACGTTGCACCTCCTCTGATCTGAAAGCCTACACTGATTCTGCCTCGTCCGAGCAAAGTGGCCAACAACAGTAACTGGTCTGTGATATCATGGATACTGACATTGGGACGTAGTTGACGTCCAATTTGGTCCCACGCATTCTACCGGAGACAGATGTGGGACAGAATATGCCACGAGGGCACCACAAAATCACGTAGATGGTGGACAAGCATTGTTCTGATGAAAAGTGGCGCTACGATACTGTCGCATAAGAGGTAACACATGAGAATGCAGGAGGTCCGAGACGTCCCATTGCGCAGTCTGTGTACCAGCCGTCAGCAGTCATAGCTTACGGCTCCCCACAGCCTGACCCCAGGAGTAACATTGGTGCGACTCTCCAAACAGTTCGCACCCCAGGTCACAGCCATGCTCGCTGACGACGTTCATCTGGTGCAATGCAGAGCAGCGATTCATCGCTGAACACAAAGCGACGGCATTAGCCAGCAGTCCATGCTTCCCAGTAACGGTACCACCCTGAACACAAACGTTTGTGTTAAGCTGTTAACGACAGCCTACTCGTGGGATGGTAACTGAACACTCTGCCTACTGTTAGCCTACGACCAATTGAGCGAGACGACACACAATGTTGAAGGGAGTCCATTACATCTTCTCAGGAGGCAGGTGCAGATGTAAGGAGTTACCATGTGTTTGGTGCACGATATAGTGATCATCTATTGTCTTTAAACTGAGATCGTGATTGTCTGACACGATATCATTCAGCGTATGAACGCCCTTTGATTTCTGTTCGCCATAAATGAAAACCATATCCATTTATCGACTATCTTCAAAACTGCGTAAATCGGAAAAGCTTCATAAGTATGTTTCCTGATCACTAAAACAGCGGGGCAGAGACAAATTGACTTCAAGTACGCTGGTAAACACACGAATTACGTGTTTTCTTACATTTGGTGCGTTTCTGACACCTTATCTTCCACTGGGAAGCAGTGGTTTGTTACTATCTGATCCCATTCCAGAGACACAATATTTTATTGCACTCCTTTGCTAAGGTTCTCTGCATTCCTGTGGAGAACAGCATTTATTTCCATTTAAACAAAACAAAATAATACTCGGTGTCGTAATTCGGCATTTGTAAACGTTAAGATCTACTTGCGTAGATTAGCAAAATCGCCACATTGTCCCCTGTACCTTGGCGAAAGGTGTCGTCGACATTAGGACCTTGCACTTTGCAACACGTGACGTTATTGTGGTGTTTTCATCCTGAAATATTTTAATTGTGGCTTTCCCGACCATAAAGAAGCAGCTGTGGGGAAGACTGGACAGAAAAGCCACGCTGTAAAACTAATGGGTCGGAGAGTTCCCAGACCTTAGATAAACCACAATTCGTGATGTTGATATATATGGCGAGGACTGTGTTAGCGGCATCATCCTCTGTGTGTGTGTGTGTGTGTGTGTGGATTTACGTTTGGAACATAATGATGTCTCGAGATCAAACAGAAATGCCACAAGGATACTCGCATGAGAGTCAAAGCTCATCCGTGCACACATTAGTCCATAGCAGTTCGGAGAGAAAAAAAAGCGTTCTGGAACGCCTAAAATTTATCTGAGCCACTAGAATTAAACAGACGCACTACATAATTTCTAATACAGCATGAGCCATTAGATTAGCTTTAAGGAAACCAGAGCAACAAAAGCAAATTACAAATAGGACAATAAATTAGCAAAACTGCCACGCAGTTTGACATGATCAATTAAATATCCATGGTAACTGGTCATAAATAACGTTTCACTGCGCTTCCAATTGAAAATCAAATAAGCAGTTATTAATGGGAGGCGGACAAGAACAGGTAACGCATACACTAATGGACACCGCTGACCTCAAAATAAGGTTTCTGCTGGAACGCTTTATACTGCCTAAAGGTCAACAGGCGCCGCGGATACAGAAGATTAAAACATAAGACAAATTGTAACAAGACCTCAGCCAATGAATCAGTCTAAAATGTCGATTACATCTTTGAATCACATTGCCCTTTGAATACCATGGAGATACTGGCGTCCGTACCCAACAAACACGAGGAAGACAGACCAAAATGAAAGTGCAGACTGCCCTGACAGCTCGGCGCCCTTCTGATAAATCACAGCACAAGCACTGTCGGCACTCAATAACTTACCCGGGGTGACATGACGCCAATATTGGTCGCCTGCCAACAGCTGACACCTCGGCGAAGAGATCCCACGGACAGCTCGTTACAGATTCGTTCCTCACCCTATACTGGCCACCAAACTGGCCATTACCCCTGGAGCCGCCACACCAGAGGGCGCTGCGCTCCAGCAGCAACATGTTAATCAGAGGTCATACGAACAGTGATATGGATACATTGCGAGAAAGCCGTCACGGATCACTTATTTATCCTTCTTCGTAATTTTGGTGGTAGATAGTGTGGACGCCATTTATATTTCTATCGCCCTTCCCCCTCTCGTTCTCTCCTCCTCCCAGCCACCCTTCCTCGCCTCCCTTGCTACCTTCTGCGGAACACAATTAGTGTACCCCAACAGTCAGCATCTAGTGTTGTCCCCTCTTAAAAGTGTGGATCGTGGATACAAGCCCAGTGTCCACTTAGCCGGATATGAAAAACATCCTGAAAACCACACGCCGGTTTACCAGTACGCCAGCACTCGTTAATTCGCTCTGGAACCAGGCGCCTAACCAAATTCTAGAAGCAATGTGCTAACGTGAGCAGCTGTCTGGGCGAGTGTTTTCATTTCCCTGCATTGTAATGTTCGTCATTCTATTCGTCCTCATACAAAGCGACGAAATTGAAACCGACACTAAAAGTACGAGTGTTGTCCAGAAAGCAAGTTCCGATCGGTTGCGAAATGGAAACCACAGTGGAAACCAGAAACGTTTTATTATCAACAGTTAGGTGCATCTTCCACTTACGTCGTGTGTTGTCGTAGTGTTGTATCGACTTTCCAGTATCCTCGTGATAGAAAGCTGCCGCCTGTTCTTTCGGCCTGCAGCTCCTTGTCTGTGGAAAAAAATTGTCTTCATAGCCAGCGGTTCTTGTGAGCAGAGATGAGACTCAGGGGGAGCCAATTACGAACCGTATTGTGGGTGATCAAACACTTCTCGTCGGAAACGGTGCAGGAGCGTCTTCATTGCCCCTGCAGTGTGCGGCCGAGAATTGGCATGTAGAAGGAACTGCTCGACAGTTGTGTTATGTAGGCTGCATGATGCAGGCGAAATCTCTAACCAGGCCCTCATACTCGGTGGGAGACGTTATTCCCTAAGCATCTTTACGTGCTCACTGTTCACTCAAAACTGGAAAGAGCGACGTGACACGATCGACGGGCATACTCAAGACACTGCCCAACACGTCTGTGTAAAGCTTTACCGGATTTTCCCAGTGGTTTCCATTTGGCGACCGCTCGGAATTTACGTACTGGACAACCCTCGTATTTCATGCACCTTAAGATAGGCTACCCAGCTTACAGCACCTGTTCTGATTGAAGATTATGTAAGTTGGGTTGCCTATCTAAAGGTGTATTAAATTGTTTTCGGCGTGGTATCTAAACGACTGGAGTAGCGAGGTCGAGTGGGTGATGCCACGCAGAACGGAACGACTTGTGCGCGCGGCTGGGCAGCTACCGTAGCCGTGCTGGAGTTGGACGATCGCTCTTCGCGCAGAGCTTGCAGCGTCGGACGGACGACGAGTTACTGCAAAACAGGTAACGGACACGGTAGACGAAGGAGGAACTCCCGCAGAGGACAACGGACGCCTTAGAGAGGTCAACCCACTCCCCCTCAGACGCAGGCGAAATCAAGCAGGATCGTGACACTAGAACCACACACATCCTTTTCCAGACAATTCTACAGTTATCGACGGCACCAGGCCACCATATCACTGTCCAGGACAGAAGACACCGGTACGAACGTGCTAAACGACTCGCACCCAGACGTGAAAAAATGCTACCTACCATTGATAACGCAGAGGACATCGAGCCTTATGCACCGGTATCAACAGAGTTACCAAGTTTGTCAGATGCTGAGCCACCCAATAAGTCGGACACAATCATCCTATCACAACGAAGACCAGGAGTTTTAACTTGACCTGCATCAACGATAGGTAGGAAAACGCAGAAACCCGCATGGAGCGGAGGACATTGCGAAACGACAGCACCCTGTGCCCACCTGAAACAAACGCGCACTGCTACAGCCAATGACTATCAGATGGATGTATCTGCAGAACAGGGTGCAACTGGAAAGAGCAACGACTCAAACCCTGCATTGCTATAAAGCTTTCCACCACCAAGGATACCACATGTTACCGTCCGATTCTCAACGCAATCCCTATCCCTGAACAAGGTAATTAAGAAACATGAAGAAGGATCCGTAAGGATGACACAATCAAGCTTTAGTTCTCCTTACTGGTTGACCAGAGGATCAGCCTGTGGTTTCTCAAGGATTCAAAAATTTTTCTGTTTACACACTAATGACCAATCGACAATTCTCTCAAAGTCGTCATCATATACTTCCCATGGGGAATCACAGAAGATAGCACAGCCTCTGTAGAAAATTGGTTTCCAACAAACATAAGGTCGGTCAATTTGAATCGAGAGACGAGAAAACAAACAAGCTAATACCACATCCAGTGTGCTTTGTGACCCTACCGGCAAGCCCAGCAAGCGAGTCAGTGTATGACGTCAAACATCTTTTCAAAACCAATGTGGTAAATGAAACACATTGGCCAACGCAGAAGATGTCAACATTTCTTCCATCCGCCAATTATTGCCACCTGCCACCTCGGTGTGTAAAGTTCGTGGACCACCAGCCGTCCACGACTTGTCAGAAACCTCTAAACCAAGAACGAAAATGTATAAATTGTGGAGGCGAACATCCTGCTACATGGAGAGGATGCCGAAAGTTGCGGTAGGCACTGCAGATTTACACTGCGTAGGCACAAGCAGCACAGACTAGACACAAACTGGGCTGCCAACGAAGAGGAACTTCCGCCTTTACGTCAGAGAACGGCATAGTCCACGGCAGCCTGGCACACTTCTGCTGACAGCAGAGATCAACAACCTCGCTCGACTGCATCAGTCACACATTCACTGTTCGACTTTTCAGAAGTCATGAAGGTGGTCGAAAGCTTAAATAATTTTCACAGTCATTCAAGAAACCTTAAGAAAATTTAATGAAGCACCTGACATCCTATTAACTTAGCAGATAGAACCATGAAGATGTTCACCACAGTAATGGGCATAAACCAACGAGTCTGGATAACCTTTCACTGTGCATATTCAAAGCGAACGGCATCTACAATAAGAGGGTAGAATTCTAGGATTTCCTCACGCAGTTTAAGATCGAGATTGTGTTTCTGACGTAAACGCATCTCCGCCCCACCCAACCTTAAAACTTATGCAATACGGTGGGCTACCGGACCGACAGAGCAAATGGCCGATAGGGCGGAATAGCCATATATATTAAGCGATGGATCACACACGTTACTCTTGCACTGCTACAATTTACACCTCTGGAAGTAACTACAGTTAACATCTCCACTCGTTTCGGCGTCATGACATTGGTTGCGGCGTATTTTAGCCCTCAGAGCCCGTTTGTCGAGGACGACCTTCTGCTGCTATTGGTTCGACGTGAGAGAATTCTGCTAAAAATGGCTCTGAGCACTATGGGACTTATCATCTATGGTCATCAGTGCCCTAGAACTTAGAACTACTTAAACTTAACTAACCTAAGGACATCACACAACACCCAGCCATCATGAGCAGAGAAAATCCATGACCCCGCCGGGAATCGAACCCGGGAACCCGGGCGTGGGAAGCGAGAACGCTACCTAACGACCACGAGACGCGGGCAGAATTCTGCTCTGTGGCGACTTCAATGACAACCACTTTGCGTGGAACTCGCGCTGTAGCACCACGAGGAAACCAACAGCGTGGCTTGGAGGAACGACTGAAAGCCATCACATTAGAGGTGGGCGATCCAGCTGATGCCCCGAAAAAAACTGCCCAAAAACCCGACGAGTTAATTACCTTGAAAAACTCAGTCTGCGCCTTCATTAACGGTCCGACCACCGACCACAATCCGGTGGTGAGTACCATCACAGCCACACTGGAATATCTACGCCCTCCCATTCAACAGACCACAAAATGGGACCAGTAGCAGGCTTTCTTTAGCAACAATATTCGCCCCACAACAGATATATCGATAACAGCGGAGACCGTCTGTGCATTGAACTGCAAAGACCCGAATGGCCTCCGGTCAGGCTACGGTCATAACCGAGTGGAGCAAATTGTATAGTGAAGAGTTTTCACAACGGCTCCAGATCTTGAAGACCCTTAAAAACAGGGTGCGAAAACGCTGGCAGCAGCACCTTAACCCCTAGGAACATCGAGAACTTAAGCAGTTCTCTTGGTAGTTACAATACAGAGACTCTGAATTCCACCAAGAAAAGTAGGGAGATAGGGTAGCTGTTCTCACCTAATGGACCAGTGATGAGTGGGACGTGGTTCAGGCCCTCCGAAACTCAAGGCCATCGAAAAAGGCACTTCTGAGACGTCTGAGCCCATTCTTCAACCCACTGAGCTAGGCAGAACTTTCCACCACGAAGTATGCGGCCCAAAACGTCTTAGGACATGAGAACGCCGCCGAAGAGCAGAAGATAAAAATAGAACGCCCGACCCAGTATATCCGACATTTGCGGACGTCTGCTAGATTGGTCGACGACTCGGCAACCACTCGCCTCGGAGCGTCACAATATAACGAAGGAACAGTTGAAGACGTTACCACGCAAACCACGGGCGTTGATAACCCGCATTTTTAACTGTTGCCTCCTGCTAGGATACTTCCCCGTCGAGCTGAATATTGCTCGCTGAGTGTCACTACCAAAGCAGGGGAAGGACCATCGCCAATCGCAAAACCACCGGGCAGCAGCCTCTTGCCAACACTCTCTAACGTACTGGAGCGGATCAAACTTCGACGACTTCTCCCAGCAATCAGCGATGTTGTATGCCCAGACCTGTTCCCCTTCCAGCCACCCTTGTCGGTTGAACTCCAGCTCCTCAGTGCTACGAAATACATCACCCTTATTATATGTACTATTGGAATAGTATTAAGTCTCTAGAATGATCAACCATCGCAGGAATTATGTCCTAATTGCTTGAGGTTGTTCTTCTGTTCCAGGAAGCTGAACCATCCCTCGATGGCGAGCCTAACGAGTGCAGCACGAGTTTCCTGCCTGATGCCGTTGATGCTCATACTGGGTGAGTACTGAGCCAACTGTACAGCAAAAACGGTTGTAGGATGTGCGAGTCACTTTATAAAAACCGTACTTTTCTGTAGCGTGGCTCACTGGAGCAAGTACATGGTCACTTTTGTATTTATGTATCGTAGTGTCTTCATGAACCTTGCAGATATTTGTATTGGCAGAGACATTGACTCTACAAGATTTGGACGCAGAGCGATATCAAAGCTCGAATATGTTCAGGTGGTTTTATGTTACAGTAGCTATGCAGATATGAAGACAGTGAACAGGATTAGCATGGAATGCTTCATAAAACCAATCTTCAGATTGAAGACCAGAACAACAATAACAACAGCAACAAGACAATGAGTGCGTGCCAAAAATAGGTTTGATTGAGATATCCACGCTAGTATATTCCGCGCAAGCCTCTTAGTCTCTGCCTATATATCGCAATCTATATCTTCTTGGACATGTCTACAAAATCAGGCTTCGGTCGCCCTCTGCAATCTTTACTCGTCCCTCCTCACACGTCTTTCCGTTACGGAACAGTCTTATCCTTCATGGTACAGAATGTGTTCTGTTAACCTGCCCTTCTATCCTCCCCAACGCGATGCAGCGCCGCACCCATTTAATCTTGAGCATTCTTTTGTAGCAATAATTTTCAAAATATTTTATTGCCCTCTTCTCTGTCCTTTTTATCACCCACGTTGTCTTCCATATAATACTACAATCCAGACAGTAAGACACTGTAACACTTTATGTTGGATGTTAATAAATTTCTCTTTTTCAAAATTGTTTTTCAAACTCGTTTACTATTTTTAGTGTATCATTTCCTAACCTCATTCACCAGCAACACCACACATATTTGAACTATATTCCATTACCCTTTTTCTGACCTTATAGACCGTTGTAAAGACGCTAGCTATACGGTTCAACTACTCTTTCTAGTCCTTTGCAGTCTGTCAGAATTATGAAATCATCAGGCGGCCGAAAAACTCCGCATTGGGGTCCCAGCCAATAACGACATTTATTTTGGATCATCGCTCTTTTCCAGGTTTGTTGCGGCTAATACGAATTCCTCTCCTGTGCCAACCTCTTTATATCAGAGTAGCACTTGAAACCTACTTCCTCAATTATATGCTGGACGTATTCCAATCTCTGTATTCCTCTACAGTTTTTGCCCCCTACAGCTCTCTCTAATACCATGGAAGTCATTCGCTCATGTCTCAACAAATGTCCTATCATCCTGTCCCTTTCTTTGTCAGTTTTTTCCATACATTACTTTCCTCTACGAGCCTGCGCAGAACCTCCTCATTCCTTATCTTATCAGTCCACGAAATTGTTAACTTTCGTCTGTAACTCCACATCTCAAATACTTCGATTTTCTTCTCTTCCGGTTTTCCCACACTCCATATTTCGCTACATCACAGTGCTGTGCTTCAAACGTGCATTCTCAGAAATTTCTTACTCAAATTATGGCCTAAGTGTAATACTAAGAGACTTGTCTTCTCCAGGAATGCCCTTTTTGCCAGAGCTGGTCTGCTTTCGCTGTCCTCCTTGTTCCGTCCGTCATTGGTTATTTTGCTGCCTAGGTAACTGAATTCCTTAACTTTATCTGCTTCGTGACCGTCAATCCTGATGTGAAGTTTCTCGCTATTCTCATTCCTGCTACTTCTCATTACTGTCGTCTTTCTTCGATTTACTCTCAATCCATATTCTGTACTCATACTGTTCACTCCATTCAACAGATCATGTAATTCTTCTTCACCTTCACTTAGAATAGCAATGTCATCCGCGAATCATATCATTGATATCCTTTCACCTTAAATTTTAATTCCACTCCCGAACCTTTCTTTTATTTCCATCGTTGCTTCTTCAATGTACAGATTGAACAGTAAGGGCGAAAGGCTACATCCCTGTTTACATCCTTTTTAATCCGAGCACTTCGCTCTTGGTGGTTCACTCTTACTATTCCCTCTTGGCTCTTGTAGATACTGTATATTACACGTCTCTCCCTATATCTTATTCCTATTTTTCTTAGGATTTCGAACGTCTTGGACCTTTCTACATTGTCGAACGCTTTTTCCAGATCGAGAAAGCTTATGGACGTGTGTTGAAGTTTCTTCAGTCTTGCTTCCATTATCAACAGCAACGTCAGAATTGCCTCACTGAAGCCTTTAGCTTTCTTGAAGCCAAACTGACGACATAAAACACATCCTCAATTTTCTTTTCCATTCTTTTCTGTATCATTCTTGTCAGAAACTTGGATGCATGAGATGTTAAGCTGAATGAGCGATAATTCTCGCACTTGCAAGCCCTTGCAGTCTTCGGAATAGTGGGGATGATATGTTTTCCGAAAGTCAGATGGTACGTTGCCAGACTAATAAGTTCTACACACCAACGTGAATAGGCGTTTTATTGCCCCTTCTCCCAAATGATCTTAGAAATTCTGATCGAATGTTATCCATCCCTTCTACTTCTTCTTAAGTCCTCGAATGCTCTCTGATGCTAATACTGGATACCTTGCTTCTTCCAAATCGACTCCCGTTTCTTCTTCTATCACATCCAACAAATCTTATCACTCGAAGAGGCCTACAATGTATTCTTTCCACCTATACTCTTTCCACCTATCCGCTCTCTCCTCTGCGTTTAATAGTGGAATTCCAGTTGCAATCTTAATGTTACGACCCTTGCTTTTAATTTCACCGAAGGTTGTTTCCACTTTCCTATATGTTGAAACAGTCCTTTAGACAACCATTTCTTTTTCAATTTCTTCATGTTTTTCATGCAGTCATTTCGTCTAGCTTCCCTACACTTCCTACTTATTTCATTCCTCAGTGAGATGTATGTCTGTATTCCCGAATTTCCCTGAACATTTTTGTTCTTCCTTCTTTCATCGATCAACTGAAATATTTCTTCTGTTATCCATTGTTTCTTCGCAGCTACCTTCTTTGTACCTATATTTTCCTTCCCAACTTCTGTGATGGCTCTTTTTAGAGATGACCATTCCTCTTCAACTGTAGTGCCTAGTGAGCTGTTCCTTGTTGCTGTACTTACACCTTTGAGATCTCTCACCATTTCTTAGTAGATCTGTGTCCC
The DNA here is from genome assembly GCF_023897955.1 of Schistocerca gregaria. Taxonomy (NCBI): domain Eukaryota; kingdom Metazoa; phylum Arthropoda; class Insecta; order Orthoptera; family Acrididae; genus Schistocerca; species Schistocerca gregaria. Next base: position 1,187,048,892 of record NC_064920.1, on the reverse strand, counting down.
ACTTCCTTGCCTATTGATTGTTCCTGTCTAATCTCCTAAACTTCAAGTACTCTTTATCACTAATACATTGTGATCTGAGTTTACGTCTGCTCCTGGGTACGCCTTACAATCCATTATTTGATTCCGGAATCTCTGTATGACCATGATATAATCTAACTGAAATGTTCCCAAGCGTATATCCCCCTCTTGTGATTCTCGAACAGAGTATTCGCTACTACTAGCTGAAATTAATGCCATACCGTACTTTTATTGTAACGTCATCCACAACCCGTAAGACTTTATTTCTTCTGGATGAACTTTAATTCCTTTAGCCAATATCTCACTGGTTTCCTCCACTGCTCGTTCTATCTACAGATTTAGTAACGCGCAGAATAGGCTGCAAGCCTCATTTGCTTCTGAAATTCCCTGTCACGACCATCTACTTTATAACTGCAGTCTGGTTTCTGTACAAATTAGTGATATCTTTTGACTTCCTGAGTTTTATCCATGATAACTTCAGAAATTCAAACAATAGTAAATGATTTAATAAAAGAAATAATCAAAGTAATACAAACATGTGTCGTAAGAAGTACTCAGAACATTTTTTTTAGGATAATATATTATTGTATGCCACATGATTCAAATTTATACTGTACCCTGGAAGGGTAAACTGTTTCCGAGTTTGCCGGCCGCGGTGGTCTCGCGGTTAAGGAGCTTAGTCCGGAACCGCGTGACTGTTACGGTCGCAGGTTCGAATCCTGCCTCGGGCATGGATGTGTGTGATGTCCTTAGGTTAGTTAGGTTTAAGTAGTTCTAAGTTCTAGGGGACTGATGACCACAGCAGTTGAGTCCCATAGTGCTCAGAGCCATTTTTGTTTCCGAGTTTCCACATGGATTGTCGGTTTAATTATTGTAAGTTAGACAATACGCTGAAATAAAAATATCCGAAGCTTGTATACATAACACCAAAGGTCCCATCGACAGGGTGTTACTATGTCTCTGCTACATGTATCTCCTAGGGCAGCCGGAAACGGATCTCCTAGTAGCCACTGCAAATAATGCTACTATTTTTACTACAATATTATATCTCCTAGACCTTACAGTTCAATGAATGTCGCCTTACCGATATTCATTGTCGGCGAGCGAAAACATAATGTTTGATAGACTACCACATGGCCTCGACCAATAGCGTAACAACTAAGCAAACAACCTGCGACGTTGAGTAACGTAGCTACGATTCTGTCGAAGTTCAAATAATTCTTGTATGACTCTTGATAGAGTATAAATTTTCATAACCATGAAAAAAATCTGTGGGGAATAATCACATCTACCTCCAAATTAATACGTAACTCATTCTTACAACTAGAATCCAATATCGAGTAACATGAATTGTTCACAGAATGTAAAAAATAGCTCTCCATGAATATACAGTGTTGCATATATGAAGTGAACATTGTGATTCTTGAAGTCTTCCCGACGTACTGAATATTGTATGAGGTTTCGGGATTGCAGCCGTACCATGTTTACTTCTTACCACAATATTTTCGGCTGGCAACTGTGCAGCCATTTTCACGTGTGTGTCCACCACCTGAGGCTGCTTGTTCACGGTATCGGGCATATAACAACTTGGCGTGGAGACGCAAGGGCATTGGCGGCCGTCCTCTATCTAAATCCTCGCTCTCTTCAATACTGTTCCATCTGTGGCGCGCATGCACAAGGGTAAAGGTGAAACTGCAGGTCCGCACCCTGCGGGAATGAGCACACGCTGCGCTAAAACAAACCGTCACCCGTGTCGCCTGACTTGTCATTATGAATAAAATGTTTTCTCTCAGAAGAAATTAAAGAGGTGGCCAGGTCTCAAGTCTTGTCCAGCTGAAAGCAGCCGTTACGATTTATAAGATCTTGTGCTAGACGTATTTCCACAAGTTCTTTAACTACTGATTCCAAAAAGGATCTCGGCGGCCTAAGATTTTTGTGGCAGGAAATAGTGAGTCCTGTGGCAACGCAACGCTGAACCACCGCCTCCTTCCCGTCACCCAGTGTGGCTTTCGGCCGTCCTTCTCTTCTGACGACCTCCTCCTTCACCTCACTCATCTCCTTTCCGACGAGCTTAATTCCCGTCGCTCCGCTATCTTCCTCTCCCTGGACCTCGAACGAGCTTATGACCGTGTATGGCATTCTGGTCTCCTCTTCAAGCTCTAAACCTTCGCCCTTCCCATTAACTACATCCGTCTAATCGGCTCCTTTCTCTCCCACCACACGGACTCCTACACCTTTTTCCCCTCTGCCAGTGTGCCCCAAGGCTCCGTCCTCTCCCCCCTTCTGTATCTCCACCGCTTGGTGCAACCAGTGGTTGCTCAAGGTCAATCCCTCCAAAACCCAGGCGACCATTGTAGTCAAAACCACCCCTTCCTTCCGCCTCCTTGTTTTCTGTCTCATCGTCTATGGCCGTCCTATCGCCCTCACTCCCACCCTAAAGTACCTTGGCGTCACCCTCGATCGTCGCCTCTCCTGGACCCCCCCCCCCCCCCCCATCTCCGGACAATCCAAGCCAAGACACACTCCTGACTCCATCTCCTCAAGCTCCTTTCGGGCCATATGTGGGGTTTGCACCCCTATACCATCCTCCACACCTATAAACCCCTCATCCGCCCTATCCTTTGCTACACTCATCTGGCCTGGATCTCCGCCCCCCCCCCCCACCTTTTATAAATCCCTTCAAATCCTTGAACGCCATGCTCTCCACCTCGCCTATCGCATCCGTCTCCCCTCCCCCACGCGGATCTCATTCCTTTCCCCACCTCCTCCTTTTCCTTGAAAGGATACGGATCCTGTACACCTCCCGCAAACTCGACCCTCCTCATCCGCTTGTCTCGCCCATCCTCTCCCACCCACGCCCGCTGCCACGCCAGTTTTCCCACGTCCCACCCGGTCTCCATCTCTCCTCCCTCCTTACCCTCTCACAAGGTGGCTTCCGCCAGCTCCCCCTCCCTGATGATGTCCTCCTCCCCTCCATCTACCCCTCCTATCAATTTTGATCCTCCCTGCCCTCACTTCCTGTGTCCTCTCCTCTTGGCACCCTCCCTCCCTTCTCTTTAATTTTCCCCCATCCCCTTCCTCCACCCCTCTTCCCCTGGGCTTCCCCCCTTCTCCCCTGCCCCTATCTCCCCTGCCCATGCCATCGTTTCTCCCATCTCCTTCTCACTCTCCCTCTCCCACCCCTCCCCCCCTCCTCCTCTCTTGGCAGGTTCCCAGACTCGTACCCAGTTAGTGAAAATTCACGCGCGGAGATCAACACCTCGTGTTTCTGTGTGTGCCGTCGTTTGTGCTTAAGTGGTTCAGTGTTATTCGTTTTGTGCACCTACGTTCACTTGTGACAATTTTCGTCTATCTATGTGTCCAAGTGTCTGAACAACTTTTATCTTGGACTCTACGCCGGTGAACAGCTCTATGTATTTTCAGAAGCATGTCTCTCTGTTTATATGTTCACCATATTTTTGTCTCACATTGTCTTCATTTGTATCTTGTGTGTTTCTCTGAGGCCAAAGAGTGGCGTAGTATGCTGCTGCAGGCCTGCCTGTAAACAGGTTTGAGAATAACAATAAAGAAAAAAACCAAAAAAAAACGCTGAACTATGGCCAACTTACTGGGCTGCGAAAGGCGAGTGTGGCACTCACGTTTAACGTACCTTTCATTTATCGTGTGTTTCGTCTGACCCATGTACGCTTTGCCACACTGGCAAGGAACTTCGTAAATTCTGGCCTTCCGCAGTGCCAGATCGTCCTTTACCGGACCGGTGGCCGGAAAATTACTTTAACTTGATATTCCCGTAGGATCCTGCCTAGGCCGGCAAGGGTGACCGAGCGGTTCTAGGCGCTACAGTCTGGAACCGCGCGACCGTTACGGCTGCAGGTTCGAATACTGCCTCCGGATGGATGTATGTAATGTCCTTAGGTTAGATAGGTTTAAGTAGGTCTAGGTTCTAGGGGACTGATGACCTCAGAAGTTAAGTCCCATAGTGCTCAGAGCCATTTGAACCGTTTGATCCTGCCTACTTTAGACGAAAGTTGCCGACCTACGGAATGTACGCCTTGGACTTGAATAGCTCCTTGTCTTCTTGATGTTGTGAGTGGTCACGTTTTTCCTACTTCGCACTATACTAATATGACGTGAAGAATAACCATCATCTTTGAACACCGACTGTAGATGCTGTAGCTTCTTTGCAAGGCTATCACCATCGGAAACAACGTGTGCTCGGTGCACCAACGTTCTAAGGACGTCGGTAGTGTGTGACGGCTAACGGCAGCTCGACACTTGCAAGTAGAGGTCCGTATGTGTGGGTTTACGGCAGACGGAATACCTTAATGACCCATCCACTTTCCTACTGACCAAGATGTCCAGAAACGGTAACCAACCAAAATGGTCCAAATGGCTCTGAGCACTATGCGACTTAATTTCTGAGGTTATCAGTCGTCTAGAACTTAGAACTAATTAAACCTAACTGACCTAAGGACATCACACACAGCCATGCCCGAGGTAGGATTCGAACTTGTGACCGTAGCGGTCGCTCGGCTCCAGACTGTAGCGCCTAGAACCGCAAGGCCACTCCGGCCGGCGGTAAGCAACCAGCCTTCACTATTTTCAGCATACATTCTACGTTCTTGTGGACTTAATTCAATTGTTACAAGAAACGTATAAACACTGGAAAATGTCGTGTGACTAGGGCCTCCCGTCGCGTAGACCGTTCGCCGGGTGCAAGTCTTTCTATTTGACGCCATTTCGGCGACTTGCGCGTGGACTTAGACATGTGAAACGTTCCTTTAGTCCGCCCTCGAAGTTTCCGTGTCGTCTCGCGAATTCACACTCGCGGCCCTTGCAGTCTAAGCGATGTGTGGCGTGCAAAAACGTGATCTCCGTTTTGGTGCGCATCCAGATTAATTTTCTTCTGTACCACGATATCCATTCAGAACAAATATGGATCGCCAGCCTCGCTTTGACTCGCGAGACACTGTTATACTTCTCTCAACTCCATAGTCAATAATCATACTCTTCTCCTCAGGAGGCTCCCATCTTTGGAGTACACCGGGTTTTTTTCCCTGTCGATCTCCCTTGGCCACTTCTTGTTTTTTTTTCCTATCCCAAATGTGTTCAGTTTCGAGGTCCAAAGGAGTCTGTCATTTTCTGTGCTCAAGTCAGATCTCCTAAGCTACTGCCTTTTAAGTTTAGGGTGTTGTATCACCAAAAGCTATGGCAGCAAAACACTGAAGGAAAACATCAGCTTTGCATGACTAATGCTAGGAGATGCCAGTAGTCCAAAACAAAGGCTAGTGGGGCCGGGTGGATTCGTAGGCAGGCGCGAAAGCTGCCGCTTAGGGAAAGGAAAATCTTGGAAACAAATTCACCGACAGCCAGGCCAGCAAGGTACTGAAGGTGTAACTTCAATTCCCAGAGCACCGTCACTGGACTCGGAGAGGACAGACTACAAACCTTCTGACCAAGGCTGGGGAAAAGTCTAAAACATGGAAAAATAAAACGGTAACTGAAGATGATCGGTTTCGACAGAGCTACAATGGCATCATTTGATTTTATACTTTAAAATATTTACAACACATTGTCCACCAGTATTACAAGTCACTTCACGCTGCACATGCACTTCCACCATCAAGATCACTAAATATCGGCAAGTCAGATGTAAAAGTGTGATGTACCAACATCAGTGTAACTAAGATGCGACGATCCTGTTCACTACCAGCAAGCAACTCACTCCACCAAAATGTCTTTATAGAGATTTTGGCTTATGGTGCAATGAATTGCAGATCGTTCCCAGATTCACCATGTCACGAATTCCTAAGAAAAAATATAAATATTCTGAGAACTGTAACATGGAACAAAAATTCCTTAATAACAAGGATCACGAGCTTATAGAATAATTGATACATCATGAAATATCAATATGTAGTATCCAAGAGCCAAAAAAGAAATGTTGATGGTGTTAGGACAGCAACCAGCCACAAATTTACTTTCAGTTCCTTTATTCAAAGGATACCGATAAAGGAACTGAAAGTAAATTTGTGGCTGGTTGCTGTCCTAACACCATCAACATTTGTCTTCAAACAGCAGCCACGGTCTCCATCATGTCATCATATGACAAAATTGCAGAAAAGAAATGTTTTCATCAGGTGAGAACCAACATCCGTTACGTACTGGCCAGTGTGGTGTTCGTTGCGTTCTCCTGCGATGTACTGCCTGACTTAAAGCACTATGAAATAAATTCGTTAATATTTCACAGACGACTCTTTCCACGCTTTCACTGTGATGACGTTGATGTTGTATCACCTTAAAAGGAAAGTGGAATACGTTTTGAAATGATTTGGTCTACCTTACATCCAGTGATGATGATCTATGATCGAAAGTGGTATATGAGATATAGGTTAAAAAAAAACAACTGATGATTAAAATGAATTTTCTAAAAAGAAAAGAACTTAAAAGGCAGAAGTAGTACTACCAACACATACTCATTTACAGTGGAGTCGAGAAGGAGACCAGAACTAAGGCAGGAGTAGGATACCTATCCACAAAAAATACGAAGATCTTATTAAGAAGAACGAATAGATCACTGAAATATTTTAATAAAACCGAAAATGGCTCCACATTACCTCTCTGTACAGGCCAGAGGACTGTGGAACACAAGTAGAGACCATCTTTGAGCAGCTGCAAGAAGGTATCAATCTGATACCTTCAAATGAACTTACAGTATTAATGGTGGCAGGTAAACAACGATTTACTGAAGACTTTCTAAATGATAATGGTGAGATTGTGATCAATTTATTCTCAAGCGAAGAACTGAGAATAAGTGACACCTTCTATGACCATAACGTGGAGTATAGATACACTTTTCAGAACACAAGAGTTCATGAATATACAGCTGATTACACTGTTAGGAACATCCACCGACTAGTCAGCGCCAGATGTTAAGACTCTAAGCTTTGCCAACATATGGAGTGATCACAATCTACTCAAGGCAATAATGAGGTTGCATGTAGGAAGATAAAGCACTGCTAAAGAACCTATCACAAACGAAGAAACGTTAAATATGAAATCATTGTGAATTAAATGTACAGAAATTTTGTATCAGAAACTATAAGCAGAGAAAATAAAACAGAAGGCCATTAAAGCAAAGGCTAACATGCACTACTGGCCATTAAAATTGGAACACCAAGGACAAATGCAGATAATGAACGGGTATTCATTGGACAAACAGATTATACTAGAACTGACATGTGATTCATTTTCACGCAAAAATGGCTCAAATGGCTCTGAGCACTATGTGACTCAACTGCTGAGGTCATCAGTCCCCTAGAACTTAGAACTACTTAAACCTAAATAACCTAACGACATCACACACATCCACGCCCATGCAGGATTCGAACCTGTGACAGCAGCGGTTGCGCGGTTCCAGACTGTAGGGCCTAGAACCGCTCGGCCACTCAAGCTGGCCATTTTCACGCAATTTGGGTGGATATATCCTGAGAAATCAGTACCCAGAAGAACCACCTACGGCCGTTATAATGGCCTTGATCCGCCTGGGCATTGAGTCAAACAGAGCTTGGATGCCGTGTACAGTTACAGCTGCCCATGCAGCTTCAACACGATACCACAGTTCATCGAGAGTAGTTACTAGCGTACTGTGACGAGCCAGTTGCTCGGCCTCCATTGACCAGACGCTTTCAATTGGTCAGAGATCTGGAGAATGTCCTGCCCAGGGCAGTAGTCGAACTTTTTCTGTATCCAGAAAGGCCCGTACAGGACCTGCAACGTGCGGTCATGCATTATCCTGCTGAAATGTAGGGTTTCGTAGGGATCGAATGAAGGGCAGAGCCACGGGTCGGAAGACATCTGAATTGTAACGATCACTGTTCAAAGAGCCGTCAATGCGAACAAGAGACGTGTAACCAATGGCACCTCATACCATTACGCTGGGTGATACGCCAGTATGGCGATGACGAATACACGCTTCCAATGTGCGTTCACCGCCAAACACGGATGCAACCATCATGATGGTGTAAACAGAACCTGGATTCATCCGAAAAACTGACGTTTTGCCATTCGTCGTTGAGTACACCATCGCAGGCGCTGCTCTGATGCAGTGTCAAGGGTAACCGCAGCCATGGTCTTCGAGCTGACAGTCCATGCTGCTGCAAACGTTGTCGAACTGTTTGTGCAAATGGCTGGGTTGCAAACGTCCCCATGGGTTGACTCAGGGATCATGACGTGGCTCCTCGATACGTTACAGTCATGCGGATAAGATGCCTGTCATCTCGACTGCTAGTGATACGGGGCCGTTGGGATCCAGCACGGCGTTCCCTATAACCCTCCTGAACCCACCGATTCCATTTTCTGCTAACAGTCATTGGATCTCGACCAACGCGAGTAGCAGTGTCGCGATACGATAAACCACAATCGTGATAGGCTACAATCCGACCTTTATCAAAGTCGCAAACGTGATGGTAGGCATTTCTCCTCCTTACTCGAGGTATCAAAATAACGTTTCAGCAGGCAACGCCGGTCAACTGCTGTTTGTGTATGAGAAATCGTTTGGAAACTTTCCTCATGTCAGTACGTTGTTGGTGTCGTCACCGACGCAAATCTTGTGTGAATGCTCTGAAAAGCTAATCATTTGCATATCACAGCGTCTTCTTCTTGTCGGTTAAATTTCGCTTCTGTAACACGTCATCCACGTGGTGTAGCAATTTTAATGGCCAGTACTGTACATTATGGTCCGGATAATGTCAGAGTGAGTATCGAAGCAGCGGCTCAAGAAGCCTTAGGTATACGAGTTACAATGTGATATACAGAATACTCAAAACAATAAAGTCTTGTGAAGATTAAAAAAGGAATCTGCATGAGACATAATCACTAGTTAATCGTTTTGGAACTGAACACTGGGCAATCTTGCTAAAAATATAGAAATTGACCTTAATGGACTGCAGAAACAAATTAAGACAATGATACGACAGCAGAGTAAATAAGTAAGCGAAAATTTGAAAGTGAATGACATAAATGATGAATCATGTATTGAATATTTAATATAACTGTTTGAACGAAAAAAAGTACCAGAAAACGGAAACAAATCAGAGATCGTCATACAAGTAAATGTTTATGTAATTGTTTCACATGAAGAGACAGAGAAAGCTGTAAGTCGCTAAAAATAGACGGTCTCCATAAAAATATACGATTCTCAATGAAATACTGAAGCATGGAGGATGTCCTCTAATTGAACAATTAACCAAGTTAGTTAATAATGTTCTAATTCATAACAAAAATAATAGTAAATAAATTAGAAAAAGAAGGATTAGTACCCTCCCAGAGGAACAATATGGTCACATAACCGGTAGGTCATGCACAAATGCACCACTCTTTCTTACACAAATTGTAGAGAAATACACTGAATACAACAGAAGAGCCTATCTTTGTTTTATTGACTTAAAGATGGCTTTCGGTAGGATTTAGTTAACAGATGTGGTAAATCAAATCTGCAATCGAGGTGGTACTGTAGGTTAAGCAGCAACATGTACTGTCTTCCGACAGTGCGCCATTCTAGTTATCCAATTGTCTTAGCATGGGATGAAATTTATACCTTAATTTTTGAAGTCACTTAGCAATTGCAGCTGCTAGAAACAGAGATTTTGATCAATCGTTAGGAAAACACAAGGTGGTGGACGCTCTTGAAGCTTAATATCTCCAGGTTTTATCTGTGGGCACCTCTGAAACAATGTCTGTACATGGAAATATTGATGACTCATGAAGACGTTAAATGCCATATATCAAGGGCTTGTCTTCCGGTCAGTCCACAGAAATGAAACGTGAATTATTATCTGTACGAAGTCGCTTTGTGGCAGGCATCACACCCGAAACGTACCTGAGTTGCGTGCTTGCTTACTTTCTCATTTGGTGCGATAGGTCAAATATTTTTGTGGAATCTCTTCTCCTTACAGAGGTACCGTTTGATCATGTTCCATATATGTTGTTGCAGTCCACTTCGAGGTCTCTTCCCGGTGCTACAGGAAGAAGAAAAGTCCCTGTTTTATTTTGGAATGAGCGTTAAAAGTTAGTTACGTACGTAGAGAATTCTCTACACTGTGCGAACTTCCGTATGCCAATTTTATAATACGTATCTCACCCCTTACACTTCACGAAAGTACGTTTCTGTGGTTTGTAATAGATTACACACTGCAAGACAGACGATGTGTGTTAGTTCAGTCGCACGGGGTTTCCTCCACGTACGCAGCCGGTGCAATACCGCTGTCGGAGCTGAAAACGACAGCAATCGTCACCTGGAAATGAAGGTCGAGGTGAGTGAAACATTACGAGGACTAAACCTTATACTCAATGTTCCGGAAAACCATTGCTTCTCGGTCGAGTGAGTGTTGTTGGCAGCTGGTATCGGATATAAACACGCCCGAAGCTAGTTATCGACATCTTGTTTCTTGTCGGCACAATCCTGGGCCACAATAGCGACGGGAAAGTTCATAACGAGCCCGGCAGGAGGGTGCGGAGACTGTATTTGACAGTTCTTCTTTATGAGCCTGAAAGCAAGGAAAGTTGTAACACGAATATTGCTAACGACGTTTCCCATTTCTTGGAAACTCCGTAACGTGTCTGGTGGCACTATTTTACTAAGGAGTTACATCACCGTGAAAAAATGCCACAGAGAGTTATAACATGCATGAATACCAGCAGCATAACTAGAAACAGCCGAACGCTTGACCAAAGCGAGATAATCAGTCCTAGACAAAAGCTAAGGCTTGAAAATGAACAGGGACGCTGACGTTTCCATTGGCATTGCAGTATCTTTCACAATTTATTGGTTCTTATTCATCATATCTCGTTCAGTTTCCGAGCGATTTTTGTTCTCATGATAGACAATATGGATTTATCAACAATTTTTACGATGTAAAGTTTACAGGAGCAACTAAGAAACATGAATTTGTGCATGGATATGGGGAAAATATCTATGGGCTCGTTCAAATTTTATGAGGCAAGCTGAATGAGATGTTGTGCAACATCTCGCGAAATCCTAGTTACAGACATTCAAGAACCAATCTAGTAATATATTACAAGTCCGTCATCACTGCTCCCGGACGGACCGCGAAGATGTCATTAGCGTAATTATAGCATGCACAGAGGAATTTAACCAATCAGTGTACCGGCATTGCATAAACTAGAGCCAGAGGAAGAAAGCCTGATGTGTCGTAGAATACGAAGAATCATTTACCATGCAGGTCACAGTGATTTCCGGTTCAAAGGTGGCCGTCAGTCAGTTGAAGATGGCTGTCGACTAGGAAACTATTCCTGAAGAATAACAAAAACGAGAATGACGTCGCCTGTGGTAGTGTCTCCAACTACCCAGAAAGGAAGGAAGGAATATTGGCTTTAAAGTGCCCTCGACATCGAGGTCATTAGAAACGGAGCACAAGTATGAATGCTGTCGAGGATGGGGAAGGAAATCGGCCGCGCCATTTCAGAGAAATCATCCTGGAAATTGGTTGGAGCGATTTCAGAAAATCACGGAAAATCTAAAATCTGGATGGCCGGACACGGGTTCGAACTGTCGTCCTCCCGAATACGAGTCCAGTGTGCTAAACCCTGCTGCCCCTCTCACTATGCTACCCAAAACGGCATGATATGAAATGCACATAGCCATTGTAGTGAATGAATGCATCGTATTTCAATTTAAGTTTGTATTACGCTGCATATTTTGAATTGATTTTTTTTCCTTCCGCAGAAATCGCTATAGTAGTGTTATTAGTGAATGTGTATAATTGTGCTCAAACTGAGTACTGTTAGTATGCGTAAATTATGAATACTTGTGTGGTAACGAAATCAAAAGTCAAAATTAAAATTAAATAATTATTAAGATAAATATCGTTTTAATACACCACGTTTTTCAATCGAAACAAGAAGTAAAAAATAATTTCTCCTAGCCCCACACAGATTCCTAACCCCATACTGAAAGTCCTGAAGACTTATAATTGTGATTTTTTAACTCTCGGGCGGGCGCGCCGTTTTTCATAACACGAGGGGCGCCCGGCGCACTTTGTACACATGAAAAGAATAGCTTTCCCAAGGTAAGTCATATATGATCAGAATCACAATTTAATCTTAGTTTATTTAAACGAAGACAAAATAAACTTACATAATATGAGCTAAAATACTGTTCTATTAAACAATAATGATATGAATTTTCCCTATAACTCTCTGTTACCAAGGACAGGTGTTAAAGAGACAGTAATGACGCATTAGAAGCATTAAGCAGTGCAGTTGCATCAGATCTTGGTCAGCTGCTTATTCGATCACTAATTATCTCGTAGACAACTTTCTCAATGTTGGATTATGTTGCTAATTCGTAACTGGGAAAATTTGTTTAACAGCCGCAATTTTTTTCTCGCCTAGCTCGCTTTGTATTTTATACTACTGCTGCTCACTTGGACGTACGACAACACAATTTACCGCTGTGTTACCTGAAGCAATACTGAAGGAATAGGTATAGGATTGCAGTTGTGAAACAATAATAGAACCGCACAAAATCGTTTCATTTTTGATTGGCGAACTTTATACACAGGCGCGCCCGCTCTAGGGTTAATAGCTATGAAAACACTCGTACGTTTTAGAACAAGAAACGTGAGGCGCAAGTAACAGATAATAGTAAGGAGCTGAACTATTTATGTGAATCATTCACGAATGGAACACCAAGATGAGAAACAGCCAGTAGGGGGCAAAGTTCCCTGCCACACGCAGCAAACAAGAAAGCGTGTTAATATTATATTCTCGTCCAATTATGACCATCGTCGAAAGTTTCAAATCACTAGCTCATCTGCTTAAAATTAATTGCAAAATTTTGTACCAGACAGATAGACAGATAGAGAAGAAAGTGACCTAATAGAAACCTATTAAAAAAGAAGTCATTTGTCGTGAGTAGATGGTGCTCAGAGTAAGGAAACGCAGGACCTACTGCATGCTAACACTCGTGTGCCACACAACTGTATCTAAGTTGGGTCATGTCATTGGAATATATGCGACAAACTGAATACGCATCTAACTGCTGGTCGGTTTGTACCACGCTTTGCGAGGAGCTCCTTGGACAAGTTTAGAATCTGATGATGACGAAACATCCAAGCACTTGATCATAAGAGGAGAACACTGATGCATCTATAGCGAAAAGTTCAACAACAAAAAAGTTATTGATCACACTGGTGTAGCAAAAGATCTTTAGCCATTAGCACTCTTAAAGAAATATCAAAGCGCCGCCACTCACAGATTTTTCGCTACCACTACGCTTCTGACCAGTGAACTGTGTCCGAGAGCTTTGTACTACAAATGAAAGTTACTATGCTCCCCTAGTCACTCAACAGCCTACACCTCACAAATTAGCTATAAGGCGACGCCGATTTGATACAGTTAATGACGTTTGCCACCCCCACTTAAAGACTTGCATATTAAGGTTTCTATGGGCACGCGCAGAGATAGATGCACTGTAATAAAAATGTTTGAACGATAGTGGAATGTACTTTGGAGACAAGCTGACAAAGTGAAAGAGGATAACTATTTAAAAAATATTTGTGATTTTTGGGACACGTGCCTGCCACACGTAAATCTGTCAGGTTAAAAAGGAGGGGTATCCATTAAAGGATATTTCCACCAACCATTAAATAAATTGCGAACTGTAGCGCAACAAAACGCTTTGATGAAGTGAGTACAGGTTTTGCACTCTGTTTAATTCGGAATGACATCTGTGTTTTTTTGCATCTACGTATACCAACACAGTCACTTCGAAGGAATACTTTCCCACTTAAGGTATTCTCAATGAATCTTTTCCACACAGTAAAAAGTAATTTAAAACACAAATTTGAAAAACTTTTTTCTTGTGTCAAACGTCTGCCTTTATAGTAGGGATGAATGATGTGCATTGAGGTAGTGTATCAACGAAAACATGACGTTTACCAATCTTTGTTTCAATTCAGTGGCCGATTTTAGAATTACGTGAAGGAATTCATAATGGTTCAAATGGCTCTGAGCACTATGGGACTTAACATCTGAGGTTATCAATCCCCTAGAACTTAGAGCTACTTAAACCTAACTAACCTAAGGGCATCAGACACATCCATGCCCGAGGCAGGATTCGAACCTGCGACCGTAGCGGTCGCGCGGTTCCAGACTGTAGCGCCTAGAACCGCTCGGCCATTCCTGCCGGCCGTGAAGGAATTCTCGATAGAGATTGCCGTTAACTGTTTCTGTCGATTTCTTCATTTTTGGTGTTCTGAGTCATTGCGTGTACTTCGTTCAGCATCTGTGAATATTTTGCGTTCTATATACACAGACAGAAAAGAATTTCTGCGACAGAAGGAGCTGTGCGACATAAACGAAAGTTGTTCGGCCTAATTCTACATCTGAAATATGATTATTTTCCCCTCGTCGTTAAGTAAGTGGCCTCAGTTCTCTGAAATGATATATTTACCAGATTCCACTTGTTACCAAGTTATGATTTGATGTGTTTAAAAAGAAAGAAAACGGTAGTAGTAATTTGCTAGGAAACTCGATTACTAATCAAACTACACGCAACTATCAGTACTTGAACACATTACAAATGAATAGGCCCACAGAGGCCCTTACATTGATGGAACTCAAGGCTACAGATAACTGTTAAAAAAACAGTTACAATTTGTGTTTCGTGATGTTCCACTCCCACCTAAGAGTTACACACACTGTCGATCTGATGTGACCAGCGGACGACAATGCTCCACATTGACACTAGGGCACCTACTATATCCAAACTTCAAAAAATCAGAAATATGTCGATATGATTCGACCTTATTTCACGCTTACTTTACTTTTTCTTACCCAGAGAATATTGGTCTTCAGCCCAAAGTTTTGCCATGTCCAATGTTTACTTGCTTCCCTTTCATAATTCATTTCCTGGAACAGTTAGAACAGGTCAGGATACGGTTCATATCCTGATATTCGGCACAATGACAATTGTAGCCATATTCCTCTATAAAACATCATGGATCAATTTTGTCTTCATTGATGCTTCATCCGTTATGATGCGCCTCAGGTTTCTCCAAATTTTCCATCTCAAATTCTCGCCGATGTGCATCTTCTGTTATGGAGTGTAATCGTTCCCAGAATCGAAACGTTCTCTGTTCAAGAACCTCCTGCAGCATTTAGGTCTTCCTGGTCCACATGAAGCTTCCAAAGAAAGCTTGTTTTTCATCGAAGGTATGCTTAATCTTCTCAATGTCTTTGCGTCCGTCTCTTCGGGTGCTGGCGTCCATAAATCAGATTGTTTTGTACAGTTTTTCGATCAGCAAGGGTTTCATGCTGTCGATTATCGAGGCAGCATGTTTCATTTAAGCTTACGTTATCCCTTTTCGCATGTGCAAATCTGGGCTGTGGTTCTCTGCACCTTTCACCTAGCTCCCCATTTGCTGTTAGCCAATTTTCTCTGTATGTCATTACTTGCAGCGACTTTATGATGTCTGTACGACAATTAGTGGCCTAGTTCTACTCCAAAGTAGCTCGGTTTCCAGTTGTGTTTCAGGGTGGTGCCGTTCCAGGTTACATTCAGCTGTCGGTTTGCTTGTTATGGACAAAAATAGAAGAAGCTGACCTGTATTCTTGAGGGATTTGGTTTAAGGGAATTTTCCTGACAGTATTCTGACATGGCGCTTAAATGATGTTTGTTCTACCTCTTCGAAACTCTTTTCTTGTGCTGAGATGCACAAGTCGTCGGTGTACAGGAAGAGAACAGTGTAATTTTGTAATTTGGTGCCGGTTGGTCATTGTAATACAGGCTGTATAGAAGGAAAGCAGAACATTACTCCAGGCAATCCTGTTTTGCTGTCCTCCAGTGCAACATGGAACAGTCAGTGATTTAGTGATTTGTACAACCTGGTAATTTTGAATTATGTCATACGGTCTCGTCATGGGTGACTTATGGTTGACTGTGTCATATCTACATCCGCATCCGTTTACATAACCGGAAAGCCACATAAGGTGCGTGGCGGAGGGTACCCTGTGCCACTATTAGTCACACTCTTTCCTGTTCCACTTGCAAATAGAGCGAGGGAAAAACGGCTGTGACCGAGCGAGGTGGCGCAGTGGTTATCACACGGCTAAAACCCGCGTCCGGCCATTCTGATTTACGTTTCCCGTAATTTCCCTGAATCACTTCAGACAAATTCCGGGACGGTTCCTTTGAACACGGCCGACTTCCTTGCCACTCCTCCCCTACTTAGATGGGACCGATGACATCTACGTCTACATCCATACTCCGCAAGCCACCTGACGGTGTGTGGCGGAGGGTACCTCTATCGGTTCTCCCTTCTATTCCAGTCTCGTATTGTTCGTGGAAAGAAGGATTGTCGGTATGCTTCTGTGTGGGCTCTAATCTCTCTGATTTTATCCCCTCTTCGTGAGATATACGTAGGAGGGAGCAATATACTGCTTGACTCTTCGGTGCAGGTATGTTCTCGAAACTTCAACAAAAGCCCGTACCGAGCTACTGAGCGTGTCTCCTGCAGAGTCTTCCACTGGAGTTTATCCATCATCTCCGTAACGCTTTCGCGATTACTATATGATCATGTAACGAAGTTCGCTGCTCTCCGTTGGATCTTCTCTATCTCTTATATCGACCCTATCTCGTACGGATCCCACACTACTGAGCAGTATTCAAGCAGTGGGCGAACAAGCGTACTGTAACCTACTTCCTTTGTTTTCGGATTGCATTTCCTTAGGATTCTTCCAATGAATCTCAGTCTGGCATCTGCTTTACCGATGATCAACTTTATATGATCATTCAATTTTAAATCACTCTTAATGCGTACTCCCAGGTAATTTACGGAATTAACTGTTTCCAGTTGCTGACCTGCTATTTTGTAGCTAAATGATAAGGGATCTATCTTTCTATGTATTCGAAGCACATTACACTTGTGTACATTGAGATTCAATTGCCATTCCCTGCACCATGCTTCAATTCGCTGCAGATCCTCTTGCATTTCAGTACAATTTTCCATTGTTACAACCTCTCTATACACCACAGCATCATCTGCAAAAAGCCTCAGTGAACTTCCGATGTCATCCACCAGGTCATTTATGTATATTGTGAATAGCAACGGTCCTATGACACTCCCCTGCGGCACACCTGAAATCACTCTTACTTCGGAAGACTTCTCTCCATTGAGAATCACATGCTGCGTTCTGTTATCTAGGAACTCCTCAATCCAATCACACAATTCATCTGATAGTCCGTATGCTCTTACTTTGCTCATTAAACAACTGTGGGGAACTGTGTCAAACGCCTTGCGGAAGTCAAGAAACACGGCATCTACCTGTGAACCCGTGTCTAAGGCCCTCTGAGTCTCGTGGACGAATAGCGCGAGCTGGGTTTCACACGACCGTTTTTATCGAAACCCATGCTGATTCCTACAGAGTAGATTTCTAGTCTCCAGAAAAGTCATTATACTCGAACATAATACGTGTTCCAAAATTGTACAACTGATCGACGTTAGAGATATAGGTCTACAGTTATCTGTTCGACGTCCCTTCTTGAAAACGGAGATGACCTGTCCCCTTTTCCAATCCTTTGAACGCTACGCTCTTCTAGAGACCTACGGTACACCGCTGCAAGAGGGGGGGGGGGGCAAGTTCCTTCGCGTACTCTGTGTAAAATAGAACTGGTATCACATCAGGTCCAGCGGCCTTTCCACTTTTGAGCGATTTTAATTGTTTCTCTATCCTTCTGTAGTCTATTTCGATATCTACCATTTTGTCATCTGTGCGACAATCTAGAGAAGGAACTACAGTGCAGTCTTCCTCTGTCATTTAGTATTTTGGCCTTTAGTCTGTCACCCTCTGTTTCAGTACCATTTTGGTCACAGAGTGTCTGGACATTTTGTTTTGATCCACCTACCGCTGTTTGGTCCCCCCCCCCCCCCCCCCAAAAAAAAACTGAAACAAATGTCTGTATGCCTCCGTACAAGTACTAATTTCTTTTATCTTCGTTTTCCTTAGTGAAATTACGTTGGCGCTCGTAGAATTGTTCTGCAGTCAGCTTCAAATCCTGGTTCTCTAAATTTCCTCCATAGTGTTCCTCGAACATCTGCTTCCCTCCAGGGACTCCAATTTAGGTTCCAAAATGGCTGTGAGCATTATATGACTTAACTTCTGAGGTCATCAGTCCCCTAGAACTTAGAACTACTTAAACCTAACTAACCTAAGGACATCACACACATCCATTCCCGAGGTAGGATTCGAACGTGCGACCGTAGCGGTTGCGCGGGTCCAGACTGTAGCGCCTAGAACCGCTCGGCCACCCCGGCCGGCAATTTAGGTTTCCATGAAAGTTGCGCGTTGTCTGAATCCACATGTATCAAATCTGGCAGCCCGCCGCTGAATTATTTCGATGTCTTCATTTAATCCGACCTAGTGTAGATCCCAAACACTCGACCAGGACTCAACAACGGGTCTCACTAGCGTCCTTTATGTGGTTTCCTTTACAGATTAATCACTCTTTCCCGAAATTCTCTGTAGTCAAACATAAACCGCTGTCAAAGATTCAATAAACCAACGTCAAATATTCAACTTCCCGACACCAATCTTTACACACTCGTTCCATTTCATATAGTTTTACAACGTTATCTTGGGTATTTAATCGAAGTGACTGTGCCAGGCAACACACTGCTAATCCTGAATTCGAACATTACGGGTTTGTTTATTCCCACTCATTCGTAATACCTTACATTTTTCTACCTTTTTGAGCTATCTAAAATTCATCACACCAACTACTAGTTTTGTCTAAGTCATCTTGTACCCACCTTCAGCCACTCCTTACTGTACACCACAGCATCATCACAAACAGCCGCAGATTACTGCCCACCCCGTCTGTCAAATCATTTATAGGCCTATATAGAGACAGATTAACAGCAGTCGGATCACACTTCCGTGGTGCACTCCCGACGATACCTTGTCTCTGATGAATACTCGCCGTCAAGGACAACATACTGGGTTCTAGCCATTTGCATATCTGGGAACCTACTCCATAAGCCCGTACACTCATTAACAGTTCGCAGTCGAGCACGGTGCCAGATTCTTTTCGGAAATTTTGGAATACTGAATCTGCCTGTTGCCCCTCATCAGCAGTTCGCACGATATCGTGCGAGAATAGTGCAAGCTGAGTTTCTCCTGAGCAATGCATTCTGAAACCCTGTTCATTTGTAGACAGAAGCTTTTCAGGCCCAAGTACATGTATTATATTCCAACTAAATATTCATTCAAGAATTCAGCAGGAAACTGCGGTATGGCGGGGTTTTGTTCTCTACCTCAGAAAGGCTTCTGCTCGATGTGCCTGCACTCAGTAACACTGATACTCACGAGAGTATGTAAAAGCAGCGTTGATAAAAAACACCATCTAATATCTACAATTACTGAGGCCAAACAACTCTAGTAAGGAAAGAAAGATCTTTAGAAAAACTGTCATTCAATTTTATCGGGCAGTAAGAAAATGGATTAGCTTCTGGAAAATAATGTCCGAAATTTCCACACATTAATGTTTATTTTGTCCTTATAGCCAAAGAAACGGTACTATTCAGTCCACATTTAAACTATTTGCTACTTTCTTCCAGTTCACAATTCATACCCACAGCAAGCAGACACGAACCGAATTAAACAACATTTTCACATCGTACTTGCACGATATTTCGGTCACGTAGCTCGTAACCTTCATCAGGTGCGACCTGAGACTGCTCCTCGAGTCGCTGTCGCTGTCGCTGTCGCTGCACAGGTGAGGGTGAAACCTCGGCTTGAGTAGGAAGTTCTAGCGCTGATGCGCTTCGCCTTCCTCATGGCGGTGTGGCGAGTGGAGACTTGGCGGTAGTGAAAGGCTTGGCGTTGTGCATTTTTTTTTTTTAATATAAAGAAGACAGAAGAGTCAGAGAGAGAGACAGTAGAAGAGGAGGAAAACGAAAGGCCTCAAGTGACTGGCCTGGTGAAGTTTATATATATATATATATATATATATATATATATATTAGAGAATAGGATAGTAGAAGGGACAGTAAGAGAAGCAGGAAGACGAAAGGATCAATTGACAAGCCAGGCTATAACAAGATTGAAGAGAAGAAGTGGAAGGGAGAATGAGAGAAGAAGATCAGAAAAACGATGACCACCGATTCGTATGCCGACACGGACGGTGAGGCAGACACTCGTAGAATGATGGTTTGGGGAACCAATAAGTGAGATGGGAGAGGTCCCAGGAGAAGAAAGCATAGGGAGTGTTTGGATTACTAGAGCAAGGAGGGAAAAGGACGAGAGAACATAGAGGAGGCGTTGAGCAGCTGGCGTCGACAGGTGGAAAAAGAAAAGATGGAAAGGTGTGGAGCAGGAAGGGAAGGGAGAAGGGGGGACCAGGTATCAGTGGGCAAGGAGGTCAGGCCATCGGGTGGTGGCCAGGCGATGGAGGCGGGTGCCAAGGGAATGGATGAGAGGATTGGCTGATTGGCGGGAGTGGTGATAAAAGGAAATGGCGGAGGAGCAGACGCGATCGTGAAGGAGGGGGACACCAGCAAGCAAATGAAGTTCGCGGGTGGGGAAACGGTATGGGAGTCGGAGGGCAAGCCGGAGAGCACGGTTCTGCACCGTCTGGAGACGGTGGAGATGCGTAGGAGCGGCGTTGCCCCACACAACTGAAGCATATTCAAGGATGGGACGGATCAGGGATGTGTAGAGGAGGATGCCGAGATGCTGGGGAAGAGAGGAAGATGGATTTATGAAGGGATAGAGCTGACCCAGGCGCCCCAAGGCCTTGCTCTGGATGTCTTCAATGTGGGGACACCAGGTGACTGCCCTGTCCAGGGTGACCCACAGATATTTGGCAGTCATTGCCCATGGGGCAGGTATGCCAAGGACAGTTACAGGGGGGTAGTTGATGGGCCACCAGCGCCGACACATGATGAGAGCCTGGGTTTTCGCAGGGTTGAATGCGAGGCGCCACTTTTTCGCATACTCCATGAGAGTGTCGATGGCGGATTGGAGATGTCGTCGGAGGAGGGCCTTGCTCCGGGAGCGAGCGTAAACTGCCGTATCGCCGGCATACAGGGCGAGATGAACACGCGGAATGGTGGGCGTGTCAGCCGTGTAAAAGCTGTAGAGGACTGGGCCGAGCACACTCCCCTGAGGGACACCCGCCCTGACGCGCCTCCTGGTGGAGGTACCTCCCAGGATTCGGACATGGAAAGTGCGGCCCTCAAGGTACGTGGCGATGAGACGGACGTGGCAGGTGGAGAAGCCATGGTCAAAGAGCTTATACAGCAGACCCTCATGCCACTGCTCCTCGAGTGGACCTGGTCCAGTATTTATGCCTATGGCCTTCCCCCTTCACTAACGGCTGCAGGCGCTTCCTCTGTGGTCCGCGCCCATTCCTGCGACCTGCTGGAGCGTTGCCGCTCCGTTTTTCGTCCGCTGCGGCTCTGGATGTTCCCTCTGCAGTCCGCGCCCACCAGTCCCACTTCTGGGTGTTCCATCTTCGGTCTGGTGCTCCTGGCAGTCCGGTAGGGGCTCGTTTTCCATCTCCATGTCTCTGGTTCTTCTGTTTGTGTAGTGTTGCAGCTGGCCCCGTTGCTCCTTTAACAATTCCAGAGCCGGATCCCAAGCTCTGCTTAGCTGGTACCCTGTATCACGGTTCATAAGATCGTCAGCCATTCTTATTTCTATCGATTCTCTTATAACGCTGTCCTAAAATCTGGGTGTTTGTGCTAGAATCTTGGTATCCTCATACTTCATGGCATGATCTACTTCTAGACAGTGTTCAGCTATGGCTGACTTAGTCACCTGTCTTAAGCTAGTGTGCCTCTGATGTTCCTTGCACCTGATCTCCACAGTTCTTGTCGTCTGGCCAATGTAGAACATGCCACATTGACAAGGTATATTGTAAATTCCTGGGTTTCGTAACCCCAGGTCGTCTTTGACACTCCCCAGCAGTCCCCCGATCTTGTTGGATGGACAGAAAACACACTTGATATTGTGTTTACGGAGGATCCTACTGATTCTGGCAGAAATAGAGCCAGCATAGGGCAGATATGCCACCTTCTCTGCTTCATCTTGGTCTTCTTCCTGAACCTTTGGTATAGCGGCTGGTTGGAGTGCCCTCGCAAAAACTGTTTTGAGACATTCTATCTCTATAGGTAGATTCTCTTGGTCTGACAGGGCACGTGCTCTGTAGGCCTAGGTCTTACGAACCCCATTGTTCTGTGCAGGGAGGTTACAGCTGCTGGCCTGCAGATATAAATCAGTGTCGTGATGAGCGGGCGCGGACCGCAGGCGGAACGCTTGGTACCCCAGACCGTAGATGAAACCCCAGGAGCGGGTCTGGTGCGCGCGGACCGCAGAGCCGCAGAGGGAACAACACCTAGATCCGCAGCGGACGGAAAACGGAGCAGCAACGCTCCAGTAGGTCGTAGGGAATGGGCGCGGACCACAGAGGAAGCGCCTGCAGCCGTTGGTGAAGGGGGAAGGCCATAGGCATAAATACTGGACCAGGTCCACTCGAGGAGCAGTCTCAGGTCGCACCTGATGAAGGTTACGAGCTACGTGACCGAAATATCGTGTAAGTACGACGCTGATATCCGGCAGAACACCCGACAACCCAAGATGTCGTTAGATCGCCGGGAAAGCGTGAAGAGTTACAACATTTTCACAGTCATTAATTTCACCACTAATTTGAGTTATTACATTCGGCCCTTCATGAGAATTTCTAAAAAAAATTGCTTCCCAAAAATGCTCAGTGGTTGAATCCTGAAACATGCCACATGGATACTATGAAGGCCAAATTTTCACACGCTAATATCTTTCCAATAAAACAATTCCAAAACTTCTAAACTTCACAAAACTGTCCGTAAATGCAACTGCTATTACGGCCACGCAGTCTGGACACGAGAAGCCAAATATTTCTCCATTTTGCAATATTTTACACATTATTTTGACTCTTACTAATAACATGACCGTCCGCGTTCAAAGCTAGCGAGTGACTCCTCTTCTTGCAGCCTTACTCCCAGTATAAGTATCACGTAATGAGTGGGAACCGTCTCAGTTCTGATTGGTTGATCATACTTGCTGCCAATCAAAATGCTCGCTCATGATCATACTCGAACCAAAACTGGCCTGCACCAATCCTTGTACACAGACGCATTTACGTCATTCTGACTTACAAATATTAAAGTAATGTTTAATAAACGAAAACTAAAAGGCAACAGATCTGGAAATATTCTTTAGATACAGATTTTACTCCAGCTGATTCTCTGGCTGCTGTGTTGCAATAGCAATCAAACCTAGACATACGTCATCAGCAAGTGGGTAAATTCCCTAGGATCATTTTCCCACAACAGACTTGTGTAACTCTTGCAGGTTACGTAAGCCCGTATGTCATACAAGATTTAAATCTGACGGAGGTCCCACGTACACACTCTCATTTACTCACATTTATTCCCACGACAATATTAGACACAAATAATAATTTTGTCTGATTATTATACTATCAAAATGATACATAATTAAAGTTATAATATGAAAATCTCAATTAATTAACTCTGCACACTGAGAGTTCTGTTTATGTTCTCCATTAATAACAAAAAAAAATAAACTATCAT
The DNA here is from genome assembly GCF_023897955.1 of Schistocerca gregaria. Taxonomy (NCBI): domain Eukaryota; kingdom Metazoa; phylum Arthropoda; class Insecta; order Orthoptera; family Acrididae; genus Schistocerca; species Schistocerca gregaria. Next base: position 1,187,025,217 of record NC_064920.1, on the reverse strand, counting down.
ATTTCCTAACTGAATATAGTTCCCTAAATGTCAGTTTTTGACTGTTATAGCATTTTTGTATCTCTGAAACTATGATAGTTACATTGTTGAAATTTTTATACAAGCTTCTCCTGAATAACAAACGTTAGTGTACAGATTTTGAAAATTATTAAAAAATATTTAATATCGTTTATTTAGGTTCATAGGTGGCATGAATATACAGTTGCTCGAAGTGACACAGGAGCCGTTCTCACGCTGCAGTAGCAGCAGGTGTATATGAATCATAGGTAGGACACAACTTGCGATCTCCTTCACAGCCTCCGGCTCCAATACTGCCGGCTGTACTGCAATGTAGCATACTGCAATAAGTGTTACTGCGCATTAACTCGCGACGCCACAATACCTAGGTTAAGGATATCGGTCTGTAATTTTCTTTTACACTTCTTACAAACAAGTGTCACCTGCGCTTTTTTCGCTTGTCGCTTGGGAATTCGTTCAGCGCGATTGGTTCGCGATAAACGCAAGCTAAGTGAGGGGCCAGTGTCGTACTCTTCTGTATGCAGAATTTAGGTGAACGAGACGAGTGCTATTATTTGTTTACTTTCATATCCCTTGTTTATATGTTAGCAGACAAAATTTGGCCAGTGCACAATGTTCCTGTTCAGAAACCATCCTGCTGAGGATAATCTTTGGATCCAGGGTACCTGCAGTGCATGTCAGTATTGTTTTTTATGCAGTTTGCGTATGTGATATAAGAGCGACATCGAGCGACAGGCCTTCAGGGAATCTGGCCTTTCTCGGGCTTTTACAAAGCTGCGTACATCACAGCAATCGCTATCGTTGAGAAAACAAACTGATTCACATGAGATCCTGAAAATTTACTTTTTGAATTCCTCTCGTACATCATGTGGGACAGAAAATGAATACCAAAAAGGAGCGCACATACAGGCTATAACCGCTCAGTTCTGTTTCCAAGCGGGTATTTACAGAAGCAAGTACGACATTCTGCAAATACGTCGCAACTGGCGCGCAAATGATCGCGGTATGTGCGAGGCACAGTGGTGGCTTTATTGACTGACGGTTAGCAAATTAGGTGCAAATATAGAGAGCTCATAGCGCCGAAACTCCATCAAAGGTCTGTAATTAGACCCGAGTGCTCTAATTGCATCACGGTCAGCTAATTTGCTATCTACGAACGCAGACGCAGCTGATGCTAATATGATTTACCGAAGCGCATCTATTTCAGAGTAACGTCCAATAAACAAACAGAGCAAATGGCCTGCGGTTCGTCCAACGGTGGACCGGTGCTCATTGTGACATTCCGTTAGGATTATGCTTCAGGAATGACACTGGCACAAAACTAAGACTACAGCATTAGCTACATAGCAAAGGACCTATTTTTCAGGTGTTTTGCTCGGCAGTACACACTACCTTTACCAACAGAGGGTAAAGTATAATATAAAATGCCCATCTTATTACATCGACCGAGTCGTAGCACATCATATCGCGCCTATGTCAAGTAAGAGATAGTAACGGGCAGACAGCTTCACACAATGGGTCATAGTTATCGTGTGACGGGATCTGATCCAGTAGCTAGCCGCAAGTAGTTAGGACTGTGGCCGAGACATGTCAGCTTGTTACAGACTACGAAATTATCAAGTATTTAAAACATATTTAGGCAACAAAACTATTGTTATTGTTATTACTATGGCTTTCATTAATTTCTGCTAATTTGTTTACTAACGCGAATGATAGCGTGAATGAATTTTACACTCCATGAAATGGAAAAAAGAACACATTGACACCGGTGTGTCAGATCCACCATACTTGCTCCGGACACTGCGGGAGGGCTGTACAAGCAGTGATCACACGCACGGCACAGCGGACACACCAGGAACCGCGGTGTTGGTCGTCGAATGGCGCTAGCTGCGTAGCATTTGTGCACCGCCGCCGTCAGTGTCAGCCAGTTTGCCGTGGCATACGGAGCTCCATCGCAGTCTTTAACACTGGTAGCATGCCGCGACAGCGTGGACGTGAACCGTATGTGCAGTTGACGGATTTTGAGCGAGGGCGTATAGTGGGCATGCGGGAGGCCGGGTGGACGTACCGCCGAATTGCTCAACACGTGGGGCGTGGGGTCTCCACAGTACATCGATGTTGTCGCCAGTGGTCGGCGGAAGGTGCACGTGCCCGTCGACCTGGGACCGGACCGCAGCGACGCACGGATGCACGCCAAGACCGTAGGATCCTACGCAGTGCCGTAGGGGACCGCACCGCCACTTCCCAGCAAATTAGGGACACTGTTGCTCCTGGGTTATCGGCGAGGACATTTCGCAACCGTCTCCATGAAGCTGGGCTACGGTCCCGGTCACGCTCCAACATCGTGCAGCCCGCCTCCAGTGGTGTCGTGAGAGGGGTGAATGGAGGGACGAATGGAGACGTGTCGTCTTCAGCGATGAGAGTCGCTTCTGCCTTGGTGCCAATGATGGTCGTATGCGTGTTTGGTGCCGTGCAGGTGAGCGCACAATCAGGACTGCATACGACCGAGGCACACAGTGCCAACACCTGGCATAATGGTGTGGGGAGCGATCTCCTACACTGGCCGTACACCTCTGGTGATCGTCGAGGGGACACTGAATAGTGCACAGTACATCCAAACCGTCATCGAACCCATCGTTCTACCATTCCTAGACCGGCAAGGGAACTTGCTGTTCCAACAGGACAATGCACGTCCGCATGTATCCCGTGCCACCCAACGTGCTCTAGAAGGTTTAAGTCAACTACCCTGGCCAGCAAGATCTCCGGATCTGTCCCCCATTGAGCATGTTTGGGACTGAATGAAGCGTCGTCTCACGCGGTCTGCACGTCCAGCACGAACGCTGGTCCAACTGAGGCGCCAGGTGGAAATGGCATGGCAAGCCGTTCCACAGGACTACATCCAGCATCTCTACGATCGTCTCCATGGGAGAATAGCAGCCTGCATTGCTGCGAAAGGTGGATATACACTGTACTAGTGGCGTCATTGTGGATGCTTTGTTGCCTGTATCTATGTGCCTGTGGTTCTGTCAGTGTGATCATGTGATGTATCTGACCCCAGGAATGTGTCAATAAAGTTTCCCCTTCCTGGGACAATGAATTCACGGTGTTCGTATTTCAATTTCCAGGAGTGTATTATGTCTGTTAACTGAGAGTACACGATATCATGAGAGCTGTGACTGTACAGAGAGAGTGAATTATACTCTCACGGTAATTTTATAACGTACAACTAGCCAGCTTATGGCTCTGGAAAACAAGAAACATTTCACAATAATTCTCTTGTTTAAATAAGGAGTTTTTTATATCTGTGTTTTCTCTAAATTTGTTCATTTAGTAAATTGTTCATTAAAGCTGTTAAGCTATAGTTGGGCAAAAGTAAAGCGGGATTGCGCGGTTGAATGTTAATATCGAAATGGCTATGATGTGATATCAATCAATTAGAGGACGATAGTCTCATTGGTGGGCTAAAGGATTGCTTTGTGAAGGCTGAAGAGTCAGTCAGGAGTGTAGCCATCACCTTTTTCGGGTTTGGATATAAGGAAAGCTGAATGTACGTGATAATTTCACAGAATAATGATTTAGACGTGACCGTGGAGTGCCGCAATGTGGATGAGAACTTGTGAGAAAAACAAACCCTTGACTTCCCGATTTTAAGATGGAAATAGTGACTTTTACATAATCAGTATCCGTGTAGCATGATACACAAGCCATGACCACAAACTGGACATTTTTAGTGGTCAAATTATGTAATATTTGCGCGAGCGTTCTGTCACCGATAATCCGTTTGGTAATCCTTTCGGTGATGGGTTCGCTTAGTTATCATAGGCTGGCAATGACGAGTGACTGTGATAGTGTGCATGCGTTGAAACTAGAGCTTCAGATCAGCACAGGGTTGGTAGTGTTCTGTATCAAACAAGTACCACTGTATCTAAGTTTTCCCTCACAATCTACTTTTACATCAATCGGTCATTTAACACGATACTCAAAAACATTTGCTTTAGCCTTTGGATTCGTATAATGCTACTGGTTGTACAACAGCTTTCCAGTAAAAGAACATCTTTTCTGTTTCTACATCATACACCTATACTCTACAAACCACCGTGAGGTGCATGGCAGAGCGTACGTTCCAATGTTCCAATTATTGCGGCTTTTTTCCGTTCCACTTCTGTTACGTCACTATCTCTGTGACACTCTCCCTCGGATTAAAGAAACCTGTGACCATTCGTGCTACCCATCTCTATCTTCGTTTAGTGTCCCATGCTAGTCCTATCTAGTATGGATCCCACATACGTGAGTAACATTCTGAAACCGGCAGCACAAGTGATTTGTGTAAGCAACCTCCTTTCTAGACTGATGACACTTGCCGAGGATTCGACCAATAGACCGAAGTTTACCACCCGCTGTACCCGCGACTGATTCTATGTGATCATTCCATTTCATACCCATACAAAGTGTTACACCTATGTATTTGTATGAGTTGATCAATTAGAAAACCACTCGGTAATATTCCCTAGATCAGACTGCATATTTATGAAGCTTGTTTCAGACAGTACTTCATTACAGAGAACTGCATCATATGCAAAATGTCTGAGGTAACTGTTAATATTTCATGCGAGGTCATTAATGTACAACATGAATAGCAAGAGCCCCAAAACACTTTCCGGCGGCACACATGAAGTTACTTCTACATCTGACGACAACTCTCCATCCAAGATAACATGCTGCGTCTTCCCTACGAAAAAGTCCTCAATCCAGTTATAAATTTCACTTGACGCCCCATATGATCGCACTTTTGACAAAATAGGAAGGTGTGGTACTGAGTGAAGTGCTTTTCGGAAATCAAGAAATACTGCATCTACCTGACTGTGGAGCGGACTGCTAAAGAAGGAATCACCGTAAGGTGGATGAATATTATTCCTCTCGAAAGAGCACACTGCAAGACCAACGAGAATGTTATGTCCACGTAACTGCGACGCCTGTCATATTGCGGACACACGCCCTGCTCTATGCATGTGCATAGTAACGTCAGTGACATTTTAGGTATTATCAACAGAAACAGAGCTCACCGAATTCACATCGCTATGCTAACAACAGCTGTTTACCTAGTAAGAGAGCAGCAGCAGTTTGGACAGCTCCCTACACAACCGAAGCCGTCATTACATTTACGCAACTACATGGCTGTGGAAGACTGTTGGCTTGCAAACACGAAACTGAGTAATAAATTTAATCAACATCGTGCGGATAATTACGCCTGACTGTCATCTGAATCGTAAAATAGCAGCAGGCGAGCAATTCAAGAAAGAATTACCTCCTGTTCTGGAAAGCTGGCCTGGTATCATACTTCAGAATTGAACTACATTATGTGATCAAAATAATCTGGACGCCTTGCTGAAAATAATTTACAAGTTCGTGGCGCCCTCCATCGGCAATGCTGGATTTCAGTATGGTGTTGGCCCACCCGTAGCCTTGATGACAGCTCGACCATGAAATCCAAGTTTTCTCACCTCCCGCCTAACTGTCATAGCACTTGCAGTGGATCGTGATGCAGTTTGGAATTCGTGTATGATGGTCTGAATAGATGTCTGCCTATTACACATTACGACCCTCTTCAGCTGTCGGCGGTCTCTGTCAGTCAACAGACGAGGTCGGCCTGTTCGCTTTTGTGTTGTACGCGTCCCTTCACGTTTCCACTTCACTATCACATCGGAAACAGTGGACCTAGGGGTGTTTAGGATAGTGGAAATCTCGCGTACAGACTTGTAACACAAGTGACACCCAATCACCTTACCACGTTCGAAGTCCGTGAGTTCCGCAGAGCAAAACATTCTGCTCTCTCATCATGTGTAATGACTAATGAGTTCGCTGATATGGAGTACCTGGCAGTAGGTGGCAAGCACAATGCACATAATATGAAAAACGTATGTTTTTGGGGGTGTCCGTATACTTTTGATCACATAGTGTGCTTATCTTACAGCGGACGCTGCAACTTGCAAGTAGAGTGTAAGGTGTTGTTTATAAAAAGATCACTAAATATTTCATTGAAGAGCGGACCTAAGTTTCTTTCTCAAGACTTAACAGGTGAAGTCTAAATGCTTTGCGTCAGACTAAGAGTCAAAACGTCTTATGTTCCAGCCCTTGCAATTTTATTAATGTGATAAATTACGAGATACTTCGTCTTTCAGAGTCCTCACTTAACTTGCTGGTAAACCATTATACACAGTGAAACGAGGTAGTATGGGAAGGAATAGGAGGCATCAACACGTAACACTTGAACCATTTTATTTCGTTGGTCTTCGTGCCCTTTGTCCTCCGTGAGGTCCCTTTGACGTTTTTGCGAGGCCTGCGTGTATCTTGTTGAAGGTGACATGGCAGGTGGGATATGGCGGCGTGTCTCTGCGTTGTGGGACGCAATGATTGTGTCGCTGATCACCTCACCGGTGGGTGATGAAGTGCATCAGTATCCAATGCGACACTGGTTTTGCAAAGGTTGTCTTGCAGGGGAGCTGCATCAAAACAGTCCATGAAGTGATCGCAGCGTAGCAAAATATTCGACGATTTAGCAGAACGTAAGTAAGCTGATCGAAACTAGAACGAATTTGCGCTGTTTACTATGCGAGAGCACTGTCCAGGTAACCAGTGTTTACACAGTCGGAATGCGCCGATCTTCACAATTCCGTTTCACGGAGCGAACTATGTGGTGATAGGTGCATGCGCTCCTCTGCGGTGAAATATTTTGTGTTTTCTCTACGTCTGATGGAAATGAAGTGTCAAATTCATTTGCACGCACTAAATAAACATATACTGTGACAGTAAATAGTCACAATGTTGATAAAATTATATTTTAGCCTTCGAAACCAGGCGCTTTTGAATTCCCTCGCTTACGTAATTAGTTGCAAATTTAGAATACTGGCATCCACTGTGGCATAGTGGTCAGACGCAAGGGGCCTCTCTGCCCGTATGTATATTTTTTAACGTATATATCTTGTTTCAGGACACGGAAGTGATGATAAGGCAGGAGCATTTCATAAAATAAATGCGTATACACGGCACTCGGACAGAGGAACTTTCGTTCCTCAGCGCAGTCTACTGTGGCAGCGATGCATTTCCGGACACATGTTCGTCGGACCTTTTCTCCTCCATTTCCAGTCAAAAATCCGTCCCTCCAGTTTGTCCGTTTTATTAATGTTCACTCAGCGTACACTTATGTAGAGAGTGACCTTTATATTATGATATCTGTTGCTTGTGTGCTTCTAGCCTCTCGGAAGGCAGTATGTCGTTTAAATGAACATCTCTCTTCTTCTCTTTATTGTGTTACAAATAAGAGGGTATATGAATCACTCCCACCTTCTTGATCATCCCCCCCTCCTTTCCACCGTCCTTTCCCTGGGCTCCCTCTTCCCCCCCTTCCATCCTCTTTACTCCCCACCAAGCCCCTCCCTACCTCCCTTCTCCTTCCCCCCTCCAAGCCCTTTTGTATTCCCATCCTCTGCCTTCCCCACTCCCTGTCGCCTCTGCCCAGCACCCCCCACCCCTCTTATGGGTCCTCATCCGCCATCGACTCCTTTCCCGCCTCACCCCCTTCGCTTTTCCTCTCCTTCCTCCCTTTTTTATTTTCCATCATATGTCCAGTTTCCCCCCACCTGCTCTCGGCTGAGGTATGTCACAATTGCCAACTTTTTAGTGCAGTGTTCCAGTGACTGTTCAGTGTTGTTCGTCTTTCTCGTGATGCGCATAGAAACCATGCTATCGCTATGTGTGAATTTTATGTCTTTTACGAACAGAAACCAGACTGTCGCCATGGTTTTTTAATTGTCTGTCTATTGTTTTACCTGTCTGCTTCGTATGTATTTTATTAGCATCATCATCCCTCAGTTCTTTGTTTTAAGTTCCACGATTTTTTTCGCCCTGTTACTCTTTAAGTCTCCGATTTTATCGCCTGTTTTTATTATTTATTCTCTTCATCTTTTTAATAAAGTCTGTAGGCTGAAGAGCGGCATACTAAAATGCTGCCAGCCCGAAAATTCAATAATGAAAAAAACTTCCTTGTTCTATCATTTGACCTTGCTCCATCATTTAACCTGTTGTGTGCGACTGAAACGAGTCAATGTCAGTCAGCTAATTCAATTTTGTCTGCTCCTCTAGTTTTGCCAGTTACTTTAGAAGAAGTAGAAAGGCAAAGAAGTCGAGCCTGGTCATCAGAGCTGGGATGATAGCACACAAAAGAGTTCAGTTGCCAGCTAAGACGTTCGCATCTTTTGTGCCGGCCACCACAAGGGTAGGGGAAGCGGCAGACTCGAACTGGAGCTGTGGTTTTGTGAGTAGAGGACCGATCTGTGGGTAGCCTACGGATGGTGGAATTTGAAATATTGAATGTCCAAATATTCAGTTATTTCACTGCAGTTTCTTTTGGAAGCAAGGGCAATCATATTAGGTAATGTACGAATAAATTTAGTGTGAAGTTCTTTTTTTTTTAGTTCTGGTAAGAATAATGTATGCTTGACTGACCTACTTTCCTTATTGTGGTAGAACAAAAGACACTTGTCTTCCGAGACTGGTATGGTGGTATATTCACTTAAAAATATAGACTAAAGTCATTAAACGGATGTTTAAAATGTATCTTTGACCATCGACTGTTTTATATTAAACCAATGTATCAATCGGTTTCAATCTAGGACTTCTACAAGTCCTGTGTCATATATCGATATTCATGACATGCTCTACACATTATTTAAGTAATAACAAACGTAAAGTGGTGGCTTAGGCCATTTTAACCCTTATTAGTGAATATGGTCCAAGACTGAAACCGGATTAAAATATAAATAGCTGACGGTCACACTTGCATTTTATATATTACTTGACGTCTGCTTGTACTGGTCCGTGACTGGCAGTACCCAAGATCGATTGACAACGACAAGGGATCGTACTGTACCAACGTCTCTGTGCCGTTACTGCAGAGTATCCTGTTGCGCAAAGTACTTAGGCTGCCAGTCGACAACCTCACCTTTAATTAAGTACACTTTCTTATTTTTAAATAGGTGTTAAGACTGCAGAATGCTATCTAATTGCAGAAGATTCCAGTTGGAGAGGAGCCTCTGATGACGACAAGAATCTAGCCCGCGCCGCAGTCACATTGGCAACGAACTAATCGGACACGAAATCAGCCTCAGTACAATTGATATTGCATCCTCCTCAACCGTTGACCATGCAAACAGCCTGTCTGCCAAATAATGGGAACAACACCCTGTCTAGACACGACACCGAAATGATTACTGAAGTTAAGCAGTAGTGAATAAATGGGCCTATTTAATGAACCACTCTCGTTGTCTACGATACTGATCTCGTCAGAGCAGCAAATTACTTTAATTTCAGTACCTGATTACCTAGCGTGATGATAAATGCGACATCTAACTAGCAATTTTTATCTTTCGCAACGAGCTTTTCACAACGCAGGACGTACTATCTGACTGTTTTATTACTTGTACTAAAATACCAATCTGTCTACCGTCTTGAAATGATTATTCTCTTTATGGACACTTCCATGACTACTGTTGAGAATTAAAACATTTTGTAAGTCTCCCTTAAATATTTTTCCAACTAGACGCAGCGATAATATGTAAGAAATGAGACTTCGAATGCGTCACAGAATAACGTATCTTTGTTAGTAGCAAAATCTTTGGCCTTTCGGTAAATAATTCATTACTTCAATTAAACTTATTCATCATTTAGAAAACATTTTCCCTTAATTGAAATCTTTTCTTTAATATTGAGAAGATCTATTTTCAGTAGATTATTTATAATTTCATTCGTTCAAGAACCTTTACCCAAGCACTTCTAAAAACACCACATTATACGTGATATCGACTTCACTGTATCAATATCTCTGAATTACACTCTTTTATACTTCCGAAAATGATATAGATATATTCACACTAGATACCAATTTAAATAGACTGGAAGGTTTCCTTTAACCCCAATAAAATTATATTGATTTTCCTTATAGGTATCTCAATACACGTTGGTTATCACCAGTGAACGAGTGCCAGCAAATATATTATCATTCCCCACAATACGGAAACAAGTAATAAAAAGATCAAACAAAACTCCCAAATGTCACCGCTACTTTTAAACTAACATTAAGTTACAATTTAAAAGCTAATATTGACATCTTCAGGCGTTGACCACAAGCGACCCGCTAAGTTCCCTAACATTTAAATCGGCCACTCGTCACCTTGATGAATGAAGGTTCGGTTTAGCTACGTGTAGCTCGTTAAATGATTCCTTCAATTTACTACCGCTTGTCTACTCAGTGATACGTGCACACCATCACCGTATAGTGAAACAGTTTGTCGTTCTATGAGCCAATTCGCTGCCTGCTGCAAGCTAGTTGTGCACCTACCAACACGTGTTCGAGGCTTTCCCTTCTCGATACACACGCGCACAATACCCAAACCACCTCCATAGAAACGACAAGCAACCCAATTACCTCTGGGCGCGCCGCGACCACTCAGCATACAAAGCAGACGGGATATCGGTCACACCGATTCCACAAAACTCAGCACCTACAAATCAATCTCTCAATTAAATCAGGCTCACGCGGGACTCACCCCAACAAATTTTACGAACGAAACTGTTCCCACAACTACAATCGACTAAATTCCGTGCACTCTCCCAAGACTTAGGTGTCAACTGATTAGCCTCTCTACACCACGCAGTGAAACGCTATTAACATCAGACCTGATATACGCCACTACCACCACTTGCTCGGTGAGAGGGGTATCCGGGAACTAACTAAGCCTTTTCGTTGTACAATAGGAACCATTTAAAACGAACAAACACGCAACGCCACGCCAACTTTTAACAATTAATGTAATAATCATCTATGATGTCGCTTCTTCGCGATAGCGGCCGGCTGCTGTGCGTAGCTCAGGCAGCATCTCTGGACGCAGCGAGGGCGATATGGTATATCGCTGCAGTCGCGCTTGCTCGCCACCTGCTATTTCTTAGTCGCTCTCATATAATCTGGAACACAATTTGATTTTGGTTTTACCACATCATGCACGTATATTATGGTGACCACCAGGTGTTATCATTGATTTAACACGCAGGACGCTCTGCACCAGTAAGGGCGAACGTACCCCGCGCGTTTTGACACAGCACATGTTTATAGTCTCCTTCCTTCCAAACTCCACAGAAGCTCTCCTGCGTACCTTGCAGAACTAGCACTCCTGAAAAAAAGGATATTGCGAAGACATGGCTTAGCCCCAGCCTGGGGGACGTTTCCAGAATGAAATTTTAACTCTAGAGCGGAGTCTGCGCTGATATGAAACTTCCTAACAGATTAATTTTGTGTGATATCCTTTCTTTCAGGAGTGCTAGTTCTGCAAGGTTTGCAGGAGAGTGTCTGTAAAAGTTGGAAGGTAGGATACGAGATACTAGCGGAAGTAAAGCTATGAGGAAGGGGCTCATATGGTAGAGCACTTGCCCGCGTAAGGCAAAGGTCCCGAGTTCGAGTCTTGGTCCGGCACACAGTTTTAATATGCCAGGAAGTTTCAAGTCAGAAGACTGACGGTTTCTTGAAAAAAATGGAATACCGTACTTGCAGCGATCAACATTAACAACGGGTAGGGCCCAAGGATTGCCCTTAAGAGCACAGTTCAGCGCCAATGGGATCCATTGCGCCTGATTGGCAGTTCTTCAGCTGCTATTGACACCAGCTGCTGCGTTTTAGTGTTGTCATCGGTTTATAGGGGAGACGGTAGAGCCGTTCCATCAGGTTTTCTCTCTTCCTCCAGATCACTAGTGCCCTCGCTTTCTGTACCCACCTTTGCTTCCAGTTACGGATTACAATGAAATAATGCTGCAAGGCCTAACTCACGAAAGCTCACAGCCCATGTAGCTCATCACGAATGCCTGTATTCGTTGTATCTGTCGTGTTTGACTCTTTGCTAATATTTCACCTTCTCATGCACAGGTATACTGACTGCGTGCAGAGAGTCGCAGAGATTTTTAAACCCTCTGCCTTCTCTACTGTCTTATCAACGAACAGTCTTTTATCTCTCTCCTCGACCTTAACACTCTTCTCAGGACAAGACGGCAGAACCACCCTCCACCCTCATAGCAAGATCGTTTCCGCCCCACGCCATCGTTCAGCGACTTTCTCGGAGTTCTTCTCAGTAGCAGGAAGACGACTTCCGACTTATATTAGAAAAATGTATAACATTTCCAGCTTAAAAAGACAGTTAATGGCGTATCTACTACAGCAATAATAAGGATTACTGCTCTCCATCTCAGCACTCATTACCACTGTGGCCTTGTACATTCTTCTTTCCGACCAAATGTTCTTCACGTTTTTGTATGTCCATCCTTGTGCCAGGTCTAGGGGAACTACTGCTGTAAGAAAATTAAATATCTACAGCCGTCCGTAAGTTCTCATTGATTCTGTAGCTACGAGTTTCGGCGCTTCTGTCCACCATTTTCATGGACTGTGCAGCTCGTGCCGGCGGAGGTTCGAGTCCTCCCCAGGGCACGGGTGTGTGTGTTTGTCCTTAGGATAATTTAGGTTAAGTAGTGTGTAAGCTTAGGGACTCATGACCTCAGCAGTTGAGTCCCATAAGATTTCACACACACATCCACCATTTTCAGGCCTTAGTTGATGCTTAAGGGGCTTTCACGATCCATATATACGATATATCAGTGGGCACAGACTGGTTTACGCTGTCGTTTTGAATGTTTCTCCAATCAGTTCACAGGTGATGGTTGGAGAGACGACATCACAGGGCCAGGCAGTGTGCGTAAGCCAGTTGTTGGCCACTGATGTAATATATATATGGATCGTGGTAATCCCCACAACAACAACTAAGGCCTGAAGATGGTGCACTGAAGTGCCGAAACTGGTAGCTACACAATATATGACAACTGTTAATGTTCCCGCATCTCAAAGGCAAGATAGACACACGCCAAAGGCACTGGCCCAGAGAGGGTGCAAACACTAACAGCAAAGTTTAAGAATTAACTGGGAAAGGTACATCATTTCCCGTCTTCTGCCTACGAGAAGAAGTCTTTCCCTCAGCTTGCGACTGAAAACCCGCAATGTGGTCGCAGTGTTATTCCCACACTGTGATTTCGTTCAGGTACCATCATAAAGTTACGGCTGCTACCGAACAGCTCAACAGCGCGCTCGCTTCATACAAATGGCACCTACACAGCTAGCAAAGAGGCTGAAAAAAGAACGAAGTCTATTACAGTGGAGTTTTATTTTTTGCAATAATTATACTGTGTAACAGACTAAGTTGATTTATGTTTATTTTTTTAATTTGGATCTGTTGCACATTATAGCAATGCAAATCAATTAACTGTGAATGCATGAACGTTATTTGAATTTTTAAAACCTCGATACTTGGGCGCAACAATGTATTTAAATAAGCAGCTTGAAGTCAATTTCTTTTTCACAACTTTCCTCACAATAAAAATGTAAATGTTTCTGCTGAGTACTTACAGGACAATCTGCGCTGTTATATTACAGTATTTCTTACACTTATCAAACCACTGCGCTCAATAGACATTCACTGTTCCTCTTCTCAGCTCAGTCGATGGCACATTGTTTATTGCAACTGAGTAGAATACGACGTCTGATTCACCCCACATAACTCAAAGTTGCGTTAGTTAAAACAGCTTCTTTCATCATTGTGAAGTTCCGATATTTCAGGGATGTTAGCTGCGACAGCGTTTCCAGTAACACTTTCGACAGTTTATGTTTGTAGTTAAGTTTCTGGTCGTGTGTATGAGTATGAAGGGAAGCCCAGAACTCACAGCAACAAAGCTTTAGTTTGTTACGCTTTTTAATTCAGTCTACTAATATATTTTCATGCGACATTAAAGCTTGTTTTGAAATCTTAATTCAATGCAGATAATAATTTCCTTTAATCAGCGTAGAATTAAATATTTGAGCTATTTCGTACAGCCAATAAAAGGCCTGAAAAATGACTATGAAAAAAATACATACTTCCGGACTCTATCTAAATCACTCATTTGCCACCTAAATGGTTTTAAAAAGAATCCAGAGTTAGCTCTAAATAGCTGAAACGACAATACTGGCTAGCATGTATTCAACAATGCTATTATTGCTTTTACTTCGCTGCAGTATTGTATTGTCTCAAGGGCAGCCGTAAGTTGAACCCTTGTGTAAACCAAAGTATGCTCTGCCATTGGTCATAGGCTGCACTGCTCGAGCATCTGCCTTCGTAACACCACCGCAACCCACGTAGTTCTCTCATCAAACCTCAGTGGATAGCCGGTATCGCTGTACTTGTCGGTGGTGCCCGTATTTACGTGTCGCTGGTATGCGGGTATCTCAGGACACGCCGCGCGGACAGAAGGGCAACGCCGTTACAGTTGAAATATGCCGGTAATTAGTGGGTATGTTTGATTATCACCGGAGCGTACATACAGATTTTGTTCTACTATAAATGTTCTAGAAACTTTACACAGTAAATAGTTCCGTACTACAATGTCACATATAATTTGTTGTGTGCATAATTATTCATCAGTGTACCTCATTTAAGTAATATTTTTCAAGAGTGCTCCACTTTTAATATACCTCCTTAGAAAATTATATAATTCGCTTAATGCTAAATCTTTGTAATAAAAATTTCGAAAAAGTTGTGGCGGGGTGGGGGGGGGGGTGGTTGGGGGGGGGGGGGGGGGTAGGGGCGTGAGCGTGCAGCTTTGTCACTTCTGCCAGGAAACTACTTCCGGTCCAGATGGTATACCAAACTGGTTCCTTTCAGAGTATGCAAACACAACAGAACATTTCTTAGAAATCATATACAACCGCTCACTTGACGAAAAGTCTGCTCCTAAAGACTGGAAAGTGGCACAGGTCACACCAATAATCAAGAAAAGATATAGGAATAACCCATTGAATTACAGACGCATGTAACTGACCTCAAATTGCAGTACATTTTTGTAGCGTATACTGTACTCGAACATTATCAATCACCTTCAAGAAAATGACATATTAAGACATAACCAACACGGATTCAGAAAACATCGTTCTTGTGCAATTCTCATGAAGTAATGAGTGCTGTCGACAAGGGGTCACAGGTCAATTCCATATTCCTAGATTTCCTAAAGTCTTTGATACCGTTCCTCAGAAGCGACTACTTATCAAATTGCGTGCAGTTGTGTGACTAGATTCGTGATTTCCTCTCAGAGAGGTCACAGTTCGTAGTGATAGACGGTAAATCATCGAGTAGAACAGAAGTGATATCTGGCGTTCCGCAAGGTAGTGTCATAGGCCCTGTGCTGTTCCTGATTAATATAAATGATCTAGGTGATAATCTGAGCAGCCCCCTTAGATTGTTTGCAGATGATGCTGTAATTTACCATCTAGTAAAATTAACAGACGATCAGTTACAATTATAAAATGATCTAGAGAGAATTTATGTATGGTGCGAAAAGTGGCAATTGGCACTAAACAAAGAAAAGTAGGTCATCCACATGGGTAGTAAAAGAAATCCGATAAATTTTTGGTATACGGTAAATCGCACAAATGTAAGGGCGGTCAATTCGACTAAATACGTAGGAATTACAAATTACGAGCAACTTAATTTGGAAAGACTACATAGATAATATTGTCGGGAAGGCGAAACAAAGACTGCGCTTTGTTGGCAGAACACTTAGAAGATGCGACAGATCCACTAAAGAGACAGCCTACATTACGGTACACTTGTCCGTCCTCTGCTGGAATATTGCTGCGCGGTGTGGGATCCTTACCAGGTAGGACTGACGGAGGTCATCGAAAAAGTGCAAAGAAGGGCAGATCGTTTCGTGTTACCCGGCGGGGTCAGGGATTTTCTCTGCCTCGTGATGGCTGGGTGTTGTGTATTGTCCTTAGGTTAATTAGGTTTAAGTAGTTCTAAGTTCTAGGGGACTGATGACCATAGATGTTAAGTCCCATAGTGCTCAGAGCCATTTGAACCATTCGTTTCGTGTTATCACGCAATAGGGCTGAGAGTGTCACTGATGTGATAAGCGAGTTGGGGTGGCAGTCACCGAACAAAGGTGGTCTTCTATGCGGCGAGCTCTATTTACAAAATTTTAATCTCCAACTTTCTCTTCCGAATTCGGAAATATTTTGTTGACACCCACCTACGTAGGGAGAAATGATCATCATAATAAAATAAGAGAAATCAGAGCTCGAACGGAAATATTTAGGAGTTCCTTTTTTCAACGCGCCATCCGAGAGTGGAATGGTGGAGAAGTAGTATGAAAATGGTTCGATGAACCCTCTGCCAGGCACTTAAGTGTGAATTGCAGAGTAACCATGTAGGTGTAGATGTAGAATCCTCTTGCTGCGGCTCTGCAACTAGAACAGCTTCATCAGTTATTGACTATTGCAAAATCGAATCCCGACACCCAACTGTATACTTCAGACCCCTACTGCTGCGCCTGTATTGCCGCATCCCTCCATTGTTAGATCGCCATCAATACTCCGTGTGGTTTTCAGATAATCCGAACCACTGCCTCTCCCAGGTCACGTAATATACCGATTCAATGATGGTTAGACAATGAATTGTACATGGGATGGACGTTTGTTATTATTGTGAATGGACCTGAATTGGAGGGAGATATTCAGTCCACTAAAATAGATTTTACTTACGTTTTTCGTTGAAGTTGCCTTCGTTGTTTTCTTATAGAGGTATGATAAGACGCAGGTCTGCTTCGCATGATGAACAACCACTGATGCTAGGATTATGGAAGTCGGGTGAATCTCTCTACAAAATGAAATGAATATCTACAACTTGTATATTTGTAGCTTAAATCTTCAAAGATCGGAACAACAAAATGTAATATTCATTCGCTTCTATGAGCTATCAGTTGCTTTCTAATGTATCACAAAAGAGCCGTCCTGTGTGACCGTGCGGTTCTACGCGCTACAGTCTGGAACCGCGAGACCGTTACGGTCGTAGGTTCGAATCCTGCCTCGGGCATGGATGTGTGTGATGTCCTTAGCTTAGGTAGGTTTAAGTAGTTCTAGGGGACTGATGACCTCAGATGTTAAGTCCCACTGTGCTCAGAGCCATTTTGAACCATTTGTATCACAAAAGACGATTCGTCTCCATTACTCCACAACTTGCTGCAAAGTGCTCAAGGAAGAGGCACAAAAATAACATTTAAAGCAGACAGGTTCACGCCGTTGTCAATGACCTTAACTGATAAATGTTTAGAAAAAACTGTGTGGATTTAAATTTCAGGATTTTTATGTCAAATCTACAAAATTTATTCCAAAGATATGAGACATAAAGAGTTATGTGCGAAATAATGAATTTTAGTGTGTATAGTTCTATAAGAACTTATGTTGTTGTTGTGGTCCTCAGTCCTGAGACTGGTTTTATGCAGCTCTCCATGCTACTCTATCCTGTGCAAGCTTCTTCATCTCCCAGTACCTACTGCAACCTACATCCTTCTGAATCTGCTTTGTGTACTCATCTCTCGGTCTCCCTCTACGATTTTTACCCTCCACACTGCCCTCCAATGCTAAATTTGTGATCCCTTGATGCCTCAAAACATGTCCTACCAACCGATCCCTTCTTCTAGTAAAGTTGTGCCACAAACTTCTCTTCTCCCCAATCCTATTCAATACCTCCTCATTAGTTACGTGATCTATCCACCTTATCTTCAGTATTCTTCTGTAGCACCACATTTCGAAAGCTTCTATTCTCTTCTTGTCCAAACTAGTTATCGTCCATGTTTCACTTCCATACATGGGTACACTCCAAACAAATATTTTCAGAAATGACTTCCTGACACTTAAATCTATATTCGACGTTAACAAATTTCTCTTCTTCAGTAACGCTTTCCTTGCCATTGCCAGTCTACAGTTTATATCCTCTCTACTTCGACCATCATCAGTTATTTTACTTCCTAAATAGCAAAACTCCTTTACTACTTTAAGTGTCTCATTTCCTAATCTAATTCCCTCAGCATCACCCGATTTAATTTGACTACATTCCATTATCCTCGTTTTGCTTTTGTTTATGTTCATCTTATATCCTCCTTTCAAGACACTGTCCATTCCGTTCAACTGCTCTTCCAAGTCCTTTGCCGTCTCTGACAGAATTACAGTGTCATCGGCGAACCTCAAAGTTTTTACTTCGTCTCCATGAACTTTAATGCCTACTCCAAATTTTTCTTTTGTTTCCTTTACTGCTTGCTCAATATACAGATTGAATAACATCGGGGAGAGGCTACAACCCTGTCTCACTCCTTTCCCAACCACTGCTTCCTTTTCATGCCCCTCGACTCTTATGACTGCCATCTGGTTTCTGTACAAATTGTAAATAGTCTTTCGCTCCCTGTATTTTACCCCTGCCACCTTTAGAATTTGAAAAAGAGTATTCCAGTCAACATTGTCAAAAGCTTTCTCTAAGTCTACAAATGCTAGAAACGTAGGTTTGCCTTTTCTTAATCTTTCTTCTAGGATAAGTCGTAAGGTCAGTAATGCCTCACGTGTTCCAACATTTCGACGGAATCCAAACTGATCCTCCCCGAGGTCCGCATCTACCAGTTTTTCCATTCGTCTGTAAAGAATTCGCGTCAATATTTTGCAGCTGTGACTTATTAAACTGATAGTGCGGTAATTTTCACATCTGTCAGCACCTACTTTCTTTGGGATTGGAATTATTATATTCTTCTTGAAGTCTGAGGGTATTTCGCCTGTCTCATACATCTTGCTCACCAGCTGGTAGAGTTTTGTCATGACTGGCTCTCCCAAGGCCGTCAGTAGTTCTAATGGAATGTTGTCTACTCCCGGGGCCTTGTTTCGACTCAGGTCTTTCAGTGCTCTGTCATACTCTTCACGCAGTATCGTATCACCCATTTCGTCTTCATCTACATCCTCTTCCATTTCCATAATATTGTCCTGAAGTATATCACCCTTGTATAAACCTTCTATATACTCCTTCCACCTATCTGCCTTCCCTTCCTTGCTTAGAACTGGGCTGCCATCTGAGCTCTTGATATTCATACACGTGGTTCTCTTCTCTCCAAAGGTCTCTTTAATTTTCCTGTAGGCAGTATCTATCTTACCCCTAGTGAGATAAGCTTCTACATCCTTACATTTGTCCTCTAGCCATCCCTGTTTAGCCATTTTGCACTTCCTGTCGATCCCATTTTTGAGACGCTTGTATTCCTTTTTGCCTGCCTCATTTACTGCATTTTTACATTTTCTCCTTTCATAAATTAAATTCAATATTTCTTCTGTTACCCAAGGATTTCTAGCAGCCCTCGTCTTTGTACCTACTTTATCCTCTGCTGCCTTCACTACTTCATCCCTCAGAGCTACCCATTCTTCTTCTACTGTATTTCTTTCCCCCATTCCTGTCAATTGTTCCCTTATGCTCTCCCTGAAACTCTGTACAACCTCTGGTTCTTTCAGTTTATCCAGGTCCCATCTCCTTAATTTCCCACATTTTTGCAGTTTCTTCAGTTTTAATCTACAGGTCATAACCAATAGATTGTGGTCAGAGTCCACATCTGCCCCTGGAAATGTCTTACAACTTAAAACCTGGTTCCTAAATCTCTGTCTTACCATTATATAATCTATCTGATACCTTTTAGTATCTCCAGGGTTCTTCCACGTATACAACCTTCTTTCATGATTCTTAAACCAAGTGTTACCTATGACTAAGTTGTGCTCTGTACAAAATTCTACTAGGCGGCTTCCTCTTTCATTTCTTAGCCCCAATCCATATTCACCTACTATGTTTCCTTCTCTCCCTTTTCCTACACTCGAATTCCAGTCACCCATTACTATTAAATTTTCGTCTCCCTTCACTATCTGAATAATTTCTTTTATTTCATCGTACATTTCTTCAATTTCTTCGTCATCTGCAGAGCTAGTTGGCATATAAACTTGTACTACTGTAGTAGGTGTGGGCTTCGTATCTATCTTGGGCACAATAATGCGTTCACTATGCTGTTTGTAGTAGCTTACCCGCATTCCTATTTTCCTATTCATTATTAAACCTACTACTGCATTACCCCTATTTGATTTTGTGTTTATAACCCTGTAATCACCTGACCAGAAGTCTTGTTCCTCCTGCCACCGAACTTCACTAATTCCCACTATATCTAACTTTAACCTATCCATTTCCCTTTTTACATTTTCTAACCTACCTGCCCGATTAAGGGATCTGACATTCCACGCTCCGATCCGTAGAACGCCAGTTTTCTTTCTCCTGATAACGACATCCTCCTGAGTAGTCCCCGCCCGGAGATCCGAATGGGGGACTATTTTACCTCCGGAATATTTTACCCAAGAGGATGCCATCATCATTTAATCATACAGTAAAGCTGCATGTCCTCGGGAAAAATTACGGCTGTAGTTTCCCCTTGCTTTCAGCCGTTCGCAGTTCCAGCACAGCAACGCCGCTTTGGTTAATGTTGCAAGGCCAGATCAGTCAATCATCCAGTCTGTTGCCCCTGCAACTATTGAAAAGGCTGCTGCCCCTCTTCAGGAACCACACGTTTGTCTGGCCTCTCAACAGATACCCCTCCGTTGTGGTTGCACCTACGGTACGGCCATCTGTATCGCTGAGGCACGCAAGCCTCCACACCAACGGCAAGGTCCATGGTTCATGGGGGGGATAAGAACTTATAAACTAATAAAATTAAATTACCTATACCCGACGATATGGAAGAATTCTAAATACGTCCCGCGCCTGGTTACATTACAACCACGAAATACTGAGGTCTACACACCCTATCAACTGTTGCTGTCCCTAACACGTTTCTAAATGAAGGTTCCAGCATGTACGAGGGAAGTCGAAAGGTTCTGATTATGTCCTTGTAAAAATCAAGCTGCGACCACGATACGTTGCGATGGCATTGCTCGTTCTCTACATTCTCTCTCTAAAATGTGTGAACTTTCCCAAAAAATCAGCAGAGGAGATGAATTTGGCGGATCTTCTTTCTAGCATGTAGTAGCTCCCCAGTGCTTAAGCAAAACCTGTTGCATCTGGTCTATTTAACCCAGTGAATAGCCCTCGTTAGAAACCTTAGAAAGCCAGCCGGTGTGGCCGAGCGGTTCTAGGCACTACAGTCTGGAGCAGCGCGACCGCTACGGTAGCAGGTAGGATTCCTGCCTCGGGCATGGATGTGTGAGATGTCCTTAGGTTAGTTAGGTTTAAGTAGTTCTAAGTTCTAGGGGACTGATGACCTCAGCAGTTAAGTCTCATAGTGCTCAGGGCCATTTGAACCATTTGAAACCTTAGAAATCAAGTAATGTTGTTTGAAAACGATGGCTGTGGGTATAGAACACTAAATAATATACAATGAAGGCTGTCACGATATTATTTCTTGGCTGCTAATGAGTCTTTCGCGTTGTACAGTTTTTCGCTGCTCACGTTTCGTCAAGAGCTGCGCTTGACATTTTCAGAGGTCGGCAAGGCTCAGCGGAAATAGGATCACCTCTGAAGATCTCCAATTCAGCTCTGGACAAAACATTAGGGAAGAAAAGTTTGATGGCAGATGGCCATTCAACCCAAAAGATTCACCAGCAGCTACGAAATCTAATGGCCAATAAAGAAATTAAAAAAGGAATATAAAAGTCAACACACAGACATTGGAAGTCAGCTGTGTGTCGGTGAAATTGCCAGTCCTCCTGTTTCTGGACCCAAGATTAATTCAGCTTCTTCCCAAACACTGGGCTAGAACACACAAATAAGCAGACAAGACGCTCATTGACCAGCTAAAATATGGTATGAGTACTGATGCGATTGTAGAAAGCAGCGGCCATACAGGGGCATGCAGGGAACAGATTTGAGGGGCCAAAGTAGCTCTTTGCACGTCGACCAGTGGAATGCTACCCTGATGGTGACTGCCAGTGTGCTGGTGCCAGATAAAGCCTTCGATCATCTGGGGTCGAAGTCAATTTTACAGCCGGCCTTGTGCGCCTAAGAAACACCAGAGTCCGCCGGAAACTTAGTAACGGACCCATAGCCCTACATTTATACTGTGTACGCCATAGGTATTACAAAGTATTACCTTATTTTAACAAAAATAGGCGGAGAGGCTCGGGCTCCATACAAGCCATCTGGAAAGACTAATTGTTTTTATAAAACCGCTGATACTATAAATTGAATTAAAAGCAAAAGCAGCGTAGATGGTGTTACGGGCCGGTGATGGACTTTCACAGACATTCGTTGTTCGAGCTGATCATTAGACGAGACTGCTCAAGAACGACAGTTGTTCCTTAAGACTCGCGGCAGTGGGTGCATACTTGCAGGATGATGTGCTCTAACTGCATTGTTCTCTTGGTGCTTGTTTTCCGAATTAAGGAATAATTCTTGGCCTAAATAGTTTAGCACAAATAATAGTAGATTAAAATAGTAATAGCGCTTGAGCGAAGTTAACTAAAGAAGTCAGATTTTTTGCGATGTGTGTTCTCCTGGCTGAGCTCCAGTCATTCCGGGTTGTGAACCCGGAGGTGACCTTGACCTTTCAGCAGTCTCTATTGATGTTATTTCACATGATATGTGAGCTGTGTTAGGTGCTGCGGGGCACAGAAGTGAAGGCGTATGTGGAGGACAATTGAACAGTACAAAGCAGATCACGATCCACTGCATTCCGCAGTTCGCGGAATCCATAGGTGCAACCGCAATACGACCAACAGCTGAACAATACACCATCGCACTCGGGACTGCCATATGAAACGAGCAGCCATTGCTGTTCGCATAATAAATCCTGTCACAGGAGATGCGCGAGCCTGATAGGACGTAATTTCTAGGTACTGTAGTGCTTTGCATCAGCTCCATGAGATACCAAGCTGTGTAATTCACTAAATCGGAGTTATGGATCAATTATATTTAAACAGTAAGATTTATCATGTTCCACCAATTTATGCAATTGTACATGACGATAACTGCAAAACGTTTAGTTACACCCATATTGTATGTGTTGAACTCTACAATACACAGTAATCAGATATGCTTGTTACTCACAGTTATTGTTGTAGGGAAATATGAGGTTGTTTGTAAAGAAACCACTTTCAATCAGTGACAACATTTTTCCTTTTTGGAATAACTGTTCCATTGCTTAAGGCTCCCCGCGATGCGCAATATACACTGACGGAAAAAATCTAAACACCAAAAAATCATTAATGTAATGTAATGAAATTTTGGGACTACATTTATCTAGGAACATTGAAAGGTAACCCTAGTGGGGACTACATAAATTGATTAAGTGTGTAGGCATGGTTTTAGTGTTGTAACAACATTTATTTTTCAAAAGAAAAAAAAACAGACATAAATTGTGCTAAACACGTTATTAATTGAATACCGCAAACGACTAACAGGTGCCAGAATGAGATTTTCACTCTACTCTGCAGCGGAGTGTGCGCTGATATGAAACTTCCTGGCAGATTAAAACTGTGTACCGAACCGAGACTCGAACTCGGGACCTTTGCCTTTCGCGGGCAAGTACTCTACCATCTTTTTTTAAAATCTCATTTTGTTCGTTTTCGTTCGTTATATCTGCTCGTGGCGGACGTCGCAAGACAGCCGTTACAGTTCGACGTCGATTCATTCACTCAGTTTTTTTATTACAGAGGTCAGCTAATCCTCTGGCTACCAACTGGGCTACCTAAGCACGACTCACGCTACTGGCGGAAGAAAAGCTGTGAGGCCGGGGCGTGAGTCGTGCTTGGGTAGCTCAGTTGGTAGAGCACTTGCCCACGAAAGGCACAGGTCACGAGTTCGACACAGTTTTAACCAACTAACAGATGGTTTAAGGCTACGATGGACAAGGATCCTGGGTTGGCGAAAACGGTTTACCTCTGGCCCTAAAAATATTTACAACGCTATCTGAATTGATCTGACGCTGAGCAGACTTTGAACTACTATAGTTCTCTACGTAGGCGCAGCTGAGAGCAAGTGGCGATTGAGGTCTGTACCCTCTCAGAATGCCGGAGCGGCAGTACGTTACCCTGTTTGGTTCGTGCGGCGATGTAACATTCAGCAAACGAGAAGTGTGCGGTAGGGGCGGGACGTGTAGACGGCATCTGTGAATCGACCGCGGCCACGAAAGAAATGCAAAATTTCACGGGCATAGCGATCAGGCAGACGGATCACTGTTTACTCTCTTCCAGAGCCCTAAAATCACGGTAGATTTCAGTGTGTGCCACACCCGTTCGCTGGTCGTAGCAATGACCAATCTTTCTCACTTATACGACCGAGCGCACAAGGATACCAAACGACAAGACTGGTAAACCAAAAACGAATAGGTGTGCACTCGGCAAACGAGTAGTCAGAGACGTTTGAGGTCGGAGCAGAAAGAACTTCACCACAGGCTTCCCAGTCTAAACTACTCGCAAGTGAAGTCAGTCTCACGACAGTCTCAAGTACCAAGCACACATGCCAGAGCTTCGACCAGAAGTGCTTGCCAGACAAAAGTCCCGTACGCGAGAGACTCGCACCTCTCCAGAAAAAATGCACTACTAGCCTTTAAAATTGCTACACCAAGATGAAATGCGGATGATAATCGGGTATTCATTGGACAAATATATTATATTAGAACTAACATATGATTACATATTCACGCAATTTGAGTGCATAGATCCTGAGAAATCAGTACCCAGAACAACCACCTCTGGCGTAATAACGGCCTTGATACGCCTGGGCATTGAGTCAAACAGACTTGGATGGCGTGTACAGGTACAGCTGCCCATGCAGCTTCAACACGATACCACAGCTCAGCAAGAGTAGTGACTGGCGTATGGCGTATTGTGACCAACCTGTTGCTCGGCCACCATTGAGCAGACGTTTTCAATTGGTGAGAGATCTGGAGGATGTGCTGGCCAGGTCAGCAGTCGAACATTTTCTGTATCCAGAAAGGCCCGTACAGGAACTGCAACATGCGGACGTGCAGTATCTTGCTGAAATGTAGGGTTTCACCGGGATCAAATGAAGGATAGAGCCACGGGTCGTAATACATCTGAAATGTAACGTCCATTGTTCAAACTGCCGTCAATACGAACAAGAGGTGACCGAGAGGTGTAACCGATGGCACCCCATGCCATCACACCGGGTGATACGCCTGGATTAATCCAAAAAAAATACGTTTTGCCATTCGTGCACCCAGGTTCGTCGTTGAGTACACTATCGCAGGCGCACCTGTCTGTGATTCAGCGTCAAGAGCAACCGCAACCATGGTATCCGAGCTGATAGTCCATGCTGCTGCAAACGTCGTCGAACTGTTCGTGCAGATGGTTGTTGTTTTGCAAACGTCCCCATGAGCTGAATCAGGGATCGAGACGTGGCTGCACGATCCGTTACAGCCATGCGGATAAGATGCCTGTCATCTCAACTGCTAGTGATATGAGCCCGTTGGGATCCAACACGGCGTTCCGTATTACCCTCCTGAACCCACCGATTCCATATTCTGCTAACAGTCATTGGATCTCGACCAACGCGAGCAGCAAAGTCGCGATACGATAAACCGCAATCGCGACAGGCTACTGTCCGACCTTTATCAAAGTCGGAAAGGTGATGGTACATATTTTTCCTGATTATACGAGGCATCACAACAACGTTTCACCAGGCAACGCCGGTCACCTGCTGTTTGTGTACGAGAGATCGGTTGGAAACTTTGTAGGTGTCGTCACTGGGCCAACCTTGTGTGAATGCACTGAAAAGCTAATCATTTGCATATCATAGCATCTTCTTCCTGTCGGTTAAATGTCAGGTCTGTAGCACGTCATCTTCGTTGTGTTGCAATTTTAATGGCCCGTAGTGTATTCCGTTTTCCCGCAAAGTACACGGACGACACCGCCTTCACCCTGTCTTGAGCCAATCACAGGGCTCTAGAGGCGCTAAATCTCCCCTTCCACAAAACAGCACATACTCATGTCGAACTAGTGCAAAAGTTAAGAAACCTGCATCTCTGGAAAAAAGGAAACCGCCAATTACTTGCTTTTTAAAGTTTTCGCAGAGAGAGAAGAGACGAGTTTCTCCGATGTCGTGGTGCTTCCGATGGCAGAAAGCGAACGAATAGAATCTTAATGATATTTACCTAAATCGCCTGTTCCCTAGAGCTTGTTAGTCCTAGCTATGAGGTGTAATAAAGCAAGAATGTTGAATTCAAGAATGTAAA
The DNA here is from genome assembly GCF_023897955.1 of Schistocerca gregaria. NCBI lineage: Eukaryota > Metazoa > Arthropoda > Insecta > Orthoptera > Acrididae > Schistocerca > Schistocerca gregaria. The sequence goes on along the minus strand of NC_064920.1, from coordinate 1,186,999,051 downwards.
CGTGCATTCATTGTGTCGCCCACGTGCCTGAGGTCAATCTGTGGGAGGAATTTCCATGCCTGCTGCACTTGGTCGATAAATGCAGGCACCGTTAATGCTGGATGCGTATGATGCTGGAGTTGTCCGATAGTGTTCTAAACATCTTTCATTGAAGACAGACCTGGTGATTGAGGAGGCGATGCAATATGTCGACACTGTTAGAGCATGTTGGTTACACGAGCGGTATGTGGGCGAGCGTTATCCTGTTTGAAAACTCCCCATCCCCCCAGGGGGGAGGGGGGTCGAATCACCAGACTGACGTACAGATTAGCAGTCACAGTGCGTGGGATATCCACGAGAGTACTTCTGCTGTAATACGAAATCACTCTCTGGACCGTAACTCCAGGTGTATGTCAAGTATATCTAGGCCTTCCAGAAAGGTTGGTTACAGGCGCTCATCTGCCCTCCTTCTAACCGACATACTGCCATAACTGGCACCGAGGAAAACCGGCTTTCAACAGAAGACACAACAGACAACCACCGTACCCTCCAATGACCTCTCGCTTCAAACCACTGAAGTCACAAATGGCCGTCGTTGGGGTTAGTGGAATGCACGCTGTAGGACATCTTGTTCGGAGCTGTCCTTGAACTAACCGATTTGTAACAGTTCGTTGTGTCACTGTGGTCCCAACTGCTGATTGAATTACTGCCACAGACGCAATACGATACGCTACAGTCATACGTCGAACACGATGGTTTTCTTCTAACCTCAACTCATTATGTCTAATCTCAAAGGTAAGTAACGCTCACGACTGTTACAGCGCGTATTTTTTTTTATCAAACCGGTTTGTATCCTCATAGTGGCGCTATTAGTGCCATTCTTATATGAATGGCGCGAAATTTCTATAGATCTCATCTTTCAGACGTAGAAACATGCCTACCAGCTTTCGTTTACCTTGCAGAATTTATTGGTGTTGGGCTTTCTTTTCGTCAGTGTGTTTTTTTAACGTCTCACATTGTATTATCGTTGAGCATAGATGCGATATTTTGACACTGAATGAAACCAGTCGTGGTGCAGCTTTTCTGGAATATTTTTTTTTTTCATTAATCCAACGTGGTGAGAGTTCCACGCCGAGAATAAGAATTTGTGGAAGGAGCGTTTCCAAATGACCTCATTCGTGCGTAAATCACTCCTCCTTAGAATTATCCTTATACTCAGTATGGCATCTGCCTTCCCCGGAGTTGCATCTTAAAGCACTACGGACAGAAACTCATAAATACTTCAAGGTTGGGATTCATACCAGTGGTGATCGCTATTCGCCTAGTCAAATGTATTGGACCGTATCTCCTCTTCACGAACATTAAAGTACCTTTAATATGTTTAGTGTCATCGTCTGTCCCTACATCAGGTACTGATACTATCAAAAGTCTCCACATTTTGGAAAAAGCTCCTCACGATGTGGTACCTTTGCTGACAACTGCGTCTTCTGCGAACAGCCTCATAGGGTTTACATACATGATATGTTAGATCGCTCACCCACTGTGTACAGCTTCGTCCCTACCACACGACTTCGAAGTTCACCACATGTCTGCTTCTGATGTTGTTCCTCCATTAAGCGTTTCGTATTCAAAACTCATTTTACGAATATTTGAAATACAAGACGTCGAAAACTGTTTTCCTTCAATATCAATATTCGTCATCTGCTAACGAAAATACACTCCTGGAAATGGAAAAAAGAACACATTGACACCGGTGTGTCAGACCCACCATACTTGCTCCGGACACTGCGAGAGGGCTGTACAAGCAATGATCACACGCACGGCACAGCGGACACACCTGGAACCACGGTGTTGGCCGTCGAATGGCGCTAGCTGCGCAGCACTTGTGCACCGCCGCCGTCAATGTCAGATACTTTGCCGTGGCATACGGAACTCCATCGCAGTCTTTAACACTGGTAGCATGCCGCGACAGCGTGGACGTGAACCCTATGTGCAGTTGACGGACTTTGAGCGAGGGCGTGTAGTGGGCATGCGGGAGGCCGGGTGGACGTACCGCCGAATTGCTCAACACGTGGGGCGTGAGGTCTTCACAGTACATCGATGTTGTCGCCAGTGGTCGGCAGAAGGTGCACGTGCCCGTCGACCTGGGACCGGACCGCAGCGACGCACGGATGCACGCCAAGACCGTAGGATCCTACGCAGTGCCGTAGGGGACCGCACCGCCACTTCTCAGCAAATTAGGGACACTGTTGCTCCTGGGGTATCGGCGAGGACCATTCGCAACCGTCTCCATGAAGCTGGGCTACGGTCCCGCACACCGTTAGGCCGTCTTCCGCTCACGCCCCAACATCGTGCAGCCCGCCTCCAGTGGAGTCACGACAGGCGTGAATGGAGGGACGAATGGAGACGTGTCGTCTTCAGCGATGAGAGTCGCTTCTGCCTTGGTGCCAATGATGGTCGTATGCGTGTTTGGCGCCGTGCAGGTGAGCGCCACAATCAGGACTGCATACGACCCAGGCACACAGGGCCAACACCCGGCATCATGGTGTGGGGAGCGATCTCCTACACTGGCCGTACACCTCTGGTGATCGTCGAGGGACACTGAATAGTGCACGGTACATCCAAACCGTTATCGAATCCATCGTTCTACCATTCCTAGACCAGCAAGGGAACTTGCTGTTCCAACAGGACAATGCACGTCCGCATGTATCCCGTGCCACCCAACGTGCTCTAGAAGGTGTAAGTCAACTACCCTGGCCAGCAAGATCTCCGGATCTGTCCCCCATTGAGCATGTTTGGGACTGGATGAAGCGTCGTCTCACGCGGTCTGCACATCCAGCACGAACGCTGGTCCAACTGAGGCGCTAGGTGGAAATGGCATGGCAAGCCGCTCCACAGGACTACATCCAGCATCTCTACGATCGTCTCCATGGGAGAATAGCAGCCTGCATTGCTGCGAAAGGTGGATATACACTGTACTAGTGCCGACATTGTGCATGCTCTGTTGCCTGTGTCTATGTGCCTGTGGTTCTGTCAGTGTGATCATGTGATGTATCTGAGCCCAGGAATGTGTCAATAAAGTTTCCCCTTCCTGGGACAATGAATTCACGGTGTTCTTATTACAATTTCCAGGAGTGTAATTTATCTTAATTTTGAAAATCGATGAGTTGAGTCATATGTCTCATGAACCTAATTAGGTTCATGTTTTTATGAGAACGTAAGATTTTCTCAGCTAAATTTTAGGTTTTAGAGAGTGTTTCTCAATATAGAAAATACGTAAATATTATTGTAGCTCCTTACAAAAACACATTTACTCACATGAGAAAGAAACACAATAAACATTTCATATATATTTGAAGGGAAAATTTGAAAATATCTCTCACTTTTCACATACAAACGATTTTTAGATTCTCTACGTTTGCTGGACCATCCCAATAACTACAAATAATGTCAAAAAACAAGGAGACTCGCTACGGATGTATAAATAAGTACACATACCATCCCATTTTATAGGTCGCAACCATCTATATATCAACCCCCCGGCCCCTTGTACTTTTCTTCCAAGTTCAGAAAGCTTCTTGTTAGATAACAGCACCAGACAGATATGGGACGGTGACGTCCCAAGCACAAGACGACGTGTTACTTTAGAGGGACGTACGTGTCAACCAAACCACGAAAAACGTAAGGACGACGCACTGCTGTTCGTTGGGAAGCGTGCTGTCCAGTCGCTTATAGGCCGAATATTCCATAAGCACATATAGCGGTTACTAGAGGACTGTGCGGAAGAGCTTCCTGGAAGTCAATAAACGTCGCACCAACCCGCTTTCTTCTACCTTTGGATCTTATGATCGACCTTAGATAGCCGTATCTTATGCGATCGATGCTTGCGGAAACCATACTGATTCCCCACATAGGAATTTTGTCATTTTCTGGAAAAGTTATCATTCAAGAGCGTAACATATATTCCATAATTCTAAAAGAAGTCGTCAGTGACGTAGCAATGAGGATGTCCCCGATATCACTGGATTCTCCCGACGAGATACATCGGCCGATCTTTTCAAATCCAACGTCCGAACGTCGACCTTGGATGTTAATCGGTGTAATTTTCTTCCGTCAGATCCGACGATGTTCTCGCAAACAGTAAGAAACTGATGTTGAGTCCAAGAAAGGGCGACTTTGTGGTAACCTGAGGATGAAAAATAAAATCCGTATACAGTTCGTAATCTATGGACTGAAACCGCAGGTTTATTGGAAACCACAAGAAGGCAGAATCTTTATGGGAAATTTTAGGCGTAAATTATAACCTCAAAAAATAATTTGCTCAAATAAGGCCTGTCTTATCATTACAGTTACCGTAATGGATCTTTTGGTTTGCTGTAGGTGGGTGTTAGCTATCTACAAATTGTTATTACTGCTTAATGGCATTTTTATGCCAGCAGGGTGGTTTATTGTGTAATATGAAGTGATCTGTAAATGTGGTGAGTGTGTTTCCACTTTACATTGCTATAGATTTTCAACGTATGTTTTTCTAAACTTTGTGCTTGTCTTTCACACGTGTGACGAACGATCGTCATTGAAAGATAACTGACGTTTGTCTGCATACGTTCAAATACTTACCGTAAGAAATAGTGTTTTTAGTCTTACTTTTCAACGCCACCATGAGAAATATTATGTATGCAACAAACCGTTTTCCCCTTGACATCATATATTCGAAAAATGGACAGAGATTCCAGTACTCGCCACATTATTTTAGAGACGTATAGCTCATCCACAAGCACTTTTTAAACGCGAAAGCTGCGGAGCAGCTTTCGTCTTCAAGCACATGACGTTGTGGTATTCATCCAACACTAAGGGGTTAAAATGTAGCACAGTTCATACATAGAATAGGTCATAACCTAACCTAAACTAACCTAATATCTTTGACCCTACCAAAAACTGGTGAAGAGGATCGAAAGCCGATATTAGACGACACAGCTCAAGTATACAAGTCAGCACCAACCATCAGTGCTCCAAGCGTACAAGTCTGGAAATGCCAACTTTTGCGCTAGTGTACGTTTGCACCTGTGCCCCAAGGGTACATATTCAGAGCCACGGGTTTGTTTACGTAGGTTACGTCGTAGAGTGCGAAAGTAGGTATTTTGGTACTCGTATCTAAACTTATGAGGGGTCTAGCAGTTATTGTTATCCTGCGTAATGATAATGAAATTATGTTGTGATTGTACTTAATTATGGACTAAAGTGGTCGCGTTATGTCACGCAGGTACAAGCTAATGATTATGTTTACGCTTAACACCATTTTAGACGCGCAGAATTTAGTTACGTATGCAGCATTTGCCGAAACGCTGTCCGCCTTAGAAGGACAGAACAACAATGTAATACCAAGAGAAGGAATTGCCAGGGACGTATACGCCCTGTTAATGTAGGAACTGAAGCCCAAAGATCCACAATAGTTCAGGAATTTCGTCAGAATGGGTGTGCCTTGTCAGTCGTAAATGGCGGGATTCGCGTAAGTGACGCATTAATGGGGGAAGCTATTTCACAATAAAGCCACTGCGAAGGTGCAAACCGGGCTTTACAGTTCTCTCTGTTCACTGCAGGCACAACTGCTCTGACTTTTGTGGATATTCTGTCAACACTATCCTCCTTGGCATGCTGAAATAATACAAAAGATGCTTTCAAATCAAACAAATGAGGTACTTTCACCAACTGAGGTGATTTGTACACATATCGAAAGTAAAATTATATGGACATTCACATAAAAATTAGAATTAAACATTTTTCGACGTACCTTGTAATGTCATAGATAATGTCTAGATAATCTTATAGAGAAGTGCAAAATGGCTAAGCAGCGATGGCTAGAGGACAAATGTAAGGATGTAGAAGCTTATCTCACTAGGGGTAAGATAGATACTGCCTACAGCAAAATTAAAGACACATTTGGAGAGAAGAGAACCACGTGTATGAATATCAAGAGCTCAGATGGCAACCCAGTTCTAAGCAAAGAAGGGAAGGCAGAAAGGTGGAAGGAGTATATAGAAGGTTTATACAAGGGCGATGTACTTCAGGACAATATTATGGAAATGAAAGAGGATGTAGATGAAGACGAAATGGGAGATACGATACTGCGTGAAAAGTTTGACAGAGCACTGAAAGACCTGGGTCGAAACAAGGCCCCGGGAGTATCCAACATTCCATTAGAACTACTGACGGCCTTGGGAGAGCCAGTCATCACAAAACTCTACCAGCTGGTGAGCATGATGTATGAGACAGGCGAAATACCCTCAGACTTCAAGAAGAATATAATAATTCCAATCCGAAAGAAAGTAGGTGCTGACACATGTGAAAATTACCGAACCATCAGTTTAATAAGTCACAGCTGCAAAATACTAACGCGAATTCTTTACAGACGAATGGAAAAACTGGTAGATGCGGACCTCGGGGAGGATCAGTTTGGATTCCGTAGAAATGTTGGAACACGTGAGGCAATACTGACCTTACGACTTATCTTAGAAGGATGATTAAGAAAAGGCAAACCTACGTTTCTAGCATGTGTAGACTTAGAGAAAGCTTTTGACAATGTTGACTGGAATACTCTTTTTCAAATTCTAAAGGTGGCAGGGGTAAAATACAGGGAGCGAAAGGCTTTTTACAATATGTACAGAAACCACATGGCGGTCATAAGAGTCGAGGGGCATGAGAGGGAAGCAGTGGTTGGGAAAGGAGTGAGACAGGGTTGTAGCCTCTCCCCGATGTTATTCAATCTGTATATTGAGCAAGCAGTAAATGAAACAAAAGAAAAATTTGGAGTAGGTATTAAAATTCATGGAGAAGAAGTAAAAACTTTGAGGTTCGCCGAATTCATTGTAATTCTGTCAGACATGGCAAAGGACTAGGAAGAGCAGTTGAACGGAATGGACAGTGTCTTGAAAGGAGGATATAAGATGAACATAAACAAAAGCAAAACGAGGATAATGGAATGTAGTCAAATTAAATCGGGTGATGCTGAAGGAATTAGATTAGGAAATGAGACACTTAAAGTAGTAAAGGAGTTTTGCTATTTAGGAAGTAAAATAACTGATGATGGTCGAAGTAGAGAGGATATAAAATGTAGACTGGCAATGGCAAGGAAAGCGTTTCTGAAGAAGAGAAATTTGTTAACATCGAATATAGATTAATGTATCAGGAAGTCGCTTCTGAAAGTATTTGTTTGGAGTGTAGCCATGTATGGAAGTGAAACATGGACGATAACTAGTTTGGACAAGAAGAGAATAGAAGCTCTCGAAATGTGGTGCTACAGAAGAATACTGAAGATAAGGTGGATAGATCACATAACTAATGAGGAGGTATTGAATAGGATTGGGGAGAAGAGAAGTTTTTGGCACAACTTGACTAGAAGAAGGGATCGGTTGGTAGGACATGTTTTGAGGCATCAAGGGATCTCAAATTTAGCATTGGAGGGCAGCGTGGTGGGTAAAAATAGTAGAGGGAGAGCGAGAGATGAGTACACTAAGCAGATTCAGAAGGATGTAGGTTGCAGTAGGTACTGGGAGATGAAGAAGCTTGCACAGGATAGAGTAGCATGGAGAGCTGCATCAAACCAGTCTCAGGACTGAAGACAACAACAACAATCTTATAGACACCTTTCATTGTTGCATGCCTTAATAAGCACGCTTATACTTTCTTTGTTTCATTCCATTTCACAGTAAGGCACTATCATTAGATGTTATTAGTGGATATAGAGCCGGCCGGAGTGGCCGTGCGGTTCTAGGTGCTGCAGTCTATAGCCGAGCGAGCGCTACGGTCGCAGGTTCGAATCCTGTCTCGGGTATGGATGTGTGTGATGTCCTTAGGTTAGTTAGGTTTAATTAGTTCTAAGTTCTAGGCGACTGATGACCTCAGAAGTTAAGTCGCATAGTGCTCAGAGCCATTTGAACCATAGACATACAGAGTTTCTCAATGGCAATACAAAATGGAAAACTTTCATTTGTTTTATTTCTGTATTTATGTTTTTTTTCCCTTTATTGATTTTCGATTCCCCCCCCCCCTCCCACCTGGGGAGGGGCGGTCTGACAGCAGCTTAATGCGCTGCTCTGCAGCCGAGAGAAAAGGTATACAAACAAAGTTGAAAGAACAAACAATTTAAAAAAGGCGATAAAACTCTGACTTTGTTAATAACAGTTAAATGGTGGATAGTTGCCGAACTTAAAATACAAAAACACGGCGTTGACGATGCAGATGAAGACACACAGGAAGACGGGGACAGGCACAATTAAAAAAGATGGCGACAGTCTGGTTTCCGTTCGCACGAGATAAAAACACAACTAGCGACAGTATGGTGGCCTATCGCAACACTGACAAAGGACGCACAACACTGAACACGCACTTAAAACACCAGTGTAGAAGCAACACGGCGGCAGATGAGGTGGGGGAAGCTGTATTTATAAAAAATTACTCACTGAAAAATGTGTGGGATATCTGGCGCAGTAGACAAAAGGATTTGCAAGAGCTCAAGTATTTCTCATCTGGTGACCACAAGTGAAAAGAATAACAGGCAGAAAGCCGTCTCTAAATGCTGCGTTCTACGCACGCATACACACACCTCTTCTATCGCGCATTCGCGGATCCACAGCAGAATGTAACGGTTCCTATTTCTCCCCGGCGGTTACACGGTCTGCTGAAATCACAGCTTCACCCGTTCTGCCGCCAGGTGCGTCTAACTTGTAGCGTTTAATAGCGGCTTTTTACTGTGGCCAATCTGTTGGCCGACGTTATTGGGTAACTCCTTCTCGAGGCTACCGTCGGTGCCACTGCCAACGTAGCGTATGATTCTTTTTGTTAGTCTGTCAATACTTTTTATCACCTGAAACAACTTGCGCTTCTTTTCAGTCAAATGGCACTCTTCGCTGTTTCAGACGCTTACACGTTCAATACAGAATCCAACTGGCACCCACTTGCATCCTGTGATATCCATGCTGTGGAGTTATTTTTTTTGAGCTAATTCTGTGTTCCCCAATCACTTCTTTCTGTAATTACAATTTTCGTATCGCTGCGATGGTCGGAAGAAAAATTGTATGTATTTGTACATTTTGCAATCGCTGTTCTGGCTCTACACAAGTCCTTCCTGGTTTGGCTCGGCATTGCATTACAATCTCTTCGTAGCGGCTGCGGTACCCTAACTGCATCGATGTTAAGTCGTCAGTTTTGGCTGAACACAGAACACTCGTAACCTGAAGCCGGCAGACTTCGACCTACTACAGCCGATCCAGTACTAGGGAGCCGTCGTTCAGGACATTACGTAAACAAACTACACTGCAAGACCCTTCGTCACTGAAGAGCGTTACAACAAATTTAGACGAATAACATTTCACGGAATTGGAACTTTTAATCATATACAGGGTGGCCCATTGATCGTGACCAGGCCAAATATATCAATAAATAAGCGTTAAACGAAAAAACTACAAAGAGCGAAACTTGTCTAGCTTGAAGGGGATGGCGCTATGGTTGGCCCTCTAGATGGTGCTGCTATAGGTCAAACGGATATCAACTGTGTATTTTTAAATAGGAACCGCCATTTTTATTACATATTCGTGCAGTACGTAAAGAAATATGAATGTTTTATTTAGTCCACTTTTTTCGCTTTGTGATAGATGGCGCTGTAATAGTCACAATTTTAGACGAACAGTTGGCAACAGGCAGGTTTTTTTAAATTAAAATACAGAACGTAGGTACGTTCGAACATTTTATTTCGGTTCTTCTAATGTGATACATGCACCTTTGTGATCTTATCATTTCTGAGAACGCGTGCTGCTACAGCGTGATTACCTGTAAACACTACATTAATGCAATAAATGCTCAAAATGATATCCGTCAACCTCAATGCATTTGGCAATATGTGTACCGACATTCCTGTCAACAGCGAGTAGTTAGCCTTCCGTAATGTTCGCACATGCATTGACAATGCGCTGACGCGTGTTGTCGGTGGATCACGATAGCAAATATCCTTCAACTTTCCCCACAGAAAGAAATCCCGGGACGTCAGATCGGGTGAACGTGCGGGCCATGGTATGGTGCTTCGACGACCAGTACACCTGTCATGAAATATGCCATTCAATACCGCTTCAACCGCACGCGATATATGTGCCGGACATCAATCATATTTGGAAACATCGCCATTCTGTAACGCAGTCAAACATCTTGTAGTAAGATCGGTAGAACATTACGTAGGAAATCACCATACATTGCAGCATTTACATTGCCATCGATAAAATGGGGGCCTCCCATAATGCCTCACCATACATTAACCCGCCAAGGTAGCTGATGTTTTTAATGCCAAAACTATCCCTACTTTCTGAATAGCCCTCGTACACTTGTGCACACACACACACACACACACACACACACACACACACACACACACACACACACACACACACTGAGAAACCAAAACATGTGACCACTGTCCACCGCGTCGTTGGATGCCACCTGGTGGCTTTGCGGACACGTGACGAGGTAACCAAAGGAGGTAAGAGGAGCAGACAGGGATGGGGGATCACCCTAGACAAGAGATGAGCTGTAAATGTGGAAATCCATTATGATACGTTACTTTCATAAAGGGCAGATTATTATTACGAAGAGCCTGTGAACGAGTATGTCTAAAACGGCGAAGCTGCTGTCGTGAGCATCTACGGAAAGAGTTACAATGAGAGTGAAATTACCACTAGGCGCTAAATGGTTGGACGTCCGCGACTCTTCACACAACGTATGGTACGCAGGCATGTCTACTCTGTAATATAGGATAGATAACAATCTCTCTGCCGAAAGAACACAATGCTGGTGCACGTACAAGTGTCTAGGAGCTCACCGTTCATCGTACATGGTTGAACGTGGAGCTTCTCAACAAACTACCGTTACGTGTTCACACGTTGACCCAACGACATCGTCAGTTACGATTGCAGTGTGCACGGGACCATTTGGATTCGACCGTCGATCAATGGAAATGTCCTGGCGTGAAATGTCCTGGCGTGACCACAAGCGCTGGAACGAAGATGAAGAACGCAAGAAAAGAGAAGGCGGTGAGATGACGTCGACCAATGGTGCGCTGATTAGGACCGCACCTAGAGAGCCTGTATACAGAGAGAGTGGCCACAGGTGAAGTTGCCCGTGATTGGTTGATTAGCTTTGCCAGAAAAATGCCACCTAACGTATCTCGCGCTTCCTGTATTCGCCGTGCTTTTGAGTTGAATTCAAGTTCGGAGGACTTTTGGAAACGATTAAAACGTATTTGAATTATTGAGAGACTTGTTATGCGTTGTGCATGCATGTTCGATTTAGTTGTATATTGTTTTTAGTACGTAATTTGCGATCTTAAATACGAGTTGAAATAATGAAGCGTTTTGTGATGAAGTCGGTAGGCCTACAGGTTGCAATAAACACGTTAGGAATTGTACAGTATTGTTTTTGACATCTGTAGTTCGTTCTGCAGACGTTCGTAAACGATGCCAGGTTGTGCTGCATTTGGTTTTTCCAATACAGGCGAGGGTGGATTTAGCGTGTTAGCGTTTCCACACAAAGAAGAAAGACGAAAGCAGTGGGCAGTCGCAGTCAATAGGACTGACATAAACCAAACAGTAGCCTTGTTGAAACCAACCAAGTACTCTTATCTATGCGAAGTAAGTCGTATTTGATTTTTACTACAAATAAAACAACTTGCAATATACATAGTTAAATTTCATAACAGACCGGTAAATTAGCTGTGTAAAAATTATTACAACACATTATTCTTATAAACAAAGGCATTGAACGAATGATTTCGCCATATTGTCTTGTGCTTTTGATTCGGTGAGTGTGTACTCCACTACCCCACTACTGGCCATTCAAAAGTCCAGTCCGCAGTTTGGCAAAAAAATGGCCGCGTACCGTCCGGTTGGTCACTCTCTCCGTATACAGGCTCTCTAACCGCACCATCACAGGAGCGGCCTCCACAAGAGGAGAGTGTAAGCGCAGCTCCTGCCAGTCTCGGTCGCTTAGTACTCCCACAGGACTGGACCCAACCCAGCAGCGAACGCTACGACAGCAGTTATTACTGATCCACAAACTGTGTGCCAAACTTACATGAACACTGTATACAGCAAAGCACTCTGGTTTATACTGCAAGACGCTCACCACTTGGGACAACACGTAAATAAATGTTAAGTACTGGCAATGTTCTTATTTGTAATAGGACTGTTAATGTGATTTTGCTTGAATTGTCGTGTAGCATTCGGAGAACGCAGCAACCTTTAGGCACCCTATACGAAAGGAGTGGGCAGTACCCCACAGGAAACGTGTCGGCTCTGAGGGTGAATCACATTTTTGCTACACTTGGTCGATGGTCGTCTCCACAAACGCCGTTATTGGGGTGAACGGTGGCTCTAAACGAGCAGCACGCCACGGAGTAACAGCATTATGCTATGGGAGACGTTCTCCTGTGCTTCCATGGGAACCGTGGTAGTAATCGAAGATACGCTGACACTAGCGAACGACCTACATTCCTTCATGCTTGATATCTTCTCCGACGGAGATGTCACCTTCAGCAGTAGTTAGTTAGTAAGTAAGTAAGTTAGTTAGTTAGTTACGTGCTCTATTGATCAATAGCACGGAAAACCGTTATGATATGGGACGTGTAAAATGCGCAAGAAATGCGCACAGGAAACAAGTTTTTTTTTCCTTTTCTGTGTTTACATTATAGTGTTATACCTAAATATTTCTATTATCTATCCCATTCCCTTATATGGCAAAAAATGCATATATTGTATCTCCAGATTTATTTACTCATATACAAGAATTCATCTATGGTATAGAAGGAGTTGTCAAGGAGGTATGATTTCAATTTTTTTATGAAACTATTACTGCTGTCTGTCAGACATTTTATTTCATCTGGTAATTTATCAAAAAGTTTTAAAGCAGTATATTTTACTTCCTTTCTGTGCCAAAGCTAGGTTAAGTAAAGGATAGTGTAGGTCTTTCTTTTTTCTGGTATTGTAATCATGAATGTCGCTGTTGATTCTAAACTGGTCCATGTTGCTGAGAAAAAAAAATCATTACTCAGTAAATGTACTGTGAAGCAGTTGTAAGAATTCCTAACCTTTTAAACAGATGCCTACAAGATGTGCGTCTGTGAACTCCACTTTCTGTTGAGCAGTGAATACCTTTTTCCAAAGTGTTGGTTCAAATGGTTCAAGTGGCTCTGAGCACTATGGGACTTAGCATCTGTGGTCATCAGTCCCCTAGAATTTAGAACTACTTAAACCTGACTAACCTAAGGACAACACACAACACCCAGCCATCACGAGGCAGAGAAAATCCCTGACCCGCCGGGAATCGAACTCGGGAACCCGGGCGCGGGAAGCGAGAACGCTACCGCACGACCACGAGATGCGGGCCGCCTAAGTTTGAGTTGCCCCAGAATATTATTCCATAAGACATCATAGAGTGGAAGCATGCAAAGTAAGTTAGCGTACTAACTTACACATCCTCAAAATTGGCAATTATTCTGATTGCAAAAGTTGCTGAACCTAGTCGCTTTAATAGATCCAAAATATGAATTTTCCAATTAAGATTCTCATCTATATGTCCACTCAAAAACTTAGTGTGCTCTACCCTGGCTACTAACTTCTTTTTATGTGTTTTGTTTATTGAAGGAATTATACTTTTTGCAGCAGGAAATTGGATAAACTGAGTTTTTTCAAAGTTCAGAGCAAGCCCATTCGCAGAGAACCAATTAATAACTTTTCCAAAGGTCTTCTTTGTATAATTTTCTATCTGACTTTCTTTTACTAGATTAATAACTATGCTTGTATCATCAGAAAACAGTGTCAGTTTAGCATCTTGTTTCATATAAGAAGGGAGGTAATTCACATATATCAAGAACAGGACGGGACAGGACCCATGATAGAACATTGTGGAACACCTAATGTAATTTTACCCCAGTTAGATGAAGTGGCAAACTCCTTTGAATCATTTGAAGCATATAAAGAGACTTTCTTCTTCCTGTTCCGTAGATATCACTTAAACCACTCTTATTCTGTCCCATTTATACCAAAGAATTGTAATTTCTCAAACGTAATGTCATGGTTCTCACAATCAGGTGCTTTGGATAAGTCACAGAATATTCCTATTGGTAATATTTTACTATTTAAAGACACTGTTATGTGGACAGTGAAGTTGTATATTGCTGTCTCAGTGGAACAGCGTTTCTGAAATCTGAACTGTGATTTACTAAGTATCCCATTACTATTGAGATGACTAACCACTCTTGAGTACATTACTTTCTCAAAGATTTTTGAAAATGCTCGAAGCAAGGATACTGGCTGGTAGTTATTGACTTCTGTGGTTTACCCCTTTTTGTAGAGAGGCCTGACAATGGCATAATTTAACCTGTCAGGAAAAATACCCTGAGTCAGTGATGCATTACATATGTGACTCAAAACATCAGCTGTAATTGCTCCACATTGTTTTAATAACTAGTTAGAGATATCATCTACTCCAACAGAACATTTATTTTTTCAAAGTTTTAATAATTTCCCTTATTTCCCAAGAGGTTGTTAGATGAAACTTAATCTGACTAAACTTTTTCAAAACTGACTCTTCCGTGTACTGTCTGGCTTTTTCTTTTGAACTTTTCTCATCAATTCTTTCTCCTACACTTAAGAAGTGATTGGTAATACATTGGCTACCTGTGAACTGTTGCTTAAGATGGTCTCATTCTCTTTACCAGTAATACTACCTACGCCAGTGGTTACTTTTCCTGTCTCCCTTCTAACAATATTCCATATCGATTTGATTTTATTGCTAGAGTTGTTAATTTCCTCTCTAACAAACATCTTTCTTCGTTACCTTACAACGTTTCTCAGTATGTTACAATAATTTGTATAGTGTAAAACTACTTCTGGATCTTTACTAGTTCTTGCTGTCTGATACAGTTTTCATTATCTTTCTGAAGATATATTAATATCTGTAATAATTCATGGTTTCTTTGAAAAGTTTGTGGTGCTACATTTAGTAATTTTCTTTGGAAAACAATGATCAAAAAGGGATATAAATTTACCACGAAGTATGCTGCATTAATCATTAGAATTTGGCTCATTATACAGGGTGTTACAAAAAGGTACGGCGAAACTTTCAGGAAACATTCCTTTCACACAAACAAAGAAAAAATGTTATGTGGAAATGTGTCCGGAAACGCTTAATTTCCATGTTAGAGCTCATTTTAGTTTCGTCAGTATGTACCGTACTTCCTCGATTCACCGCCGGTTGGCCCAATTGAAGGAAGGTAATATTGACTTCGGTGCTCGTGTTGACATGCGACTCATTGCTCTACAGTACTAGCATCAAGCACATCAGTACGTAGCATCAACAGGTTAGTGTTCATCACGAACGTGGTTTTGCAGTCAGTGCAATGTTTACAAATGCGGAGTTGGCAGATGTCCATTTGATGTATGGATTAGCACGACGCAATAGCCGTGGCGCTGTACGTTTGTATCGAGACAGATTTCCAGAACGAAGGTGTCCGGACAGGAAAACGTTCGAAGCAAATGATCGGCGACTTTGGGAGCACGGAACATTCCAGCCTATGACTCGCGACTGTGAAAGACCTAGAACGACGAGGACACCTGCAATGGACGAGGCAATTCTGCGTGCAGTTGACGATAACCCTAATGTCAGCGTCAGAGAAGTTGCGGCTGTACAACGTTGACCACGTCACTGTATGGAGAGTGCTACGGGAGAACCAGTTGTTTCCGTACCCTGTACAGCGTGTGCAGGCACTATCAGCAGCTGATTGGCCTCCACGGGTACACTTCTGCGAATGGTTCATCCAGCAATGTGTCAATCCTCATTTCAGTGCAAATGTTCTCTTTACGGATGAGGCTTCATTCCAACGTGATCAAATTGTAAATTTTCACAATCAACATGTGTGGGATGACGAAAATCCGCACGCAATTGTGCAATCACGTCATCAACACAGATTTTCTGTGAACGTTTGGGCAGGCATTGTTGGTGAGGTCTTGATTGGGCCCCATGTTCTTCCACCTACACTCAATGGAGCACGTTATCAAAATTTCATACGGGATACTCTACCTGTCCTGCTTGTACATGGGACTTTTCAAGTACGACACAACATGTGGTCCATGCGCGATGGCGCTCCTGCACATTTCAGTCGAAGTGTTCGTACGCTTCTCAACAACAGATTCGGTGACCGATGGATTGGTAGAGGCGGACCAATTCCATGGCTTCTACGCTCTCCTGACCTCAACCCTCTTGACTTTCATTTATGGGAGCATTTGGAAGCTCTTGTCTACGCAACCCCGGTACCAAATGTAGAGACTCTTCGTGCTCGTATTGTGGACGGCTGTGATACAATACCCCATTCTCCAGGGCTGCATCAGCGCATCAGGGATTCCGTGCGACGGAGGGTGGATGCATGTTTCCTCGCTAACGAAGGACATTTTGAACAATTCCTGTAACAAAGTGTTTGAAGTCACGCTGGTACGTTCTGTTGCTGTGTGTTTCCATTCCGTGATTAATGTGGTTTGAAGTAATAAAATGAGCTCTAATATGGAAAGTGAGAGTTTCCAGACACACGTCCACATAGCATATTTTCTTTCTTTGTGTGTGAGGAATGTTTCAGGAAAGTTTGGCCATACCTTTGTGTAAGACCCTGTATACATCTTCCCAGTTTACATTTCTTAAACTTTCTCTAAAGTGGTCTATAGATACCGGGTTGAGCACACTTTTACTTAATTGTTTCTGAAGTATACACCCTCTTAGGTTTTGTAAGTTAATCAGGTATACATCATGGTCAAATAACCCATTCACACAGGGAAAGTATGTGCTTGTTCTGCATCCTATTGCTGTAAAAATACGTTATCTATTAGAGTACTACTGTCCTAAGCTGTGCGTAGGGGTGGGGGGGGGGGGGTATTGATCACTGATTCTAACTTATATTTTGTTAACAACACATCTAGTTCACTTTTCCTACCAGAATCACTTAGAAAGTTAACATTGAAATAACCACAGATTAATAGCTTCTTTTTGTCTGACAGTGAGCATAATACGGAGTCAAACTTTTTTGTGAATAGCTCCCAATCTCCTAGCGGAGGCCTGTACACTGTTGCTCATATCAACACAACATTATCGAGCTGAGGCTTACATGCGCAAAGCTCAAAGTGCTGATCAACACAAAATTTGCTTATTTCAACAGTTCTGTATTTATACCCCTGTCTTATGAAAATGGCAACTCCTCCTTCACCCATACTAGATCTACAAGTGTAAGATGCTAAATTATAGCCATTCATACTGACATTTTCCATCCCCACAGTTACATGGTGCTCAGATGGACAGAGTATGTCAATCACATTCTTATTTTTGAAATCATCTAAACAAATTATCAGCTCATCTACTTTAATTTTTATTCCCCTGATATGTTGGTGAAGTAAGTTGATACCACCCTTAGCTTTATCCCTATTTGCTGTGCATGAAGTTTCTTTTCTTCTATTTTCCTCGGTTGTTGTCCTTCTGGAATTTGGCTTTAATCTCAAAAATCTGTCTGCCTGGTCCTAATGACCACAGGGATCACCCCTTGTGCGACTGTGACCCCCTTACAGTATGTGCTAATAGAGATGCTGACTTACCTTTCCCCTTCCTATTAAGGTACAGGCCATGTGTAGTGTAACCCCATCTACTAACAGCATCGACTGGAGCAACACTCATATGAGACTTTGCCAGTGTCTGGAGCATCCCGTTCATCTCAGTGTTTGTCCAGGGCTGATCATGGCGCTGAAAGACCTCCACAAGCCCCACATTCGTGTGCCCAGTTTCTGCTCCTATTTTATCCAGGTCACTCCTAACACTATATCTTGGATTCATAGCCAGGCTGTTTCCTGCTCCCCCAGCTATAATTACCTGATCTTCCTTCTCAAACTTCTTGCATAGCTGACCTAAGTTTTCTGTCACCTGGCTAAGGCTAGCACTTGGTTTCACAAAACTTCTGACCTGGTACTCTGTCCCTAATTTCTTCTGAAGCTGTTGGCCCACACCCCTCCCATGACTGCTACCTATAAACAGGATTCTTCTTTTCCTATTGTGGTTTCTTCCCGTCCTGTCTTTTTTTCTTTAAGCTAGTATTCTGTTTCAACCTACATTCAACTACATCTGAATGAGGCCCTTCCTCCACTACTTCAGATAGCAAGCCAAACTGATTTGATAACTGAATTTCAGAACTTTTATCAATTGTTTCCATTTTTCGCCCTTTGACTGTTACCTTTTCCCAGCGCCCAGAGTCCTTTCCCTCCCTTAGCTTACATAGTTCCAAATTCGCCGTATATATTATTCAGCCCTAAGGGCACAAATCTTTGCCTTCTGTTCCGCGATTTTTCTGTCCTTTCTACATAATCTACACTGACATGTAAGAGCTTCATTACCTACCCTCGTTTACTCTCCGCTGCACTCGCCCCAATGAAACCACAACCTACAGTCTATGGAGAACACCCCCTCTTTCAAATTTCTACGTCAACCACAACACTTGTCACACATGGTTTGACAGTAAAACGTAACATACAGGTAAAAGCAGAAAATAACTTCAACAACACAATAGTTTCTTAACCTGTACTAATACATAACTAAACACTAATGTAAACAAACTTATAAACTTGCTTCAGAAACTTTTAAGTAACCACACAAATTCTGGATGAGAGACACGAATTAATTTAACTTGTAAGCGCTAAGTCTAGTCAAAAAGAAACATCTACGCTCGTACGAAATTTACGCCGAAGTACGTAAACAAACTCGCGACTGCTGGCCTTTACGAAATACTTCTTTTTCAAGGTAATTACATTTAGAAAAGCGAAACATTTAATAGATAGATTAGATAAGAAGTAAATGCACTAGTCTAAAATGTAATATTAACTAAATTACCTCTTATTTCAATATTAATCGCTTAACTTAGTGAGCGCTTCGTACACGCGCGTCCACCTGGCTGCCCTATGTCTCGGACCCGGAGCTGAGTTACACTGGTTTGAGGACCATTATAGTGAGCTCACGTTGAAGTCTCGGTGACCAAATTCGCCTGATGTAAATCCTATGGAGCCCATATGGGTCACTATCGGGCGCCTTTACCGTGGACCCAAATCAGCGGCAGTTACGAGTATTTACGGGAATTACATGACCTGTGCGTAGACATCTAATGCTACCTACCTCCAAAAAACTAGTAACAAACTTTCGGATCCCTGACACGGAGAATCAGTGATGTGTTTCGTTCCAAAAACGGACAAACAAGTTATCAAGAAGGTGGTCATTTTGTTTTGGTTCATGAGTGTGCATACATAAGTACATCCATTTCTATAAACTGTACAGGTTTGTTCTATTAGTTAAAACTGCGTTTGGTTGATTATGTTTGTTTGGTCGTTTATTATGGGTTTGTTTTCTGTTCTGTCTGCTTCGAATTTGAAAGTTTTCTTGTGGTTTTTCGAGATTGTTGATGATTGCGAGTTTGATTATTTTCATATCTGTTTCTGTTGTGGTTTGGGCGTAGTTTTCATGTCGCAAGTGTTCTGTAAATGTTGAATGGCTGGTGCCGTTCTTCCATACTCTTTAACGTTCTAATATTTTGTTTCAGTTATTCTGCTGATCTGTCGTAAGAACAGGGCATTACAGTGTTACGCTGTAGTTGAGAAATGCTCACTTTTTATATGTGCCAGTGTCATCCTACTTCTTGAAACCTTTCTGTATTGAATTATCACTTTGGTATGCTAATTTTATTCCTTGTTTCTTGAAAATATTACCAAATCTGTGTATCAGCTTCTTCCCATATATGAGCGAGTACCGGCTTGGCTGTTGAGCTTCCTTGCTGTGTTGTTGCGAAGTAGTGGTGTCGTTAGTGTGTGTGCGGTTTTAGTGATTGTTGCGGGTCCTTTGGATTCTCTGGTGTTTTGTTGAAGTTTTTAAGATGGTATTAATTTTATGTCTTTCTGGATTTTCTTATTTATTTTTGTAACTATAGATCCTTTGTACCCATTTGATTTTGCTATTTGACTTAACTTCAGAGCTCAAGATACAGTCTTTCAATTTTGTAGAAAAGGGAGCCACCACACTTGTTGGAAGTATTATGTTACTTCTATATAATGTCTGAAGTCAAAACTTGATGAGATCTTATTTCACTAATTGAAGTAGTAACAGACGCTATGCACCATGATTTTTTCATCCATTATCTGAACAGCATAATTAACATTACTTAGCCTAGAACTACTTGCCACAGTAGATTTTTATAAGCTCGACTCACACGGCAAGAAAAAATCACTTTTTACCGAGAATGAGACGGTTAATCATAAAATTTAGTTTTCACTAAGTGGGTATAATAAAGTTATCGTTGCTCGAGATTTTTACGATCGTTCTAATTACCAGCAAACAGAATTGACCGCTCACCACTATTAATGGGGTTGATTTGCGCAGAGTGCCACGAAATTTGCTTATGGATTATTACGACGCGGGTTAAAAACTAAAATGCATTGTATTATACATCACTGATCCTTAGAATAAATTTTTAGCGACGTACGCCAAAAGTTTTGAGTCGTGCAGTAAAATTTATAGCACACCAGTTCCCAATGTTTAATCCACGATGTGCTCAGTACTGGAAGATGGATGCCTAAAACGGCGACAGACAGCCGAAGGGAACGGCATGAACATTAAAGGACGTATGATAAATTCATACAAATCCGTCTAAGGGTGGTAGATGGTTGAAGGTAACCTAACAAAGGATTGACGAAACGCTACTGAGCTGGTTATTACAGACCTTAATCCAAACAATACCAGTCACGCATGGGGAGTATTCCGGTTGTGCGACTGTATCGCCAAACTGTCTACACCACTTAGTTCGAAGGCATATCAATACTGATTTTTAAAACATTTGTTTGCAACAATGAACAGCAAATAATCCGTTTCAATAATGTTGTGGTGCATGTTCGCAACATTTCAAAGTTGGACAAAGTGGAACTCAAGATGTAGACTATATCAAACACGTGTATCAAATTGTAGAACGGAAAAGGTAGTTTGACACGGTTGTACCGATAGACCTATCCTGCTCCATATACTACAAGAATTTTGAATAGACAATAAACTGCTTGGTTTCATTAAATAGTCTGTCTAGAACACTAAATCAAAAGTTAGATTCCAGTCTGAAATTGATGAACCATTTGAAATGATAACAGTAGACCGCCAATGGAATGTACTCGCCCCTGTTATCTTCAATAGCGTTTTGGGGAAAAACGTTAGAGAATAGGAAAGTGTACTATAAAAGTCTGAATTAAATCAACAACTAAGGCTAGGAACGAAACACGAAGGAACGAAAATCAGCCACCTGGTTTTTTCGGATGACCTTGCAGTCTGTCGCAGAGACATAAACCCGCATTCACGCAGATAAACCACATCGCAAGACCGTCAGAGAACGCAGGATTTGAAATCTCCACATTGGAAACAGGATACATGAATTCACTGAAAACAAACTTTGAAAAAATTAATGAATTCCTCGGTGTAATCGTTCAAACCAATTAACTGGCCTAAGAATCAAGCAATTACAGGTGCCAGGAGATGGATATGGCATACCAGATCTCCAAGGACACCTACAATAAAAATTCAAACTCCGTTACTGTGAAAAATTGCAGCAGAGTACCTTGCAACACTTAAAGTAAGAGAAATAGAAAAAAATTGAGGAAGAACAGAGGATAATCAAATTTTATGGGTCTCACCAAAGAGGAAATAGGCAAATACAAATTTAGAAGCAACAAAGAACATTATAAAAGATTCCCAAACTCTCAGATACAATCCCAGAGAAGACTTGTCAGTTTCTTTGCACTTGTGAAAAGAACGGATAACAATAGCTAATTAAAATAATGTTTCAATATTCCATTCATAAAAAGAACAAAAAACAACGGAACAACGAAACTCAGAAAGTCTGAGGAAATATGAACGTAACTAAAGAAGACATTCAAGACAGAGAAAAATTCTTCAATACTATGCTTGTCAGAAAAAATGAAGCACTCAGAAGAGATGGTCAGATGGCAATTTATCTTCGTATATGTACACACCATAAGCGGTTGTCAAAATAGAGTTGAAATTGTCTATGACACGTTGAAGACAACCAGACTGGATCGGTGTTTTTTTCCGCTAAACTTTGTACCATATGTAAGGTAAGCTGCCTTACTGTGGCATGTTTGCCCTATGCAGCATAATATTTGACTGGAATCGAATGGCGGTCAGAGTGCCGAATGGTTGCTGCTGTGGCTCGAGTGCTGAGATATAATAAGTAGTTTGGAAGTATATGAATACTCAGAGCGCTAAAATTGTTCTATTTATATTGTGAAGCAGAACAAGTCTCAATATGATTCTTGAGTTTCTCCCGGCGTATTTGATAATCAAAATATCCACGGGTGTACTGCCGGTCTGTAGTGTCCAACGGGCACAATATTTCGGCGATCAAACATGTCGCCATCATCAGGTGAACTGACGGACTGAGCTCCTGTGAACGCGCCGGCACGGTGATCCGTACGCTATGGCTGCTCAGGGGGAACTGGGTTCGGCCGCGGCGGCGGCCGATTTAAATACCCTCCGCCCGCGGCGCGCTCCCTCCGCCGTCCGCGCCCCGCGCCCCGGTAGCGCGATGGAGCAGATTGCGACGGCGTCTGAGATGACGTCGGTGTGATGGCTCTGTCCGCCGTGGTCGTCACAACTATGCGTTTGCTCGATTTACTCTTGATTAACCCAATCGCTGGTTCCCAAGCCTTGCTAAGATTATAGCCACAGTCACGGTTTATGAGGTCGTCATTGGTGCGAATTTCGATGGCCTCTCTAACAACGCTGTCCCAGTATCTCGACGATTGTACCAGAATCCTCGTGCGGTCATAATCCATAGCGTGATTTTCCGACAAACAATGTTCAGCGACCGCCGACTTGCTCGGATACATCAGTCGAGTGTGCCTCTGGTGTTCACGGCATCGATCCTCGACGGTACGCATCGTCTG
The DNA here is from genome assembly GCF_023897955.1 of Schistocerca gregaria. Taxonomy (NCBI): domain Eukaryota; kingdom Metazoa; phylum Arthropoda; class Insecta; order Orthoptera; family Acrididae; genus Schistocerca; species Schistocerca gregaria. The sequence goes on along the minus strand of NC_064920.1, from coordinate 1,186,976,024 downwards.
ACCAATATACGACTTGCCACATTGACACGGAATCTGGTACACGCCAGCCTTCCTCAAACCGAGGTCATCTGTGGCGCTTCCCACCAGTGCACGAGTTTTATTCGGAGGACAAAACACTGTTCCGACCCGGTGTTTCTTCAGAATGCGGGCGATTTTCCCCGAGAGTGCGCCTGTGTATGGAATAAATGCAGTGCCTACCTCCTCCCTCGTGACTTCATCCATCTCAACAGGCTGTGCTGCAGTGGTAGGGCGGAGAGCACGTTGGATCTGCCACTCTGAGTACCCGTTTTTTCGAAACACAGTTCTCAGACGTTCCAATTCCTGGGGGAGACTCTCTGTGTCAAAGATAGTGCGCGCCCTATGTACTAGAGTTTTAAGTACCCCATTCCTCTGTGCAGGGTGGTGGCAGCTGTCTGCGTGCAAATATAGATCAGTGTGTGTTGTCTTTCGATACACCCCATGACCTAGGGTGCCGTCAGCCCTTCTCCTGACCAAGACGTCAAGGAAAGGTAATTTACCCTCCGTTTCAGTCTCCATAGTGAATTTGATGTTGGGGTGTATGGAGTTCAGATGTGTAAGGAAGTCAAGGAGTTTATCCATACCATGTGGCCAGATGAGGAACGTGTCGTCCACGTAACGGAAAAAGCAAGTAGGTTTCCATTCGGATGACGACAGGGCTTCCTCCTCGAAGTTCTCCATGTACAAATTCGCTACCACCGTTGAGAGTGGGCTACCCATGGCGACTCCCTCCGTTTGTTCGTAGTATTCTCCATTAAAAAGAAAATACGCGGGGCGCGGACGACCGGGAGCGCGCCGCGGGCGGAGGGTATTTAAATCGGCCTCCGCCGCGACCGAACCCAGTTCCCCCTGAACAGCCTTAGCGTACGGATCTCCGTGCCGGCACGTTCACAGGTGCTCAGTCCGTCAGTTCACCTGATGATGGCGACATGTTTGATCACCGAAATATTGTGCCCGTTGGACACTACAGACCGGCAGTACACCCGTGGATATTTTGATTATCAAATACGCCGGGAGAAACTCAAGAATCACATCATACACCTTTACGAGGAGGAGATGTATCGCAGCATGAAGAAATTTGAAAAGTTGCGCCACCGTAGATGTCGTTTGCTAAGTACTCTTGCCTTTCTAAAGAGATGTCGTTCTGAGAATGTTGTTCCAAATTTTGCTAAGGTTATGCATCACATCGATTCTGCTGCAGCTAGGAGAATCAAGAAACGAGCCACCCTCGCATTGGTACGTGAGAGAGTGCAATTCACCCGCCGGAGCCTTGAGTTTATCTCACAGGAATTACTCAAATTACATTTGCAACTGGCTACTAAGTTCACTCCTTTTTCCTGGGATTGGATTGATGGTGTCACCTGGGTGTCAGCTGATTCCGCCCATAAGAAGGCTACGGGACGTTAAACAGCTAAGTTCTCACGTCTCCTTGACAAACCATTTCTGTAGGTTCCATGCAAGACTGTCATCAATTTCAGTGTTACGGTGTTGAGTGATGATGCGGTCTCGGTTTTGCAGAAAGGTCTCAACTTCGCTCCCACCCCAAAGTTCACTCCGGTCGCAGAAATTGCTAGTTCTGTTGAACAAGTTGCAGCTCGACCTCCGCCAGAATCAGTCGAGGAAATACGTCTTGAAACTTGTCGTGCGTTGACGAAATCCAAGCCTATGAAGTCAAATAACAGCAGTAAAGAGAGGGCGGCCATTCGTGATCTGAGGGAACGCTCTGAAATTGTTGTCTTACCGGCTGACAAAGGCAATGCTACAGTTGTTGTCTCCCATAAGGACTACACTGATAAGATGCAGAGCCTGCTAAATGACGATTCCTGCCGGAAGATTAGCGTTGACCCTACAAAGAAGGTGGAGAACAAGACGAGGGTTCTTCTCAAGGACGCAGATTTACCGGAGGGTGACGCTAAGAAATTGTTACCCCAAGGTCCGGTACCGCCTAGACTTAATGGACTCCCGAAGGTTCACAAAGAGGGGGTACCATTACGCCCCATTGTCAGCAACATCAGGGCACCTACATATTTGTTGGCCAAATACCTGACGGGAATATTAAGTCCTTATGTTGGTAAATGCCCTCATCACATCCGTAATTCCGTGGATTTTGTTAAATGCCTTGATAGCTTCAGGTTGGATGAGTCAGATATCATGGTGAGTTTTGACGTCGTTTCCTTGTTTACGAGGGTACCCCTGCGAGAGTCGCTAGAGTTGATTGGTCAGAGGTTTGACGAGAATACCACTGAACTTTTTAGGCATGTCTTGACTTCCACGTATTTTCTTTTTAATGGAGAATACTACGAACAAACGGAGGGAGTCGCCATGGGTAGCCCACTCTCACCGGCGGTAGCGAATTTGTACAAGAAGAACTTCGAGGAGGAAGCCCTGTCGTCATCCGAATGGAAACCTACTTGCTTTTTCCGTTACGTGGACGACACGTTCGTCATCTGGCCACATGGTATGGATAAACTCCTTGACTTCCTTACACATCTGAACTCCATACACCCCAACATCAAATTCACTATGGAGACTGAAACGGAGGGTAAATTACCTTTCCTTGACGTCTTGGTCAGGAGAAGGGCTGACGGCACCCTAGGTCATGGGGTGTATCGAAAGACAACACACACTGATCTATATTTGCACGCAGACAGCTGCCACCACCCTGCACAGAGGAATGGGGTACTTAAAACTCTAGTACATAGGGCGCGCACTATCTTTGACACAGAGAGTCTACCCCAGGAATTGGAACATCTGAGAACTGTGTTTCGGAAAAACGGGTACTCAGAGTGGCAGATCCAACGTGCTCTCCGCCCTACCACTGCAGCACAACCTGTTGAGATGGATGAAGTCACGAGGGAGGAGGTAGGCACTGCATTTATTCCATACACAGGCGCACTCTCGGGGAAAATCGCCCGCATTCTGAAGAAACACCGGGTCGGAACTGTGTTTTGTCCTCCGAATAAAACTCGTGCACTGGTGGGAAGCGCCAAAGATGACATCGGTTTGAGGAAGGCCGGCGTGTACCAGATTCCGTGTCAATGTGGCAAGTCGTATATTGGTCAGACGATGCGTACCGTCGAGGATCGATGCCGTGAACATCAGAGGCACACTCGACTGATGTATCCGAGCAAGTCGGAGGTCGCTGAACATTGTTTGTCGGAAAATCACGCTATGGAGTATGACCGCACGAGGATTCTGGTACAGACGTCGAGATACTGGGACAGCGTTGTTAGAGAGGCCATCTAAATCCTCACCAATGACGACCTCATAAACCGTGACTGTGGCTATAATCTTAGCAAGGCTTGGGAACCAGCGATTGGGTTAATCAAGAGTAAATCGAGCAAACGCATAGTTGTGACGACCACGGCGGACAGAGCCATCACAACGACGTCATCTCAGACGCCGTCGCAATCTGCTCCATCGCGCTACCGTGTTCCTGAGTAGTGGACCCCTTTTTGAACTAAAGTTATTCACTTTCCTCTGGTGTTGGTATAGTGTATCACTTTCAACTATTCGCCCGGTATTTCCTCGTCTCCTCACCGATTCGAGCCTTACACAGCACTGGCAGACTATATAACGACTTGAACAGTATCTGACTGAAAGATACGGAGATGCCACATACTCGTGTAAGACAATGTCTTCAGCACCTGACCGAATTTCGAAGTGGCCTCATTGCGTGTTTCCATTTGGCCAGCTAATCGTATAGAGCTGTCTCAGATTTGCGATGCATTCGGATGTGACAGTGGTCTGATATGTTACCTCTCGTGTGACATATCGCAAAGACGATTTTTCAGCAGGACAAAGCTCGTGTAAACATGTCACTTATGGCTATGAGTTGTCTGCATCCTCTTGAGGTACACACATGCCCAGCGAGATCAACTCCTTCCCATTGCCAGTGTCCAGCATTTAACAACTCATTTCCAGCATTGTGTACCAGCTTTCTCAGGAGAGGATAAAACGACTTTAGACAGCCTTCCGAATAGAATTAGGGCAATCAGATCGGAGAGGGTGCAACGTCATACGGGTAAGTGGGCACATGCTCTCAAGTTCTATGTTAATTTGACTCGATTTTGTAAAACATAGCCTGTCGATCTGTAAGATATCGTTTCCTCATCCCATTCTGGATGTTGAAATTTTGTTATCGGGCACTGTCGAATATTCACACTATTGTGTTATTCGTTTGTAATAATAAGCCACGGAAGAAGCCGTTAAAGTTCAGAAGCACGAGCAATTTTATGCCGTTGACCAACCATTCGCGTTTAATCCTAGTAATCATAGTCAGTTCGAAATTGCTAACGGTTAGTTTTCCAGAAAAATAGGTGAGTGGGGTACCAGTCCTCTGACTGCGGATGACCTGCAGTTTGTGCTACATTGATAACCCGTCTCTGTTCCTGCTGATTGTATTCAAAGGCGCAGGACTATAGCAGTGGCATTTTTGAGGTGACTTGACTAAATACAATTTTAGTTCTGATGCATTCTGGTTAGAGCTCTGAGCCATAAAAACGTCAACAATATCTTGAAAAAGGCAAAGCAAAGTACGTAGCTTGTACCATTGTTTCTCAAATTGAGTCTGTATTTACGCGAGCATGGTTGTATTTCTGTATCTCTCGCACTGTGTGTGTGTGTGAGAGAGAGAGTGAGTGAGAGAGAGAGAGAGGGGCAGGGACAGAGACAGAGCGACGGAGAGAGTGCGTTCAAGTAATGAAGCTCGTTAACGAGGTTTGCACAGAGATAGCAACTCCAGGGCTAACTGCAGTTGTTGTTCCCGCCACAAATGTGGTCAACCAACCATGTCGAATACCAGCACAATAGAGCGCAAACTATTAGGACCGCGAAGCACTACCTGTTGCTATGTGTCTCCTCTCTTATCGCCTCGTATATGTGAAGACCCATGCATGTGGAGCAGTGTTGGAATTAACTATAACACAGATTCTGTTCTGACGAAATGAAACTAGAATCGTCTGGCAAGAACTGTGGATTCTTTGATTGCTCTGTAGCGTAAGTTCTTTAAAGAAGATTTCTTTAGTAAATATTCTGAATGACCAACGCCTTTACAATCACAATAGATTGGTTAAAGCGGAAACAAAATAAATTTATTCCTAATAACTGTCTTTCAGAGGTCGCTATAGACAGAGTCTGATTAAATCGGAAAAGTTGCAAGTTAAATTGCCGTCTGAAAAGTTTATCCATAATTATCGTTTTAACATGGATTTCCGAAAATGGTAATACTAATCTACAAGGGGAATTCAATAAGAAATGCAACTTTCTTCCCCGTCTAGTTTCAGTTTAAAAAAATGAGAAATTTGCTGTGGAACTTCGCGAAATATTGAAGCTTCAGCCTCTATAGTTTCACGAAGTGCCGTTAGATGGTGGCGCTATATGTATCTTCCAAACTAGCGTCTGTAACGGAGGTACATTGCAAGCAGAGAGCTGTCATTGAGTATCTTTTGACGGAAAACCAGAACATCGCTGATATTGATAGGCGCTTGCAGAACGTTTACGGAGACCTGACAGTGAACAAAAGCATGTTGAGTCCTTAGGCAAGACGTCTATCATCATCACAACAAGGTTGCGGAAACAAAACGGCAATCCACAGAGTGGGACCACAAAACCTCTCCTCCGAAGAAAAAGTTGAAAACCGCAATCACAGCCGGTAAAGTCATGGTGACAGGCTTCTGTAAATCTGCAGGAGTCATTCCGTTTGGTTTCCTCCTCATAGTGCAAGGATCAGCTCTGAAGTGTATTGTGCTACCCTCAGGAAATGGAAGAAATGTCTTCAACGAGTTCGTCGCCCAAAAATGCAAACGAAATTCTTCCCCATGATAACGCAGGGCCTCACACAAATCTGTGCTCCCGAGAGGAGCTCGCAAAACTTCATTGCAGTGTTCTTGCTCATACGCCCTAGAGTCCACAACTCGCACATTCTATCTGATTGGCCCAATCCACTCCTCGGAAAGCAGTAAATCGAACATTGGAAGGTTATTGATTCACCAAGTCGTTGGCTCCGACGTCGAGCAGTAGAATGATGACATACGGATATACAGGACCTCCCAGTAAGATGCCGTAAGGATGTCGTATTGAACGATTATGTTCAGAAAGAGTGAGGGAAAAAAAATGGTTCACTGGAGTGCTGAATAAAACCACCTGCTTCCACAACAAATGTGTTGCATTGTTTATTGAATGTCCCTCTTGAATTAGTCCTTCGTGCGTAAATAAATGCATAAGAAAGAGCGCCATGATTAGTTCTTATCAGTAAGTTAATACGGCGGTGCTGGGTGGAAAATACGGTAGTCGATATATCAGATGTGGCATTCCTTGAGGGGAATACATTACAAGGTTCTCTTGTGTAATGGTACTTCAAATAAGTAACCATTACGGCACCTCAGCTCAACCTCTCGATACCTGCAATATTCTACTGTGTTTCTGTAAAATAGTTAACATATTTCTGTGACTACATTCAGATTTGATTTCATTAATGTAGAGGTACTTCGATACATCGATATGTATATATTGCTATGATATTATTCTTATGTGTATTCTTTCTTTTGTCACTATGATCATTGACGTACTTGTAACTCTGATTTTTGGGCGCGTAAGCGTAGAGAGTCAAGTCTTTGTCGTCATGTTGAAAAGACGCAAATTGTAGTCAGTTTATGAAATGTGAACTTTAACAGCGAGGAAGATACTTTTAAGTATGTTTTATATTGTGAAGTGATGTTTTGGAACGAGTTACGTGATATTGTAGCAAAAGTAATAAAAAAGAAGTATAACTTAAATTCGAAGTGCTGATTACTTTTTTACATCACGATTGTCCTAACTTGCAAAAGTTCAATCTTCAAGAATGGGTTATGAAACACATCTACAAAACTTTTGAATATCGCAGAATAACACGTAGGCCTCTTTGCATCCGAGCTTGGAATCATCACTACCTAGATTTTCGACGATTGAGCCATGAGTTCACAACGAGACCAGCGTGGGAAACACGAAAAGATGAGTACCTAGTTTATTCATTATTTCAAGATAAGACTTTATTAACTGTGCTCTAATGACACCTGCCACTAATATAACTTTGTTGTTGCCCGAAAATGCAGTATTTAGCAGCGTGAGCAACACTAAAATCATAATTAATTTTTGACCTTTATTATGGTAGGGTTGTTAGACTGGGAAACCTTAAAACAAAGACGTTGTAGGCGTAAAAAAGAGCGCATATAAATTCCGAAAATTCCATACCATTTCCCGGTAGGTATTCCCCACGGATATCTTTTCTTGTGTATTCATTTTAGCACTGCGTTTCGGTAGTCCGATTTTATAATCATCCTTCTATAGAACTTCCCATTTCTTCACAGGTTTTCAACCTTATGAACAGCAGCACCTGTCTCTGTACGGCGACGCATTTTAAAAACCAGAGCATGCATTTGCGTGGCAGGTCTGCAGCAGCTAGCATTGTTGGCGTCGCCGGTGCTGGGAGAGAGATCCCGTAAGCGGATTGCCGTAGAGGCTCGCCCGGTTCGTCGTAAGCCCCTCTTCACTGGCAAAGAGTTTCGTCCGCGAAAGCTTTCGCTGTCGCCACGGGGACTATTTGCACATCGCAAAAGCACAGCCTTGTTCCTGTACGTATACGCTGCCCTCGTTACAGTGCTCCACTATCGCGTAATGAACAAAATACTAGCTTACGCTGTATCGGAACAGCTTTGTGTATGGATTAAGATGTCGATTTGGTCTTCAGTCCGATGACTGATTTGATGCAGCTCTCCTCTCTATTCTATGCCGAGCAAGCCTCTTCATCTATGTATAACTACTGCTATCTACATATATTTGAACCTGCTTAGTAGTATGACCTACTAATCGACCTCGAGGGCCATGAAAGGGAAGAGTGGTTGGGAAGGGAGCGAGACGGGGTTGTAGCCTCCCCCCGATGTTATTCAATCTATATATTGAGCAAGCACTAAAGGAAACAAAAGAAAAATTCGGAGTAGGTATTAAAATCCATGGAGAAGAAATGAATACCTTGAGGTTCGCCGATGACATTGTAATTCTGTCAGACACAGTAAAGGACTTGGAAGAGCAGTTGAACGGAATGGACAGTGTCTTGAAAGGAGGATATAAGATGAACATCAACAAAAGCAAAACGAGGATAATGGAATGTAGTGGAATTAAGTCGGGTGATGCTGAGGGAATTAGATTAGGAAATGAGACACTTAAAGAAGTAAAGGAATTATGCTATTTGGGGAGCAAAATAAGTGATGACGGTCGAAGTAGAGCGAAGTGTAGACTGGCAATGGCAAGGAAAGCGTTTCTGAAGAAGAGAAATTTGTTAACATCGAGTATAGATTTAAGTGTCAGGAAGTCGTTTCTGAAAGTATTTGTATGAAGTGTAGCCGTGTATGGAAGTGAAACATGGACGATAAATAGTTTAGACAAGAAGAGAATAGAAGCTTTCGAAATGTGGTGCTACAGAAGAATGCTGAAGATTAGATGGGTAGATCACGTAACTAATGAGGAGGTATTGAGTAGAATTGTGGTAAAGAGAAGTTTGTGGCACAACTTAACAAGAAGAAGGGACCGGTTGGTAGGACATGTTCTGAGGCATCAAGGGATCACAAATTTAGCATTGGAGGGCAGCTTGGAGGGCAAAAATCGTATAGGGAGACCAAGAGATGAATACACTAAGCAGATTCAGAAGGATGTAGGCTACAGTAGGTACTGGGAGATGAAGAAGCTTGCACAGGATAGAGCAACATGGAGAGCTGCATCAAACCAGTCTCAGACTGAAGAACACAACAACAACAATCGACCTCTTCCTTTACCAAAGTCGTGCCAAAAATTTCTTTTTTTTCTGACTGAGTATCACCTCATTAGATATTCCCTTTAACCATCTAATCGTCATCATTTTTCGTAAAACCATGGCTCGAAAGCTTCTAGTCTATTCTTGTATGACCCGTTTATCGCCCACGTTGCATTATCGTGAAGTCCGCCCGCGGTAGCTGAGTGGTCAGCGCGACAGAATGTCAACACTAAGGGCCCGAGTTCGATTCCCGGCTGGGGCGGAGGTTTTCACCGCTCAGAGTCTCGGTGTTGTGTTGTCCTAATCATCATCTTTGCATCCCCATGGATGCGCACGTCGCTGCAGTGGCGTCAAATCGAAAGACTTGCGCCCGGCGATCGGTCTACACGACGGGAGGCCCTAGGCACACGATACTTCCAGACGAAAACCTTCAGAAAAATTTCCTACTACTTAAATTTACAACATATATTAAGAAATTCCTCTTCTTCAGAAATCATTTTCTTGCTATTACCAGTTAGTATTTTATATTCTCTCTGTTTCTGCCATCAACAGGTGTTTTTCTGTATAAACAGCAAAATTTATTTACTACTTTTCCTAATAGAATTCCATCAGCCTCGCCTGATCTGATTCGGCTACATCCTATCACCCCTGTTTTGCTTTTTGATGTCTGTTGCGCAGCATTTCAGAAGGAGTGGAATTTCTATTGAGGTTGTGTTAATGTCGGCTCTTAACCAAGTACCCCGATTTATCAACAAGTAGTTTACCAAGGAAGGTCACATACGTAAAGAAATTGCAAGGTAAGTCACGAACTCGCTCTCAGTTTTAAGAAATAATTAACTTGCGATATAACAAGTTGATCAAAATACACTGGTGTGCAAAACTGAAGGACGAAAGTAGCTCTCACATGATGTGTCACTGCCGATTAACATAGCTCTGTGAAACTTGGACCGTATATGGAAAGAACTGCTACAGTATAACATAGAAGGTAACAGAAAGAAATCGCAATGAGATGAATAGAAATCACTCCTTTACTCGAAGAAAATAATTACACTGACGTCACCGTAATTCATGATAGTCCCCTTGGCCATTAAAAAAGGCGGAACATGGTTCTTAACAGGAGTGTCTCAACATCGCCGACAACAGCGAACGCTCTGCAGTGTTCTCCCGGCTGGCCATAATGTTGGTAGAGTAACCTGTGGCAGATCGGAGAACATAACACCCAGTAGTCATTTTGGGGTACAAGACAATTGTGGTAAGCCGTTAAATCGATTGAGAGGGAGGGGGAAGAGGGCAACAGAAAAAGAGAGAAGATTGTGAGTGTCTAGGTGGACTAGAGGGTTCTCTAGTGCAGGTATCATAACAGGTAAGGGTATACGTAGGTCAAGAATAATGACAAACAAAAGCTGAGGTCAGGAGGGTTATAGCAACGTTGGATATATTGCAGGGAGAGTTCTCATCTGCGCAACTGAGAAAAGCTGGTGTTGGTAGGAAGGATACAGATGGCACAGGCTGTGAAGCAGTCACTGAAATGAAGAACGTCGTGTTGGACAGTGTGCTCAGCAACTGAGTGACTCAGCTCTTTCTTGGCCACAATTTGCCAGTATACATTCACGCAGACAGATAGCTTGTTGATTGTCATACTCACATAGAACGCAGCACAGTGGTTGCAGCTTAGCTAGTAGGTCACATGAGTAGTTAATGGGATAGGTTATGCTTGTGGCCGGAGTAGGTGGTTTGTTGAAGGATGTATGGCACAGGTCTTGAATCTAGGTCCATACAGCGATATGAGCCATGAGGCAAGTGGCAGGGAACAGTGGTCGTGACAGAGGATATCGTGTATATTCGGTTGGAGGCGGAATACCACTGTGGGAAGGGTGGAAGAATAGTGTGAAGGACACTCCTCATTTCAAAGTGGTTAAATGGCTCTGAGCACTATGGGACTTCACATCTATGGCTATCAGTCCCCCTAGAACTTAGAACTACTTAAACCTAGCTAACCTAAGGACAGCACACGAGGCAGAGTCCTCATTTCAGGGCACGACGTGAGGTAGTCGAAGCCCTAGTGGAGAATGTGATTTAGTTGCTCCAGTACTTAGTGGCACTGAAACGGGGGAAATGCTCCTCTGTGGCCGGACAGTTGCACTTTGTGAGGAAGTGGGTCGCACGAAAGGTAAGGTACTTTAGACTGATGACATGCATTCGTAGTTTTCGGAGGTTGTACATGCTGTGATAGTGAATCCAACGGTAAGCAGTTCAATTGAACAGGAATAGGCATTTCTAAAACGGGCAATCACGGAAATTGGACAGACAAACATTGGTACAGTCAACCTTGGGTAAAATAAGAAGTACTTCAACTGATCGACGAAAGAAGGAAGTACAAGAATGACAAGAAAAATACAGTGATAAAGCAATATAGGTCACTTCGGAATGAAATAACTAGGAGGCGCAGGGAAGCTTAGGCAAAATGACTTCAGGAACAGTGTGAAGAACTCGACAAAGAAACTATCGTTGGTAGGAGGGATTAGCATATACAAAAATCAAAACAATCTTCGGTGAATTTACTCCTAATTAAGAACAGAAACTATGCGAAACCAAGAATGAACTCTTCTCATTAAAAAGGATGTAAAGCAGGTATGCAGCCATTCAACTTGAAACGTCCCCTTAGAAAAAATTATACAAGACTGTGCTTAAACTGAAATACAATATTTTTGGCGCAAAGCAATCTGACTTCCAAAAATCCCTACGAAAGAACCTGACTAACATTAACCTATACCTTTCACAAATCACTTACCTCACAAAAATCTTCGTTACTCAAGCTACTGCAATACAGCGAGCGCCACTACTCCCAGCTAAATAAAAGATTCAAACTACAGAAGGCAGTAACTACTGATAGGGACAGTTAGCAAATGAAAGATTTTAAGAGAGAACAAACAATGTATTTACCATAATAGTCATAATATATATATCAGTTCATGACATCAATTCTTACAATTTTCAAAACTCCGCCATCTCTCTCCCCACGTCCACCACTGCTGGTGACTCACCTCCAACTGCGCAACGCTATGCGCCTCTAACAGCCAACTGCCGCTGCCCAACATTACAATGGCAGACAACAATGCAAACCAGCCACAGACTGCACACGGCACAGCCAGTGATTTTTATACAGAGCGCTACGTGGCGGCGGCGTTACCAATAAAAAAACCTAAACAGCCTACAGCCTACTTACAAACTCTACAGTTTAGACTATAAATCGAAGAAACAATGACCTATGTAAAAGAAAGGTTAATGAGTGAGATTAAATTTCAAGATGAAAGGATTTCAATGACAATATTCACCAACGGCATCACCATCCTTCATGAAATCGAATAAGGAATATGTGACACATTGAACGGAATGAAGAGTCTAATGAGCACACATTATGGACTGTTCGAAAAGAAGCAAAATGCTAGTATTGAGGAGTTGTAGAAATGACAACATGGACAAACTAAACATCAAAATTTGTCACCACGAAGTAGACGCAGTTATGAATTCTGCTATCTTGCCAGTAATCTGATAGATGATGGAAGATTCAAGAAGGATATAAAAATCGGGTTAGCACAGTATTTCTGGCCAAAAGAAGTGTACTAGTATCAAACATAGACCTTAATTTGATTAAAGAATTGCTGAGGATTTACTTTTGGAGGATATCAATGTACGGTAGTGAACCACAGACTGTCTGAAAACTGGTACAGAAGAGAATCAAAGAATCTGGGCCGCGGTTGTGCAGGAGGATGCTGAAAATTAGGTGGACTGATAAGAAAAAGGACGATGAGGTTCTCTGCAGAATCGACGAAGAAGGAAACACAAAACATTGGCAGTAAGTAGGTACAGCATGAGAGGACGTGTATTAAGAGATCAGGAAATAACAGAGAGGATTAATTGTATAGAGGAATAACGATACTGGAATATATCCAAGAAATAAATGAGGATGTAAGGTGCATGTGCTACTCTGAGTTAAAGAGGGTGGTACAAAAGAGGAATTTGTAGTGGAAAATATTGAACTTGGCAAAAGACTAACGACTAAGAAATTTTTAAAAAGTTTGAAAAATATCTGAATATGCAACAATTTGCGCAGTTTGCCCATCGTGTATGTATCACAATCCCCTATCAAAGACCATGAAATTAGAGCCCAATTACATGGAGATTTAGACGAAATGTTTATAGTTCAAATTAATTTGTATTAACTAAAGCACTATTTCATACTTAATTTACTAGCAGGTCATAGCTACACATTTTCAATTATCTCCCAAACCTGTATAGGCATATGTACCGGAATGTTCTTACTTCAGTTACCGTACTTTCAGCCATGCCATTTTCTGTTGTTAATTACGGTACGTCTCGAGTACTGTACGTATTCTCGATAATATGAATGACACCAGTCGTTGTGCCGTTACTATAGATATATGACGATGTATCAAGATACAGAAAATCACCACCGCCGGAAATTACACTGAAATAATAACGAACACATTTTCATTGAAATCATGGTATATTTTACTGTATTACCATACGGACTTGGAGTGTTTCTAACCATACACACCATACATACACACGTCCATAAAGCTACACAGTAAGTGTATCCATTGGTAACCAGTTAGTGAATTCCTTTAAGTTTAGTTTATTGTTGGTAGATGAGGGGACTCACTCTACATTCAAAGCTATGTTCAATGCCATTAAATTCATGACTTAGGTGCCTGTTTTCTTACTGCGTACGGAAGCACGCTATTAATTATCCAATGGGTTGGAACGTAACAATTCAGCAAGAATAACACCGATTTTGAAGAGCATCTGCAATGAACATCCCTAATCACGACCTCAAGTACATACCAGTGTACACAGTAACCATAAGAGATTAATTCATAACTTTACTCCACTTAGCTGGCAGCCAAAAAGAAAACTGAAGCATACTTTGTTAATATTTTATCTATTTATAATAACATTACCACATCATGAATTCCATTTCTCTGCCTAACGCATGCATCTCACTTATTTCAAAGTGATATTGACACATTATGTCCTTTAACATCTCTAAGCCTCCAAAAGCATCACATAAATTTCGTCAACAATTCGTCAGTGGATAAATGACACTTCATGTATCTTTACTTTAAGATCTGGTTCCTTCATTTCACCCAAATTATCCAGTTAACCTTCTCACAGTACTGGAAATATTTAGGCTGTTATTCTTAGTGTATATTAGAATGTAGAGCGATTTTGCAACAGCCAACAGCTGCAGAAATCCGACGTACACCAATTAACTGGTGCCTGCAGCATTATTTGCTCTCCAGTTTTAGTTACAGACTATGTTAGTCCTATTTGCATAAGAACATATGTAGAAAATAATCACCTCAATTTGGATTCTGTATCAAACTGTACATCCCCACCCTCTGCTGAGTACAAGATCTTGTCAAAAAAAAAGGCAAACATTTTTCATCTGCAATAGGATATGCCAGTGTGGCATTGTGTTCAAATAAACCTTTGCATTGATAGCAGCCATATGTGATAAAACTTAATCTCTATGTTGCCGATGAGTGTTGTGTCCACATCCATGTTAAGACCAATTGACAGACTTTAAAGATTCAAATGTTTCACCTCCTTGATGTTATCTTCAAACAAAATAACGCATGACTACATGTCGAGTGCAGTGTCACAATCTACTCAACAGAGAATTTGTTCGACAACTGCCATGGGCTTTGGGTTCTGTGGATCTCTCCGGAACAGAGAATGGCTGGGCATGTGACCACTTACCAGCCATCAAAGTTGAACTTTGACACACAGCTGAAGCAGCACAGGACATACCCATGACTGACATCCAAGTTCTGTTAGGCCCAGCGCCCAGCAAGGTTAGAGGCATTGCTGCTGCCTGAAGTGATACTAAATCTTGTACCCTTCACACCTCCCAGCTCACTTGCAAACTCAGTAATGCATTCTTTCTACTACATAGTGTATACGCTATAAATAAGACTTGGTTATATGCTATCGTTTTGTGTGTGGCAGTTTTAATGATCACCACTACATCTCCAGCCTTTCACTCATTGCATTTCACCTGTTGCGAGCCCACACCGCAAGCAGGATAGTGAGCAAGTTATAGTTCCAGTACTGGAACCATTCTCGAAGCTGTTCTTCTCAGCCAGCTTTCCTTGCAGCGCCAACCCTTCATCAGGTGACCCTCTCTCCCTACCTGTTGCAGGCGTGTGTCGAGGGCAGCTGGGCGTGCAGGCGCCGGTGCTGGTGCAGGAGCCGCCGGCGCGGCTGCGCTTCTCCAACTCCACAGGGGCGCAGCTCAGCTGTGCCGCAAGGGGCAGCCCGCCCCCAGCCGTCGTCTGGCAACACGCAGATGGCTCTCCCGTCACTGCAGTGCCGAGGCTCAGGTAGGAAAAAGCTCCTGGCTATCGGTTATTGTCACTCCAGTACGTAAGAGAAAAATTGTCTCAGTTTTGTCTTATTGGTCATACAGCGCTTCAAAACTTGGCAATCATTTATATGACTTGGGTTACTTAGAAAATTATATGAACGATACAAGTCTTGAGGTTTCCATATTAAGGTTGCGTCATTGCGAAGGTAGATATTTGTGGGTATAATCTATAGGCCACTCATGGCGGTTCGCTGGGTAAGAAATAATAAATCTGAAAATCGAAGATTTCTTTGTGTCTACCGCTTCATTTTCCTCTTGCATGATGTGTTAATGTGAAAGCTGCAAACTGCCGCGTGGTTTGGAGTCCATGCCAAACAAAAAGATCTGTATTATCTGTCTGGGTAAGTCAATTCAGAGGCCAGAAGAAAACATGGGCATACTGCCTGAATACCATCCTCCGACCGATAGTGCAACCATATCGGCAGCATATTGGCAAAGCATTAGCCTTCATGGACGACAATTCGCGCCCCCATCGTGCACATCTTGTGAATGGCTTCCTTTAGGATAACAACACCGCTCGACTAGAGTGGCCATCATGTTCTCCGGACATGAACCCTATGGAAAATGCCTGGGATAGATTTAAAAGGTCTGTTTATGGACTGCGTGACCCACCGACCACTCTGAGGAATCTACGCCGAATCGCCGTTGAGGAACGGTAAAATCTGGATCAACAGTGACTTGATGAATTTGTGGATAGTATGTCACGACAGTACAGGTATAACACAACCACCGACTACTGCTATACCATAACCTTAAAGTAGAAGCCAGGTCGTGAAATAAAACTATCTAGTTAAAGCAACTATGGTATAAAGCAACAGAGCAGTGTTACCCTCTGAGAGGAATTTTGTTATGTTGACCATGTTGTACCTAATTGGGGTGCCTTATCGGAAATGACAGTCAGAATTACGTAAATAGTTGAACAGTACAAACAATATTTTACCTATCCATACTGTTCAAAGAACAAGGAAAACGGTCACCAGCCTAATTAGGCAAGAGAATTCACATTCTTGTTCAAGAAATTAAGTATGAATAACCTTAGCGGACAAACACAAACTATACTTTGCTACAAGCGAGTGCAATGAACTCTAACACCTGCATATCTTCACGGTAAGAGTTGAGCTGACAGATCAGAAAAAAACTATTTGCATAAGTATTACAGATAACGGAACACACTATTAATATCGGTGCTTATTCAAACTGAATAAGCTTTATGACATTACTATTAATATTCACTGCAGAAACATAAATAGGACATAGGTTAAGTGTTATTTTTCAAACACTTTCCTACTTAACACAAAATTATGAACTGGTCACAGGTGAAGTCTCTCTTAGCTAAATACTTTTCTATTTAGAGTGAAAGTTAAATGGAATCCACTAACAGATTACTTTTCATTTTTTTAATAAAGAATTTACTGTTTTCATAAATAGTTGTCCTTCTGTTAATCGTTATGCAGTACGAGCACAATAGGCAAACTGTGGATCCTGTTACAACATTATTATACACTTTTATTACACAAAAGAAACAAGTACTTAGCAAGCATGAGTATACAACTTGCCACTATTGCAGTTTTCCACGTTTGCTACAGTGAGACACAATGTTGACAAATTTGCAAGAAACTGGCTCACCTTTTAAAATTTACTACAGGCAGCACTACGATCATTAACTAAGCAAAACTTTATAAGCCTCTGTTTTAAGAGCTTTTAATCTTTAAAAGAAACAGCAAATTGTCTTTATTACGGCAGTCTTCTACTTTCAAGTAAATAATTAAATAGGTGACTTTGAAACTCCACAAAACTTTAAATTGGACTGATTCCATCACTGGGAGGCTCTCACAAAACAACATTTACTACCTCCCACAATGTCACTAAATCCACAGCAAATCTGAATACTTCCTTCTTACCAAAGATCAAAGAACATTATTTAATTAACTATTTGGCTTTGAGGCTTTCATTTTTTCCACAAACTCGGATACTCGGTAATTATAGTTCAAATGGAGAGGTGTTGTAATAGCGGAAAAATCAAAGTAGGTACATGAATTCAGTTATAAGTTACTTTATATTTGTGCAAACTAAAACATCCAATGAGCTGATCCTTCACTGTACATTACTATAGTGCTCCATTATAGTGATTGCGCAGTGTGGTGGAAACTGCATGTTGGTAGATGGATTTGCAGGTAGAATTGCCGGACTCTGTCATTTCTTACTGGCGATGATAGACTTCAATTCCAGAATAGTTCCAACTCTTTATCCATCCATCTGAGGCATTGGAAAGCGGCAGGAAAAGCCTCTCTCAGAACCTCCACAATATACAACTTTTACATTGGCAGTGCACAGTTTGGTAGCTCATTCCCGACCAACTCTTTGTTCCACCTTTTCTACCTATGCCAACCACAATTTGCATGCACTACACAGTTCCGTTCCCGAGGGCAACAACAACACTTTTTACATATGATATAATTAAGAACCCTAAGTGACGCTCAGTAGTTTACATAAAATCAAACAAATATTTTAAATAAAACAGAACCTTTGCACATATTGACATTTCTACAAAAATATTTAAATAAAATTACAATTATATACAGTAATATTTGTCTCCCTACAAATGAGACAAAGAATTTAAATGATAGATAAACTACCTTGCATAGAATCAAACCATGACATCAAAGTTTTTACAAAGAAAGGAGTATACAATTTTGTGTTATCTATTCAATCAAACACATTTACAGAAGCTAAACGATGTAACATTAAATAAAACAAAAAGCAAAATAAATCAGTAGATTATTAGAGCTATGGTGTTACACATGCCCCATATTTCGTTGAAGTTTCCCATAACAGACACTTCAAGGAAACATCTATAACATCTAAGTGATGTTAGCTACAAACAAAAATTTTTCCATCCAACTTCAGTTGGGACAAAAAAAAAAAGAATACACATATTACAGACATACAGTATATACACTAAGAAATTTTATACATTTCTCCCAAAAATATTTTCAAAATAACACATTTCCAGTAATTTTCATTTTTACACTGGCTTAAAGAAACTAATTTTCACCATTACACAGAGCATACATTAAATTTTCTGTCTCTTCCACATAGATACTATATCACTGTCAGATAAGCAGTATACAAAATAATCTGGGCATTAGTAAAACAGGTATAGTATTCTAAAAAAATATGCATACACAACATCACAGAAACATTCTAACTTAACAAAACACAAATTTGACTTTCAATATTTTTTAAAGAATGTGAATATTCACAGACACATAAGCATACTCATGATCACAATACATTTTACAAGGTTCAACAATTAATGAAATGATGAAAATATTCAGTTTGCATCCACATATATACAAATATTTAAACAAACAGCTCCTAAACCTTTCTGTTCGAGCTCTGATTTCTCTTCTTTTATTTTGATGATCATTCCTACCTATGTAGGTTCGGCTCAACAAAATATTTTCGCATTCGGAAGAGAAAGTTGGTGGCTGAAATTTCGTAAAAAGGTCTCGCCGCGACGAAAAACGTCTATGCTGTAATGACTTCCATCCCAACTCGTGTATCATATCTGCCACACTCTCTCCCCTATAACGTTATAATACAAAACGAGCTGCACCTTTTTGCACCCTTTCGATGACCTCCTTCAATCCCACCTGGTAAGGATCCCACACCGCGCACCAATATTCTAACACAGGACGAACGAGTGTAGTGTAAGCTGTCTCTTTAGTGGACTTGTTGCGTCTTCTAAGTGTCCTGCCAATGAAACGCAACCTTTGGCTCGCCTTCCCGACAATATTATCTATGTGGTCCTTCCAACTGAAGTTGTTCTTAATTTTAACACACAGGTACTTAGTTGAATTGACAGTCTTGAGAATTGTACTATTTATCGAGTAATCGAATTCCAACGGATTTCTTTTGGAACTCATGTGGATCATCTCACACTTTTCGTTATTTAGCGTCAACTGCCACCTGACACACCATACAACAATCTTTTCTAAATCGCTTTGCAACTGATACTGGTCTTCAGATGACCTTACTAGACGGTAAATTACAGCATCATCTGCGAACAATCTAAGGGAACTGCTCAGATTGTCACCCAGGTCATTTATATAGATCAGGAACAGCAGAGGTCCCAGGACGCTTCCCTGGGGAACACCTGATTTCACTTCAGTTTTACTCGATGATTTGCCGTCTATTACTACGAACTGCGACTTTCCTGACAGGAAATCACGAATCCAGTCGCACAACTGAGACGATATCCCATAGCTCCGCAGCTTGATTAGAAGTCGCTTGTGAGGAACGGTGTCAAAAGCTTTCCAGAAATCTAGAAATACGGAATCAACTTGAGATCCGCTGTCGATAGCGGCCATTACTTCGTGCGAATAAAGAGCTAGCTGCGTTGCACAAGAGCGATGTTTTCTGAAGCCATGCTGATTACGTGTCAATAGATCGTTCCCTTCGAGGTGATTCATAATGTTTGAATACAGTATATGCTCCAAAACCCTACTGCAAACCTACGTCAATGATATAGGTCTGTAGTTAAATGGATTACTCCTACTACCCTGCTTGAACACTGGCGCGACCTGCGCAATTTTCCAATCTGTAGGTACAGATATATCGGTGAGCGAGCGGTTGTATATGAGTGCTAAGTAGGGAGCTATAGTATCAGCGTAATCTGAAAGGAACCTAATCGGTATACAATCTGGACCTGAAGACTTGCCCGTACCAAGCGATTTGAGTTGCTTCTAAGAAACTCATGCTAGCAGATGTTCGTGTTTCAAATTCTGGAATATTCCATTAGTCTTCCCTGGTGAAGGAATTTCGGAAAACTGCGTTCAATAACTCCGCTTTAGCGGCACAGTCGTCGATAACAGTACCATCGGCACTGCGCAGCGAAGGTATTGACTGCGTCTTGCCGCTTGTGTACTTTACATACGACCAGAATTTCTTCAGATTTCCTACCAAATTTCGAGACAATGTTTCGTTGTGGAACCTATTAAAGGCATCTCGCATCGAAGTACGTGCCAAATTTAGCGCGTCTATAAATTTTTGCCCATCTTCGGGATTTCGCGTTCTTCTGAACTTCGCATGCTTTTTCCGTTGCCTCTGCAACAGCGTTCGGACCTGTTTTGTGTACCACTGGGGATCCGTTCCATCTCTTACCAATTTATGAGGTATGAATATCTCAATTGCTGTTGCTACTATATCTTTGAATTTGAGCCACATCTCGTCGACATTCGCATAGTCAGTTCGGAAGGAATGGAAATTGTCTTTTAGGAAGGCTTCTAATGACACTTTATCCGCTTTTTTAAATAAAATTATGTTGCGTTTGTTTCTGATGGATTTGGAAGAAATGGTATTGAGCCTAGCTACAATGACCTTGTGATCACTAATCCCTGTATCAGTCATGATGTCCTCTATTAGCTCTGGATTGTTTGTGGCTAAGAGGTCATGTGTGTTTTCGCAACCATTTACAATTCGCGTGGGTTCGTTAACTAACTGCTCGAAATAATTTTCGGAGAAAGCATTTAGGACAATCTCGGAAGACGTTTTCTGCCTACCACCGGTTTTGAACAAGTATTTTTGCCAACATACCGATGGTAGGTTGAAGTCCCCACCAACTATAACCGTATGAGTGGGGTATTTATTTGTTACGAGACTCAAACTTTCTCTGAACTGTTCCGCAACTGTATCATCGGAGTCTGGGAGTCGGTAGAAGGAGCCAATTATTAACTTAATTCGGCTGTTAAGTATAACCTCCACCCATACCAATTCGCACGGAGTATCTACTTCGACTTCACTACAAGATAAACCACTACTGACAGACACAAACGCTCCACCACCAATTCTGCCTAATCTATCTTTCCTGAACACCGTGTGAGACTTCGTAAAAATTTCTGCAGAACTTATTTCAGGCTTTAGCCAGCTTTCTGTACCTATAACAATATCAGCTTCTGTGCTTTCTACTAGCGCTTGAAGCAAAGGGACTTTTCCAGCGCAACTACGACAATTTACAACTATAATTCCGACTGTTCCTTGATCCAAGCACGTCCTGTAATTACCAAGCACCCTTTGACATTGCAGCCCATCCCGCACTTTCCCGAGGCCTTCTAACCTAAAAAACCGCCCAGTCCACGCCACACAGCCTCCGCTACCCGTGTAGCCGCCAGCTGAGTGTAGTGAACTCCTGACCTATTCAGCGGAACCCTATGGCGCAAGTCAAGGAATCTGCAGCCAATACGGTCGCAAAACCGTCTGAGCCTCTGATTCAGACCCTCCAGCCGGCTCTGCACCAAAGGTCCGCAGTCGGTTCTGTCAACGATGCTGCAGATGGTGAGCTCTGCCTTCATCTCGTAAGCAAGACCGGCAGCCTTCACCAAATCAGATAGCCGCTGGAATCCAGAGAGAATTTCCTCAGATCCAAAGCGACACACGTCATTAGTGCCGACATGTGCCACCACCTGCAGCTGGCTGCACCCTGTGCTCTTCATGGCATCCGGAAGGACCCTTTCCACATCAGGAATGACTCCTCCCGGAATGCACACGGAATGCACACTGGATTTCTTCCCCTCCTTAGCCGCCGTATCCCTAAGGGGCCCCATTTCGCGCCTAACATTGGAGCTCCCAACTACCAGTAAGCCCACCCTCTGCAATTGCCCGGACCTTGAAGGCTGAGGATGATCCTCTGAAACAGGGCAGGCAGCTGCATCTGGCTCAGCGAGAGACAGTGCCTGAAACCGGTTTGTCAGACGCACCGGGGAGGCTTTCTGATCAGCCTCTGGGGACGCCTTTCGCTGCCTGCCACGCCTTGGAACGACCTCGCAATCAACCACAGGCCAGGGCTCAGCCCCACTGCGGGCAGCAACCGGGGCAACCACAGCGGCAGACCGATCTGGGGACAGACGGGACGAGGTTGACATCCCCGTGATACCCAAGTCTGGCTCCCCACAGTGGTGCCCATTGGCAACAGCCTCAAGCTGCGCGACCGAAGTCAGCCCCGATTGCGATGATTAAATGATGATGGCGTCCTCTTGGGTAAAATATTCCGGAGGACAAATAGTACCACATTCGGATCTCCAGGCGGGGACTACTCAAGAGGATGTCGTTATCAGGAGAAAGAAAACTGGCGTTCTAGGGATGGGAGCGTGAAATGTCAGATCCCTTAATCGGACAGGTAGGTTAGAAAATTTAAAAAGGGAAATGGATATGTTAAAGTTAGAGATAGTGGGAATTAGTAAAGTTCGGTGGCAGGAGGAACAAGACTTCTGGTCAGGTGACTACAGGGTTATAAACACAAAATTAAATAGTGGTAATGCAGGAGTAGATTTAATAATGAATAGGAAAATAGCAATGCTACTACAAACAGCATAGTGAACACATTATTGTGGCCAAGATAGATACGAAGCCCAAACGTACTACAGTAGTACAGGTTTATATGCCAACTAGCTCTGCAGATGACGAATAAATTGAAGTGATGTATGATGAAATAAAAGAAATTATTCAGATAGTGAAGGGAGACGAAAATTTAATAGCCAAGGGTGACTGGAATTCGAGTGTAGGAAAAGGGAGACAAGGAAAGCCGCCTGGTATAATTTTGCACAGAGCACAACTTAATCATAGCTAACACTTGGTTTAAGAACCATGAAAGAAGGTTGTATACATGGAAGAAGCCTGGAGATATTGACAGATTTCAAATAGATTATATAATGGTGGTACAGAGATTTAGGAACCAGGTTTTAAATTGTACAACATTTCCAGGGGCAGATGTGGACTCTGACCACAATCTCTTGGTTATAAACTGTAGATTAAACCTGAAGGTGGGAATTTAAGGAGATGGGACCTGGATAAACTGACTAAACCATAGGTTGTACAGAGTTTCAGGGAGAGCATAAGGGAACAATTGACAGGAATTGGGGAAAGAAATACAGCAGAAGAAGAATGGGTAGCTTTGAGGGATGAAGTAGTGAAGGGAGCAGAGGATCAAGTAGGTAAAAAGACAAGGGCTAGTAGAAATCCTTGGGTAACAGAAGAAATAATGAATTTAATTGATGAAAGGAGAAAATATAAAAATGCAGTAAATGAAGCAGGCAGAAAGGAATACACACTTCTCAAAAATGAGATCGACAGGAAGTGCAAAATGGCTAAGCAGGGATGGCTAGAGGACAGATGTAAGGATGTAGAGGCTTATCTCACTAGGGGTAAGATAGATACTGCCTACAGGACTTTTGGAGAAAAGAGAACCACTTGTATGAATATCAAAAGCTCAGATGGAAACCCAATTATAAACAAAGAAGGGAAAGCAGAAAGGTGGAAGGAGTATATAGAGGGTCTATACAAGGGCGATGTACTTGAGGACAATATCATGGAAGTGGAAGAGGATGTAGCTGAAGATGAAATGGGAGATACGATACTGCAAGAAGAGTTTGACAGGGCACTGATAGCCCTGAGTCTAAACAAGGCCCCAGGAGTAGACAACATTCCATTAGAACTACTGATAGCCTTGGGAGAGCCAGTACTGACAAAACTCTACCACCTGGTGAGAAAGATGTATGAGACAGGCGATATACCCTCAGACTTCAAGAAGAATATAATAATTCCAATCCCAAAGAATTCAGGTGTTGACAGATGTGAAAATTACCGAACAATCAGTTTAATAAGCCACAGCTGCAAAATACTAACACGAATTCTTTACAGACTAATGGAAAAACTAGTAGAAGCCGACCTCAGGGAAGATCAGTTTGGATTCCGTAGAAATACTGGAACACGTGAGGCTATACTGACTTTACGACTTATCCTAAAAGAAAGATTAAGGAAAGGCAAACCTACGTTTGTAGCATTTGTAGACTTAGAGAAAGCTTTTGACAATGTTGACTGTAAGTCTCTCTTTCAAATTCTAAAGGTGGCAGGGGTAAAATACAGGGAGCGAAAGGCTATTTACAATTTGTACAGAAACCAGATGGCAGTTAGAAGAGTTGAGGTACAGGAAAGGGAAGCAGTGGTTGGGAAGGGAGTAAGACAGTTTTGTAGCCAAAATCTGTGGAGAAGAAATAAAAACTTTGAGGTTCGCCGATGACATTGTAATTCTGTCAGAGACAGCAAAGGTATTGGAAGAGTAGTTGAACGGAATGGATAGCGTCTTGAAAGGGGGATATAAGATAAACATCAACAAAAGCAAAACGAGGATAATGGAATGTAGTCGAATTAAGTCGGGTGATGCTGAGGGAATTAGATTAGGAAATGTGACACTTAAAGCAGTAAAGGAGTTTTGCTATTCGGGGAGCAAAATAACTGATGATGGTCGAAGTAGAGAGGATATAAAATGTAGACTGGCAATGTTAAGGAAAGCGTTTCTGAAGAAGAGAAATTTGTTAAAATCGAGTATAGATTTAAGAGTCAGGAAGTAATATCTGAAAGTATTTGTGTGGAGTGTAGCCATGTATGGAAGTGAATCATGGACGATAAATAGTTTGGACAAGAAGAGAATAGAAGCTTTCGAAATGTGGTGCTACAGAAGAATGCTGAAGATTAGATGGGTAGATCACATAACTAATGAGGAAGTATTGAATAGGATTGGGGAGAAGAGAAGTTTGTGGCACAACTTGAACAGAAGAAGGTATCGGTTGGTAGGACATGTTCTGAGGCATCAAGGGATCACCAATTTAGTATTGGAGTGCAGTGTGGAGGGTAGAAATCGTATAGGGAGACCAAGAGATGAATACACTAAGCAGATTCAGAAGAATGTAGGTTGCAGTAGGTTGCAGTAGGTACTGGGAGATGAAGAAGCTTGCACATGATAGATTAGCATGGAGAACTGCAGCAAACCAGTCTCAGGACTGAAGACCACTACAACAACATTCACCATAACCTCCACCGCATCTACGTCTTTTACCTCATACACATCATTAATAGTACGATTATTCCCCTTTTCACTCGCCATTTCTGGCTCCCTTTCATTCTTTAATAATGTCTTTTCCCACGATTCCGATTTTGAGTTATCCTTATCATATGACATATTAACTTTATTTTCAGTTTTACATTCGTCTATTACTGAAACCGGCCAAGGGAAGTGTCCGATCGTACCTCTTCTGTTACTCTCTATGGCAGCCATCTTGTTGTGACCAGCGCAAACGGTCACGTGACTTCACACTGGGAACGCCACTATGTATCACTCCGCGCCCGCCTTCCATACGCTCGTTCTTAACCTTCCTGCCCCGTATTGCACATCTTTCATTCTCGAATTTATGATTTGACATCTTTTCTTTGGGCCCGCAACCGGTTTCCGCGTGAATCCGGCCCGTAACACACGCGGTTTTCAGTTTTCCATTTCGTCTCTATTTTGGAAATTCCGCGCTCTGCATCCCTTACCGCGCATCGTATAATTTCCCCATCCTCTCGCACGACCTCTCTGAATCGTGTTCACACGAAATCTGTCATTTTCAGGTCGTTTGTTTTGGTCATTTCTTTCTCGCGAATAATTGTTGTTATTATGGGGACGAGACTCACTATTTCTTCGCCAGTGATTTTCATCCTCTACTCTTTCCAAGAACGAAGAGAAACTTCTAAGGGTACTCCCAACATATCCTTTAGAATCCTAAGGCTGTTTCTGCCAAAGAACCAAAACGATCTCTGCTTCAGTCCTCCTAGCCTTCGGATGTATCAACTTTCTGTACCATGATTCGCAAAACTCTTTCATGGTTTGCCTAGCTCTGATGTTATACAACCTGGCCACTAGAAACTCACGCTACAACTAGTCTTATTTTTGTTCTGACCAGTACCTGTCAATAAATTTTTGATTTAAGTTTTCAAAAGACATCTAGTTAGTATCCAGATTCAACCTCCACCGTTTTGCTTCTCCCGTTAAGGCACTGATCACAGCATTGACTTTTTCCTGGTCAGATAAATATTCAGGAAAGTTTCTTTCGCAATTCTTTCCAAAATCATTATGGTGCCATCTGTTATGTCTCTTTGCAGTGTCGAATTTTTCCTCGCCCTCTAATACTTTACTGAAAGGTATACTTCCAGTAAAATGTGTAGGTCCTGAAACTTCCTGGCAGATTAAAACTGTGTGCCCGACCTAGACTCGAACTCGGGACCTTTGCCTTTCGCGGGCAAGTGCTCTACCAACTGAGCTACCGAAGAACGACTCACGCCCGGTACTCACAGCTTTACTTCTGCCAGTATCTCGTGTCCTACCTTCCAAACTTTACAGAAGCTCTCCTGCGAAACTTGCAGAACTAGCACTCCTGAAAGAAAGGATATAGCGGAGACATGGCTTAGCCACAGCCTGGGGGATGTTTCCAGAATGAGATTTTCACTCTGCAGCGGAGTGTGCGCTGATATGAAACTTCCTGGCAGATTAAAACTGTGTGCCCGACCGAGACTCGAACTCGAGCTGTGAGTACCGGGCGTGAGTCGTGCTTCGGTAGCTAAGTTGGTAGAGCACTTGCCCGCGAAAGGCAAAGGTCCCGAGTTCGAGTCTCGGTCGGGCACACAGTTTTAATCTGCCAGGAAGTTTCATATCAGCGCACACTCCGCTGCAGAGTGAAAATCTCATTCTGTGTAGGTCCTGTTTGTATTTTTCTTTCCAAGTCATACATTTTGTCTTGGATTTGTGAAGTGTTATGGTCACATTTCTTTTCGCGAGCAACAATCTGTTTGGTTAGTTCTCTCCTTGTTTCTGTTACAGATTGTTTAATCTGTTTGTATTTCGGATTTAATACCGAATATCTTTTCGTCCACTTTAGTAATGACTAAGGGTTCTATTTGATCTTGAATTTTAAGTATTTCAGTGTCAATTCTTTCGTTAATGTCATCACTCTGTCCTTGTACATTGGCAATATTGCCACTGATGACAATAATTTCGCTTTTGAGGTTTTTAATTTCATTACTCACTCTTCCTACCCTTGAGTTGACTTCTTCTTTTTGTTTACTAAGTCTGGTACCCTGCATTTCGATTTGTTTACTTTGTGAAATAATCTGTTGGTTTTGCTCAACAAGTTGATTATTAATGTTCCGGCCTTGTGCTGCAATTTGTCCCCCCTGTGCTGCTATTCGTGCATTAATATTGTCACTGTGTGCTGTAATTTCTGCCTTAATATTGTCATTAATATTGTCATTTTGCGCAGCAATTTGTGCCTTAATACTGTCATTTTGCGCTGAAAATTGCACATTCAGTATTCTAAGTAAATCCGTCAGATCTGGTGTCTTTTCACTTATAATTTCTACTGCATTCTCGTGTTCTGATCCTACAGCCCTTTCTGTTTTTGGTGATTCGAACATATCCCTCGATTCATTAGCATAGCCACTGTCTTCGACAACATATCTTATTTTGTCATGTTTAGTACGGGCAACATTCATAGCTTCGATCTGTTTATTGACATACACATGATATCGTACGTAATTTAACTCTCGCGTAGTGCTATCTGTTGGTGTGCTGCCTGAACTCCTCTCGATTGCATTCTGTTCTAGCGTATCTAGATTAATTTCTAGTTCCCTGTCCATTTTCGTTGCTATTAAATACTGATATCTTTAATTTTTAATTTAAGTTGAACTTTCACTATCCGTTCTGCCAAATAATGCACAGGTTCGTGCCGCTGGACGTTTTATGTTCACTCTATGTTTGTAAAATGCCAACTACTCATAATTTTTTCCGCCTGTAGTTGGTAAATTTAACAACATCCTGTCACGCGGCACAACGTATAATACCATCGCTTGTTGCTTTATACCATAATTACTTTAACTAGATAGTTTTATTTCATGATCTGCCTCCTACTTTAAGGTTATGGTATAGCAGTAGGAGGCAGTAGAGTTATACATGTTCCGGAACTCTCGGTTGCGAGGTGATTCAAAACTTTTTGAGGTGTGTCTGTTCCAACATCTGTCTACCTTAAAGAACTTTTTTTACCCTCTACGGCTCCTACAATTGGGGATACTGTGTAAGTTATTCCTTGCCTTCTTAGCGAATGCTATATCATCTTATCACCTCTTATTCTTAATATTTCCCACATGTTCCTCTCTTCAAACATTCTGTAGATAACCTCCTCACTTGTCATGTTCTCTTTCCAAAATCAGGTCAAATATTTCTATATCAAACGCTTCACCTAAAACGTTCTGTAGAGAACTTCCTCATTTGTCATGTTCTCTTTCCTAAATAAGGTCAAATATTTCTGTAGCACCATCTATGAAACGCTTCAATCCTCTACTTCCTCAGAGGCACAGGCATCTGTGAGTGTGTGGAAATAAGAGTGCCCTCCTCCCCTCCCCTTCCTCTGGACTTTGGAGTAGAGATCTGTGATTCATTAAAGAATTCCCTGTCGCTTCTGTAAGTGATTTCCCGAGATTCTATTACGGCTCTCGTTAAGCCAGTTGTAATACCATTACGTGCCTGATCGCAATGAGAGAATACTGTTGCTTTAGCAATTAATGTAAAACCGTTTATATCTTTGACCTCCCATCCCCTACCCTAACACTTAATACGGCTGCAAATATAGGAAATCGTATGAGGATTTTTATGTTTAGCAAGAGCGACAAGAGACAAATTTCAGATTACCTGACAGGTCAACACGCAAATTTCATCTCCAGCGTTGTCAATGTTGAGCATCATTGGACACAGTTCAGTAGATTCGTACAATACGCTTTAAACATGTATGCGCCGAGAAAAAACTGTAAGGTATGGAAAAGACCCACCAGGGTTCGAAACCCGTGTTAGAAAGTTGCTACGTAAGAAAAAAGAGCTTCACTGAAATTTAAATGTAACTAACGAAGTAAAATTTGGCGTAAGTAGGGCTATGTGTGACACGTTAAATGAATTCGAAAGTAAAATTCTGTCTACTGAGTTGACAGAACATCCCAAGAAGCTTCCGTCTTACGTTAAATTAGTAAACTAATCTAATCAACCTATCCAGACACTCCATAATCATAATGACACTGAAACAGACACAGAAAAGGCTGAAACACGAAACGTCTTTTTCCAAAACTGTTTCACAGGGGAATACCGCACTGTGGTTCCTCCTTTAAATTGTCACACTGAAACACCAAGAAAAATTGTACAAGACTGTGCTGACACACAATATTTTTAGCTCAACGCAATCTGACTTTCAAAAATCCCTACAAAAGAATGGCTCTGACTAACATTAACCTATACCTTTCACAAATCACTTACCTCACCAAAAATCTTGGTTACTCGAACTACTGCAATACAACGAGCACCACTACTGCCAGCTAAATAAAAGATTCAAACTACAGAAGGCAGTAACTACTGATAGGGATAGTTAGCAAATGAAAGATTTTAAGAGAGAACAAACAATGTATTTACCTTAATAGTCATAATATATATATATCAGTTCATGACATCAATTCTTACAAATTTCAAAACTCCGCCATCTCTCTCCCCACGTCCACCACTGCTGGCGGCTCACCTCCAACTGCGCAACGCTATGCGCCTCTAACAGCCAACTGCCGCTGCCCAACACTACAATTGCAGACAACAATGCAAACCAGCCACAGGCTCCACACAGTAAAGTCAGTGATTTTCAGAGCGCTACGTGGTGTTACCAATAAAATAACCTAAACAGCCTACTTACAACACGAACGACAAAATGATATGTCTAAATAAGTGGCCACGATACAGGAAGGCGACTGAAACCGGACAGAGGAAAGTCCACTGGACCTAACAGGATGCCAGTTCGATTCTGTACAGAATATACGAAACAGTTTGCGTCTCTTGTCTAGAAGTAGTGTACCGTAGTTCTCTAGAGGAAGGAAGTGTTTCTAAAGATTGGGAAGAAGTGCAGGTCATGTCCGTTCTCGAGAAAAGTCATCAAACAGTCGCGAAAAACTATACTCCTATATCTCTCACATGGTCTGTTGTTTTCTGGAACATGTTTTATGCTCGTGTATTATGATATTCCTGAAGACCGAAAGTCTTCTAAACATGTATTCCGAAAACAATGACATGTGAAACTCAGATCTCTCTGTTCGCCCACGAGACCCAGATAGCAGATGATACAGGCATCCAGTTAGATGCCGTATTCCTTGATTTCCGTAAGGCGTTTGATACAGTTCCTGATTGTCGCCTATTGAACAAAATACGAGGGTGACGAATATCAGACTAACTGTGTGACTGGATTGATGACTTCCTAATAAACAGAACACTGCATGTCATTCTGAACGGAAAGTGGTCTTCAAACGTAAAATTAACTACGGACGCGCCCCGAGGTAGTGGTACAGGATCATTACTTTACTCAATATACAGGGTGCTCCATTGATCGTGACCGGACCAAATATCTCACGAAATAAGCGTCAAACGAAAAAACTACAAATAACGAAACTTGGCTAGCTGAAGGGGGAAACCAGATGACGCTATGGTTGGCCCGCTAGATGGCGCTGCCATAGGTCAAACGGATGTCAACTACGTTTTTTAAAATAGGAACCTCCATTTTCTATTACATATTCGTGTAGTACGTAAAGAAATATGAATGTTTTAGTTGGACCACTTTTTTCACTTTGTGCTAGATGGCGCTGTAATACAAACATTTGGATCACAATTTTAGACGAACATTTAGGTTTTTTAAATTAAAATACAGAACGTAGGTACGTTTGAACATTTTATTTAGGGTATTCCAATGTGATAAATGTACCTTTGTGAATTTATCATTTCTGAGAACGCATGCTGTTGCAGCGTGATTACCTGTAAATACCACATTAACGCAATAAATGCTGAAAATGATGTCCGTCAACCTCAATGCATTTGGCAATACGTGTAACGACATTCCTTTCAACAGCAAGTAGTTTGCCTTCCGTAATGTTTGCACGTGCACTGACAATGCGCCGACGCATGTTGTCAGGCGTTTTCGATGGATCCTTCAACTTTCCCCACAGAAAGAAATCAGGGAACGTCAGATACGGTGAACGTACGGGCCATGGTATAGTGCTACGACAACCGCACGCAAGCTATGTGCCGGACATCAATCATGTTGGAAGCACATCGCCATTCTGTCATGCAATGAAACATCTTGCAGTAACGTTGGTAGAACATTATGTAGGAAATCAGCATACATTCCACCATTTGGATCGCCATCGATAAAATGGGGGCCATTTTGAATAATGCCGCACCATACATTAACCCTCCAAGGTCGCTGATGTTCCACTTATCACAGCCAACGTGGTTCAAATAGCTCTGAGCACTATGGGACTCAACTGCTGTGGTCATTAGTCCCCTAGAACTTAGAACTACTTAAACCTAACTAACCTAAGGACATCACACACATCCACGCCCGAGGCAGGATTCGAACCTGCGACCGTAGCAGTCGCGCGGTTCCGGACTGCGCGCCTAGATCCACGAGACCACCGCGGCCGGCAGCCAACGTGGATTTTCCGTTGCCCAGTAGTGCTTATTATACCGGTTTACGTTACCACTGTTGGTGAATGACGATTCGTCGATAAATAGAAAGCGTGCACAAAATCTGTCATCGTCCCGTAATTTCTCTTGTGCCCAGTGGCAGAACTGTACACTAGGTTCAAATTCGTCGTCTTGTAATTCCTGTTGTTTGTTGTTGTTGTGGTCTTCAGTCCTGAGACTGGTTTGATGCAGCTCTCCATGATACTCTATCCTGTGCAAGCTTCTTCATCTCCCAGTACCTACTGCAACCTACGTCCTTCTGAATCTGCTTGGTGTACTCATTTCTTGGTCTCCCTCTACGATTTTTACCCTCTACGCTGCCCTGCGACACTAAATTGGTGGTCCCTTGATGCCTCAGAACATGTCCTACCAACCGAACCCTTCTTCTAGTCAAGTTGTGCCACAAACTTCTCTTCTCCCCAATCCTATTCAACACCTCCTCATTAGTTATGTGATATACCCATCTAATCTTCAGCATTCTTCTGTAGCACCACAGATCGAAAACCTCTATTCTCTTCTTGTCTAAACTATTTATCGTCCATGTTTCACTTCCATACATGGCTACACTCCATACAAATACTTTCAGAAACGACTTACTGACACTTAAATCTATACTCGATTTTAAGAAATTTCTCTTCATCAGAAACGCTTTCCTTGCCATTGCCAGTCTACATTTTATATCCTCTCTAATTCGACCATCATCAGTTATCTTGCTCCGCAAATAGCAAAACTCCTTTACTACTTTAAGTGTCTCATTTCCTAATCTAATTCCCTCAGCATCACCCGACTTAATTCGACTACATTCCATTATCCTCGTTTTGCTTTTGTGGTGTTCATCTTATATCCTCCTTTCAAGACACTATCCATTCCGTTCAACTGCTCTTCCAAGTCCTTTGCTGTCTCTGACAGAATTACAATGTCATAGGCGAACCTCAAAGTTTTTATTTCTTCTCCACAGATTTTGGCTACAACCCTGTCTTACTCCCTTCCCAACCACTGCTTCCCTTTCCTGTACCTCAACTCTTCTAACTGCCATTTGGTTTCTATACAAATTGTAAATAGCCTTTCGCTTCCTGTATTTTACCCCTGCCACCTTTAGAATTTGAAAGAGAGTATTTCAGTCAACATTGTCAAAAGCTTTCGCTGAGTCTACAAATGCTAGAAACGTAGGTTAGCCTTTCCTTAATCTAGCTTCTAAGTCGTAGGGTCAGTATTGCCTCACATGTTCCAATATTTCTACGGAATCCTAACTCATCTTCCCCTAGGTTAGCTTCTACTAGTTTTTCCATTCGTCTGTAAAGAATTCGAGTTAGTGTTTTGCAGCCGTGACTTATTAGACTGATAGTTCGGTAATTTTCACATCTGGCAACACCTACTTTCTTTGGGATTGGAATTATTGTATTCTTCTTGATGTCTGAGGGTATTTCGCGTGTCTCTCATAACTTGCTCACCAGATGGTACAGTTTTGTCAGGACTGGTTCTCCAAAGGCTGTCAGTAGTTCTAATGGAATGTTGTCTACTCCCGGGGCCTTTTTTTCGACTTAGGTCAAATTCTTCATGCAGTATCATATCTCCCATTTCATCTTCATCTACATCCCCTTCCCTTTCCATGATACTGTCCTCAAGTACATCGCCCTTGTACAGACCCTCTATATACTCCTACAACCTTTCTGCTTTCCCTTCTTTGCTTAGAACTGGGTTTCCATCTGAGCTCTTAATATTCATACAAGTGGTTCTCTTTTCTCCAAAGGTCTCTTTAATTTTCCTATAGGCAGTATCTATCTTACCCCTAGTGAGATAAGCCTCTACATCCTTAGATTTTTCCTCTAGCCATCCCTGCTTAGCCATTTTGCACTTCCTGTCGATCTCATTTTTGAGAAGTGTGTACTCCTTTCTGCCTGCTTCATTTACTGCATTTTTATATTTTCTCCTTTCATCAATTAAATTGATTATTTCTTCTGTTACCCAAGGATTTCTACTAGCCCTTGTCTTTTTACCTACTTGATCCTCTGCTCCCTTCACTACTTCATCCCTCAAAGCTACCCATTCTTCTTCTACTGCATTTCTATCCCCGCTTCCTGTCAATTGTTCCCTCATGCTCTCCCTGAAACTCTGTACAACCTATGGATTAGTCAGTTTATCCAGGTCCTATCTCCTTAAATTCCCACCTTTTTGCAGTTTTTTCAGTTTTAATTTACAGTTCATAACCAATAGATTGTGATCAGAGTCCACATCTGCCCCTGGAAATGTTGTACAATTTAAAACCTGGTTCCTAATTCTCTGTCCTACCAATATATAATCTATATGAAATCTGTCATGATCTCCAGGCTTCTTACATGTATACAATTTTCTTGTATGATTCTTGAACCAAGTGGTAGCTATGATTAAGTTGTGCTTTGCGTAAAATTCTACCAGGCGGCTTCCTCTTTCATTTCTTAGCCCCAATCCATATTCACCTACTACGTTTCCTTCTCTCCCTTTTCCTACTTCTGAATTCCAGTCACACGTGACGATTAAATTTTCGGCTCCCTTCACTATCTGAATAATTTCTTTTATTTCCTCATACATTTCTTCAGTTTCTTCGTCATCTGCTGAGCTAGTTGGCATATAAACTTGTACAACTGTAGTAGGTGTGGGCTTCGTATCTATCTTGTCCACAATAATGCGTTCACTATGCTGTTTGTAGTACCTTACCCGCAAACCTATTTTTTTATTCACTATTAAACCTACTCCTGCATTACCCCTATTTGACATGTATTTATAACCCCGTATTTGCCTGACCAAAAATCTTGTTCCTCCTGCCACCTAACTTCACTAATTCCCACTATATCTAACTTTAACCTATCCATTTGCATTTTTAAATTTTCTAACCTAACTGCCCGATTAAGGGATCGGACATTCCACACTCCGATCCCTAGAACGCCAGTTTTCTTTCTCCTGATAACGACATCCTCTTCAGTAGTCCCCGCCCGGAAATCCGAATGTGGGACTATTTTGCCTCTGGAATATTTTACCCAAGAGCACGTCATCATCATTAACCATACAGTAAAGCTGCATGCATCGGGAAAAAACAACAGCTGTAGTTCCCCCTTGCTTTCAGCCGTTCGCAGTACCAGCACAGCGAGGCTGTTTTGGTTTGTGTTGCCAGGCCAGATCAGTCAATCATGCAGACTGTTGCCCCTGCAACTACTGAAAAGGCTGCTGCCCCTCTTCAGGAACCACATGTTTGTCTGGCCTCCTTGAGTTGTGGTTGCACCTACGGTACGGCTATCTGTATCGCTGAGGCACGCAAGCTTCCCCACCAACGGCAATGTCCATGGTTCATGGGGTGGAGAGGGGGATTTGTAATTCCTGGTGCGTATAAATATGGTACGGGTGTAATCGATGTTGGTGTAGCATTCTCAACACCGACGTTTTGGGATTTCCGATTCTCGCGCAATGTGTCTGCCACTGATGTGCGGATTATCCGCGACAGCAACTAAAAAACCTACTTGGGCATCGTCATTTGTTCCAGGTCGTGGTTCACGTTTCACATGTGGCTGAACACTTCCTGTTTCCTTAAATAACGTAACCATCCGGCGAACGGTCCGGAGACTTGGATGATGTCGTCCAGGATACCGAGCAGCATACATAACACACGGCCGTTGGGTATTTTGGTCACAATAGCCATACATCAACACGATATCGACCTTTTCCGCAATTGGTAAACTGTCCATTTTAACACGGGTAATGTATCACGAACCAAATACCGTACGCACTGGCGAAATGTTACGTGATACCACTTGTATCTTGTGACTATTACAGCGCCATCTTTCACAAAGCGAAAAAAGTGGTCCAACTAAACATTAATTCTTCTTTACGTACTACACGAATATCTAATAAAAAATGGGGGTTCCTATTTTAAAAAAACGCAGTTGATATCCGTTTGACCTATGGCAGCGCCATCTAGCGGGCCAATCATAGCTTCATCTGGTTTCCCCCTTCAAGCTAGAGAAGTTTCGGTTTTTGTATATTTTTCGTCTGATGCTTATTTAGTGAGATATTCGCCGAGGTCACTATCAATGGACCACCCTGTATATAAAAGACGTAGTAGACAACGTCGGAAGTGTCTTGACGCTTTTGACGGATGATGCTGTTAGATAGAGAGAAATGCTGATGCATACAGAGAGTGTTGAAGTAACTGACCCTGAGGGTAAGAAAATGCCTCCAATGCATTCGAAGTTATGGACACGAACAACCATCGGCTGTGTAATAGAATGACGACAGTGAAAATGTTTCACAGACAAGGCTTGTACCCGGATTTTCGCCTTATAATTAGGCTTCACAGCCAGACACAAAGGTACGTATGTCGTCAAACATGTGTCTACAACCTGCACTAGTACCTCCATTATCTATATTCCCCTACAGGGGAGACATTTTAATTGAGAGTTGCTTCCCCAGTGTCGGTGGATAAACTAAGTAACGTAGGGCGTGTTTTGTTCAGAAGTAGAATGCAGTGTTCGTTCGAACATGCATGCATTTCATGTCCGAAGGAACTTCGCATCGTACTTTGTAAGTAGGCTGTTTAGGTTTTTATGTTGGTAACGCCACATAGCGCTCTGTATGAAAATCACTGGCTGTGTTGTGTGCAGTAAGTGGCTTGTTTGCATTGTTGTTTGCCATTTTAGTGTTAGGCAGTTGGCTGTTAACAGCGCGTAGCGTTGCGCAGTTGGAGGCGAGCCGCCAGCAGTGGTGCATATGGGGAAGTGAGATGGCGGATTTTTGAGAATGCATAATCTGGAGGTGTGTCCATCAGAAACAGTACATTTGTAAGAATGGATGTCATGAACTGCTATATATGTTATGACTATTAAGGTAAATACATTGTTTGTTCTCTATCAAAATCTTTCTTTTGCTAACTATGCCTATCAGTAGTTAGTGCCTTCAATAGTTCGAATCTTTTATTTAGCTGGCAGTAGTGGCGCTCGCTGTATTGCAGTAGCTCGAGTAACGAAGATTTTTGTGAGGTAAGTGATTTGTGAAACGTATAGTTTAATTTAGTCAGAGCCATTTTCTTGTAGGGATTACTGAAAGTCAGATTGCGTTGCACTAAAAAATATTGTGTGTCAGTTTAAGCAGTCATGTATAATTTTTCTAAGGGGACGTTTCAACTTTCTAACAACACAGACCCTGCGTATTGCGTAAACAACTGAAACATTTTGCGAATACATAGACAAAAAGATCATTTATTGTATGATTACAAGATTGCAGAACAACCGCTGGAAGCAGTTACTTCCATAAAATATCTTAATTGCATGTGTATGGTTCAAATGGCTCTCAGCACTATGGGACTTAACTACTTTGGTCATCAGTCCCCTAGAACTTAGAACTACTTAAACCTAAGTAACCTAAGGACATCACACACATCCATGCCCGAGGCAGGATTCGAACCTACGACCATAGCGGTCGCTCGGCTCCAGACTGTAGCGCCTAGAACCGCATGGCCACTCCGGCTGGCTGTTTAGGTATTTAATAATGTGTGTTAGAGCGTGTTTATGGTCCAGCCGTAGGAATTTCAAGCTTTTTAAATGCAAATCCAGTATTTGGTATGTGTTTAATTATGTTTGTGAGTGCACGTTGGCTTGGAGACATGGAGGGAGCGCTCTAGCTAATCACAGCGCTCGTTACTAAGAGAGACTTATGGAGGTTGGGGAAGAGCATCGTTTCCGGAGAGGACACGAGGTAGTTCTGGACAGTTCGGTCCGAGGGACAATCGCGCAGGACAAGGAAAGTACTGGTCATGAAGGCGCGACAGACAGTCTCGGGAAAGACTTTGAGTGAAGCAGTTTGGGGATGGTCGCGGAGGATAGAAATACTTCGGAGTGCCGTCCTGTTCTCTTGTGTGATTTCCGTGGCTTCTGCAGTGAGGTCGTAGTATGCATTCAGAATTGAATATATCGTGAGCTATGTTTTTGTTCATAACTAATTACGTGAAGTAGGAATCTATTATTTCCCTGTTATTCTACTTATATTTTATTTAATTGCTGGACCATTGATACCAATAAGTGTTTTGCAGAAATATACCGCATTCTCAAATTTACTTTTACTATCTTACTCATCATTTAAAGTCGTTAAGATAGTACCTGCAGATTTTATTGAATTCCAATCTTTTATTTATAAATTTATACGTTACTTTCATAATACGCAATTGCCGAGCGATAGAAACCTTCGACATTCGATTCATGTGTGTATTCTTATCGTATACTATAGACTCAGCAGTCTTTGGCCTATAATGCATCAACTACGTATCCCAACCCCTAGACAACGAAACCAGCCAAAGCTTTTCATATTTCAGCCTCGAGTCCGAGGGTACGAAGTTGAGGGTCATCCATACCACCTCATTTCACGTTTTATTTGAAAGCCCATAGGACGTTTTTGTTCCAGATTTAGTTTACAGTAAATTACTGGAAAACTAA
The DNA here is from genome assembly GCF_023897955.1 of Schistocerca gregaria. Lineage (NCBI taxonomy): Eukaryota > Metazoa > Arthropoda > Insecta > Orthoptera > Acrididae > Schistocerca > Schistocerca gregaria. Next base: position 1,186,937,913 of record NC_064920.1, on the reverse strand, counting down.
TGGAGGTAGCTCAGTGGCGTCACATACTTAGTGTTTTTTTTTCGAACTGAAGCTTCATACGAATTTTCATCTTTCTAAGTCTAATATTTAGTGCCTTCAATTTTTCGTAAGAACGCCGATTTTGGCTTCAATATTGTTCTGATCAAGTTGAAACTTGTTGCGCTAGCTTTATTATTGAGCACCACCAATTATTTTTTTCTTTAAACGATGTATTTAGGGAAACATATTCATCTGATCACTCTGAGATATAACAATTTTAACATTAATAAACTGAAGCATATTTTGACAACGTTTGGAAAAGCTACTTTAATTTTCAATTTCATCCTTAGATTACGGCGCACGACTTTGTATGCTACGCACATGCGCCAAATTATGGTGATGTGGCGCTAGTAGCAGTGAACTGGTGCAAGTCCCGACACAGTCGCTCGTCTCTGTATCTCTCAAATGATACAGCGCATGCCTCGCCCCAGTGCGTTCCTAGAAGAGTCCGCCAATCCGTTTCTTCCTCCTACGGATACCTCACAAAAAGACAGCGGAGACGAAATAAAAGACATTCGAGCCCACACGAAGGCTTTCTGACCGCGGACCATACACGACTGTAACAGGAAAATGTTGAAGGTATGTGACATATAAATTACCCTCCGCCACACACCGTAAGGTGACTTGAGAAATATAGATGTAGATGCAAATTCATTAATTCCATTTTCTGAGGTTATAGTTAAAATTTTCTTACATCTCATATACGAGCTAAACTCAGTTCAATAGTTGATGTCGGAAAAGAAGGGATCCCCGTTGACGATGAAGTTTATTAATGATGGAGCATGATCTCGGAATGTGGAAGGAAGCCGACTTTCCCCATTCAAAATAAGCCTTCTGGTATTGGCCAAGGAAGACCATCGAAAATTTGAATCTGCTTGGTCGTACGGAATTAAGCCACATTCCACCAGAATACGAGTCCATTGTGTCAAATAGCTTACCACAGCACCCTTTTGTTCGGTACGCTGACTGAAATTATCAGCGACCAAAAACCAAATAACGCGGGTGGATCTCATTCGACTTCTATCGATTTATTCACTTTCATCAGCTATACCGACGATAGTCTGAAATGAAATGATAATTAAATCGTGACCCTAAGCTGTCGATAGGCGTTGATACACATAAACAGGGACAGTTGAAAATGTGTTCCCCGACCGAGACTCGAACTCCGGATCTCTTGCTTACATGGCAGACGCTCTATCCATTTTTTTTCCTTTTTATCTTTTTTCATTTATCATCAAATTAATTTGGTATATTCAAGAAAATCAGACAACCATAGTCGAATCATCATTTAATATCAGCTGCAAAAAGAAAATCATCAAATTAGTTCAACCACAAAAAATTATTAAATTCTGAACGGGAAGACTAACCCATTATCCCACCCTTCTTGTCAATGTTTTTATGTACATACATGTGGAAGAGAAAAAGTGGCAAAACAAAGCTACAAGGGAGGGGAGTCAAGCGCAGGGAAGAAACAGGAATCACAGGGAAGCTTAACCAACACCCTGACGGTTGAACACAAGAAAAAGCATATTCCCAAAAAGCGCTCGGTATCGTGCCATTTCCAATGCACAGTTGTCAGAAAATGGTGAAAAAGGCGGGGATGTGGGTCATTCCCGCCTTCACCGACATAGAGAACGTAGTAACCCAAGAGCCAGACAATCGAGTTCGTTTTCGTCTGAGGAACAAAAGGATATGTCCGGATGTAGGTGAACGTCGTCTGGCAAAGCGGTTTCAGGCCCTCGAATAAGGAAAGCTAACTGACGGCGGACCCAGGGCCAATGATCCCGTCCGCAAGCAACGTGCCTGAGAAGTATGGTGTCAGTTTGATGACATTCCTCACACTGATCATTCGGACGAAGTCCAATGCGAAAATGGCGATCACCAGTAGCTATCAGACGGTGAATGACCTTATACCAAGTCGAAGCAATCTCTATCGGCAATATAGGAAGACTAAGATGCGACGAGACAGTTTTCCAAGACGTTGGCGGGGAAGCAAGCTCAACAGAAGAAAGGGGACATGTTGCAACCCAACGGGGTGATAGCATGGTGGTAGTAATATGCGTCATAGAAAGAAAGTATATCAGCACCTGGGATACCGATAATTAGAAAGTATTCAAGCATGTGCCGCAGTTTAGGATTAATCCGTCCAATATCAACAGGAGGGATCAGCCAGATCGTCCGGAGGCGGGATAGTAACGAGAAATAACTGAATGCGTACAGGTTAAAACATTGCGGTGGGCGAATAAGATGGATGTCTTCAGTTTGATATCGGAAAGACCCAATCCTCCAAGGTTTCGTGGCCTGGCCACTACTTCATACCGGACACGAAAGATATGGCGGCGCCACAGGAATCGACCAGACAGCTGTTTCAGTCGGAGGGCCATCATCGCGGGAAGCAGGAAGGCCTGCGCAACGTAATATACTTTACTGAAGACATAGGTTTCTAAAACCCGTATCTTGTGAAGGAGGCTAAGCGAACGGCGTTCATGTTCAGGGATCGCCCCGTGAACACGACTCGTAACCTCACGCCAATTTAGTGTCGCCATTTTGATCGGACTGCGATCCACTAAGATCCCTAAGGTCTTATGGCGATTGACGACCGTCGCCCAAAGAATTACGACATGATCGAAGCCTCTCAACGGTAGGAACGTGCATTTACGATCATTAATGCAAGCACCAGCAAGATGACGACATGAATCCAAGGTATCCTTAAGCCCCGGTATGTCCTCGACATGTCTTACTAAAATCATGACGTCATCGGCGTATGTACGGACCGAAAAAAAGGTCCGCGATATAGTCCAGACACGTAATTGCATAGCGAGGCGGTGAAGTAAGAGCTCTAAGAACAAGACAAAAAGTGAGATTGATAAGCGGCTTCCCTGGGGTAAACCCCGTCTGATCGATATCCAGGGGGTAGGGTGACCGTTCACAATCACAGACACACTCATACCGATAAGAAGAGAAGTTAAGACTTGTCCAGCATCAGTATTGAAGCCGACAGCTGTGAGCACTCTCGTTAAGAAATCATAGCTGACGCGATTAATCGCTTCTTGGGAATTAAGAAAAAGCAAAGCCCCTGGAATATTAGAGGCAGCAGCCATTGAAATTACATCGCGACATTCGAGAACAGAAGTCAGTATCGTGCATCCAGGCACACAGCTTTGGTGGGCGGCTATAATGGAATCGAGCAGCTTAGAGAGACGGATATTAATTGCTCGAGCGACAATTTTGTAGTCGAAGTTAAGGTTAGTAACAGGACGGAGGGAATCAATCGCAGGTAGACCTGTGGACTTAGGGAGCAGTACCAGTTTCCCTTCCTGAAAAGGAGCAGAAAGTGAGACTCCCCTCATCATTTCATTTACCATTGACATATAGGTATCATGTGGCCAAAATTGAACATAAAACACCTTAGGAATAGAGGAGTGACGACGCGATGCAGCAATGATGTAAAGTCGTCGAGAGAGTCTTTTGCAGGGACATGGGCATCACACAGATTAATAAAATAGGTGTAAATAAAGTCGGAAACGTCACGGTGAGAGGTGAACATGGGGACGTCAGCGGTTGTGAGGGAGGCAAGGCACACACGTTTCTGGCGAGCCCGTAAACGGACTAGAAGGTAAAGTGACGTCAATTCGTCTTGTAAAAGGGAACGTGGTTGAGACCTCGTCCACAGTCTCTCCATTTGAATGCGTTTGAGCTGCAGCAGTTGGGCTTTGATGCAATGCATATCAGTAAACCGTGGGGAGAATGCGTAGCACTATCGTACATTTGACGTACACTGAGTAGTAAAATTCTTGCGTTTGTCGATCGTCTGCCACCGTCTTCCAAAACGCATGAGAGCCCTACGGATTTGTGAATTAGCATGCAGTGTCCACCATGCCATAGTAGACGAGTACTGGTCCATAGTACGAGAACAACGAATCCATACGTCCTCCAGGACGACACCAAGAGAGGTATCCTGAAAATAGGCTATACTGAGCAGCCAGGGAGGACGGAACAGTTTTACCGGTTGCCGCTCGTAATTACACTTGACGCCTACGGTGCAAAGATTAGTAAAACAGACTGGTATCACATCAAATTGCACACACAAGGAATCGGAAAGGTAAAAGCGATAGAGACGATTGCTAGACGTGGGAGTAAAGTACGTACTGAAACGTCCCCTTAGAAAAATTTATACACGACTGTGCTTAAACTGACACACAATAATTTTTGGCGCAACGCACTCTGACTATCAAAAATCCCTACAAAAGAATGGCCCTAACTAACATTAACCTATACATTTCACAAATCACTTACCTCACAAAAATCTTCGTTACTCGAGCTACTGCAATACAGTGAGCACCACTACTGCCAGCTAAATAAAATATTCAAACTACTGAAGGCACTAACTACTGACAGGAATAGTTAGCAAATGAAAGATTTTAATACAGAACAGACAATGTATTTACCTTAATAGTCATAATATATAAATCAGTTCGTGACACCAATTCTTACAAATTTTAAAACTCCGCCATCTCTCTCCCCACGTCCACCACTACTGGCGGCTCACCTCCAACTGCGCAACGCTACGCGCTGTTAGCATCCAGCTGCCGCTGCCCAACACTACAATGGCGAGTATTACAACAATGCCAACCAGCCACAGACTGCACACGGCACAGCCAGTGATTTTCATACAGAGCGCTACGTGGCGACGGCGTTACCAATTAAAAAAAAACCTAAACATCCTACTTACATAGCCCCCATGCTCCCCACAAAAAAATTTACGAATTGTTTTGGGCAGTGGCCAATACAGATTTGAAAAATTGTTTCATAATTACAATAACAAAGAAATGAAATGCACACACTTATCGATACAATGTTGGTTAAAAGCTAAAATGTTCTCACAGTCCATAAAGACAGTCCTGATCATTCATCAAAGTAAAATTGCAGTGTATTTCTCAAAGTCTGAGCAGTAAAAGAAAATGCACACGGAAGTAGTGGATTTCCATGCAGTCTTGAGGAAGTGTTGTCCTTCCAACAGAAAGGCAGTGCTGACTCTTGACATGCAGACAGGTAATGAGCCACAGCAGAGTCAGTCGACGTTGAAGACTATCGGTAGGTAGGTCATCACAGAGCAGACCCACTGTAGTCCTGGTAGAGATTACGGTATTGGTGGGCCACCAGAGGTGCAGATCCATTGCAGTCCTTGTAGAAATAATGGTATTGGTGGGTCATCAAAGGTGTAGACCCACTGTAGTCCTTGTAGAGACGGCCAGCAGCCATCTGTTGCAACCATGCAGGTGCACAATCATCATCGAAGAGTCTTGCGGATAATATAACAAGTCCACAACCATCACTTGTGCAATCACGAAAATTGTTTTTGAAATGTTCTTACAATCAGCAATGCTGTTATCCAGTCTCTTACTCAATTATTAACACACGTGCAAACACTATCAGTCCATAATTCTCACATATTGTCCATATACTATGACCAACAGAAACGTGTGCAGTGAAATGTAATATACAAGTTACTTAATTTGATGAACTGGTGTCAATTACAATTTTATAACATAAGAATACAATAACAAAGGTACAAAATACATCATTAAAGAACATAACAATACAGATAACATTAGCAGTTGTACAGGCTTTACAAAAGAATCGAAATAGCAAATACATCAGTGTTACAAAATTACGACATAAGTACATACATAAAAGATCAGAATAACTTTTGAAATATCAACTTCACACATGAGCATTAAAACAAAACAGAATAAATAATGTGTAAACATCTTTACAAAGTAAATAACATGTTATTAATTCAAATTATATTTGAGGGTAACAGTATTCCTCATCATAGTGAATGTAGCTGAATATTAGAAAATTCTACAACATAAGTCTTATCAGATAAACATATAAAGACAGGAAGAACATAAATACACAAGGGAACACAAACACATAGTGGGATAATACAAGGAAAGGGCAGGGTTTGTTTTACTGCAGTATTTTGCAAACAAAACTTTCTTTACTTCTCGGAGATCTCCCTTCGTTCTTCATTATTTCCAAAAAGTCCTATCTATACCTGCTTTCTGTACTTTTCTCATCCTCTTTCAAAAATAGTTTTTCTCCACTATACACTACTTTTTTTTGGCCAAATCATTTTCATATAGCTTCTCAATGCTTCTCTTCCAATTCATCATAGTTAGTTTCTTATATAGTCTACCCCCTCTTAAGCTAACTTAAATCTACTGAGCTCAGATGATTAACTAAGGGACAAGGCAGCAGCAGCAGCAACACAAAACAATTAATACAAACAGCAATGACAAAAAAAATGCAAGTAAGCATAGCGAGCAGCAATAAATGTAATAATTTATATCTAAACATGACAAAGCTGAAGCAGAAAAAATATTACAGTAAAAATGTTTAATACCTATGTCACATCTTAACACTAGAGTGATGCATCACGAGAACATACGCTAGCAGATAAGTTACCAAATCGTAAAAAAATTATTTTTGCAATTCCCATGAAGGGAAATGTCTATTTGTGCTCTCTTTTCCAATAAAGTAAATCATAAAATGATTCTTTACTGGGTCTGTAGACAGAAAATGGTGATATTAGTACATCTATTAAATTTTATTTTAACCAATGCTGCAGTGCAGATAGAAACTGAATATTAAACAAAATGAGCAATCTCTCAGCTAGAAAGACAATAGATATAAAATGTTTCTCATCATTTCATTTCAGAAAATATCATAAATTAAGAACTCTACAGAGTAATCATGTTTTCAAGTTTGAGGGTGTCGTATTTACTATACTTTCTACAAAGGAATGTCAATAGCGAGGATAATGGCTTTTTTTTTTACCTGTGCCTCTGAAAGGCACACACTAATGGCTTTTTTCCCAGGCGACTGTCGCATGGCTGGGTGCCCACGACGCATTACGTCACGGTCACTTACCTTTCATACCGAAATATTTACGACAGCAGTTTCCGCTACAGTGACAGTCTCATATAAAGATATGTTCGCAGGTTGAGAATTTGCGTTACAAATCTGTAGAAACAAAATCCTTTAAATATAATAGTGTCCAAAAAATTTTCGCCAGCATAGTGATACATTCACGCATATACACACATTTCATAACTCTTAAAGTACGATTCTTGGTTTCCAGCATCCTTTTTCACAAACCAGAGTCCCTAACCACTACTCATTATTCCTTACCTTATTACACATATACATATTCGTCGACACTTCTTCAACATTTCATCATAATGGATATGTAGCATAACCAAATAACTCATATAGCATCAGCTTAAACATACCTCAGCAGCATAATTCACATCGTCGTCGTAATAATAACATCATAACACCTCAATCAAATCTCAAAAACGTCATAGCTTTCTGCAATAATTTCAAAACCTAAAAAGAATTCTCCGCTCATGTCAAAAGTGTCATCCATCTCAAACGTACTTTAAAAATCATGATCTGATACCAAATATGTCATTCAAAGCTCTCATAGTATCACAATGGTTCCGAAAAAATTTGAACAGTTCACAAAGTACAGACAAAATACAAATTCGTAAGTGTGAAGTTATCCAACTGTGTAATTACGTAAACATCTGTCACTGATGTAGTAAAATGAATGTTTGTCTCTCCCAGTTAAATGATCAGGTAGCTGTGTAATTAATGTGTTAGAGAAATATGGTACCTATGTGTAAAGTTGTATAAGCAAATACCATATTAGCTAGGGCTCCTTGTGCTTGCCATACACATGGTACACAAAGTAAGCGTGTACCCCCCCTGAGGATTAATGTAACTATATCCTCAGGTGTTACAGATTACAGCAATGGAATGAAATGTATCACGGAAAACCTTTGTATCATTGTACTTCAAATATCTTTAAAAATAAATATTTTGAGTACAAAATTAATCACTCAAATACGTGTACTGTAGCGCTAAACTGTGCGTCTTGTTGTAAGATAATTTCTGTGGAAGTGTTGTAGTTATCGTCCTCTATAAGCAAAGTTCTGCAGAAGTCAATGTACTTACCTCATGATAAACAAAAGTGAAATGCTTTGCGTATAGATATCTTAGTTATTACGCTTACTGCCGTGATAAAGTAACTGCTATACTGTAACGTATTGTTGTGCTACAGAAAAGGCTGTCTCATTGTAGCTATACCACAAAGTTACTACTAAAACATGTTTTCCTTTCCAGAAGAATTCAGAAAAACTGTGCAGATATAAAACAGATACACCGCAAAAGCAATATTTTAATTTGTCACTCATTAGTAGCGTCGTGATATAATCGTGTAGCTGTCACATATATTAACCACTGTGTCATCTGGTATCTCACAGAAAGTACTTTAAATCCAGAATGTATTTTCAAGTAAACCAAAATGTTGCATTAAAATCTCATTAGCAGTACTGGTAAATGTTCTAAGCATGTGAGCCTTATGGTCGTTACGTAATCGTGCCACTAACAAGCAAGAATGTACACACACACAATGTCACTGTGTCATTTGTTCACTATAACAATGCATTCGTAATTTATGTTTAAATAAGTTCTCTTGGTTCTTGAATGGATATTTAACTTCAAACATTGTTGCATGTTACCAATTTCTTAAGTCTTACAAAGCATACTAGTAATGTAAAGTGAAAAGTTATATGGCAAAGACAAAGTTAAAAAGCAGATTACCTTTCAATAAACGGTTTTACATGTGAAATGTGATGCAATCTTTTACTCTTCCTAGTACGCAGAGTTTCAGTTTCAACGCAATTATCATGTGGTTACGTCGGTAAGGTAAACTGGAATTTTGCTCAAGGTTAGCTTATGTTATTTTTCTCTGAGCCAGCCGGCGCACGCGGCTGCCTGCAGTGCGAGTCATTGTCTGTCTCTTTGTTGGCGCGCGCCGTTATTGGGATTAGGAGACCTAACTTCTACAAATTCACCTTGACGAGAATGCCCTGCCCTGTTTGAAGCTCGCCAGTTCTGATGGAATTCCGGTCTGTCGCTATGATTATATCGTCCATCGTCATGTCGGTAGTTCCTGTAGTTTCTTTCTTGTCGGTTAAGTAGTGGAGAATTTCTCCCTGAATTATCACTGCGCGGTGGACCCTTGCGTCTGAAATTATTCTGTCTCCCGTGATAATAGTTCTAGTTGCCATAGTCTGTTTCTATGATTGTCTCTGTTATATTCATTACTACGGAAATGCTATCTTTCTCTGTAACTATTACTACTCTGCCAACGGTTGTCATACGGGTGGTGTCTGTTTTGGTCACGATTTACATTGTACGAATAGCCTTGTCGTGTATTATTTCTGTCATCGCGAAATTGTGACAGTTGTCACTTGTAATTGTTGTGCTCCTGTTTTCACGTTCCGCGATTGTCAGTGTCAATTTCCAGTTCTTGTAACAGTCCCTGAAAGGCTTCAATGTCGTCTTTGCATCGTCCTGCTAAAATAATCTGTCGTAAATTTTCAGGTAATTTGATTAAGCAAATGCGGATGAGTTCTGAGGGGATGTATGGGTTTGAAAGATACTGATTCTTGTGCAACATGTCCTCAAAATATTTCACAAGACTGGAAAATTCAGATTGTTCGAAATGTTTCATCATTATGATGCCATGTTTTACTCGGTCTTGTGTAGCTTGAGACCAATATGCTGAGAGGAAGGCATGATAAAATTCTCCTTCACTGTGGCAATTGTGCATTCTTACAGCTGGTTCATCCTCCAAGTAGCCACACATAAATTCAAATCTGTGTTCTAATGACCAGTTGGGAGGAAAACAATGAGAGAATTGATGAAGCCACGCTTGTGGATGAATGTCGTTGCCAGAATTCTTAAATGTTTTGAATTTACGTGTAGTAATGAACAACAGCTTATAGTCAAAATCATCATGTCGGCGAGTCGCATGTCGGTCATTGTTACGTCGTTTCGGCGGTTGCATCTCAAAATTCGGTGTACCTTGCCAATTTCTTTCATAATTTCCGAAGTGTCCTGTGTTATTATTTTGTGGTTGTTCTGTATTTCTATGTCCCTCTTCCCGTACTGGAGCGCGAGTGTCCTCTGAAATATGTAATTCTTGTATTACTTGAGCCAACTGATCTTGTACTTCCCGAATTTCTCTTTTGTGCTGTGTGTTGATTTGATTTTGATTCTCTTTGAATTTTCTAATTTGTTCATACTCTTCAGTGTCAGTGAAGGCTACAGGTTTTGTGTCATTCAGATCATCATCTACCTTTGTAGATAAGTTAGTGAACTGATCTGAAAGTTCGGCTACTTTATCTGATAGCGAAATTATTTCCTTTGTGTGTTTTTCTGAACCAAGTTTCAGAGTGTCCATTTGTGTTGAAATCGTATCTACTGTGTCCTTTAAGTTTTCCTGAGTTTTTGCAAGTTGCGTAACTGAATCGGTAGATGCAACTGAGTCAATTTTAGCTTGCAAGGTCTCATGATTTTCATGAACAATAGTTTGCAGTTCTTTTATAGCTGCTTCGTGATTCTGTAATGCATTTTCATGCCGCGAAAAAATAGGTTGAAAATGCTCACAAATTTGTGTTTTTACGTCATTACAGACTTTTTGACATTTCGATTCAATGTTATGTAACTCATTCGTTAAATCTTCACGTGTTTGTTCAAGCGTGGTGTCTAACTTTTGAAGCTTTTGTTCCATTGTGTCTAACTTTTGAAGATTTTGTTCCCTTGTGTCTAACTTTTGAAGATTTTGTTCCATTGTGTCTAACTTTTGAAGCTTTTTCTGTGTTTGTCTCTGATTTTGTTCCATTGTGTCTAACGTTTGAAGCTTTTGTCCCATTTGTTGCAATAATTGTAATAACAATGCACTGGTGTCTGAAACATGTTCCTTAGTGCTATTCGGCAATGCATTTGAACCGGCAATATTCGCAGTTTGAAAAACAGAAAATATGTCTTGACTTATTTGAGAAAACGGTGAGGACGCAAAACCTGAATCTACAGTATTTGCAAGATTGTGTCCTGTCATTTCGGAATCCTGAGGCGAGCTGTTGGCGACCGATCGATCGATAATGCTTCACTGTTCACTAATTGTTTCACTGCCTACACCATTATTTGCAACCCGCTCCATTTCCCTATGCACAATTACCAAATTACTACTTTGAACATTAGTTAATTCATTACATGGTGGCGCTAACACACTGCTTTCGTCTTCATTGTCATTTCTCAGTTTACTTTGGAGCCTAGTATTACGTTTTTCACACGCCATTATTGTCACAATAGTTCACACGATAACACAGAAAAGCACAATTTGAAGAGCAAAAATAAGAGAACACATTAACATAGCAAATAATATCTAGTTAATTGCAAGCGCAGCTGCGAAATACTTGGAACAAATCTACATGCATGCCACAACTGTTTTACAGTACAACAATGAAAGACTACAACTACAAAGGAAATTCCCTCTATGATTACGCGCTAGCAATAAAAAAAATCTACATTAATTACACAAACTACAAGAAAAAATCAGAAGATTCCAGTGAGGTATCCTCGGCTAAGGGTCGACATATGAAAGGTCCCCTTAGAAAAATTTTACACGACTGTGCTTAAACTGACACACAATAATTTTTGGCGCAACGCAATCTGACTATCAAAAATCCCTACAAAAGAATGGCCCTGACTAACATTAACCTATATATTTCACAAATCACTTACCTCACAAAAATCTTCGTTACTCGAGCTACTGCAATACAGTGAGCACCACTACTGCCAGCTAAATAAAATATTCAAACTACTGAAGGCACTAACTACTGACAGGAATAGTTAGCAAATGAAAGATTTTAATACAGAACAGACAATGTATTTACCTTAATAGTCATAATATATAAATCAGTTCGTGACACCAATTCTTACAAATTTTAAAACTCCGCCATCTCTCTCCCCACGTCCACCACTGCTGGCGGCTCACCTCCAACTGCGCAACGCTACGCGCTGTTAGCATCCAGCTGCCGCTGCCCAACACTACAATGGCGAGTATTACAACAAAGCCAACCAGCCACAGACTGCACACGGCACAGCCAGTGATTTTCATACAGAGCGCTACGTGGCGGCGGCGTTACCAATTAAAAAAAACCTAAACATCCTACTTACAGTACGTCCCATAAGTGTAGGATAGCAAGAAATCCATACGCAAGGGGCGCACCAGGTCGTCGAGTTCTTTACTAAAATTAAAATTGGGAGACTGACCCACCGGCCGTAATACACAATTGAAGTCCCCACCTAAGATAATCATTGTCGAGGATGTACGAAGCAGGTAATAGAAACTCGAGCATGTGGTAGTAAGACCTGTGCCAGAAGGGACATAAAGAAGGAGTAAACTGAGATCACAAAACGGGCACCCGATCCCCCTTCCACTGTCGAGTACTTCGAAATGCATCAACGGAATGCCTTCCCTATAAAACAAGGCAGTGTCCGTAGAAAGTTCGGAAGCTACATTAACAACGTCTGAGAACCCAGGAATGGAAGACTGGTCGAATAAGATTTCCTGTAAAAAAAACAACATCTGCCCCAGATTGATATATAAACTGTCGCAAAGCGGCGAGCTGAAGCTCAGAACATATTGTGTTAATATCCAGAGTAAGAAATGTGTACACGTACATGGAACTGCAACACAGAAAGAAGAAGAAAGAACGGTATAGATCCGTAAGTTGAATGAGCAACATATCAGTAACCATACCAGAATCAACCGTCGAACCAGAGAGAGAATAATAACGAAACAGAACCCTCATCTCCCACTGCTTTTTCTTCGGCCCTGATGCGTCTCTCTGTGGCTGTTTACGGATTTTACTGCGTCTCCGCGGCGCCGACGCTGATGCGTTCGGCCGCGTAGAAGCATCATCTAGGTATTCCTTTTCAGATGGCGAGGCAGAGACCTCTACATCGCATTAGTCCGAAGACACGGGTTCACGGAGGGTCGGTTGGTGAATAATAGCGAGATCCACTGACTATTGAGAATCAATCAGTTGTTTCATGCGAGATGATACCGGCGGAGGTCCGAGTCCTTCCTGTGGCATACGTGTGTGTGTGTGTGTGTTTGTCCTTAGGATAATTTAGGTTAAGTAGTGTATAAGCTTAGGGACTGATGAACTTAGCAGTTAAGTCCCATAAGATTTCACATACATTTGAACATTTGATTTTTCATGGGAGAAGGCTGTGACCCAGACGGGGCGACAGAAGTCGCAGAAGGGGGATGGGAAACAGAGTCGACGGGACAAGTGTCCGAGAGAAACGGAGAAGACACGTGGGAACCGGAAGCAGGTTCCTTCATGGGCGTCTCCGAAGGGGTGGCCTCGACAACAGGAAAAACGCCAGGTAAGGTGTCAGGGGTCTCCTGCACAGGCGTGAAAGCACCTGCGGCGTACTCATCCACGATTTCGGACTGAGAAGGGGATCCTTTACTGAAGGACTAAAGGAAGGGCGAGCCAATAGAAATGATTCATCTGCCGCATCAACCTGCGTTCGGCGACGCTTGTTGTCAGAAATCATGGCGGCCACATCGGAATTAACGGCGTCAACATCCAGTCGCAAGGACAGCGGGGGAAAAATTACTGGCGCTGTCGGTCAACGGATGACTTCGTCCCTCAGTAACAGTGAGGGATTCAGTCTGAGATCCCTGTGGGAGAAGACCAGCTGAAGTCAATTTCTTACGCTATTCGTATGTAGGTTTTAATACCACCACACGCCGCGGACGATTAGTACGGAAACGACCGGTTTGATTACAATAACATGTTCTTTCTTGGCCACTGTACGTAATATGGACCCTGTAACCACATACCTGCAGATGGCAAGGAATATGTTTTTTGACCACCATTTCCACCGACCGAATACCACTACAGATCTGTTAGCGGTGCAGAGCACACCAGCGTTCCTTCCGCATATGACGTATTTCCCAATAAGGAAGCAAAAAGGGCCTCAGAAATAGGTGTATGCATTGATGAGGAGTTGAACTGGAAAAACACACTGAAGATCTGATGAAACGTTTAAGTTAAGCTACTTATGTTATTAGGGTCATTGCAAATGTTGGAGATATACATCTGAGTAAATTAGCGTACCACGCCTATTTTCATTCTCTGCTTTCTTATGGCATCATATTCTGGGGTAACTCATCATTGAGTAAAATAGTGTTCATTGCACAAAAGCGTGTAATCAGAATAATTGCTGGAGTTCATCCAAGATCGTGCTGCAGACACTTATTTAAAGAGCTAGGGATCGTCACTGTAACCTCACAATATTTCACTTATGAAATTTGTTATTAACAATCCGAACGAATTCAAAAGTAATAGCAGTGTACATGGCTACAACACTAGGAGAAAGGATGATCTTCACTACTCAAGGTGAAATCTAAATTTGGCTCAGAAGGGGAAAAATTATGCTGCCACAAAAGTCTTTGGTCACTTACCTAATAAAATCAAAAGTCTGACAGATAGCCTTACAGCATTTAAAAGGAAATTAAAATAATTTCTTAATGGCAACTCCTACTACACATTAGACGAATTTTTGGATATAGTAAGTGGGTAATTTCCCCAAGCTCCACAAAAAAGTAATAACAAATATGAAGTGTCATGTAATATTTTTTGTAATGTAATATCTTGCATAGACATATTTTATTAACCTGACACGTTCCACATCATTACGAAATGTCGTATTCGTGATCTATGGAACAATTACTTATCTAATCTGGCCCGACAACCAGGATTGATGGCCCGAGGTGCCATTTGTTTTCATGATAGGTTCCGTTTGGTTGTCATCCACTGGACCCTTACAGCATAAATGTATGTCGGCGATATTCTAAGCCCCATTTTGTTGCCCTTGATGGCAAGCCACCATGGGTTTACATTTCAGCGAGATAATGCCCGCTCGAATACGATAAGAGTCTGTACTGCTTATCTCCGTGCTTGCCAAATCGTAACTTGTCCACCAAGGGCTCCGGATGTCTCCCCAGTTGAGAACGTCTGGAGCGTTACGGGCATGGCCCTCCAACCAAATCGGAATTTTGACAATGTAACACTCCGAACGGACAGAATGTGGCAGAATATGCCTCAGGAGAACATACAACAGCTCTATCAACCAATGGCAAGCCGAGCAGCTGCTTGCATAATGGCTGTAGGTATACCAACGCGTTATTGAACTGCACATTTTGTGAAGCTCTTTCTCTTCGGTAAATAATCCAACTTTTCTTACACTGTAATCGTTCGTTTGGCTGCACACGTGTATAACTTGTACTGAGTTCCGTCCCATTCGGATAATTTCTCCGTGCTGTATGTACTGCTAAAAATTTTGTTGTTGCATTTACCGCCATGCTACGTGTATCTTTCGGTAGCGCACCCATATTCGAATGTCCGTGCAGCCAATGCTGGTCACACAGTGTGAGTAACGGCCTCCTCGCCTAGTGCTGCGACGCAAGCTGAACTAATTTGATTGTCCACGGAGCCTGGGCGCATGCGCTGTGCAAACTCCAGCCATCACGTTACTGCTGAGCTAACACGGCGGGGCAAACAGTGGCTGCCGGATTCCCCACTGTCCACTCACTGCGGGCTGTCTGACTGATACGATGCTCTGCAGCCGAGCTGAGGGCCAAAATTCTTCTCTCAGCACTCGCTGCCGATAAAGATGTGGAGAGGTCTGAAACGTTTCCATACAAGCGTGAAAATCAACGATAGGGATAGAAGGCGAGACAGTGAACGGAAATACCCGTGTTCAACGGTTTGTTAACTTAACAATTCACTCGTTCAATAACACTGGTTTCGGCGAGAAACGACATGCAAGTTAGCACCATGCCACGTAATTCATCACTCTGTTCAGAAACTTAATTTTTTCGGGACCATGCGACCGTCTGAGTAAACATACGTTACAGTAAGCACATTCCACAAGGAGGTTTGTAAAATTCCGCTACTTTCAAAATTATATTGAGTATGCATGCACGGTTGTAAACCCTGTTTATGTCACGAAATAGCCGGCCGTTTTTTTCGTTTTGTGAAGGAAGTGCACAGTTTTACATTTCTGAGCCTTTATAGCAAGCGACGAGCAGTTCTAGGCTCTTCAGTTTGGAACCGCGCGACCGCTACGGTCGCAGGTTCGAATCCTGCCTCCGGCATGACTGTGTGTGATGTCCTTAGGTTAGTTAGGTTTAAGTAGTTCTACGTTCTAGGGTACTGATGACTTCAGATGTTAAGTCCCATAGTGCTCAGAGGCATCTGAACCGTTTTTGTCACTTAATATATCCCCAAACACTGAATATGACTCATTAATAAAGCGATCTGTCTTTCGAATTTAATTCGGTGATGCGACAGTTTACGTAAAGCGCAACGAAAAGGGGGGAGGGGGGGCGGAGTTACTGGGAAGCACTACTACAGATTTTTGAACCAGAACATTAACTGCAAATCTCCAATTCCACAGCCTCAAAGTGTACTAAATCGCGCATTACAGGCCCGCTTTTTTCAGGAATGAATGATTTTGCCGTCTGTTGCCTGCACTACCTAATAACATAAAAACAAAAGGCTTTTGTGCTGAAAAGAATGATTTGCTATGCCGTTCTCTCCATGTCTCGAAGAAATGCGTCAGCATCACCTTACCCGGATTGCTGAAATTTCTTACGAAAGATAAATGCAAGCCCGGTGCACATGTGCAATCCAGACCCTGAGCAAAATCCAACGCACTGGAGCATGTTTCGGTTGAAACCAGCGTTATTCAAATATCGAGTCGAAGTACGCACGGTACAGTTGGTTGTCGTAACCCGATGTGAGTCGCAAAGTACTTACTTCGAATCTCACAATCAGAAGTGGACATGAAAACATCTTTAAAAATGAACCGAACGACGTGAAATAATAGTCTGGAATTTATGATACTTTCTTGTATATATTGGTTGACTATAATTAAAGTTTCGCTATTTAACACGTTATAACACGGAAACCAACCAGTTGGTTGCGCGCAGGTTGCCAAACAGCGGCAGAGCCTAGCTGTGATATTTTGTATTTAAGGTCTCTATGGTTGGAGACAGTACAAAATGCCTCGAATGTCAGGCTAATCAGGTAAGTATGGAGTTAATAAGGAAATGAGACACTGGATTGACTTTTGGCCTGCTTTTAATGATTCTTCACGTGTTTATATTAATATGCGGAAGAACATGTGAAACACAGGCGAGACTTGTACCCTCACGCTATTGTTAAGCAGTTACTAGAACAATATTCTATTATGAATAGTACTGCACATGGTAACATCTAACGGTGGTACTGTAGACCACGAACCAAGAAAATGAGCCAGTTTCTATGGCTTTAATCACACCGTTAGTTTTAGTTGTACATCACTGTGGAAATGGCAAACATATACCAATGCATAAAAGCTAGTCTTTCAAGTGCTGTTTAGTGTACAAGCTTAAATGAGCATTTCTCACTCACGTAGATTCTGCTGGCAGCTGTTGATCACCCGAGTTGCTGCCGGGTTTGAAATTTTCTGCTGGCTGGAACTCTGTCCTCCTTGACTTATAGTGGCCTCTACACAGGGTGAAGAAAGAATGGCGTATTTGGTCAGAATGTGATTCCTCATCCAGATTCACGACAAAAAATTATCCAGCAAAATCAGATAGGCTGCATTTTGACAACATGACAACACATGTGTGAAAACGAGGAGCTGGCAAACACTATCTCATCTCGCAAGTGTATCACCCCCCCCCCCCCCCGCACTACCGTACTACCCGTCGCGGCTCACTGAGTAGACTGCTGGGACATCAAACACACATCCACCATGGAGCTATTGTTGGCATCCGCGCTAGGTTACTTTTATTTTCAGGCGTCCGTTCCCTAGTTCTTGTTATAAGCAGGAAAGTGAACAATCATAACTGGTCCTGTCAGGTTCATGTAGGACCGCGTCCCGATGGATCACACAAACGATGAATACGCCGAAATGCATTTGGTGCCGGGTGCACGCGATAACCAACCTACTGTTGCTGTTCAAGGGTATACTAGACGGTACCCTCCAAAGCCACCATCCTGATGAGATGGTTTTTCGTTACCTGCAGCAACGACTTTGGTAAACCGGTCATCTTCATCCACAATCGATGGACAGAGTCAGTCCAAGGACTAAACGTACTCCATAAACAGGGGACGTGATTCCTAATACCGTTTACCAATCACCTGCGGAGTACCCTTGATATTGTAAGCCAGTTCCAGGTATCTTAAAGAATGGTTATTGACATGTTGAACGATGAAGAAATTCGTCCATATCATTAAACGGAGAGTCTTTCACTCGTGAAGGTATTTTCAACGTCCACAACAGTCATTATTGATGGGAAGGCAAAAGGTTGGGAAGCCGTGCCCTATTGCATACCTCTCTTCCGTCCTCCCATCACTCTCTTCATCACATGGTCCAAAACCGAAAGAAATAGTGTTGGTAAGAGAATACACCCTCGTTGTAGGGAATCATTAACCATTCCCTGATAGGAGGCGCAGGTCTGAACTGCTCCCCATGTGCTTGTTGTACAATACGTCAGTCCTTACTTACGATGGGCAGACGTTGGCGACCGAACCTTTACATGGAGCACTGTCTCAAACTATGTCAGGTGCTGATAATGCTGTCTCAGGCGGGTACGCTTCATTTCCGTGTTCTTCACAGTGATCCCTGAACATCTGACGTAGTTCACGCCTCTTATATACCGAACCGCAACTGTAATTTATTACACAGCCAGCAACGGTATGTACGTGTACGAAGTTATATCGGCATCCGACCATGTCCTCCGGGTGCTTTTTTTTTTTTTGTCATGCGATATATTTATATACAGGGTGTTACAAAAAGGTACGGCCAAACTTTCAGGAAACATTCCTCACACACAAACAATGAAAATATGTTATGTGGACATGTGTCCGTAAACGCTTACTTTCCATGTTAGAGCTCATTTCATTACTTCTCTTCAAATAACATTAATCATGGAATGGAAACACACAGCAACAGAACGTACCAGCGTGACTTCAAACACTTTGTTACAGGAAATGTTTAAAATGTCCTCCGTTAGCGAGGATACATGCATCCACCCTCCGTCGCATGGAATCCCTGATGCACTGATGCAGCCCTGGAGAATGGCGTATTGTATCACAGCTGTCCACAATACAAGCACGAAGAATCTCTACATTTGGTACCGGGGTTGCGTAGACAAGAGCTTTCAAATGCCCCCATAAATAAAAGTCCAGAGGGTTGAAATCAGAAGAGCGTGGAGGCCATGGAATTGGTCCGCCTCTACCAATACATCGGTCACCGAATCTGTTGTTGAGAAGCGTACGAACACTTCGACTGAAATGTGCAGGAGCTCCATCGTGCATGAACCACAAATTGTGTCGTACTTGTAAAGGAACTTGTTCTAGCAGCACAGGTAGAGTATCCCGTACGAAATCATGATAACGTGCTCCATTGAGCGTAGGTGGAAGAACATGGGGCCCAATCAAGACATCACCAACAATGCCTGCCCAAACGGTCACAGAAAATCTGTGTTGATGACGTGATTGCACAATTGCGTGCGGATTCTCGTCAGCCCATACATGTTGATTGTGAAAATTTACAATTTGAACACGTTGGAATGAAGCCTCACCCATAAAGAGAACATTTTTACTGAAATGAGGATTGACACATTGTTGGATGAACCATTCGCAGAAGTGTACCCGTGGAGGCCAATGAGCTGCTGATAGTGCCTGCACACGCTGTACATGGTACGGAAACAACTGGTTCTCCCGTAGCACTCTCCATACAGCGACGGAGTCAACGCTACCTTCTACAGCAGCAACTTCTCTGACGTTGACATTGGGGGTATCGTCAACTGCACGAAGAATTGCCTCGTCCATTGCAGGTGTCCTCGTCGTTCTAGGTCTTTCACAGTCGCGAGTCATAGGCTGGAATGTTCCGTGCTCCCTAAGACGGCGATCAATTGCTTCGAACGTCTTCCTGTCGGGACACCTTCGTTCTGGAAATCTGTCTCGATACAAACGTACCGCGCCACGGCGCCACGGCTATTGCCCTGTGCTAATCCATACGTCAAATGGGCATCTGCCAACTCCGCATTTGTAAACATTGCACTGACTGCAAAACCACCTTCGTGATGAACACTAATCTGTTGATGCTACGGACGGCCGCGGTGGCAGTGCGGTTCTGGGCGCTGCAGTCCGGAACCGCGGGACTGCTACGGTCGCAGGTTCGAATCCTGCCTCGGGCATGGATGTGTGTGATGTCCTTAGCTTAGTTAGGTTTAAGTAGTTCTAGGGGACTGATGACCTAAGATGTTAAGTCCCATAGTGCTCAGAGCCATTTGAACCATTTTTTTGTTGTTGATGCTACATACTGATGTGCTTGATGCTAGTACTGTAGAGCAATGAGCCGCATGTCAACGCAAGCACCGATGTCAACACTACCTTTCTTCAATTGGGCGAACTGGCGGTGAATCGATGAAGTACAGGACATTCTGACGAAACTAAAATGAGGTCTAACATGGAAGTTAATCGTTTCCGGACAAATGTCCACGTAACATATTTTCTTTCTTTGTGTGTTTCCTGAAAGTTTGGCCGTACCTTTTTGTAACATCCTGTATATGCGATTGGTCAACACATAAAAAGACACACTTTCTGCGGAGCTATGAACATAGTTTATTCTGTTATTTTCCAGTTGCAACAAAGAGATAAAATTTTTAATTGGAAGAATAGTTCTTTCTTTGACACTCTGGAATCATTTCAGCCAGCTATGTACAAATCAGTTTAAATCACATTCCTGTCACGTTTGGTTTGGGAGCTACAACACTTCAAAGTTTCAGGGGCGGATACCACACGCCGTACACAAAGCAAAGCGCCTTCTAAAGGTTCTGCGGGCAAGATCGCCGCCGATGTCACGGAGCGACAAGCTTCTTCGATGTGCTCTTAAACTGTCACCCGTATACGTGACAGGTCGAACAATACTAACAAATGGGATTCAGTGTGCTGCAGGTTACTGACGTCAGACGGAGATGGCAGACACATACAACGAGTACGTTGACACGTTGCTGATGCTCGGCAAATGGCGGCACGATGCCATGGCGAGTGCGTGAGGTATCCTAGGAGAAGAGCTCCGGCAGCAATTACGTTCTTGCATGCTGAACGACGACTTCGGGAAACAGGCAGCTTGGGAAGGCGCAGCAGTAACAGGCGAAGACTTGCAAGAAGTGAGGAGACGGATGTACTTGTTTTAGCTGCAGTACACCACGATCCCCGTGTCAGCTTACGAGGTGTTGTAGCGGTCGCTGCTACCAGTCTTACGTCTCTGTGGCGTATAGTGCAGAGTCACAGGTTTCATCCGTACCACCTGTCCCTCACCCAGGAGCTGCATGGGGACGTTTCCAGCCGAAGAGTTACGATCTGTAAATGGGCTGTATCAAGTCCACGTTCATAAATTATGGTGCAGTGAACCGTCAATATGCTGCGACTGCTGGCGCATCTGATTCTCTCTCTCATTACAGCTCCTTTAATACACGATTTCCATGCGCAGTCACCCACGTTTTGCTGTTCAGCGCCATCTGTCGCACATACTGTGAACTTCGTTTTCTTTTTTTTTTGTTCTAATAAAACCCCATGTCATTCCAAGCATGTGTGCCAATTTTTACCTCTCTATCTACATTATTCCGTGATTTATTCAGTTTTAAAATTTATACTGACTTTTTGATCACCCGGTACGTTTACGCGTCTCAATATGCGCTGGACCCGCGCGACACGTGCGGAAATTGCGCGTCGCGCTGCAGTTCGTGTCACGTCACACGTGCTGTAAGCGTCTCCATTTGCGCCGAGCCTAACTCTGGTGGCGCTAGCAGCCTTCGCGTACGACCAGACTTTCTCTGGGGGTTAGTGAAAGATAATTCGACAATATTCTTCTACGGTAGCCACTGGTGGCTTGACGCAACGCTCTCTTGCACTGCTGCTCATGTATAAATTCTGCCGCTGAGCCAACAGTGTATTATTGCCCTGATAACAACAACAATGTGTGGTATGATGTGTTGGGCTCGACACTAAAAGGAAGAGAAGAGCCAGCAGGAGGCCATTATTCACCGAGGAAGGCAAAAACACACACACACACACACACACACACAAACACACACACACGCACGCACGCACACGCAGACAGACGCGGGGTTCAGAATGGATGCTGACGCCGGTCGCCATACATGATGCAGGGCGCACAGTAGACTGGCCTGATACATTATTCCGGCGGCCCTTTTCCTCTGAACGGCGTTCCCCCCATCCCTTCCCTTCCCGTCGCTTCCCTTCCTTTCTTATGGCCGCCGTATATTGGCGCCGCGCCAGACGTCAGCGTCTCCACCAAACAGAAACGTTCTGCCTGACTGCCCACACTAGCCATGTACCTCGCTGGTAGCTGCATCGAAGTCGGCGCTTTGTAGACGCTAAGGTCACCCTGACAGCGAGTAGCTCACAATTTTTTGTGACGATAATATTCACAGCAGATTCTTGTGAGAATCATCGCACCTGTTGTACAACTGAGTAGTTGCTAAGAAACTCCGTCGCTCTAGTATCGACAGGGCCTAATCATATCTGTTATTTCTGAAGCCAACATCCCTTTCTCTCAACAAACGATAATCATGTAGAGATGAATGAGGTACCGTTAGAAGGTTTTTCAGTCGGCTTCTGACACTGCATACCAATTTTAGATTAAAACTTGCTATTTGTGGAAAATATAACATAAAAGAGACTTAACTGTGATAGGTGAAAGGGAATCATGGATGCCCAGTTCCATACCAATATTTTACGAAGATAACTTATTAATCACTAATAAGGAGTCTCTTTTGGTAGGTAACATTTTATTTGCTTCAAATTACTTATTCACTGCATAGTTTGTAAACATCATTGTCATAGACAATAATCGAGATCACTGCGGTAGTCCATTACCTCTACCCGTCGTATAAATTGACTGTTCTAAACAAGTATGCTATCCGAGCGACAAACACATTTGTCGTTGTTGCCTCTACTATGACTTAACGCGCTTACTGTAACTGGAAATGTTTGTCGAGTTAGAGCTATAGGTTATGTGGAGCTATTGTTTTAATTCTGATGAAGGCACTCTTAGAAGAGTTAAAACCTGGTCAGTAAGACTAAAAATAACAGTGAGGGAGGTCTCATTTGTTTCAATTTCGGTTACAATTAAACTCTCCCTGTTCATCACGTTAAAATATGGAAACAAATTGCCGTACGAGGACCAAAATTGGTAGTAGTAATGTGAAGCACACGAGGAAGAGAAATAATGCTGAATCAATTCAATTGAAACGCTTAATGAGCTGCTGCGGTACATCATACCATTACATACCGGTACCATTATTGCTACAAAAAGAGCCCGAAAGCGCAGGACTGCACTCTGTACAACAGAAGGGAGCATGTCCGTAGGTATGCTGCCTACCTCACTTGATATGCTGCGCTTCAGCACATGTGTGAATGTTCCCCTGGTAAACCCTGTCTTCAGGTACCTCCACAACCAGAAATCACAGGGAGTGAGATCAGGTGATGGTGCCGACCAAGCATTTGGAAACGATCGGCTGATAATTCGATTTATTCCAAGTGTGTTTCGGAGAAGCAACTGAACTTCACGAGCGATGTGCGATGGTGCCCTGTCTTGCATGAAAACTGCTGAGTTCCATGCGTGTCTCTCCTGTAGGGTGGGTATGACTTGCTGGGGATGCATATCGCAGTAACGCTGGCCAGTCACAGTGCAAGTCTTTGGTCCTTGATCGCCAGCCTGTTCAAAAAAGTGATGAACACAGCCGTGAAGCCACACCATATGGCGACACGTTCACCCTACAAAAGAACTGCAGGGCCAGTGAATGGAGATGAAGATCCCAACACTCGGCAATTCTGTGTGTTCATCTCACCTGTCACAGAAAAATCAGTTTCATCTGTCCTTATGATGATCCAGGGTCAGCCCCCCTCAGCTTCAGTCCTTGTGAGAAAATGGAGAGCGCAGTCTACAAGGTGTGCGTCATGTGGTGCAAGGTGCTGTACGATACGGACGTTGCAATGGTACCATTTCAGAATGCTTCAGTGCAGTGGACCACATATTGTTCAACAGTGCTGGCACAGCACGAGCAGTGGCTGACGAACAGGAATTGCGTGCAGCGTTGTCTGCCATAGCGATAGCGATTGCACAAACCATCTGTGGTCCAACCGGTCGTCGGTCTCTTCCAAGACTGACGTCCAGGTCTCTAGCAGAATCCGACTTGTTCATCATGCTCCTCGCAAAAGATGAAGAAAGAGGACTTTTCCATAATCCTTTTATTTGGTGATATTCTCGAAGTGCAGCTGCAGCATTACTGTTGTTTTGATAGTAGAGCTTCACCAATGTTACCCTGCTCGTTTTGGCCACCCGGTCGCTATGGACGAGCGGTTCTAGGCGCTTCAGTCCGGAACCGCGCTGCTGCTACGGTGGCAGGTTCGAATCCTGCCTCGGCCATGGATGTGTGTGATGTCCTTAGGTTAGCTGGTTTAAGTGGTTCTATGTTCTAGGGGACTGATGACCTCAGAAGTTAAGTACACAGTGCTCAGAGCTCACATTATCAGTGACAACATGCCTGTCTGATACAAATGGTTGTAAGCACTATAGGTCATCAGTCCGCTAGACTTAGAACTACTTAAGGCTAGCTAACCCAAGGACATCACACACATCCATGCCCGAGGCAGGATTCGAACCTGCGACCGTAGAAGCAGCGCGGTTAAGGACTGAAGCGCCTACAGCCGCTCGGCCACAGCGGCCGGCTAAGTCCCATAGTGCTCAGACCCATTTGAACCTTTTGGTCAACCTCATATTGACACGTCAACAAGTTTACTGCAACTGTCCAGGTGTGTGGGACTATGAATCACGATGACTGATCACGGCACCTGGTGGCCATAGTTGGAACCAGACCGTGGCGCTGTGACGCATGGAAATCATGCACTCCGGACTTTATAGCTAAATGCTAATAAGTTTGTACTCGTACGGTAGTTGGTTTCCGTGTTATAACGTGTTAAATAGCGAAACTTTAATTATAGTCAACCAATATATACAAGAAAGTATCATAAATTCCAGACTATTATTTCACGTCGTTCGGTTCATTTTTAAAGATGTTTTCATGTCCACAACTACCCTTAATCCAACGACTACACTAATTCCAAGTACTGGGATTATTTAAAACTATAGAAGTGCCTAAAGTTTGCCATGAGTTCCGTTGTAAATTATTAACAATCCGATAATCAGTTACAGAAACTTTACTTCTAAATCCAGACGTACACTACTGAAAATTGAAATTTCTTGGCACAACGAAGAAGAGGAATCGTTTTGCCTGCACCTGTACACAAATACTTTCCACTAATGCAGAGTCAAGTACTCCATCAATGGCAGAGGAAATTTTGGTACAGCATAGTTCATAGCTTTTAGCACCACAATACCACAATGTTTTATGCTCCAACTGCTTACTCTAATAAATGAAGTCCAGACTATTTTTAGGCTTCCTTGTTTTGATTTCCTTCTACTCATTATATTCAGCCACCGTTGTACTTCACTGTTAATTTGAAATACTTTCCATTTAGATACATTCACGTCACAGAAGTCATTGAACAGCGATATGTTCATATAAAGATGGCGGTAGTATCGTGTACACATCATATGAAAGGGCAGTGCGTTGGCGGATTTGTCATTCATAATCAATTGATTCGTGTGAAAAGCTTTCCGGCGTGTTTACGGCCGCACAACGGGAATTAACAGACTTTGAACGCGGAATATTAGTTGGAGCTAGACGCATGGGACGTTCCATTTCGGCACACCCCTAGGAAAACTCACAAATCAGTGTAGGACGTACGACGAGCGTATCCATTAGGACAGTGAGGAGAAATTTGGCGTTAATGGACTATGGCAGCAGACAACTGATGCGAGTGTCTTTGCTAAAAGCACGTCTTCACCTGCAGCGCCTCTCCTGCACTGGCGACCATATCGGTTGAAGCCTAGACGATTGGAAAACCATGGTCTGATTATGTGAGTCCAGATTTCGGTTGGTGAGAGCTGATGGTAGGATCCGAGTGTGGCGCAAACTCCAGTAAGCCATCGACCTAAATTATCAATAGCGCACTTTGGAAGCTGGTAGTGACTCCATAATCGTGTGGGCTGTGTTCACATGGGATGGACTGAAACCTCTGGTCCAACTGAACCTATCATTGACGGAAAATTGTTCTGTTAGGCTGCCTGGAAACCATTTGCACCCATTTGTGAATTTCATGTTTCAAAACCACGATTTTATGTCATCGGGTCACAATTATTCGCGATTGGTTTGACGAATGTTCTCTGCATCTCGAGTGAATGATTTAGCTACCCAAATCGGACTATATGAATACCATCGAACATTTATGGGACATAATCAAGAGGTCAGTTCGTGCACAAATTTCTGCACTGACAACACTTTCGCAATTATGGACGGCTGCAGACGCAGCATGGCTCAATATTTCTGAACGGGACTTCCAACGACTTATGGAGTCCATGCCACGTCGAGTTGCTAAGCTGCGACGACACGATATTAGGAGGTTTCCTTTGACCTCTTTCACCTTTCTTTTAAAGGTCTTCTTTGAAATTTTCACTGTCAAATTCTTCCAGCCGCGAGGTGTGGTCGCGCGGTTTGAGGCGTCATGTCACGGACTGCGCGTCCTCTCCTGCCGGGGGTTCGAGTCCTCCCTCGGGTATGGGTGTGTATGTTGTTCTTAGCATGAGTTAGTTTAAGTACTTTGTAAGCCTCGGGACCGATGACCTAAGCAGTTTGGTCTCCTAAGAATTCACACACACAAATTCTTACGAACGTTGCTAAATTTTGTTTGAAGTAAAGGCAAACAGCACAATGGCATCTGCAAAACGAAGGTAGCTTTTTGGCATTAACAATTATGCCTTCTCTCCCAAATTTCAGGGACCTGGACACTTCCTCTAGGGCTATCGGTACGCTTCTGCCGATTAAAATCTCGTTCCCCGGCTTTTACCTCTGTTCTGAACTTCCCACTGCCTATTATTAGTGCTTCCGGTTATTATACCATGTTGTGGTTGGAGTTCAGTCAGCGAGTACACTTAACATTAAAACTCGCAGCACCTGGAGAAGACGGCTGGGTCGGTCGCCGAAATATTGAGCACATTATTAATCAAACCTAGGACTTCCCGCTACATGCATTAAGCCAGTCCACCAATTGAAGCGGTACCATTAATTTACGCAGTTATTGTTCAGAAAACTAACGTAACTTGAACAACTATTTGTTTCTCTGCGGCTGATAGTAAAGATTTTGGCGAAATTTAGTCGAGAGCTATCTCAGATTCTACCAATCACTGACAAAGTGGCAATCAATACCATTGCAATGCTCCATGATTTCGTTCACGGTTTGCGAAATGCTCCTACGCGCTACATCCCCTTCTGATGCCCACTGGTCTATCTGACTGGTCAAAATCTAGTTTTTGTCTGTGCAGATGGTGATAATGTTACTATACATATTGTACATTACTGAGGAACTGCTGATAAATCAACAGTTTACCGACTTACACGGCTACTTCCTTAACTTTGCAATTTAAAGTTTTCCGTGAGGTTAACGAAAGTAAAAAGACTTTTCTCAACATTATCCACAACTTCATAGTTTTTATTTTGATCTAAACTTAATCCTAACGAACACAGTAGTTTAGTAGATAGCAAGTCAGACAAATAAAACAATTTAAATGTTAATTTTACGCAGTTGAAATTCACAAAATTGTGAGGTGAAATTGATACAAACACCAATTTTATAATTTGTAAATGCATGACTACGCCTGTGGCGTAACATCCCAAGTAAATGAAGACCAAGATGTCGAATATGAGAAATAATTCGTGTACAATGGTAGGAAGGAGTACTTCCGTATTCCATTTCTTTGCGATTGAATAATCTCTTAAATTTCAGCCTACTCTTCATCACTACTAAAGTGTGATAGCAATTTATATCTGCTCCTGGGTACGCCTTAAAATCCAGCATCTGATTGCGGAATCTCTGTCTCACCATGATGTAATCTAACTGAAATTTTCCCGTATCACCCGGCGTTTTCCAAGAACACCTCCTCCTCTTGTAATTCTTAAACATAGTATTCGCTATTATTGGCTGAAATTTATTACAGAACTGAGTTGGCCTTTCTCCTCTGTCATTCCTTGTGCCAAGCCCATATTCTCCTGTAACTATTCCTTCTACTCCTTCCCCTGCAACTGCATTCAAGTCCCCCATGACTATTATATTTTCGTCTCCATTTATGTACGGTATTACCCTTTCAATATCCTCATATACTTTCTCTCTCTCTTCATCTTCGCTTGAAGTTCTCTAGGGTTGCACATGCAGCAATAAGGAGTAGCTCAGTAGACAGTACAGTTGAAGAGGAATGGATACATGCAATACTTTGCACCTATGTGCTTCCAGTTGCACACACATAGGCAGGCCCCATTTGGCTGTTAACCTGCGTAGCGGTTAGACGTAGCTAACGTAGCAGAACGAGTAGTGTAGGTGCCATTTTTTAATATCACGTAGTTTACACTTGTACTACAAAAATGAAGATTTCAGCAGAAGTCTAAGAGTCACCCCATACAAATTCGGCTCGTGAGGCTCGAACGCTAACCGCTTGACCGCCATGAACTCTAACTTTTTTTTTTATGTCCATCCTGTCGACTTGAGGTCAAGGGTGCTACAGATGTATACTTATATAAGAAAATGCAGCACCTTCAACCGTCCTTATGATGTCTTTTATTGTACAGCTTCCAGTTCCGGCGCTTCAACGCACCGTCTTAGGCTTGTATGCATAAACGGTAATGACAGCATTATCAGCTTATGAACCATGCAATACAAAGACAGATCAAAGACAGAATGAGAATCAAGGATATGACTCTGCAAGTGAATTTACAGCAATCATTTAATAGAACGGACTGATACATCCATTGTCACATACCTTAAGTGTACCGTAATGAATTTTCACTCTGTACATTGTACAAATATACTATTTATTACTAATTTCATTAACTAAATATCCCATGGTATTTATTGACCAGTCGAACGATACATCATGTGCACAACCCTGAAATAACCTGCTGAATGACAAAATAACTGTATAAAATGTTAAATGTATGAAAGAGACTAGAACCTCAGAAACAAGTAAAGCGAAGAAACATGATCCATTGTCGTGCCAAAGTATAAAATGATGAGCCGTAAACCGTTGAGGGGGCGTACGTACGTCATTTACATAAAATGAATGTCCAAGATATGTCAGAGAATCAAATTTAGGACACCACCTGTGATCAAAAATGTTCAAATGTGTGTGAAATCTTATGGGACTTAACTGCTACTGTCATCAGTCCCTACGCTTACACACTACTTAACCTAAATTACCCTACGGACAAACAAACACATCCATGCCCGAGGGAGGACTCGAATCTCCGCCGGGATCAGCCGCACAGTCCATGACTGCAGCGCCACCTATGTTCATAAAATATGTAGAACATATGAAACATCCCCACAAGAAACTGTTCATGGTGAAGAACAGTCACGTGTAAATGCATCCATACATAATGAGCTGCCATAAAACTATAACACACAAGTACACTCAATAGCTCGCGAGGATGCAGTGCACCATAAAGGATGACTCAACAGTATCTGTTCATGAAGTATCAGAAAATCGTTCTGATTAGCAAACTACACAAAAAGGACTCACATTGAGCCGTGGCGCCATTGAATTAGTAGACCGTTGTGTCTGACGCCACTGGCTGAGGTGTAGCATCAACCATCCCTCTTGTGGCCCCATTGCCAATATCCATGAGGAAGAGTTGGTATCTGTGGGTTGTGTCCTTAGAAGGTCTTCGCTTGCCGATATACAGGGTGTAAATTTTAAGTTCACAAATCAGAATAACTCGAAAATTAAGCTTCACACGAAAAAATGTTTAGAATCCAAAGTTTATTATTTTGGAGGGGGACATCTGCTGGTGCTATAATTAGCTTTCCACCCCAGCCTCATAGGGTGGGGTTTGAGGGAGAGGAATTAGAGTTTTACAAATGTTGACCTAACCTGCGGGAAAAAATTAATATTTGGGTCAACGTTTGTAAAACTCTAATTCCTCTTTGAAAATTATGCCCTTGACCCATCCATAAAAGTTTGCACCCTTCTCATCAGCTTCTCAGGAATTCTAAAGCCAGGCTATGCATTGTATAGGATGTTCCTTTGCATGCTGTCGTATGCACGTTGAAAGTCCCAAACGGATTATATATATCTTTATCGTACTACCAGCGTTTCTCAAACAGTTGCCTTAGGGTGAAAATGAGATATACGTATTATCAGTCAGTTTGATCGAAAGTCAGCTTGGTATTCGTGTATGTTGTTCTCTATGAAAGGTTGTAATTTTCTGAAAATAATGACAGAGAGTACCTTGTAGATTAAATTCAGCAAGTGATACCTGTGTAGCTACCACATTCCATTTTTCTCCCCTTCTTGTATAGCGGCCAATTTATGGCAGTCAAAAGTCTAAGAAAGGACAAGGGCCCCGGGTAGAACAGAATAATAGGAGAATTAATCGAAGAGGGAGATGAGGGCATGCACTTCAACATATAAAAAATTGAGGCGTTTGATACGGAAAAAAGATGCATTGCCAGAAGAATGGAAATTGGCCATTTAGTTAGGTGCTGTGCGAAATTCGAATGGTTTGCAATGAGAAATAGGGGGCGCAATGAGTTTGCGTATGGTGCATGTCAGATCACATATTGCTGTGTACAAAACGGAGCTAGCATAAAGAATTTTTCTTTAGAGTGGAGACGAGTTCTGTATCTAATGCCACCCTTGAGGAAATTGATTGTATGAAGTGCACTCACTTCCGACCGTGCGCGCAAATGATAGAGTGGAAGTGAAATATTCATATCTTCCCTCATATTTGATAAACAGACATACCAAACATGAGATTTTCAGTAGCTATTGATTAACAGTTAGTTATTTCAGGAATATGTCGCAACTGCAATCACATTACCATGTTAGTGAGGTGAAATTGTGTAAATACAGATCTGTTTTGGGAAAAGAAGCTAATCTTCACATGACAAAACGTGAAAGAAAAGGAAGGTGTACAAGACAGGCGAAACCAAATCGTTTCCTATGTTCCAAGTTTTCCGTAATCCAGTACACATTGTATTTTTACGAGGACTGTTCGAAAGGAAGGTCCGATCGGTTGCAGAAAGGAAACCACTGTGAAAATCAAAAACGTTTTATTTCCAACTGTTAGTTACACCTTCCAGCTACTTCTTTACATAGTCGCCGCTCCAATTTACACATTTCTCGAAGCGTTGTACCGTCTGTCCGATACCCTCGTCACAGAAGGAAGCCGGTGTCCTTCCTGCCAATTCTGTGCGTTGGTCTACATCTCTTCTTCCGTGCCATAACGTTTCCTACATAGCTAGCGGTTCATGTGAGCAGAGATGAAACTAAGCGAGAGTCAATTGCATGACCTAACACTTCCCATCGAAAACGCTGCAGGAGGATCTTCATTGCCCCTTCACAGTGCGACCGAGAATTGTCATGCAGAAGGAAATATATGACAGTTGTGTGGGCTGCATAACATCAGGCGAAATGTCAAACCAGGGCCTCGTAGTTGGCGGGAGACACTACTTTCTTCGCATCTTTACATGCTCACTGTGCGCTCAGAACTGAAAAAAGCGACGTGACCCGATCGAAGGGCATACTAGAGACACTGCCCAACATATATGTGCAAAGCGTCATCGGATTTTCACCGTGGTTTCCATTTCTCAACCTGTCGAACTTTCTTTTCCGAATAGCCCTCGTAACAAGAAATTGTTGACTTGTCGAATTATTTGTCGTGCTGGCATAATCTGTTAATACGATCGTTTTCAGACTCGCTTACAAGTTCTGTAAGGGACTTGTTTGCGTGAATACTTGATCTGTAGAACTACACTTTCCCTGCCGCGATGTCCCATCGGCAAGGGAGCCCTCACCCTTACCGTTGTTACCTATCGCATCGCGCCTACTGCGGCGCTACAGTCGTGTGATATCGCACGCACTCTGCATTCGCCTAGAGTGTTTCGCTTTCAGATACCTTCGAAGCAGATGTTCACTGGCGGGGCTACACTATTCGTACAAAGTTGCACAATCGACTATATTTGGAGTCATTCGTCAAGTATTTCAACTTATGTGGATGAAATTAAGAGATACTGTGATTCTAAAAGCAGACGAAAAAATGCATTTAAATTTGAATCTCAACGATTTAAACACGACGCAATGTTTCCTTATTGCATCGAAGCTGTCGGTAGTGAAGCATGTCAGAATATAAAATCCATAACACTCAAGTTCTAATACTTCACTTTTTGCTGCAGTAGTTTTTGTGCTTTGTAACACTGACAATCCCCTTATCTGGGAAGGCATTCGTCATTATGGAAAAGACAGCGACATGTATTTTCAGATACTCTGTTCTTTATGAAAAACTCACTGTAAAATCTTAAGCTATATCGAAACAAAGACCTTTAAAAGAATACCACGTTTTGGCACTTTCTTACGTCATCGCAGATAAGGAAGCATTTGGACTGATGGAAAATTTAGTGAGATCCCACGGCGGATAGCAGCCGATTTATGATAAAATGTAAGGGGCGTTCAAAAAGAAACGAGCCGGTGTCTGGAATGCGCAAACCAGGGACAGGAGGGTAATATCGTGGCGTGTGTAACGAGCTGTGGTTCCGACCAGAGCGTGGAAGTCCACAGCCTGTCGCTAGAGGGCACGTGTGCACGTCACGTGACTATATCGAGCTAGCAGCAGCATTCATCAATCGTCCAACGCTGCCAGTCGCATTGCAAACAGTGACATAGAGGCACCAAAAGAAGAGCAAACAGGTGTTGTTCTTTTCCTGGCAGCGGAAGGTGTAGGAGGAACGGACATTCATCGACGAATGTCACAGGCGTACAGCGAACACCGCATGTCCTTCCAAGGGTCAAGGCATGGCACAAGCGCTTCAGGGAAGGAAGGGTGTCGTTAGCCGATGATGTACGGTCTGGAGCACCACACTGCATTACCGATGACATCGTCCAGCTGGTGGATGCACTCAGGACCGCCTAGTGACAGTGAAAGCCACAGCCGCCGTGGTCGGATTGGGCGTCGGATGTGTTCACACCATCTTGAAGGAACGACTGCGCACGCACAAAGTGTGGGCCCAATGGGTGCCCCACAGCTTCAATCGCACCAGGAATAATGTCGAATGGCCCACTGTCTTGCTCATCTGCAGCGCTGTGCTCAGGAAGGGAATGCGTTCCTGGCACGAATGGTGGGTGGAGATGAGTCATGGTGTCAGCACTTCGAACCAAAATAAAAACGACAATGTCTCCAGTGGAAGCATCCAGGGTCACCACCACCATAAAACGCCAAGACTATCCACACGAGTGCAGAAAAAAGTTATACTGACGTTCTTCTTTGACTGAGATGGCCCCCTTCCGATTCACTTCCTGCAGCACGGGACAACAGTGCATGCCCAGCGGCACTCGTAAACTTTGACCACGCTTCGACAAGAGATCAAATCAAAAAGACCAGGCAATTTCGTCCGGCCAATACAGTCGCTACACTCCTGAACAAATTTAAATGAGAGGTTCTCGGCCACCCTTCATACAGTCCGGATTTCTCTCCCTGTGATTACGCCATTTTTGGTCCCCTTTAAAAGGCTCTGAGAGGGGCAAACGATACACCTCGGACGACGACTTCCAGTTGTACTTGCGGAACTGGTTAACATCGCAGCCCCAGGAATCTTGTGAGACAGTGATTCACCGCCTTGTGACACAGTGGGACGTGTGTCTCAACAGCCAGGGTCAGTACTTCTAACATACAGGTACTGGTTTCTATAGTTATGCCTCCTGCTCGTTTCTTTTCGAACGCCCCTTATATATCGGATAACTTTAAAGCGTAGGTGCTTCGAGTTTACTTTCGGTACAGCGTGTACTAAGTTGCGAATACTCCGTGACCTATGAGATGTCACTGTGGATTGTGCCGAACGCATTTTAAAAGCGATTACAGTACTTCACAACTGTGCTGGAGTGAGAGATAGATTTAAACGCAAAGACAGAAGGAAATGCCTCAAGTGTAAACGCTATCCGCAGTGGATAACCCACTTCATATGCGGATACCGCTTTGGTTAAATTTACATATATTTTGATAATGCAGGCATATTTGACCATGCAAACCGCAAGATATGAACGATAGTGTACTTACTTGTGTCCTCGGAGTCATTCATGACGGCATACGTGAAGAAAACGTTCTCGGTTTTCCAGCCACGTCAATTCGAATAAAATCCTCAATTACATTTATTCAACTTGACGCGGCTGGGAAACTGAGACCGTTTTATTCAGTGTACCTGCTTGCTAACGCTTAAGTTTTTCTTGTCTACATTTTTTTCCTTTCAGTCATTTCCCTATCAGAACATCAAAATCAATTCATCCCAATCTCGCCGTCCTAAAATTTTCTTTTTATGTGTTTCCGACGTTGTATTTCAAAATGCCGGCCTTTTTGTTACTTCGCCACTTACTAGCTCGACGTCAATACTACCGCTTTCCGTTTCGGTTTCACTCATTTTTCACAACTTCCAACAAAGGAAAATAACAGAAACACGACTGGAACGAGGGATCACCTAATCGACACACGGGCGCCACCTGTCCTTCTAATAGCGCGGCAACGGGCTTTTGCCTGCCTGCGTCTACAGACTTTTTTCATAAACGCTCTGTTTACACGCATCAGAATGCGCTCATGTGACGGATTTCAAGTTGAGCGTTAGGTGTCTAAACGAGCGATCTTTTGGCAGACACATGGTGCCGTGCATTTTGATGCTTTCAGGCTGGAACGCCTGTGATATCAACAAGCATTAATTAAATTGCCCTCAGTTTGCTTATAATCTTGTGGATGCGGCTGACGTCATGGCAGCCATCGCTGTTGATCCCAGTGTTGGTGTTTACTCTATCGGCCACTCTGAGTAACCCATATAATGACTGAAACTTCCTGACAGATTAAATCTGTATGCCGGACCGAGACTCGAACTCTGGATCTTTGCCTTTCGCGGGCAAGTGTTCTACCAAATGAGCTACCCAAGCACGACTCACACTCCCTCCTTTACTTCTGCCAGTACGTACCTCGTCTCCTACCTTCCAAACTTTACAGAAGCTCTTCTCTGAACCCTGCACTTGCCCGCGAAAGGCAAAGGTCCCGAGTTCGAGTCTCGGTCCGGCACACAGTTTTAATCTGTCAGGAAGTTTCATATAAACGCTCACTCCGCTGCAGAGTGAAAATCTCATTCTGAAAGCATATAATGACTGACCATCTAGTGTGGCAAGTGCTTACTTGGCCTTATGACGGTGGCTGGTGTAGCCAAATACCGGGTGATTGTAATGAAGGTTCAACTATTCATTATGAGGATTGTAATTCCCTTATGCAGAGAAACCTGGTAATAAGTATGCTAATTCCTTAACGCAGAACCGACTTAGGCATGAAAAAATTAGTTCCAATTTTGGCCACCAAGTGCAGATCTGGCTCTGTAAATGCAAGAAATATGTATAGAAATGTTTCCACATGTATGGATTAGGAACCGTAAGTGGGTAGAAAAAGTCAAACAAGTGAGAAAGACATAACGTTGCTTTTATTACTAACTACTATTTACAGAATTTGTATGAGCACCGGAGACGTCGATAGGATACTGTATCCGTAAAACGATGTGATCAACAGTTGCTCGCAACAGTTCGAGTGGAATCTCAGGAACATGCTCCTGCATAGTGGTAAGGAGATTAGATCGAGACCGAACGTGTTCCCGGTAAACGCGTTCTCTTAGGTAACCGCAGAGCCAAAAGCCACGTGGATTAAAATCAGGTCAGCTTGCAGGCTATGCGTGTGGAAAACCTCTAGAGATAACACGCTTGTGGAAGGTTGCATTAAACAAATGTTTCATTGGGCGAGAGAGTTGTCGTGTTGTACTGTTTTGCATGAAAACATTAGTTTCACACACATCCGTCCTTCCATTGCACGAGTTGTCTGCTGTACGAGGAGGTCTCGGTAACATGCAGACGCTATGGAACACCTGAATGGGCTAGTGGGTGTATTTTCTCGAAAGAAGAACGGGCCGAGAATAAAGGTGCTTGCGAAAGCACTCCACTCAATGCCACACGAAACACACCTGTGTTTCTAACACCATGTGTTTAAACCATTTAGTGAACTCGGGCCCCTCCTCAGACTTTTCAGTCGGCGATACTCTCTCAATGCACCGCTGTAAATACTGTCGTTCACATAAAAACAGTTTCACTAACGGTGTATGGTCTCTCTTCTCGATAGCTGTATTGTTCATTCAAGTTATGGCATGTTATTTGACAGTATGCATGTCATATAGTCCTACAGTGTATGTGCCAGATTTATATCTGGCGGCCATTTTTCTTTCAGTGTGAATCGGTTCCGTTTTAATGCATTGTGTACCAAGTTTCTCTAAAAACTGTGTCCGTACAGGCCTCGGAAGGCCCGGCGTGACCGACCGACCGCCGTGTCATCCTCACCCGGTAGGTGTCACTGGATGCGGATATGTAGGGGCTTGTGGTCAGTACACCGCTCTAGCGGCCCTGGTCAGTTTTCGTAGCCAGAATCACTGCTTCTCAGACAAGTAGCTCTTCCATTGGTCTTACAAGGGCTGAGTGCACCCTGCTTGCCAACAGCGCTCGGCTCCGCAGTGCTTAATTTCGGTGTTCTGAGGGGAACCGGTGTTACCATCGCGGCATGGTTGGCATCAACATCCTCTGTCAGACAATAATTACAGCCCAAAATGGACCTCCATCAGTAGCTGCGCTTATAACCGCCCGGTACGTAAAAAGTCCTTAGAAAGTGTAACTATCATACGTCGTAGATTGCGCCAAAATTCCGAAGCGGTTTTGTCGCCTCGTTTTTCTTGCTAAAGCACTTCTCCGAACCTTTCATCTGGAGAGTTCGTACAGTTGGCAATTAATTCAGCATTTAAGGCAAGTTAATCATGCTGTCGAAGTGGGTTGGTACTAATGTCCGACTCCAGTGCAGTTGCCTGATGGTCCATATTGCTGATTTCTAACGTAAATTGATAATCTTCAACGTCCTGAAGTGCGAAAATATTTATCATAATCGCGAACAAAATTTGTGGTGGGTCGGGCATAAATGGCGGAGCCCGGAAGTGCAAACAGGGCACGGAAGAACCGCTTACGCCGACGGACTGACAGTTTATAGTTCGTGGGTGGGGTCGTGACGCTGAAGAAAACACAGGAACGGCCAGGTTTGCTAATTTTAGCTTACCCTCGCTTCCTGGAATAGTAGAAATATCCAGTGGGAACAGCACTGCTGCATGTGTTTGTCTAACGGATACGGTGTTTGCACTGTTTTACCTTTCGGCTCTGTACACTGCACTGTGTCAGCAGTTTGCAGTGCAGGAAGAGAGAGAGCTACAAAACCTAAATCTCCCGGGCGAATTCCTCGAATCTCGGCGTCGATTACGTGCAACAGACTGTGATTGTCCTCCATTATAGCGTCGTTGTTTACTCGTCACGAAATAAACTGTCCACACCGAAACTTCTTTCTTCTTTGTCGGTATCACCAATTACATTACGTATAAAAATGTACACGGGGTTCATGTGCACAGAAATGCATGTAATACTCGCAAAACAACATACACGTTATATTGTTACCTAGGGGCACTAGAGACAGAGAGGAATCAAAGATACATGTTTATATCGAAGATGACAGACACCTAAATCGGTTGCTAGACTGATCCTAAATGCTCATCTTCATTCGCTAATATGGATGCTATAGATAATTTCTTGTATATGGGTTGTTTTGTCCGTCTTGCACGTGGCATGTCTTTTTCTAGTCCTACATGAGCTGTGATTACAGCCTAAAAGGCTGACTTAAGGGCTACGACTTTTATCATAGCTGGTGTTCTCTAGTAACTGTAAAGAGCCGTAGAAAAGTCCTGGCCTGAAGCAGCCGGAGAAGCGAGCTTGGAGGGGGAGGGGGTGAGCAGGATATGGCCAATTGAGAGGTCTTACTTCTGGCTGCCTGAAGGACCGAAATGTTAGCTGCGCGAGGTAGCCGCGCGCTCTCAGGTTACTTGTCACGGTCCGTGAGGCTCTCCCCGTCGGAGGTTCGAGTCTTCCCTCGGCGGGCATGTGTGTGTGTGTGTGTGTGTGTGTGTGTGTGTGTGTGTGTGTGTGTGTGTATTGACTTAAATTAGTTTCTTAGATGTATTTTGTAGGCTTAGGCACCGAGACCTCAGCAGTTTAGTCCCGTAAGACCAGACCACAAAATTTTTTTCCCAAATGTTAAATAATTCCATCTGCTGCTTGCAGCTCTCGTCGATGTAGGAGGGAATCCTTGTGCCTTCCGGTATGGATGTTATATTCCATAGTGGTCGTATTTTCAGTAGGCACGAGTTGGTAATCCATCCTCATCAACGGATCTACTTTCTCAGTACAGAAGGGCTTACAATCACTTGAAAGTACATTCCTGTGTGTGCGTTTAGCATACGGATGAATCGGTCTTCTGGTTTGTTTGATGTGGCCCACCAACCTTTTCATCTCAGAGTGGTACCTGCATTCTCCGTCCTCAATTATTTGTTAGATATATTCTAATGTCTGTCTTCCTTTGCAGCTTTTACTCTTTACAGCTTCCTCTAGTACTACGAAAGATATTCTCTGAAGTCTTAACGGATGTCCTATCATTTCGTCCCTTCTTCTTGTCAGTATTCTCCTCCCCAGTTCAGCGGAGAACTTCGTCACTTCCTTCATTCTTCTGTATCACCACGTATCAAATTCATCGATTCTCTACCATTCATGTTCCATAGTCCATGTTTCACTACCATATACTGAGGATAGAAATGGCATTACAGCGAATCGTATCACCGATGTCCTTTCGCCCTGAATTTTATTTCCGTCTGAACAGCAGATGCGAAAGACTGCAGCTGTTGCAGCCTACTTCGTTCTTGGTCTTTCAATCTTATTGCTCCCTTTTGCTTCTTGCCCATATTGTATGTTACTCGTCTTTCCCTATAGCTTGGTCCCACTTTTCTCTGAATTTCGATCATATTGAAACATTTAAGATTACCAAACGCTTTTTCCATGTAGCAAAGCCTATTAACGCTTCTTTGATTTTTTTCAGTGTTGCTACCATTGTCACGTGCAACGTTAGAACCGCGCTGCTGCCTTTACTTTTCCTGAATGCAAACATCATCATCTAACAGATTCTCAATTTTCTTTGACATTCTTCTGCATATTATCCTTATCAGCAGCTTGAATGCATTATCTATTAAGCTAATTGTGCGACTTTTCTTGCACTTGACGGCTCTTGCTATCATCATAATTGTGTGGATGATGTTTTTTCCGAAAGTCTGATGGTATATCACCAGCCTCATACTACACACCAACGTGAATAGTCGTTTTGTCGCTATTTCGCACAATGATTTTAGAAATAACGATGGATATTTATCTTTCCCTTCCTCCTTATTTGACCTTAAGCTCTTGTACTGGATTCCCTGTCTCTTCCCTGTTGACTACTGTTTCTTCTATCACGTCATCTCCTCTCTCTCATATAGGTCTCCAATTTACTCTTTCCACCTAACCGCTCTCCCCTCAGCAGTTCACTGTGAATTCATCGTTGCACTCTCCATCCTACCACCCTTCCTTTTAATTTCCCCAAAGGTTGTTTTGACTTTTGTGTATGCTGAGTCAGTCCTTCTAACAATCATTTATTTTTTATTTCTTCACATTTTTCATGTAGCCATTTCGCCCCAGCTTCCCTGTGCATCCTATTTACTTCATTCCAAAGTCACTTCTGCTTCTGTATTCCTGAATTTCCCTGAACGTGTTTCTACTTCCTTTTTTCCTCTATAAATTGAAGTACATCTTCAGTTACCCATGGTTTCTTCGCTGTTACGTTCCTTGTACCTATGTTTTCTTTCCAACTTCTGTGATTCCCCTTTTAAGAGTTGTCTGTTTCTCTTCAACTGTACTGCCTACTGAGCTATTCCTCATTGCTGTATCTATAGCCTTACAGAACTTCAACCGCATCTCGTCATTTCTTACTACTTCCGTACCCCCCTTCTTTGTGGAATGTTTCATCCAGGCTAATGTCTTGGTACTTCACCCTACTCTGCATCACTAGTATACTGTGACCTGTGTCTTCGTCTGCTCCTGGGTACGTCTTACAAATTACAATCCAGTACCTGATTTCGGAATCTCTGTCTGACCATGATGTAATCTAACTGAAATCGTCCTGTCTCCCAGTCTTTTCCAAGTATACCTCCTCCTCTTGTGATTCTCGAAAAGGGTATTCACTATCACTGTCTGAAATTTATTGCAGAACTCAATTAGACTCTCTCCACTCCTATTTCCTGTACCAAACCCTTATTCTCACATAACCCTCTCTTTTATTCCTTTCCCTGTAGCAGCATTTCAGTCCACCATGACTATTAGATTTTCAACTCCATTTACGAAGTGAAATACTCGTTCTCATCTACGTCTACATCTTACTCCGAAAGCCATCTAATGGTGTGTGTCAGAGAGTAATTTCGGTACTACAATCTGGTCCCTCCAACAGTGTTCCACTCTCGAAGAGTGCGTGGGAAGAATAATTGCTGGTAAGCCTCTTTATTGGCTCTAATTTCTCGAATCTTCTCCTCGTGCTCGTGGTCAAAACACGAGATGTACAGGGGGGGGGGGGGGGGGGGGAGTAATATGTTGTCGGACTCCTCCAGGAAAGTACTGTCCAGAAATACCAATAGAAACTCTCTCTGTGACGCACAACGCCTCTCTTGTAACGTCTGCCAGTGGAGTTTGTTTAGGATCTCGAGTAACGCTCCCTCGCCAGCTACACGATCCCTAGACGAAACGAGCCGCCCTTCGTTGAATCTTCTCCATCTCCTCTGTCAGTCCTCTCTGATAGATACTCAAGAATCGGGCGAACAACCACCTTATAAGCCACTTCTTTAGTGGATGAGTTGCAGTTCTTTAAGATTCTTCCAATGACTCTGGGCCTTGTGTCTGCTTTTTCCACAGTCTGTTTTATGTGGTCATTCCACTTACCGTCGCTCTGGATAGTTACGTCTAAATATTTTACGGCAGACGCTGTGTCCAGGTGTTTCTCATAAACAGTGTCGCTGTACAGCAGTGGATTTCTTTTCCTGTGTAAGTGCAATATGTTACATTAATTTACGTTCAGGGTCAACTGCCAGAGCCTACACCAGTCAATGCAGGTCGTTCTGCAAATTCGTACTGCCTTCTGGCTTTGCTACTTTGGTATAGACAACTGTATCATCTGGTAATAGCCTTAAAGAGCATCCGACGCTTTCTACTAGATACACGGGGTAGTCCACTGATCGTGACCGGGGCAAATATTTCACGAAATAAGCGTCAAACGAAAAAACTACAAAGAACAAAACTTGTCTAGCTTGAAGATGAAAACTAGATGGCACTATGGTTGGCCCGATAGATGGCGCTGCCATAGGTCAAACGAATATCAACTGCGTTTTTTAAATGGGAACCCCGATATTTTATTACATATTCGTGTAGTACGTAAAGAAATATGAATGTTTTAGTTGGACCACTTTTTCGCTTTGTGATAGATGGCGCTGTAATAGTCACAAACATATGGCTCACAATTTTAGACGTACAGTTGGTAAAAGGTAGGTTTTTAAAAATTAAAATAAGGAACATAGGTACGTTAGAACATTTTATTTCGGTTGTTCCAATGTGATACATGCACCTTTGTGAACTTATCATTTCTGAAAACGCATACTGTTACAGCGTGATTACCTGTAAATACCACATTAATGCAATAAATGCTATAATTGATGTCCGTCAACCTCAATGCATTTGGCAATACGTGTAACGTCATTCCTCTCAACACCGACGATTTTGAGATTCCCGATTCTCGCGCAGTTTGTGTGCTACTGATGCGTGAATTAGCCGCGACAGTAGCTAAAACACCTACTTGGGCATCATGATTTGTTGCAGTTCGTGGCTGACGTTTCACATGTGACTGAACGCTTCCTGTTTCCTTAAATAACGTAACTATCCGGTGAACGGTCCGGACACTTGGATGATGTCGTCCAGGATACCTAGCAGCATACATAGCACACGCCCGTTGGGCATTTTGATGACAATAGCCATACCTCAACACGATATCGGCCTTTTCCGCAATTGGTAAACGTTCCATTTTAACACGGGTAATGTATCACGAAGCAAATACCGTCCGCACTGGCGGAATGTTGCGTGATACCACGTAGTTATACGTTTGCGACTATTACAGCGCCATCTATCACAAAGCGAAAGAAGTGGTCCAACTAAAAGATTCAAATTTCTTTTCGTACTACGCGAATATATAATAAAAATGGGGGTTCTTATTTTTAAAAAAACGCAGTTGATATCCGTTTGACCTATGGCAGCGCCATCTAGCGGGCCAACCATAGCGCCATCTGGTTTTCCCCATCAAGCTAACCGAATTTCGTTTTTTGTAGTTTCTTTCGTTTGATGCTTATTTCGTGAGATATTTGGCCTGGTCACTATCAATGGTCCACCCTGCAAGCCGCAACGTTCCTACGATACCTCCTGTCGTACTTCGGATATTATGTTTACATCTGCCACTTTTGTTCCTTTAAGAGCGACGTCTTGAGTTCCATCTGCAAGAAAGTCTTGAATCCAATAGCAAGTCTGCTCCGATATTCCGTAAGCTCGTATTTTTTTCATTAAACGTCAAGGCGGGACGGTGTCAGATGCGCTGCTGAAATCAAGGAACACGGCATAAATCTGAGTGCCGTTGTCCACTGTGGATCTCATGGAGTAACAGAGCGCTTAGTTTCACTGGATCTCTGTTTGCGGAATCCAT
Source organism: Schistocerca gregaria (assembly GCF_023897955.1). Classification (NCBI taxonomy): domain Eukaryota; kingdom Metazoa; phylum Arthropoda; class Insecta; order Orthoptera; family Acrididae; genus Schistocerca; species Schistocerca gregaria. The sequence continues at coordinate 1,186,894,970 of NC_064920.1, read as the reverse complement.
ATTGATTTTTAGAGAGGAGCTGTTCGTTTTCCAAAAAACGTCATAATTCTTGAGCATAAAACATGTTCCATAATCCTACAACAGATTGATGTCAACGATATCGGTCTATAATCGAGTAGATCTTACGGCCTTTCTTAAAAAAGAGGAATAACCTGCGTTTTTTCCCCCAGTCGTTACGTATCTTTCGTTGCTCAAGCGATCTACGATAAATTACTGCTACAAGGGGAGCAAGTTCTTACGCATAATTCTTATAGAATGTTATCGGTATCTCATCTGGCCCAGACGTCTTCCCACTACTAAGCGATTGGTAGCTGCTTTTCAATTCCGAAATCGATTATCTCAATATCTGCCATTTCGACGTTCGCACGACGATTGAAAGGCGGGCCAGTGTTACGATCTTCCACGGTGAAACAACTTCGGAAGACCGAATTCAGTATTTCAGCCTTCTCTCTGTTATCTTCCGTTTCGGTGGCCGTGTGGTCGTTGAGAGAATGAATAGATGATTTTGACCCACTTGCTAATTTTACATACGACCAAAATCAGTTAGGTGTTTTACTCACGTCTGTTGACACGTCTTACTTTCAAAATCATTGAACGATTCTCTGATTGCTCTCCTTACGCCCATTTTCGCTTCGTTCAGCTTTTGTTTGTCAGCTAGGTCTTTAGTTCTGTTGAATCTTAGATAAGGTGCTCTTTGTTATCGTAGCGCTTTTCTAACACGACTATTAAACCATGGTGGTTCCTTCCCATCCTTTAAAACATTACTCAGAACATACTTGTCTAGAGCCTATTGAACGATGCTTTTGAGTTTTTTTTTTTTTTTTTTTTTTTTTTTTTTTTTTTTTTTTTTTTTACATTGTTCTCCACATCTTCGTCCTTATCGCCGAATATCTGATGCTGAGTGCTGAGGCATTCTGAAATTTGTATCCTGTCGTCCTTGCTGAGCAAATATATCTTCCTACCTTTCTTAACATTCCTTGTAGGACTTGTCGTCATAGATGCTGTCACAGTCTTATGATAACTGATATCTTCCTCTAGGTTAACTGATCCGATAAGTTCAGATCTGTTTGTTGCCAGGAGGTCTAAGACGTTACCCTCTCGAATTACTTCTCTAACTATCTGCTCAAGGTAATTGTCGGACAAGACATCCAGAACAGTGCCACATGATTCCCTGTCTCTGGCACCAGTTTTGATAGCATAACGCTCCCAATCTATATCTTGTAAGTTGAAGTCTCCCCCCCCCCCCCTTATTACAACGGCATAATCAGGAAAATTACTAATGATATTCTGCAAGTTCTGTCTGAAGCGCTCTACAACCACAGATCCCGACGCAGGTGATCTGTAGAAGCATCCGATCAGCATTTTTGACCGTTATTTGATACTCAGTTTCGCCAAGATTAATTCACAATCGGAATCAATGATAACCTCGCTAGATTTTATCGAATTTTTTACTGCAATAAACACAACGCCACCACTGGCGACTAACCTATCTTTATGATAAACATTCCAGCCTGAGCTTAGGATTTCGTTGTCACTGACATCTGGTTTTAGCCAGCTTTCTGTTGTTCTCAATACTATCTGTGCATTATAACCTTTAGTAAGTGATACTAATTCTGGGACCTTTCCTTGGAAGCTCCTGAAGTTTACTAAAATCATATTAATCTTTTCTATCTCGGATCCACGAGGAGAAAAATTCCTTAAAGTAACTGTGGCTGATTTAACAGGTTAAATTCTCTTTGATCTCAAGGGAGGGGTCCTCTAACCTAATAGATCCCAGCGTGCAAGCCACACATACTGCGCTACCCTAGTAGCCGCTTGCTGCCTGTACTGCAGGGGAACCCTAAAATTCTACACTCGATAGCGGAGGTCGAGAAATTCGCATCCCATGCCGTCGCAGAGTCGTCTGAACCTCTTGGTTAGACATTTCAAATCCGAGGACCGCGATCAACCCTGGGTACGATGCTACAAATAGAAAACTTTGCCTGCACCCCACGTACGTTGCTAGTTGCCTTCGCCAAATCAGCCAGGTGCCGAAAGGAGCCGAGGGTAGTCTCAGAACCCAAGCGGCAGGCGTCATTCGGGCCGACATGTACCACTACATGCAGCCAGTTGCACCCAGTGCGCTCGGCAGCCGCTGTCAGGGCCTCCTCCATATCACGGATGAGACCTTCCGGAAAACATACCGAATGCACACTACAATTCTTTCCGCCTTGTCTGCTATCTCCCTGAGGGGCTCCATCAGCCGCCTAACACTGGAGCTCCCAATGACAAGCATACCCACCCTCTGTACTTGTGCGGACTTGGCAGGAAAATCGACCGCTGGCCCAACAGGAGAGGCATCCCGTGCTGGCTCAGAGTTATCAGAAACATTGGGAAGCACCTCATTACTGTTGCTAAGACGGAGGGAGCAAGCCGCACGGCCTGCTCCTTCTTTCTCCTTCCGCCCAGTGGCACGGAACTCACCAGTCTGCCACTTACTCCGGAGTGAGGACGGACCGGTTAGATGTTCCGTATCAGAAGTCGCAGTGAGGTCTGAATCACCAGGGGATTCCAGTGGCACCAAAGATGTCGCAAGCCTCGTCACTGGCGCCCCGACGTCACCAAAACTTCGAGCACTAGCTAGAAGTTTGTCGACGGTAGCCTACGCAGCTTCCAGCTATTTTTGAACAGCAGGCAACTCTCCTTGTGTCCGCTCACAACAACACAGACCCCAGCCAGTTCGTATATTATACACGATACCGTAAAGATATACAGTCTCAAATGGCGCTACTAAGTTTGAAATGTACTCGTATACAAAATATAGAAAAGGTGAATAAAGTAACACTAAAGTTTTTAGTTTTACAATTTGAACAGAAACCAGATCGTTGTTATAAGGGTCGACGTGCATGACAGGGAAGCAGTGGTTGGGAAGGGAGTGAGACAGGGTTGTAGCCTATCCCCGATGTTATTCAATCTGTATATTGAGCAAGCAGTGAAGGGAACAAAAGAAAAATTCGGAGTCGGTATTAAAATCTATGGAGAAGAAATAAAAACTTTGAGGTTCGCCGATGGCATTGTAATTCTGTCAGAGACAGCAAAGGACTTGGAAGAGCAGTTGAAAGGAATGGACAGTGTCTTGAAAGGAGGATATAAGATGAACGTCAACCAAAGCAAAACGAGGATAATGGAATATAGGTGAATTAACTCAGGTGATGCTGAGGGAATTATATTAGGAAATGAGACACTTAAAGTAGTAAAGGAGTTGCTGTTTGGGGAGCAAAATAACTGATGATGGTCGAAGTAGAGAAGATATAAAATGTAGACTGGCAATGACAAGGAAAGCGTTTCTGAAGAAGAGAAATTTGTTAACATCGAGTATAGATTTAAGTGTCATGAAGTCGTTCCTGAAAGTATTTGTATGGAGTGTGGCCATGTATGGAAGTGAAACATGGACGATAAATAGTTTGCACGAGAAGAAAATAGATGCTTTCGAAACGTGGTGCTACAGAAGAATGCTGAAGATTAGCTGGGTAGATTACGTAACTAATAAGGAGATATTGAATAGAATTGGGGAGAGGAGGAGTTCGTAACACAACTTGACTAGAAGAAGGGATCGGTTGGTAGGGAATATTCTGAGGCATCAAGGGATCACCAGTTTAGTATTGGAGGGCAGCGTGGAGGGTCAAAATCGTAGAGGGAGACCAAGAGATGAATACACTAAACAGATTGAGGAGGATGTAGGTTGCAGTAGGTACTGGAAGATGAAGAAGCTTGCACAGGATAGAGTAGCATGGAAATCTGCATCAAACCAGTCTCAGGACTCAAGACCAGAACAACAACAACTACAGTTTACCTAGGTTTCGATGCCAGTAAAGGTATCTTCTTCAGAACATAAAACAAAATTACTTGGCAACTGAAGGCTGAATTTCTTATTGGCTGTGCAGATTTCTCACAGTAGACTGAACTATTAAACAGAAATAGGTTTCTCTACTGCCGCTGCCGCTACACTGGGTATTGACGCGACGGGTGACATGGCGGTCTGGCGGCGCGAAAAATTACGCTAGGGAGCCGCCCTACACAACGATATTCGCAAGACTTACTCAAAAAAGAATAAACTATGATTAATTTTCTAACCACTAGTCTACACAGTAAATTATACACGTACAGTTCACTTGTTTGCAGAAGCACGTGAACAAAAATCAAAGACGGCGGCTCCTGCTACACTCAGTGTCCTCATATATGTTCTCCATCTCTTCATCTTCTGCTCGCGACGTCGGTATGTACTCGTATATCTGTGCTATTGTTGTTGGTGTTACCATCGACTCTGATGAGAACTACCTTACTATTGATCTGTTTGCAACTGCTCACTCTCTGACCTGCCTTCCTGTTCGTAACGAATTCTGTTCCAGTTATACCATTTTGTGTGTGTTGTTGATATTACCCTATAATCATATGACCAAAAATCCTTGTCTTCTTACCTTTACACTTCTCTGACCCCTGCTGTATCAAACCTGAGCCTTAGCATTTCCTTTTTCAGATATTCTAGCTCCCTTCAACATTCAGTCTTATGACATGCCACGCCCCGTAGAACGTTACCCTTTATTTGGTTATTCTATCTCATTCTCACAGTCACCTCCCCCTTGGCATTTCCCTGTCTGAGATCCGTATGGGGGACTAATCGGGAATCTTTTACCAATGGAAAGATCAATATCTCACTATTAACTATGTAAGGGCTTCATGCCTTGTGGATACACATTATGTGTCTTTAACACAGTTGTTTCAACTACTTTCTGCATCCTCATGTCGTTGATGATTGCTTATTCCCAGCCCAAGAGCCGGCTGGAGTGGCCGTGCGGTTCTAGGCGCTGCAGTCTGGAGCCGAGCGACCGCTACGGTCGCAGGCTCGAACCCTGCGTCGTACATGGATGTGTGTGATGTCGTTAGGTTACTAAGGTTTAATTAGATCTACGTTCTAGGCGACTGATGACCTCAGAAGTTAAGTCGCATAGTGCTCAGAGCCATTTGAACCTAGCCAGCCCAAGAGCAAGACAGTGCCCTGAACCTCTTTCCGCTCTTCCCTCCACTTTGGGAACCCCTTTAGCAGAATGGGGGTGGCTTTTTATGCTGCATGGTGATGAGGATTTTTATTCAAACTGTAAGCAGTGATGAGGTTCGAGCCCGGGGCGCAAGACATTTTGATTACTTGTCAAAGACGCTACGACTACACTAGGGTGATCCCCGATGTTGTGGTTAGTTGTGGCTATGTTCTAATTCGGTAATCGGATGTCGAAACGTTTCTGAAAGTATTTAAGATTGCTACAAGATTTTAATTAATGACTTTGGGCTCCCATGGCAGCCCGGAAGTTGTGCTTTGATAACTGGCAGCTATATAAGTAATGAATCTGGAAAGACAGCGTCAGTCATCGAGCAGCCGCACCTGCAACAGCAACGAGATAGATTATTTATGCCGCGTTACTTTAGGAGGAGTAGGCGTTCTCGTCTTACAGTTTTTAAAGCAATAGACAACATTTCTATTACTACCAAGGATTTTGTAGGCACCCAAGTCATCTTGCACGAGCCATCGGTGTTTTGCGGTGGAGTTTTGAACTTCACTCTCGCTAACAAGGATACGAAGTTAACGAGAAGGTTGTATATACAAGGTTACTGGAGCATTTAAATTCACATAATTTGCTGTCAAATGTTCAGTTTGGTTTTAGAAATGGTTTAACAACTAAAAATGCTATATTCTCTTTTATCTGTGAGGTTTTGGACGGATTAAATAAAAGGTTGCCAACGTTAGGTGTTTTCTCTGATTTAACGAAGGTTTTTGATTGTGTTGGCCACAAAATATTACTGCAGAAGTTGGACCATTATGGAGTATGGGGAGTAGCTTACAATTGGTTCGCCTCTTACTTTAAGAACAGAAAGCAGAAGGTAATTCTCCGCAATATTAAGAGTGGTAGTGATGTTCAGTCCCAATGGGACACTGTTAAGTGGGATGTTCCCCAAGGGTCAGTGTTGGGGCCACTGCTGTTTCTTATTTATATAAATGATATGCCTTTTAGTATTACAGGTGATTCAAAAATACACTCCTGGTAATGGAAAAAAGAACACATTGACACCGGTGTGTCAGACTCACCATACTTGCTCCGGACACTGCGAGAGGGCTGTACAAGCAATGATCACACGCATGGCACAGCGGACACACCAGGAACCGCGGTGTTGGCCGTCGAATGGCGCTAGCTGCGCAGCATTTGTGCACCGCCGCCGTCAGTGTCAGCCAGTTTGCCGTGGCATACGGAGCTCCATCGCAGTCTTTAACACTGATAGCATGCCGCGACAGCGTGGACGTGAACTGTATGTGCAATTGACGGTCTTTGAGCGAGGGCGTATAGTGGAGATGCGGGAGGCCGGGTGGACGTACCGCCGAATTGCTCAACACGTGGGGCGTGAGGTCTCCACAGTACATCGATGTTGTTGCAAGTGATCGGCGGAAGGTGCACGTGCCCGTCGACCTGGGACCGGACCGCAGCGACGCACGGATGCACGCCAAGACCGTAGGATCCTACGCAGTGCTGTAGGGGACCGGACCGCCACTTCCCAGCAAATTAGGGACACTGTTGCTCCTGGGGTATCGGTGAGGACCATTCGCAACCGTCTCCATGAAGCTGGCCTACGGTTCCGCACACCGTTAGGCCGTCTTCCGCTCACGCCCCAACATCGTGCAGCCTGCCTCCAGTGGTGTCGCGACAGGCGTGAATCGAGGGACGAATGGAGACGTGTCGTCTTCAGCGATGAGAGTCGCTTCTGCCTTGGTGCCAATGATGGTCGTATCCGTGTTTGGCGCCGTGCAGGTGAGCGCCACAATCAGGACTGCATACGACCGAGGCACACAGGGCCAACACCCGGCATCATGGTGTGGGGAGCGATCTCCTACACTGGCCGTACACCTCTGGTGATCGTCGAGGGGACATTGAATAGTGCACGGTACATCCAAACCGTCATAGAACCCATCGTTCTACCATTCCTAGACCGGCAAGGGAACTTGCTGTTCCAACAGGACAGTGCACGTCCGCTTGTATCCCGTACCACCCAACGTGCTCTGGAAGGTGTAAGTCAACTACCCTGGCCAGCAAGTTCTCCGGATCTGTCCCCCATTGAGCATGTTTGGGACTCGATGAAGCGTCGTCTCACGCGATCTGCACGTCCAGCACGAACGCTGGTCCAACTGAGGCGCCAGGTGGAAATGGCATGGCAAGCCGTTCCACAGGACTACATCCAGCATCTCTACGATCGTCTCCATGGGAGAATAGCAGCCTGCATTGCTGCGAAAGGTGGATATACACTGTACTAGTGCCGACATTGTGCATGCTCTGTTGCCTGTGTCTATGTGCCTGTGGTTCTGTCAGTGTGATCATGTGATGTATCTGACCCCAGGAATGTGTCAATAAAGTTTCCCCTTCCTGGGACAATGAATTCACGGTGTTCTTATTTCAATTTCCAGGAATGTATTTCTGTTTGCTGATGACACCAACTAGATAGTGAAGGATTTTGTGTGTAATATTGAAACAGTAATAAATAATGTAGTTCATTAAATAAGTTCGTGGTTTGTGGAAAATAATTTGATGCTAAATCACAGTAAGACTCAGTTTTTACAGTTTCTAACTCACAATTCAACAGAACCGATATTTTGATCGGACAGAATGGACATATTATAAGCGAGACGGAACAGTTCAAGTTCCTAGGCGTTCAGATAGATAGTAAGCTGTTGTGCAAAGCCCATGTCCAGGATCTTGTTCAGAAACTAAATGCTGCTTTATTTACCATAAGAACAGTATCTGAAATAAGCCACACTTCAACACGAAAAGTAGTCTACTTCGCATATTTTCATAAGCTTATGTCGTATGGTATTATTTTTTGGGGTAATTCTTCTGATTCAAAAAGGGTATTTTTGGCGCAAAAACGGGCTGTTCGAGCTATATGTGGTGTAAGTTCGAGAACCTCTATTGCCCTCACAGTATATATTTTCTTTAATATCGTCTGGTGTTAGCAACATTAGCCTATTCCCAAGAGTTAGCAGCTTTTACTCAGTTAATACTAGGCAGAAATCAAATCTGCATGTGGAATGCACTTCCTTGGCTCTTGTGCAGAATGGAGTGTAGTATTCTGCTGCATCCATTTTCAATAAGCTACCACAAGAACTCAAAAATCTTAGCAGCAGCCCAAGAGTTTCCTCATGGCTCACTCCTTCTATTCTGTAGAGCAGCTCCTGGAAGAGCTAAAAAATTAAGCAAATTCTAGTGTTAGATTGTTGATTTTCTATATTTAAACTTACTTGTCACCTGAATATGTTTCTTATTTATATATTTCATTTTATCTATTTCTAATATCGTGTTATAATTTTATGTATTGGCTTGTTCCATGACCATGGAGAGTTCTCCTTAATTTGGTCCCACGGAGCAATAAATAAATAAATAAATAAAAAATAAATGAACACGTTAATGGCTGGGTCACCGTTGCTCTTGTACGTGGACCAAATGTCGATAAAGTAAAAGGGCTGGATAATTTCAATTCACGTGATGTCATCGCTTATCGGACATTTCAGATTTGTGAAGTTTACAACAGAGATAAGGGTTCATCGTATTACATGTCGACTATGCCTTTGGTTCTCAGGACCAGAAATGTCGTAATATAAACGAATTGGAATCTGTCTCAGTGTGGGTGAAAGGTGTTGACAACTGTAAAAAGATCGCACTCGTGCGTGAGCTGACTCATTGTTATAGAAATTAAATAGATTTCGCTTCCTTATCCTTAATGTTTATCTTTTAAAAAAAATACACTTTGATCTTGCCCTACATAGTTCTGTCTCACGGTTAACTACTGAAGCACAGGAATGTTCTAGTTGTTAAATACTGACTTTTCATGTGGAAAATCCTAGCGGGTAACCACGGACAATACATGGGGATATTCGTAGGTGAACGGAGTCCATGGTGATAGCGTCCCATGAGGCGGTGAGTGGAGCGGGGGGAGGGGGGGGGGGGCGTTACAAAGTCCCACGAAGACGCGAGGAAGAAGAATGGAATTTTATTGAGTCTAATAACAATTACAGTAGCTTTTTAGTAGAATATGGGCAACCAACATTCGATGTTGCTCTGGGAGGTACCAGAGAGAATCATCTATGTGTTCTACCGCTGCCGTTCCAGGATGAGCCAGTTCAGTCGCTACCACTACGTTCCTCCACTCTCCACCATTGCGGATTGCTTCTGTATCGTATCACCAGTCGCACCGTTTATCTTATTGCATATCCTACCACCTCAGTGAGAAACGCCGACAGTCTTCTGGCCTGACACAACGTAACCTAGCGTCACCTGTGCTCTTGGTTTTCTAACGTTATTCTGTTCCTTCCTCGCCAACAAATACCTCCGGCTGAGCGAGCCGCCGCGTCTATCTGGCGAGCGGCGGAGCTCAGAGACGGCGTGTCTGTAGCGACGTTGGTCCCAATTACGTTAGTGGTTGCAGCCGGCGTATCTGCCACGGGCAACTCCATTCATCTCGCGACTGCTCCCCTCAAAGGGACAATGCGGGCGCAGCACAATGCCGCGGGCCGCGCTCCCTTGTGATAGCGCCGAGCCGCGCGTCAGCTGCCGTCCCCTCCTCCGTCGCAGAAAGGCGTCTTCCGAAAGAGTAATCCGATGCGAGGGGCTCTCTCTCTCCTTCGCATCTGTAGAAGTGGGCAAGGAAAACTGCCACATCAGACGCGTCGATTTCTTCTACCAATGACTGCGTTCGTGCAAGGTTGTAGCTGTTGAGTCTGCAAGTAGAAAATAATACACTCTTGGAAATGGAAAAAAGAACACATTGACACCGGTGTGTCAGACTCACCATACTTGCTAAGGACACTGCGAGAGGGCTGTACAAGCAATGATCACACGCACGGCACAGCGGACTCACCAGGAACCGCGGTGTTGGCCGTCGAATGGCGCTAGCTGCGCAGCATGTGTGCACCGCCGCCGTCAGTGTCAGCCTGTTTGCCGTGGCATACGGAGCTCCATCGCAGTCTTTAACACTGGTAGCATGCCACGACAGCGTGGACGTGAACAGTATGTGCAGTTGACGGACTTTGAGCGGGGGCGTATAGTGGGCATGCAGGAGGCCGGGTGGACGTACCGCCGAATTGCTCAACACGTGGGGCGTGAGGTCTCCACAGTACATCGATGTTGTCGCCAGTGGTCGGCGGAAGGTGCACGTGCCCGTCGACCTGGGACCGGACCGCAGCGACGCACGGATGCACGCCAAGACCGTAGGATCCTACGCAGTGCCGTAGGGGACCGCACCGCCACTTCCCAGCAAATTAGGGACACTGTTGCTCCTGGGGTATCGGCGAGGACCATTCGCAACCGTCTCCATGAAGCTGGGCTACGGTCCCGCACACCGTTAGGCCGTCTTCCGCTCACGCCCCAACATCGTGCAGCCTGCCTCCAGTGGTGTCGCGACAGGCGTGAATCGAGGGACGAATGGAGACGTGTCGTCTTCAGCGATGAGAGTCGCTTCTGCCTTGGTGCCAATGATGGTCGTATGCGTGTTTGGCGCCGTGCAGGTGAGCGCCACAATCAGGACTGCATACGACCGAGGCACACAGGGCCAACACCCGGCATCATGGTGTGGGGAGCGATCTCCTACACTGGCCGTACACCTCTGGTGATCGTCGAGGGGACACTGAATAGTGCACGGTACATCCAAACCGTCATAGAACCCATCGTTCTACCATTCCTAGACCGGCAAGCGAACTTGCTGTTCCAACAGGGCAATGCACGTCCGCTTGTATCCACCCAACGTGCTCTAGAAGGTGTACGTCAACTACCCTGGCCAGCAAGATCTCCGGATCTGTCCCCCATTGAGCATGTTTGGGACTGGATGAAGCGTCGTCTCACGTTGTGTGCACGTCCAGCACGAACGCTGGTCCAACTGAGGCGCCAGGTGGAAATGGCATGGCAAGCCGTTCCACAGGACTACATCCAGCATCTCTACGATCGTCTCCATGGGAGAATAGCATCCTGCATTGCTGCGAAAGGTGGATATACACTGTACTAGTGCCGACATTGTGCATGCTCTGTTGCCTGTGTCTATGTGCCTGTGGTTCTGTCAGTGTGATCATGTGATGTATCTGACCCCAGGAATGTGTCAATAAAGTTTCCCCTTCCTGGGACAATGAATTCACGATGTTCTTATTTCAATTTCCAGGAGTGTAGTAGCTGTGTTTACGTTTAGTAATTTGCTGTTTTCTCTGTTGTTTATCTCACAAGCGACCATGAGATCTGTTAATCAAAGATTTCAATGTGTTCAAAACTGGTTCAAATGGCTCTAAGCACTATGGTACTTAACATCTGAGGTCATCAGTACCCTAGAACATAGAACTAGTTAAACCTAACTAACCTAAGGACATCACACTCATCCATGTCCGAGCAAGATTCGAACCTGCAGCAGCTCGGTTCCGGACTGAAGCGCCTCCAACCGCATGTCCACAGCTGCCGTCTTTCAATGAGTTCAAAGGGTTCAGAGCACTACGGGACTTAACATCTGAGGTCATCAGTCCCTTAGAACATAGAACTAGTTAAACCTAACTAACCTAAGTACATCACACACATTTATGCCCGAGGCAGGATTCGAACCTGGGACCGCAACAGCAGCGCGATTCCGGACTGAAGCGCCTCGAACCGTTCCGCCGCAGCGGCCGGCTTTCAATGTGTCTTAGTATGTTGCAGACGGAACTATCCTATCTGGCTACAGGCTTTCCATGCGACGGGGCTTAGTTTCATAGAAAATAATCGACATCGAAGTTGTAAGCGTACAAGCTACACCTGTAACACCGAGTCGCGGGTCGGGCAAGCGAGCATAGCACCCGAGGCTGAGGGTCACAGCTACCCAGCTGGAGGTATGAATTCAAATCTTAACGATGTACTTTTTTCCATTTTCATCGTACAGTATATCATTGAACAGTATAAGTCTTGCGATACTATTGACAAATGGTCATTTTTGCCGTAGTAATTTCATTAATGAGTCATTTATTACAGCATACTCTCTTCAAATACGTATTCCGCCTGTAGTTCGTAGTTAAAATTCCAAGTATTCGCACAGCTGCAATGAGTGTCCAATGATGCACGCGGAAGGATTCCAGATACAGACGAAAGTCCCCATCCCTCATTTTGACCTCGATCATGTAATTAGTACCGATGAAACCAGCTGCCAGTACCAATCGACGTACTACATATCCCTTACAGGACAACGAGAGAAAACTGATTTGGGCAAGATCGGTCATCCCTTCTCAGCAAAGTATACCATAATAATGTTAGGAAAGATATTCTTTTACGTTTTACTACGTAGGCAATAAGCCATCTTATAAATTTATTTGGAACCTTAAAAACAGAGTTGGCTCATAAATTAAAAAACTGGGGAAAGTCCACGAAAAGCTGAAACAATAATTTTTAAAATCTGTTATTCTTCCGTGCATGGAACAAGACGCATTTCCAAACATTAGTGATGCGTGAGGAGGGCAGTCTGACCAGACACTATGCTTAAAACATTGTAGCTGAAAGAAATACATGCACGTCCTCCTGACTTACTACAGATCAATGGAGAAATGTTTTCGAGGAAAGATTCCATAAAATCCGTTCTTAAATCTTGCAACAATTTAGTGCGCCTGCATTCACATTAATTACCAAATAAGCTTTGTCTGCGTTGAAGTTGACTGAAGAAAGAACAGTATTTTTGACTTCGGATGACCTGTGTTTTCCAGTTTCGCTTCTGAAAAATCTGCGTATTTGCAAGGCAGGAGCTTTCATTAAATGTGTGTGGTGTTCCACGAATTTGTGTTTCGGTTGCTTCTTTCAAATACCATCCGTACCGCACAGCATGCACAGCAAGCAATGCAGGCGATAGTGCATTCTATTCTGTAACAAACTGAGCACGCATTTAAAAAAACTGTGGTGTAATGATTGATTTGTTTATGAAATTACTATGGAGAAAATGCTTCCGAATTTTGTATTCAGTTGAGGTATTATGACATTCAGATTATTCAGTCGACCTTCCCACTAACCTTAGTTCCAAATTTTTGCCGGTAGATGGCTCCGAATTGTGTAAGGTGGCGGCGTGTAACGTAGCTCTGTTGGTCCATGAAAACTGAAAGCACGAATTTGGAGAGTTCATCCGCACACTGAGCACCGATTTCTTCAGTATGACAATACCCGAATACAAACCGAGCCCTGCGACATCTGCAAGAAATTGACGCCTTGGCCCCACTGTCATAGATATCCACCAAACAGTCACCATTTGGCCCCATCCGATTTTCATCTTTTTCCAAAAAGAGAACGCCTTTGAGGGCTTCACTTTGTGGTCACCACCGCTAGATCCCAGTTCGGCTCCAACCTCTCCTTCCCGACCCCACCGAACACCTGAACCTTAGTCTCTTCTTCCCCGGCCTTACTGTCACCTGCGCCACCATCTACGTCCGCCCTAACGTCCCTATTCCCTTCGACTTCCTCTCCCACATTGACCGTACCTTTTCCTACTACGTGATCGCCGCCGACCTCAACATCTATAGTCTTTCCGCCGCCCAGTTACAGCGGTGGCATCGGTTCCTCTCCTCCCTTCACGGCGACCTCATTCCCATCCCCCAGCACACCCGTCCCGAATCCAACTCCACTAACTCCACTCCCGATGTTATCCTTTCCTCCCCTAACCTCCTTGGCTGCATAATGGTGGATGTCCTGGCGCCTATTGGTAGCGACTATCTCCCTGTCCTCCTCACCGTTTCAGACGGTCGTCGCCCCCGCCCCGACCCTCGTAATGACCCTCCCCCAAAGTATGTCCATGACTATTCCCGTGCCGACTGGAATGTCTACCGGGATAACCTTTCTACCCAGGTCGATAGCCACCCCTTCACCTACCACCACCCTGATGATGTAACCCATGCCGCCACCTTTCTCCAGCAGACCTTGTCTGAGGCGGTCGAGGCCCACGTCCCTACTGTCCCCTTCCACCCCCACCGTCCTACCTAACCCCCACAGGCTGTCCTCCTCCTCCGCGAATCCCGCCGTCTATACCGTGCCTTCCTCCACACGCATGACCTGGACACACTCCGACGCCACCGGCAACTCCGACACATTCGAAATTTGCTCGCGGCTAAGAAACGCCGGTACTGGCGACAGACATGCACTCATTTAAATGCTACCCTGCCTATAAACTCGTCCAAGTTCTGGTCAGCCTTCCGTCGCCTTACCGGAACTAACCACCCCCCCTCCCCTACTATCCTCTTCTCCATGATGAGCACCCGTTCCCTGACACCCTTAGACCAATCAGTTTGCCTCTTACCTCTCTTTTCCATCCCTGATGATCCCCAGTTCGATTACTCTCACTTCCCGGATGTCCGCAATCGAACTGACACCTCTGTCCCTCCACTCGCACCTGCTTTCCTGTACTTGGACAACATTGCACACACGGAACTCAATGCCCCTATCACTACACAGGATCTCATTGCTACACTCCGCACGAAACGCAACACCGCACCTGGTCATGATCGTGTCACCTACTGTCACCTTTGTGAAGCTCCTGTCTCTTTCCTCTCCACCCTGGCCAGGCTCTACAATGTAGTCCTGTCCACCGGTTACTACCCTGACCTGTGGAAAACCTCCCGTAACCTGATGTTCCTTAAACCTGGAAAACTGCCGTCCGCCGTCTCCTCCTACCGTCCCATCAGCCTTACCTCGGTCTTCAGCAAGGTCCTGGAATCTATCCTCACCCGCCGTATCCACCAGCATCTCCACCAGCACCGCCTCCTTCCCATTAACCTCTGTGGCTTTCGGCCATCCTTCTCTTCTGACGACCTTCTCCTTCACCTCACTCATCTCCTTTCCGAACAGCTTAATTCCCGTCGCACCGCAATCTTCCTCTCTCTGGACCTCGAACGTGCTTATGACCGCGTATGGCATTCCAGTCTCCTCTTCAAGATCCAAACCTCCGCCCTTCCCACGTCCGTCTGATCGGCTCCTTTCTCTCCCACCGTCCTTTCTACGTCACCATCCATAACACGGATTCCTACACCTTTTTTCCCCTCCGCCGGTGTGCCCCAAGGCTCCGTCCTCTCTCCCCTTCTGTACCTTTTATATACGGCGGACATGCCGCCGCCGTCACCCCCCATCCACCTTCTCCAGTTTGCCGATGACACCGCCTTCCTTGCCCTTGCCCCCCCCCCCCCCCCTGCAGCGCTCCCAACACCTTCTCCAATCCCATCTTGACCGGTTCACCGCTTGGTGCAACTAGTGGTTGCTCAAGGTCAATCCCTCCAAAACCCAGGCGATCATTGTAGGCAAAACCACCCCTTCCTTCCACCTCCTTGATTTCTATCTCACTGTCTATGGCTGTCCTATCGCCACTACCCCCACCCTTAAGTACCTTGGCGTCACCCTCGACCGTCGACTCTCCTGGACCCCCCATCTCTGGACAATCCAAGCCAAGGCACACTCCTGACTCTGTCTCCTCAAGCTCCTTTCCGGCCGTACGTGGGGTCTGGACCCCTCCACCATACTCCACACCTATAAATCCCTCATCCGCCCTATCCTTTGTTACGCCCATCCGGCCTGGATCTCCGCTCCCCCCCCCCCCCTACCTTTTATAAATCCCTCCAAATCCTTGAACGCCATGCTCCCCACCTCGCCTATCGCATCCGTCTCCCCTCCCCCACGCAGATCCTGTATGAACTCATACCATTCCCCCACCTCCTCCTTTTCATTGAGAGGATACGGATCCTGTACACCTCCCACAAAGTCGAACCCCCTCACCCACTTGTCTCGCCCATCCTCTCCCACCCCTGCCCACTACCACGCCTGTATTCCCACATCCCACCCGGTCTCCATCTCTCCACCCTCCTTACCCTCTCCCAAGCTGGCTTCCGCCAAGTCCCCTTCCCTGATGATGCCCTCCTCCCATCCATATACCCCTCCTACCAACTTTGATCCTCCCTCCCTCTTCCTCTGTCTGTTCCTTTGGGCACCCTCCCTCCCTCCTCCCTTTCTCCCCACTCCTCCCCTGGGCGTCCTCTCCCCTGTCCCTCTACCTCTCCCATCTCCTCAGCCTTTGACATCTTTGTTCTCCCATCCCCACCCTCCCCCCCTCACCTTTCTTCCCCTCTTGGCAGGTCCGTGGACTCGCACATGCTACGTGGACTTTCGCGCGCCGGAGATCATCGCCATCTTTGTCTCGTGTGTGTGATGTCGTTTTGTGTTTTTAGTGTCCGCCGTCACGCTTCTACGTTCACTTGTGCCGTCAGATTTATCAGTGTTCTGTGCGCCGTGTCAACGTCTTTTCAGTGTCGTTATCGTCGAGTGTGAACGGCTCCGTGTTTTTTGTGTATCTGTGACCACTATTTTTTAGCCCGTCATTATGTTCATTCTGTTTTTCCAATCTGTGTTCTGTTATTGTCAACACTACGGCTGAAGAGCGGCGTAGCATGCCGCTGACAGCCTACGTGATTGTATAGGTATTAAAATAACAATAAAGGAAAAAAAACTTCACTTTGATAGTGATGAAAGAGTCAAACAGAGGTGAGGTTGTGGCACTGTCAACAAAGCCAAACGTGTTGGTCGTCAGGGCGAATCTGTTGAGAAATAAATACGTACACATTACTAGATGGGCATTCTGTTAGTAATGGGGTGAATGGCCTATCAGACCATGATGCACAAATTTTAACACTAAAAGGCATTTGTACTCAAATGTCACATATAATTACAAACTAAGTAGGAAAGTTAATCCAACAGCAATAGAGAGTTTTTTAAACCTCGTCAAGGAGCAAGAGTGGCAGGATGTTTATAGTGCCGATAACATATATGATAAATACAATGCTTTCCTTAACACATTCTTAACACATTTCTCTTGCACTTTGAGAGTTGCTTTCCATTAGAACATTCTGAACGGGATACTAGCAGTAATGGGTGGCTCGGGTGGCTGACTAGTGGATAAGGATATAGTGTAGAACAAAGCGGGAATTATATGAAAATGTTAGAAGTAGTCACAATCAAGCTACAGTAGCCCATTACAAACAGTACTGTAAGGTGCTTAAAAATGTTATCAGGAAGGCAAAGAGTATGTGGCGTGCAAATAGAATAGCTGATTCACAGGATACAATTATAACCATATGGTCAATTGTGAAGGAAGTGTCTGGTCAGCAGCACAAGGTCGACGATATAAAGTTAGTTCGCAGTAAAAATATTTCTGTTACTGATAAATCAGATATGTGTACAGTATTTAACAATCATTTTCTGAACATTGCTGGTAAATTAAATAAAAATTTAGTTTCTACATAAAATCATATAACTCTTTTGGCAAATGCCTTTCCGAGATTTCTGTCTGAAATGGTCCTTTGTGATACAGACAAGAGGGAGATTGAGTCAATAATTAAATCACTGAAGACTAAGTACTCTAATGGTTTTGATGGAGTGTCTAGCAGAATATTAAATTACTGTGCTGCACATGTTAGCCCTGGATTTAGCCATATTTGTAATTTTTCCTTTAGGAATGGTTAGTTTCCCGAGCGCTTAAAGTACTCAGTAGTAAATCCGCTTTATAAAAAAACGGAGAAAGGGAGAATGTAGATAATATTACAGCTATTTCTATGCCATCAGTGTTTGCAAAAGTTATTGAAAAAGCTGTGTGTGTAAGGGTGACTGATCATTTTATGTCACACGATTGCCTATCAAATGTACAGCTAGGCTTTAGAAGTCGTTTAACATCTGAAAATGCTATATTCTCTTTTCTCTGAGAGGTACTGGATGGATTAAACAATAGGTTTCGGACGCTAGGCATATTTTTTGGTTTAACTAAGGCGTTTGATTGTGTTGATCACAAAATACTGCTCCAGTAGTTGGACCATTACGGAATACTGGGAGTAGCTCACAATTGGTTCACCTCTTACTTTAGCAACAGAAGGCATAAGGTCGACGGCTGGTGTGGCCGTGCGATTATAGGCGCTTCAGTCTGGAACCGCGGGTCCGCTGTGGTCGCAGGTTCGAATCCTGCCTCTGACATTAATGTGTGTGATGTCCGTAGATTAGTTTGGCTTAAGTAGTTCCCAGTTCTAGGGGACTGATGACCACAGATGTTAAGTTCCATAGTGCTCAGAGCCATTTGAACCATTTGAGCAAAAGGTCATTATTGACAATGTTGAGAATGGCTGTGATGTGGGGTCTGATTGGGGTACAGTCCAGTGTTGGGGCCACTCCTGTTTCTTATTTATATAAATGATATGTCCTCTAGTATTACTGGTACCTCTAAAATATTTCTGTTTGCTGATGACTCTAGCTTGGTAGTAAAGAATGTTGTGTGCAACATTGGCTCAGTTTCTAATAGTGCAGTACATGGCCTAAATTCATGGCTAAACGCTAAATCACAGTAAGACAACGTTTCTACAGTTTCTAACATACAATTCAACAAAACCTGTCGTTTTAATTTCACAGGGTTGTCTCATGATTAGTGAAACTGTATAGTACAAATTTCTAGCTGTTCAGATTGATAGTAAACTGTCCTGGAAAGCCCACGTGCAGGATCTTGTTCAAAGACTTAATGCTGCCATCTTTACTATTCGAACGGTATCTGAAGTGACTGATCGTTCGACACGAAAATTAGTCTGCTTTGCTTATTTTTATTCGCTAATGTCGTATGGTATTATATTTTGGGGTAACTCTTCCCATTCTAAAAGCATATTTTGAGCTCAGAAATGGGCGGTTCGGGCAGTAAGTGGTGTAAGCTCACCAACCTCTTGTCGACCCCTGTTCACGAGCCTGGATATTTTGACACTGGCCTCTCAATATATATATTCCTTATTGTCATTTCTTGTTAACAATATTAGTTTATTCCCAACAATAAGCAGCTTTCACTCAGTTAATACTCGGCAGAAATCAAACGTGGATTTGGATCGGACGTCCTTAACTCTTGTGCAGAAAGGTGTGCAGTACACTGCTGCATCCCTTTTCAATAAGCTATCACTCGATTTCAGAAATTTTAGCAGTAATCTATGCACTTTCCAATCGAAGAGTTTCCTCAGGGTCATTTCTTCTATTTCCTTGAAACATTAAGCTGATTGCTGTTGTATTGTTGATTGCGTTTACGTAACCTTATGGACTGGCTTTTTTCGGGTTCATAAACATTTTTTTCTCTGTTTTTGCTTTTATGTGGTAATTTCATGTGCTGACACGTTCCATGAGCTTCGAGATTGGCTCCTCAGTTTGGTCCTACGGAGCTTGACGTGTAAATAAAAAAAAAATTAAGAATAAAGATGTAGAATGTTATTAAAATTTAAAAAGCTTTTCAGATAAAAAATTCAGAGGTATTACATTTTAACACGCCATCGTAAGAACAATGAAATAGCATGCTGTAAAAGTCGTAAGCAGCAAAATAACCAGTTGCAGATTATCTGGATAGCATTGTATAAACAAGTACTGAAGCCAGGGCTCTTTTAGTCAGTCGTCTCGTAAACTCCCAAACCCTTCCGTATCAGAATTCGAGGAACCAAGTTAACAGTCGAGGCGGTCAACTCCTACACTAATGAGGAGTTGATCAATGACAGCATACATGAAGTCATACAACTCCTAGAAGTCCACCTTCGGCAACACAGCTGATTTCATAAAATCATCACATTTTCGTAACACTCCAACTGTCGTGTTGAGGCGTAGCGCAGAATACCGATCCTGCCTTGAAGGCGGTTACGTGGGAGATGTGTCTCAGAGCTGGATAGTGACACATGGTGACGCGAGACTGGACGCGCACGTAGTTTATGTATCAGCCACTAGAGGACAGTATTGGATAGGGAACTGTGATTTAGTTTCGATTGTTCCCACTAGAGTGCACTAAAGTAATAGAATGTTTTTCATAAACTGTTCTAGTATTTTTATAAAGTGTTATGTCTTCTTGTGTATGTAAAATGTTATAAATAAAACAGCACGTAAAATACAGGGAACAAAAGTTGTGGCATCCACACCTCCATCCACAGTATTTTAACAGATTGCGTTTTATACTGTGATGCAAGGGCAGAAGCAGATATTGGTGGGGATCTGCCCTCTGTTTCAACTGATGATGCGATGAGTGTGACTAAGGTTTTAATGTACTGCGATGTATCTGGACTCTGGCCGCCTAAGCTGTTAGGCTGGAGTTTTAGTGTGTTGCAGAGTGGCTGGCTCCTTTTTTTATTGAGGTCAGCCAGCCACATCCATCAGCTGTATTGTTTTATCTCCTTATACCACATTCTTCCTGTATAGTTAATATTTTACTACAACATCTACGTCTACATGGTTACTCTGCAGTTCACACTTAAGTTTCTGGCAGAGTGTTCAACGAACCACTTTCATACTACTTCTCTAACATTCCACTCTCGAATGGCGTGTGGGAAAAAGGAAGACGTAAATCTTTCCGTTCGAGCTGTTATTTCTCTTATTTTATTGTGATGATCATATATCCCTACGTAGGTGGGTGTCAACAAATTATTTACGCATTCGGAAGATAATGTTGGTGATTGAAATTTCGTAAATAGATCTTTCCACAAAGAAAACCGCCTTTGTTTCAGTGACTGCCACCCCAACTCGCGTATCGTATCAGTGACACTCCCACCCCTATCTCTCGATAAGACGAAACGATCTGCCCTTCTTTGCACTTTTTCGACGACCTAAGTCAATCCTACCTGGTAAGGATCCCAAACCGCGCAGCAATATTCCAGCAGAGGACGGACAAGAGCAAGATTTCGTTCCGTGCTTCCGAATCAAGAGTAACACGAGTTGAATATTTTACACGGCGTTCCGTAAAAGCGGTGAAACCTTTCGATGCTTTACCGTGTCTCATTATCTCACTCTAGCCAAATTAACCGATACATAAATGACAATTACTTACATTGTCTTTACATCTGATGTGGGCTCCCTGCACCCGGCGACCAATAAATTATGATTATTGCTGGTGTCCTAAGTCGTAAATATAGAGAAGGGGATAGAGTGTTTAGTAAAACGTGGGAAGAGGGATTCTTTTTCCTATTTTGAGTGAGACAATAAATCAGTGTATATGACGGTGGCTGGATAACTTGATGGCTTTGGTTACCCACATCAGCTATCGCCTGAAAATGGCGAAATAGCCGAAACTGGCCAATTGTGCGAAATAGACAATAATTACAGTCGGAGGCATGAGAAGCTGTCATTTCGCAAATTTTGCTCGACTGTGGTGCCTGGCCGAAGAATTACTTTATTCAGTTTCTAAAAAGTACAGATAAATAAACTGACATAAAAAAATTTTCAAATGTCTGTGAATTTTTAAGGGACCAAACTGCTAAGGTCCTCCATCCCTAGACTTTCACAATACTTAAAAGAAAAAGTATGCTAAGGACAGCACACACAGCCAAGCCCGAGGCAGGACTCGAACCTCCGGTGGGAGGGGCCGCGCAATTCGTGACATGGCGCCTCTAACAATGCTACCTCTCTTCTCGGCAAAACTGACATTGTAAATAACAGATTTCAGCTATCAGTCGTCCTTCTTAAATTTTATTTGCAGATCTAGACTTCAGCTAGAAACTAGCCATTCTCAATGCACTATCATTTTTTATCAATGCATGTAATGCCTGTTGGTTGGGCCTCATTCACATTTAACTGAATATTGAATACTGAGTATTCACTGAATATGGAACACTGAGTATTCAAAGAACTGTGGATAAAGCCCAACCAACAGGCATTACATGCATTGATAAAAAATTACAGTGGATTGAGAGTGGCTAGTTTCTAGCTGAAATCTAGATCTGTCAATAAAATTTTAAAAGGACGACGGATAGCTGAAATCTACACTCCTGGAAATTGAAACAAGAACACCGTGAATTCATTGTCCCAGGAAGGGGAAACTTTATTGACACATTCCTGGGGTCAGATACATCACATGATCACACTGACAGAACCACAGGCACATAGACACAGGCAACAGAGCATGCACAATGTCAGCACTAGTACAGTGTATATCCACATTTCGCAGCAATGCAGGCTGCTATTCTCACATGGAGACGATCGTAGACATGCTGGATGTAGTCCTGTGGAACGGCTTGCCATGCCATTTCCACCTGGCGCCTCAGTTGGACCAGCGTTCGTGCTGGACGTGCAGACCGCGTGAGACGACGCTTCATCCAGTCCCAAACACGGAGATCTTGCTGGCCAGGGTAGTTGACTTACACCTTCTAGAGCACGTTGGGTGGCACGGGATACATGCGGACGTGCATTGTCCTGTTGGAACAGCAAGTTCCCTTGCCGGTCTAGGAATGGTAGAACGATGGGTTCGATGACGGTTTGGATGTACCGTGCACTATTCAGTATCCCCTCGACGATCACCAGAGGTGTACGGCCAGTGTAGGAGATCGCTCCCCACACCATGATGCCGGGTGTTGGCCCTGTGTGCCTCGGTCGTATGCAGTCCTGATTGTGGCGCTCACGTGCACGGCGCCAAACACGCATACGACCATCATTGGCACCAAGGCAGAAGCGACTCTCATCGCTGAAGACGACACGTCTCTATTCGTCCCTCGATTTACGCCTGTCGCGACACCACTGGAGGCAGGCTGCACGACGTTGGGGCGTGAGCGGAAGACGGCGTAACGGTGTGCGGGACCGTAGCCCAGCTTCATGGAGACGGTTGCGAATGGTCCTCGCCGATACCCCAGGAGCAACAGTGTCCCTAATTTGCTGGGAAGTGGCGGTGCGGTCCCCTACAGCACTGCGTAGGATCCTACGGTCTTGGCGTGCATCCGTGCGTCGCTGCGGTCCGGTCCCAGGTCGACGGGCACGTGCACCTTCAGCCGACCATTGGCGACAACATCGATGTACTGTGGAGACCTCACGCCCCACGTGTTGAGCAATTCGGCGGTACGTCCACCCTGCCTCCCTCATGCCCACTATACGCCCTCGCTCAAAGTCCGTCAACTGCACATACGGTTCACGTCCACTGCGATGGAGCTCCGTATGCCACGGCAAACTGGCTGACACTGACGGCGGAGGTGCACAAATGCTGCGCAGCTAGCGCCATTCGACGGCCAACACCGCGGTTCCTGGTGTGTCCGCTGTGCCGTGCGTGTGATCATTGCTTGTACAGCCCTCTCGCAGTGTCCGGAGCAAGTATGGTGGGTCTGACACACCGGTGTCTATGTGTTCTTTTTTCCATTTCCAGGAGTGTATAATTAACAAGTCAATATAACAGTCGCTGAGTGCAACAGCCTTCTGAATGGAAGGTAATCTGATGAATACTGACTTTGTTTACAGATTCATTGTAATATTAATTTAACACTAAGTGATTATACTAGACCTTTTTAGTTTCTGCACCGAAGGCATCGACTGTAACCATTCGCCTAAGGAGACAGGATCGATTCCCGGTACCTCCCCGGATTTTTCTGAGATAGGGAGATCTGGAACTGGGTCCACTCGGCCACGTCAGGCCAAATGGGGAGCTACTTGAATAAAGAAGCTGGGGCGTCATCAGGCTTCATCTGCTGGCAATAACGGCTGGAGGAATTCGCGACAAGCTGTTCAAGTGTCCCACGCTAATAGGCCGCTCCTCGTACTGCCTTATGGTAGAAGTTGGTTGGTCGGAACGTCCCTGAGGTCTTTTAAGCGTGAGCCCCGCGGGGTAGCCTCGAGATCTATGCGTCTTGCCACAGTTCGCGCGTCTTCCCCGTCGGACGTTCGACTCCTCCCTCGGGCACTGATGTGTGTTTGTTGTTTTTAGCTCGAGTTAGTTAGATTATGCAGTTCGTAAGCTTAGGGACCGATGACCTCAGCCGTTTTCTCCCACAAGACCTTACCACAAATTTCCAAAAATTTCTCTAAGCGTGAGCAACTATCTAGGTGTAGTCTCTCTCAAGGAGGCAACGTGAAGCTGCCCGCCGATAAAACATGATAGCCTCGAATTCACGCCACTGAACGAGGTGGCGTAGTGGTAAGCCACCCGTCAGGCATTCCGAACGAGAAAGGCTCTGGTACACAATGTGAGACGCTGAGTCTTTTTCCTCGTGGTCACAGACACTCAAGTTCATTTCCCCTCCTGAATTTTCTGGCAGCAATTACAGTGCCGTATTGAGGGAGTGTCGCCGAGCGAACGGGGTGATGGTTTAAAGAAGATGATAATGGAATTCGAAAGTACGAGTGAGCTTCGCGTGACACCTGGACGAGGAAGGTGTCCTGCTCCGGTGGAAGCTGTTGAGGAGTAGTTGTTGTTGTAACTGAGAATGCAGCACGTGTTCCGGGTAGTGTTAGTGCTCGGTCAAAAATACGGAACGTTTTGTGATCTGTTATGCACTGGTTCCCGAAAAAGATCCAGTCTGAGCTGCAGCTGAAACCACGTGATCCGCAGAAATATTCTGAGTTTGCTCTTCGGATTGACGTTGATAACACGTGGCCGAAACTCCTTCTCCAAAGAAGACGAAGTAAATATTCCTGAATTCCAATCAAGAACAACTGCCAAGATGAGAAACATAAAAGTAGATATCCTCGGTGTAACAAAGCACCTTAAATCACTTACTAAAGGCAAGGCCTCCGGTCCAGATTATATACCAGTCAGGTTCCTCTCAGATTATGCTGATAAAATAACTCCATGTTTAGCAGTTGTATACAACCGTTCACTCATAGAAAGATCCGTACCTGAGGACTGAAAAATTGCTCAGGGCACACCAATACCCAAAAGGGGAAGTATGAGTAATCCGCTGAATTACAGGTCCATCTCACTAGCGTCGATTTGCACTAGGGTTCTGGAACATATACTGTGTTCCAACGCTTTATTGACACATCAGCACGTGTTCAGCAAATATCGTTCTTGTGAAACACAAATAGCTCTTTATACGCATGAAGTAATGAGTGCTATCAACAGGGGATGTCCAACTTATTGCATATTTTTAGATTTATAGAAGGCTTTCGACACCGTTCCGCACAAGCGTGCCTGTGGAATATCGCCTCAGTTCTGCGACTGAATTGGTGATTTGCTATCAGAAAGGTCACAGTTCGTCGTAATAGACGGAAGGTCATCGAGTAAAACAGAAATAATATCAGGTGTTCCCCGAGGAAGTGTTATAGGCCCTCTATTGTTGCTGATGTATGTTAACGATGTAGTAGACAATCTCTTTAGCCGTCTTAGATTGTTTGCAGATAATGCTGTCATTTACCTTCTTGTAAAGTCATCAAATAGCCAAAACTAATTGCAAAATTATTTAGATATCTGTATGGTCTGAAAAGTGGCAACTGACCATGAATAAAGAAAAGTGTGAAGTTATTCATATGAATACTAAAAGAAATCCCCTATATTTCGATTACGCGATAAGTCACACAAATCTTAAAGCTGTAAGTTCAACTAATTACTTAGGGATTACTATTACAAATAACCTAAATTCCAACGATCACATAGATAATGTTGTGGGTAGAGTAAACCAAAGACTGCGATTCATTGGCAGAAAACTTAGAACGTACAACAGATCTGCTAAAGAGAGTGCTTACACCACGCTTGTCCGCCCTATCCTGGAGTATTTCTGTGCGATGTGGGATCAGAATCAGATGGGACTGACGAATGACAGCGAAAAAGTTCAAAGAAGGGCAGCTCGTCTTGTATTGTCGGGAAAAAGGGAAGATAGTGTCACAGACATGATACGTGAATTGGAGTGGTAGTCATTAAAACAAAGGCGTTTTTTGTTGCGACGGGATCTTTTTATGAAATTTCAATCAACAATTGCGAAAACATTCTGTTTGCAACCACCTACATAGGGAGAAATGATCATCACTATAAAATAGGAGAAATCAGAGCTCGCACAGAAAAGTTTAAGTACTTTTTTTTCCCGCTGATCGTTCGAGTGTGAAACGGTAGAGAGACAGCTTGAAGGTGATTCATTGAACCCTCTGCCAGGCACTTTTTAATAACAGAGTAATCACGTAGATGTACATGTAGATTCTACGAACTGACGAACCACATTTTAGACTACAGGGTGCAATGAATAAACAGAATTGCCAAATTTGGGATACTGTTACACCGCACACTGTGTACGAAGAGCTGTTGCACTGCCGTATGAGACTGTGTGGCGCTGACTCACAAGCACTTTTATTCTTGGTCAGTTCTCGTTTGAAGAGAATACACGCAGAGCGCTTATCAGGTGTACCGTGACGTCTGCGCATTATCGAGATTCCTTGTATAGCCTGTGATCCTCGCTTTGGAAGAGCGCAACTGTGTGAAAATCACTGTCTTCATGCAAGAGAGGGCAACATCAAATGTCGCTCGTCCATTGCAAGATATGCTTAATGCAACCTTCTACTTACTTGTAATCTCCAAAGGTTTCCAAGATGAATGGCTTGCAATATCCCCTGATCTCAATTCATGTGATATTTTGATCATGTCAATATCCAAAAGAACGCCTTTACCAGGAGTGCGTTCGGTCTCTACATAATCTCAAGGCCATTATGGAGGAACACGTTACTCAGATTCCATCGTAAATGCTGCGAGCAATTGTTCAACAGGTCGTTTTACGGATGCAGCTTCTCGTCAACGTTTCAGGTGCTCCTGTTGAACAAACTGTGTAAAATAAAATCAACATTATGTCTTTCTCTCTTGTTTGGTCCTTTCCGACCACGTCCTGTTCCTAATCCATTACGTATGGAAATATTTCTATATCCCGTTCCTATTCCATTACCTACAGAATTATTTCTATACGTCTGTCTTGCTCTCACAGCGCCAGATTTGCACCTGGTGACTAAAATTGTAACTATCTGTTTCTCCCTTCCTGTACCTTCGTGAGTAGTTGCGCTTTAATCATGACAACCCTGGAGAACAGCATTGCACTCATAACAGATAAGCACTTTCTCTGTGAGCAACTGTTCTCCAAAGCTAATGGAAGTAAAACCTCTGTTCAACAAAAATAGCAGTCGTAATGTGATCTTGAGGCGCATTCGAAACCAATGGGGCAGCGAAAGACGTAGGAGTTCTTCAACCATTCACCTAGCCCATAAGGTTAACAGTATAAGTTGAACAACACGGATCTGTTGCCCATGCTTAGCCTTGATCGCCTATTTGGCAAACAGACGGAAATCTGTAAGCCCTTCTGTGTATTTTACACTACTGGCCATTAAAATTGCTACACCAAGAACAAATGCAGATGATAAACGGGTATTCATTGGACAAATACATTATACTATAACTGACATGTGATTATATTTTCAAACAATTTGGGTGCATAGACCCTGAGAAATCAGTATCAAGAGCAATCACCTCTGGCCGTAATAACAGCCTTGATATGCCTGGGCATTGAGTCAAACAGAGCTTCGATGACGTGTACAAGTACAGCTGCTCATGCAGCTTCAACATGATACCACACTTCATCAAGAGTAGTGACTGGCGTATTGTGACGGGCCAGTTGTTCGGCCACCATTGACCAGACGTTTTCAGTTGCTGAGAGATCTGGAGAATGTGCTGACTAGGGCAGTATTCGAATATTGCCTGTATCCAGAGAGGCCCGTACAGGACCTGTAACATGCGGTCGTGCATTATCCTGCTGAAATGTAGGGTTTCGCAGGGATCGAATGAAGGGTACAGCGACGCGTCGTAACACATCTGAAATGTAACGTCCACTGTTCAAAGTGCCGTCAATAAGAACAATAGGTGACCGAGGCGTGTAACCAATGGCATCCCATACCATCACGCCGGGTGATACGCCAGTATGGCGATGACGAATACACACTTCTAATGTGTGTTCACCGTGATGTCTTCAAACACGGATGCGACCATCGTGATGCTGTAAACAGAGCTTCGATTCATCCGAAAAAATGACATTTTGCCATTTGTGCACCCACGTTCTGCGTTGAGTACACCATCGCAGGCGCTCTTGTCTTTGATGCAGCGTCAAGCGGAACCGCAGCCATGGTCTCCGAGCTGATAGTCCATGCTGCTGCAAACGTCTTCGAAGTGTTCGTGCAGATGGTTGTTGTCTTGCAAACGTCCCCATCTGTTGACTCAGGGATCGAGACGTGGCTGCACGATCCGTTACAGCCATGCGGATAAGATGGCTGTCATCTCGAGTGCTGGTGATTCGAGGCCGTTGGGATCCAGCACGGCGTTCCGTACTACCCTCCTGAACCCACCGATTCCATATTCCGCTATGAGTCATTGGATCTCGACCAACGCTAGCAGCAATGTCGCGATTCTATAGACCGCAATCGCGATAGGCTACAATCCAGCCACTATCAAAGTCGGAAACGTGATGGTACGCATTTTTCCTCCTTACACGAGGCATCATAACAACGTTTACCAGGCAACGCCGGTGAACTGCTGTTTGTGTATGAGAAATTGGTTGAAAACTCTCCTCATGTCAGCGCGTTGTAGGTGTCGCAACCTGCGTCAACCTAGTGTGAATGCTCTAACAAGCTAATCCTTTGCATATCACATCTTTTTCCTGTCGGTTATATTTCGTATCTGTAGCATTTCATCTCCTGTTGTAACAATTCTAAAGGCCAGTAGTGTATGTACCTTTAGTCTTTGAGATTTGAGCATAAAGTTTCCACAAATATAACAAAATGGACTGTTGAAACTTGTACACGTTTGTGTAGAAGAAGATTTTAAATAAATAAAATTATTGTATCACTTCTTCTCGAGGATTCCACAGTTGACTCTAATAATTTCAAACCAAACCTAAGAAGACAAGAAAATCATAATGTTTATTCGTAGCTGTGATTGGGATATTTAAAAACACCCTAATTCCCAAATATTATAAAATCAGCAGTGAAACCAACACGACACATTTAACAACTACACTCAACGTAGTTGATAGGGAAAAAAAGCAAACTACCAAAAAATGTGGCACTGACCACAACTATATAGTAGAAGATACGCAGAATATGTGAAGCATACTTTAAACTGTAATTCTCAAAAACTACGGTCACTGAAATGAATAAACTCTAGATTAGTGTTGTATCAACCTTAGTAACATTGTCTCACTAAGCAAAATATTTGTTGCACAGTTAATATCCCTGTTATGAAGCAAGCTGTCTTCCTAGGTCTTGTTGTGCTTTGTTCATTCGTGCCGTCTTATTCCCTGCTAAAAAGTGAGGGGAAAAACGACTAAAGGTGGCTGTGAATAAATGGTCAAACAACACCATTTTCTTATGGCGATTAAAGCTAATCAAATGTATTGATTGTCATACAAGTGGGAAACACAAAAGGAGAACTAGGTTGTACGCCGTGCGTCGAGTGAGACCGAACTCAACCAGGCTGCCTTCTGACGCGGTTCGCTAGTATAGCGAAACTTCTCCGAGGCCGCTGTGTGCTAAAGACGTCACACACACACACACCACACACACACACACACACACACACACACACACACACACACGCACACAAGCAGAGGTGCTGGAGCAGCCGCCCGTGTAATTGAATCCCAAAGGCAGCGCCATCTGCACGCGACAGCACAAGAGCGTATCGTGTTCCACAAACGTGGAAATGTTCCACAGAGCAGCTTCTGGCCCTTCTCACAGTACACCGGCAAACATACGTACATGGGAACCTCGGCTTCAGATAATGGGAAGGGACAAGTTGGTTGTTTTGAGAAACTGCACATTGAAGTTTCGATGAAACCTCGTAAGATTTTTCAAGTACAAGTAAACTGATATCGTATTCAAATACTCATTGTTTTCAAATATATGTGACGACATACTTTTAGAATGGTAAATTCTACTAAAAGCTTAATTTAAAAAAAAATCAGTGTGGACTTTACATTACCTGCAAAAAGAATGCACGTAAAATGGGTTTCCATGTTTTGCGTGCATTAACTCTGTTTCTTTTCGAATATTTACTTACTGTGTGAATTGAAGAAATATTACTGTGAAACATCTCTAAAATACAAATTTAAAAGTTCCGAATCGTTCGAGTTTTTCTTATATTAAGACTTGCATCAACACTGTTTTTCAGTAATAAAGTATAACAGCCTCAAAAATTCATCTGTGGTCCAGCACAACATAAAATCAATTTTTGCAAGCACCTTACTACAGCATGCAAAGGAAATGTTAAGGACGGCCAAAGGGGGCCACACCGTGATTCAGATAGGAAAAAATCGATTTTCTGTTTTCATCATATTTCGATAGATTAATGTTTTATTTAAGTACTCGGAAATGGATTTTGCTGAAAAAAAATTTTTTTGAGCATCTGAAGAGCATTTTCCTACCACGTGTGTTTATGTGCCACGCCCACTTTTCTGCCACCTACTTTTCTCCATATATTTTAGATCTTTATATCCCCTACATTGCACGTTAGTGATTTTTTTTGCTCCAGAGAGTGTTGGCTATCCTTGGAATGCAACGGTCGGGATTGTTTTGTTTCTGTTGTTTGTAAAATTGTTGACCGGACAGGGTCAGTTAACTAAAACTGAAATAGAAAACTTGCAGGAATACTATGGGCAGGCAATTAGGAGAAATAAAGAAAATCTGGAGGCAATGAAGAGAGATGTTTGGGCCATATTCTTCCATAAGTCCTCTTCTGATGATAAGCCATATCATGGATTGTGTCCATCAGGAGAAAATAAATTCTTGGTGCAAATACATTAGGGCTGGGGCAACTGGAGTACCTTATTCTCACCAGCATTCCCTTCCTGCTGATGTTATTACATCAATTAAATCTATTTTCAGAGAATTGGGTCATCCTGACCTACTAAGGAAATCTGTGCATGGGCAGACACAGAACCCAAATGAATGTTTCATCATAATTTGGAACCGCCTTCCTAAAACTGTATTTGTAGGCATGCATACAATCAAACTAGGAGTTCATGATGCTGTTATCAAATTAAATTGTGGTAATATTTGAAAGTGTTGGGTACTGAAAAGCTGGGAATTAATCCTGGTGAAAATAAGATCACTGGGCTGCAGCATTACGATAAAATAAGGGTAGCCGATGCAGACAAGTCTGCATCTAATATTCTAGGCGCTACAGTCTGGAACCGAGCGACCGCCACGGTCGCAGGTTCGAATCCTGCCTCGGGCATGGATGTGTGTGATGTCCTTAGGTTAGCTAGGTTTAAGTAGTTCTAAGTTCTAGGAGACTGATGACCTCAGATGTTAAGTCCCATAGTGCTCAGAGCTATTTGAACCAAAGCAAGACAAACATCCAGGAAGGTGAAAAAGAAGCGAGAAGACCTGCTAGAGGACAAAGAAGGTCCATCATATGCAGCAGTACAGTTTTAATTAACTATAAGTAACAAATTTCAAATTTCCCGCAAAATTAAAATTTTCAGTACATATGCCCCATTATATCAGAAACTATCATAGATAAATGAATGAAATTTTCAGAGACTCTGCATAACATACAAAGCCACCTCTGGTACTAAGTTCATTAATTTTCCCTCATAAGGAAGTTAACAAAAAGTATTTCCTGCAGAAAAAACTTAATATTTTTTGTTAATACACTTTTAAAAAAGTATTTCTTAAACACTATAAAATCGGTAAAGTATATTTTAGAACAGTTTTTCTGCAGAAAAAACTTAATATTTTTTGTTAATACACTTTAAAAAAAGTATTTCTTAAACACTATAAAATCGGTAAAGTATATTTTAGAACAGTTGACTATTAGCATCATGTAACTTACAGTAAAAATATTAAGGTCCTGTATCAAATAGTTTTTTCAGAAATTGGTCAAATACCTGCCTAAATTAACATGGGTTAGGTAGGTAGGGTGTGGTCCCCTTGACATTTCTGCCATAACTCTGTCATAGAAATCCACGTAAACTATGGTGAAGAACACGACATTGTTTACTTGTTGAAATTTACACCTTTACCTGACTAGCAACCATTTCTCAAGTGCATCTACGTACAAGAACATATTAAGGAACTTTATGTTGTAGGTATCCACGTCATGCTGATATTCGTAAAAATTTGTCCAAAAACGAATTTTCTTGGCACGAATACTGCCTGCGTTATTAAACCAGCAATAGTAACTGGCAGCCATGTTTCTGATACTTACCAAAGTCTACACGCACAGATCCTGAGAAAACCGCCATTCATGAGAATCTGAAATTGGATACTAAGCTGCCATTTCTCGGTATGACGGGAGAACTATCAGCTAATACGAATAAAGGACATCGGTTACCATGTTTTGCGTGCTGTAATTCTGTTTCTCTTCGAATGTCCCTCACCCCTGTTTACTGGAGGGGTCTTCTTACAGAAATGACCTTTCACACTCATTTTCTTCATGTAGGGTACCACAACCGTATATTTGTTAAAGAAAATTTCGGAATATTCCACCTCGGCTGTTTTTCACAATAATTCAATTTGTTAAACGCTGCACGGTTGGCCAGTTTCGGCCATGCAGGGCATTGTCAAACGCAGTAGGTCTCGATTTGTTTCACTATTATTGTCCTGCTAGTAAATGGCGATGCACCCGGTCTGAAAGATAGCAAATAACGTACAAACTGGGAACTTCCTACGTGCAGTAATAGCCGTGTTTATAGCTAATGCCCGTTATACGTGCGGTCGAGGTCGTTGGCGAAAACCCAACTGTCGAGACCGGAAGCGAGGACGTAACATGGAATTAACGATGAAGTTGACTGTTACTAAAAGCAATAAGATTTTCAGTTTTGACGTAATGAGTTCGCTTTCACATCGGACATATAGCCGTTTATTACCATAACAATAATTGTAGAACACATCAACACCTACTGCGCTTGAGAATGGCCGCAAGGTCGACATTGGGCAATCGCGCAAGGTATGGTAAACTGAATGCTTGTGAATAAAACGGGCGAAGTGGAATACACCAAAATGTCCTTTTACTATCACGTTGTTCCTTTCGGCAGTGTGGGTAATACTTTCAAAGGATTTACAGATCTACAAAAAGGATTCGACGATGTGAAGTGGTGCAAGAAGTCTGATATTCACAGATAATTACGCAAGCGCTACAGAGAAAGAAGGCTGATATACAATGTGTAAGATGTGTTATTATAAATTTTAAAAAACTGACTCGAGTGTAAGTGTATGATAGTAGTTCCAGTAGAACCGCAAACAAAGTTTGCGAGATATTTTCGAATGTCTGGTTACAATCAGACACCTGTTTCAGAAAGAAGTATTGTTCTAGTTACAGAAAGTGGAACTAAAATATAAATTGATTAAGCCAGAATCTTTATCCCCTCGAATTTCACGTATAACCCATGTTTCAGGAATGTGGTACACTGTTACATTTTGCTGCTGATGTAAGACATCTAGGTCACCAGTGTAGTCCGAAATGGATAAGTCGAGTACAGTCTTTTGTTTGGCCTCCAAGATCACACTCCACTGAATTTTTCTGCCTGCGATTTACTCAGAAGTTAAGAGTACTGGACTCCCGATATTACAGTTGAGGAATCGGGGCACTGAGCTGCACGGTATTATACAAATTTCAAGATGATCCAAGAGGCTTTGAAAGATTTTTTAACCACTTCAGAGCTGAGGGTTGTAATGCATTGTATTGCGACTACGACATGTGGAATACCTCATATAACAAATAGAAGTATGCAGTAAATTATAGCATGTAACGTACAGTGTTGTACTTCATGTTGAGGTGGGCTACGGATGCAAAATCAGTCCAAGTAATCGTAAATGGAAAATTAAGTGAGAAGTTTGAGTTTCAAATACATTTGTACTAAGTAGGACAATTTTTCATTCTGAAGTTAGAGTCGGATCACAACTGGACCCATATTTCTTGACACGTTTTCGCCATTGTTACCGTCACGTAGGCCTATTAATTACAACTATTGTACACACTTTGTACGGGAACCAAACAGGTCTCGCTTGTGTGAGGGCGGAGATCTAAATCCCAGTCCAGATTTAGGTTGTCCGTGGTTTACCTGAATCACTTGAGGCAAAATCCGGAATTTTTCGTTTGATAAGTAGACTGCAGATATCTTTCAACATCATTCCCTCAGTCACCACTCTCAGAAGGTTACTTATTGTGGAAACAGCCATAATTTCGTCACCCAGTTGTGAGCTTAGGCCTGCGCCTGCCGTTCGGATGCATTTCTTTCACCCATGAGAAAAAGTCCGCACAGAAGATAAATATTTTTTTTCGATTTTGCATTGGGGGAATGTTTATCTGATATTTGGTGACACAGGGTCAGGCCACTATCTGAACCATATTTTTTTTTTACTAACGTTTCACGACCTGCTGCCCGAGCCATCCTCAGAGGTTGAAGTAAAATAGGGTTGTTGTTGTGGTCTTCAGTCCTGAGACTGGTTTGATGCAGCTCTCCATGCTACTCTATCCTGTGCAAGTTTCTTCATCTCCCAGTACTTACTGCAACCTACATCCTTCTGAATCTGTTTAGTATATTCATCTCTTGGTCTCCCTATACGAGTTTTACACTCCAGCTGCCCTCCAGTACTAAATTGGTGATCCCTTGATGTCTCAGAACATGACCCTCAAACCGATCCCTTCTTCTAGTCAAATTGTGCCACAAACTCCTATTCTCCCCAATTCTATTCAATACTTCCTCATTAGTTATGTGATCTACCCATCTAATCTTCAGTATTCTTCTGTAGCACCACATTTCGAAAGCTTCTATTCTCTTCTTGTCCAAACTATTTATCTTCCATGTTTCACTTCCATACATGGCTACACTCCATACAAATACTTTCAGAAACTACTTCCTGACACTTAAATCTATACTCGATGTTAACAAATTTCTCTTCTTTAGAAACGCTTTCCTTGCAATTGCCAGTCTACATTTTATATCCTCTCTACTTCGACCATCATCAGTTATTTTGCTCCCCAAATAGCAAAACTCCTTTACTACTTTAAGTGTCTCATTTCCTAATCTAATTCCCTCAGCATCGCCTGAATTCGACTACATTCCATTATCCTCGTTTTGCTTTTGTTGATGTTCACCTTATGCCCTCCTTTGAAGGCACTGTCCATTCCGTCCAACTGCTCTCCCAAGTCCTTCGCTGTCTCTGACAGAACTACAATGTCATCAGCGAAGCTCAAAGTTTTTATTTCTTCTCCATGGATTTTAATACCTACTACAAACTTTTCTTTTGTTTCCTTTACTGCTTGCTCAATATACAGATTGAAAAGCATAGGGTATAGAATAATAACCTTCACCAGTCACAATATCAGGTTTATATATATATATATATGTGCGACCGGTTTGGGGCTTGTTGTCATCTGCGGGTACTTTTCATTCAATTACAAGTTTCTACCCTCAGTGTTGTAGATCAGTATTTAAGCGCAAAACAGAGAATGTGATGACTGGTAGCAGCTGGTATCCTACACCCTATAAAGGTACAGTCACAGAGTTCAACTGCATCTATTACGGATAAAATTCACTTATGGTAAAATAGTTACACTACTGAAATTGAAAGTGTTAGACCACTAACAACGTGACCGAACGGTTCCAACTGACACTCCAGCACGTTCGTGTAAAATAGCATTTGACAGGCACTATCACAAAATTACGTCTGCCACGAGAGTAGCTGTAAATGAGCTTTGTTTCCAAGAGCAAGTGTTCAATACGACACTAACACCCGTCTTATCTGCTGGCAAATGGCATTGGAAAAGCTCTCTAATTTTTGTAAACTTTAATCTGAAACTATAAATGTTTAATTATGACACATGCTGTAGGTTCATCGATCAACAAATCAAAAATTACTCCGAAAAAGACTCTGAAATTCCGGCCTTCCATATGAAATCACGGTTGAATTACTATTGGTGTTTCTTACGTGCTTCGGTGATATGGATCGACAAATAATTCACAGTTATAAATAAGCTTACACGGGGCTTCCTCTATTGATTTCACACTTACATTACCTTGAAATGCATTCAGCGTAATTATGGGCACAGTGAGAGCCTGAACCAGTACCATTAAATAATTCTCATGCTTTATTGTAGTGGAACCATGCGGCTGCTAAGGTCGCAGGTTCGAATCCTGCCTAGGGCATGGATGTGTGTGATGTCCTTAGGTTAGTTAGGTTTAAGTAGTTTAAGTGCTAGGGGACTGATGACCTCAGATGTTAAGTCGCATAGTGCTTAGAGCCATTTGAACCATTTTTTTATTCTAATTAACCGAGTCAGTAAGCGCTGATGTTGAAGTGAAGATCTATATCTTCTAACAGTCAGCGACTAGAAAGAAAATGAGTACATCAGTGTCTCAACTACACCGACAAGAGTCTCTGGACTGTAACTCGATCGGCTATCAAAGATATGAAAATCACGAAAAAAAGTTGGTGGTAATAATATATGCTCTACATCCTCGGGGAAGATCGGATTTCGGAATTTAGTGAGCAGCCTCTTCCCCTAAGCCCGCCGTCTATCTGCAAGTGTGTCCCACTTCAAACTTTCTATGAGATTTGTAACGCTCTCGCAATGGCTAAATGTACCTGTCACTAATCTTGCCCCTGTTCTTTGGACCTTCTCAATTTCTTGAATAAGACCCAAGTGGTAAGGGTCCCATACTGATGAGCAATACTCTAAGACTGGACGAACTAACATATTGTAAGATATTTTCTTTGTTGAAGGACTGCATCGCTTCAGGATTCTACCAATAAACCGCAATCTAGCGTTCGCCTTACCCGTTACTTGTGTAATCTGATCATTCCATTTGAGATCATTTCGAATAGTCACACCCAGATACTTGACTGATTTTACCGCTTCCAAAGACTGGGCATTTATTTTGTACTCGTACATTAATGGGGATTTTCGCCTTGCTACACGCAGTAGGTTACACTTACTAATATTGAGAGATAACTGCCAGTCATTACACCACTCATTTATTTTCTGCAAATCCTCATTGATTTGTTCACAACTTTCGTGTGATACTACTTTCCTGTAGGCTACAGCATCATAGGCAAGCAGGCCTTAGGCCGCTGTCAATACCATCAATCAGATCGTTTATGTAAATCGTAAAAAACAGAGGACCTATTACACTGCTCTGGGGCACACCTGAAGCTACTCTTGTTTCTGTTGAAGTTACCCCGTTCAGGACGACATACTGCTCCCTGTCTGATAGAAAACTTTCTATCCAACGCATATGTCATTGTATAGATAGTAAGCCCGTACTTTTTGTAGTAAGCGACAGTTCGGATACGTAACTATAGGACGTCTATGTACAGCTTATCGGCATTTTTCGAAGTTTGTGAATGGTCGAATCACTGCAGTGAGGCACATTGGAACATCCGACTGTCAGACCGCACAGAGGGTTTCCTGAAGTTGAGTAGTTGCAGAACGAGAGGTAGTGGCGAAATTGGTCAACAGTGTAGCACCATGAGGAGGCATCGGTCCTTCCAGAAGCCTTGCACCACGAGTAGAGAGTAGGATTGCCGGCCTCCGTACCAAGATGGTCAGCATAGACTGCTGACATTCGGAGGACCCGGGTTGGATTCCTGGTACTGCCAATCATTTTCCTTGGTGGATGAAATGGTATGGGATGCACTGAACGTCATGATCACAACTGAGAAGCAGCGTGAATGAAAAGTAGCGGCTATACGGTCTGGACGTCGTACGGCGTGCTGACCAAATGCCCCTCCAATCGTAGGGTAATGCGAAGCAGACTGTAACTTGGCGGCTGGTCGACATCTCTTGGGCCTGTATAGCAGAGGTGTCACACGAATGGGTGAAATGTGGGTAAGAGGGGGTGTGACGACCTTCTCATAACGTGACACGTCGACGGTGGAGTTGGGCAGAGTTGGGTATCAATGTGATGTCATTAACCCGTCTTACAGCTCACATGACTTCTGAGCTCTGGCGTTTTATTTGCGGGTGTCGACAACTTGCTACTTGCAGCGTCGTCGAGTCGGAGGATGACGTCACAGGGGCATCACGCTTTTGTTCTATTACAGAGGACGTTCGTAGACACCTCTGAGCCAAATCTGAAACTTCTGCGTCGCAATGGGAGACAGTTATTAGGTATCAAAAATTTATCTCTTTTAAATGTGTTGTGCAGAGTATTTTGCTCCGGTGAAGTAGCACTGTTAGGGGCCTAACTTAAAAATCTCGTGATATCGTAAATATTCCAGCACAACAGCCGTAACTAGCGTCCAGAATTTAGAGCATGATTGTGTATGACTAGTTCAAATCAGTACGAACATCAAATTGCGTCTGTCCAAGGATGGAGCAGTTCCAATGATTTCACCAACGCTAATCTAAAAATAAACACAGCTCCTAGATTCACGCAACAGTTGACAACATAAAGAAATTTCGTAACTTCTAATTAATTTAAATAATGGATCGTTCACACAGCGAGAAACGTATGCTAGATCATAAAAAGATGCGGCGCTGTTGTACGACTGTTTGAACACGACGAGCCTCCGTGCAATGCCCTCAATGGGTTGCCAGTGTCTGTCGTGTTCGGAACAGACTTTTATGAGTGCATTGTGTTGGAGCTAAAGGAATTCGAAAGTGGACAATTTTTTGTACTCTTATGGTGGCTGCTTCCCTGACGCAGTTAGTTGAAGTGTTTGGTATTTCAAGAGGAACCACATCGAAACTGTGTGCTGATGTCACGCCTGCATAAGCTGGCGCGAAGATTGGTTATTTTCACATATGATATATTTATGTTCGCAGAATTCAGCCACTATACAGTTTAGAGGGGCAGATTGCGTATCATATTGCCGAAACTGGTAGCTTATAA
Organism: Schistocerca gregaria; assembly: GCF_023897955.1. Classification (NCBI taxonomy): domain Eukaryota; kingdom Metazoa; phylum Arthropoda; class Insecta; order Orthoptera; family Acrididae; genus Schistocerca; species Schistocerca gregaria. Next base: position 1,186,856,338 of record NC_064920.1, on the reverse strand, counting down.
AATAAACTGGAGATGGACTTTCGGTCTCGTTATTTTTTACGAGTGGAAGTTATTTTGAATGCTAAAGTTTTTGAAACATCATTTTAGGCATCGTGGAATGTCAGATCCCTTAATCGGGCAAGTAGGTTAGAAAATGTGGAATGTCAGATCCCTTAATCGGGCAGGTAGGTTAGAAAATTTAAAATGGAAATGGATAGGTTAAAGTTAGATGTAGTGGGAATTAGTGAAGTTCGGTGGCAGGAGGAACAAGACTTCTGGTCAGGTGACTACAGGGTTATAAACACAAAATCAAATAGGGGTAATGCAGGAATAGATTTAATAACGAATAAAAAATAGGAGTGCGGGTAAGCTACTACAAACAGCATAGTGAACGCATTATTGTGGCCAAGATAACCACAAAGCCCATGCCTACTACAGTAGTACAAGTTTATATGCCAACTAGCTCTGCAGATGATGAAGAAATTGATGAAATGTATGATGAGATAAAAAAAATTATTCAGGTAGTGAAGGGAGACGAAAATTTAATAGTCATGGGTGACTGGAATTCGTCAGTAGGAAAAGGGAGAGAAGGAAACATAGTAGGTGAATATGGAATGGGGCTAAGAAATGAAAGAGGAAGCCGTCTGGTAGAATTTTCCAAAGAGCATAACTTAATTGTAGCTAACACTTGGTTCAAGAATCATTAAAGAAGGTTGTCTACATGGAGGAATCCTGGAGATACTAAAAGGTATCAGATAGATTATATAATGGTAAGACAGAGATTTAGGAATCAGGTTTTAAATTGTAGGACATTTCCAGGGGTAGATGTGGACTCTGACCACAATCTATTGGTTATGAACTGTAGATTAAAACTGAAGAAACTGCAAAAAGTTGGGAATTTAAGGAGATGGGACCTGGATAAAGTGAAAGTACCAGAGATTGTACAGAGTTTAAGCGAGAGCATAAGGGAACAATTGACAGGAATGGGGAAAGAAATACAGTACAAGAAGAATGGGTAGCTTTGAGGGATGAAATAGTCAAGGCAGCAGAGGATCAAATAGGTAAAAAGACGAGGGCTAGTAGAAACCCTTGGGTAACAGAAGAAATATTGAATTTGATTGATGAAAGGAGAAAATATAAAAATGCAGTAAATGAAGCAGGCAAAAATGAATACAAACGTCTCAAAAATGAGATCGACAGGAAGTGCAAAATGGCTAAGCAGTGATGCCTAGAAGACAAATGTAAGGATGTTGAAGATTATCTAACTAGGGATAAGATAAATACTGCCTACAGGAAAATTAAAGAGACCTTTGGAGAGAAGAGAACCACTTGTATGAATATCAAGAGCTCAGATGGCAACCCAGTTCTAAGCAAAGAAGGGAAGGCAGAAAGGTGGAAGGAGTATATAGAGGGTTTATACAAGGGCGATGTACTTGAGGACAATATTATGGAAATGGAAGAGGACGTAGATGAAGATGAAATGAGAGATACGATATTGCGTGAAGAGCACTGAAAGACCCAAGTCGAAACAAGGCCCTGGGAGTAGACAACATTCCATTAGAACTGCTAACGGCCTTGGTTGAGCCAGTCATGACAAAACTCTACCAGCTGGTGAGCAAGATGTATGAGACAGGCGAAATACCCTCAGATTTCAAGAAGAATATAATAATTCCAATCCCAAAGAAAGTAGGTGCTGACAGGTGTGAAAATTAATGAACTATCAGTTTAATAAGTCACAGCTGCAAAATACTAACGCGAATTCTTTACGGACGAATGGAAAAACTGGTAGATGCGGGAGGATCAGTTTGGATTGCGTAGAAATATTGGAACACGTGAGGCAATATTGACCTTACGACTTATCTTAGAAGAAAGATTAAGAAAAGGCAAACTTACGTTTCTAGCATTTGTCGACTTAGACAAAGCTTTTGACAATGTTGACTGGAATAATCTCTTTCAAATTCTAAAGGTGGCAGGGGTAAAATACAGGGAGCGAAAGGCTATTCACAATTTGTACAGAAACCAGATGGCAGTTATAAGAGTCGAGGGACATGAAAGGGAAGCACTGGTTGGGAAGAGAGTGAGACAGGGTTGTAGCCTCTCCCCGATATTATTCAATCTGTATATTGAACAAGCAGTGAAGGAAACAAAATAAAAATTCGGAGTAGGTATTAAAATTCATGGAGAAGAAGTAAAAACTTTGAGGTTCGCCGATGACATTGTAACTCTGTCAGAGACAGCAAAGGACCTGGAAGAGCAGTTGAACGGAATGGACAGTGTCTTGAAAGGAGGATATAAGATGAACATCAACAAAATCAAAACGAGAATAATGGAATGTAGTCAAATTAAGCCGGGTGATGCTGAGGGAATTAGATTAGGAAATGAAACACTTAAAGTAGTAAAGGAGTTTTGCTATTTAGGAAGTAAAATAACTGATGATGGTCGAAGTAGAGAGGATATAAAATGTAGACTGGCAATGGCAAGGAAAGCGTTTCTGAAGAAGAGAAATTTGTTAACATGAAGTATAGATTTATGTACCAGGAAGTCGTTTCTGAAAGTATGTGTGTGGAGTGTAGCCATGTATGGAAGTGAAACATGGACGATAACTAGTTTGGACAAGAAGAGAATAGAAGCTTTCGAAATGTGGTGCTACAGAAGAATGCTGTAGATAAGGTGGATAGATCGTGTAACTAATGAGGAGGTATTGAATAGGATTGGGGAGAAGAGACGTTTGTGGCACAACTTGACTAGAAGAAGGGATCGGTTGATACGACATGTTTTGAGGCATCAAGGGATCACAAATGTGGCATTGGAGTGCAGCGTGGAGGGTAAAAATCGTAGAGGGAGACCAAGAGATGAATACACTAAGCAGATTCAGAAGGATGTAGGTTTCAGTAGGTACTGGGAGATGAAGAAGCTTGCACAGGATAGAGCACCATGGAGAGCTGCATCAAACCAGTCTCAGGACTGAAGACCACAACAACAACAGGCATCGCAATGTGTTGTGCTTTTGCTGTTCCCGTATCTTTGTTCACTTCTTGCACCGTCTCAGTATATAAAAGAAAACGATGAGCTGCTGAACGAAAATATAACAATATATTCTTCAAAACAATACGTCCATTGAATCCCCATAACATTTGGCTGCTAACTAACTTTAAAAGAATTTCATTCAATATTCTTCTTGTTTTCTTTGTGCCTTTGTCGCACATTTTGGCAGTGTCGGCATGGTTAAGGGCGGATTTGGCAGGGTTAATTTTAGACTATATCGGATACCCTTCCTCTCGCCACCATGTGACTCGAATGAGGATGATGATGAAGATGATGATATGATAATGACACCACAGCACAAACACCCCGGCTCCGGGCAGAAAACAAAATCCCCAACCCACCCGGGAATCGAACCCCGGGCTTCGTGATCCATGGGCAGCAAATGCTAGCCATTAGACCCTTCGTGATCTAGAGGCAACAATGGTAACCACTACATCACGAGCTGCGTACAATTCCATTCAATATTATTGGTAATAATCCTGAATTTGAACAATTAAAATATTCTTCACTCTAAAACTAACGGAAATCAGAAATTGACGACTGCACTAGTAATTTACTTCATGTGACTGCAGTCTTTCTTGCCGTATTCTAATGAGAAAATCTTCTTGACTCCGATCAGTTTTGTTCTTTTCAACAGCCACGATCTGCAGTATCCTACTGCTGCCCTTTCTTCTGCTCGTCGATCTCTCTCGCATACATCATCTACGCACCTTTATCCCAGGAACTGCAATTTGGAATGGCGGCACGGTAACTCTTAATCAACAGAAATATCTAAAAGATTTTCACAAAATGATTAATAAAACATTTTCTTCCCTCATACCGCCCATCTACCGTCGCTCAGCTAACGCTTTTAATTCATTGCCCTAGTCAGGCATTCTGAATTCATCGGGTGATTAGCGGATGTAAGTGAACCGTTACATCGGTAAAGTAATATTTTGTTCGCTAAGCGACAGTGCAGAAATATATCAGATTCCTAACTGAAGTCAAGGAATAAGGCATCAACGTGGGTACGGAGGGCTAGAAGACTGACAAAAAAAAAAGGGTACCCTACGTGCTAACTTGATATTAGTTGCCCGCTGCTTTCATGGTGTTACTGTGCAGGAGAAAAGGTTTTGTATACGACTTTAGATAAGTGGCTGAGGTCTTTGAAACAGGTACACTACTGGCTATTAAAATTGCTACAATAAGGAGAAATGCAGATGATAAACGGTTATTCATTGGACAAATATATTATACTAGAACTGACATGTGATAACATTTTCACACAATTTGGGTGCATAGATCCAGAGAAGCCAGTACCAACAGCAATCACCTCTGCCCGTAATAACGGCCTTGATATCCCTGAGCACTGAGTCAAACAGAGCTTCAACACAATAGCACAGTTCATCAAGAGTAGTGACTGGCGTATTGTGACGAGCCAGTTGCTCAGCCACCATTGACCAGATGTTTTCAATTGGCGAGAGATCTGGAGAATGTGCGGACCAGGGCAGCAGTAGAAACATTTTCTGTATCCAGAAAGGCCGGTACAGAACTGCAACATGCGGTCGTGCATTATCCTGCTGAAATGTAGGGTTTCGCAGGGATCGAATGAGGGGTCCACGTCCACTGTTCAAAGTGCCGTCAGTGTGAACAAGAGGTGACCGAGACGTGTAACCAATGGCACCCCATACCATCACGCTGGGTGATACACCAGTATGGCGATGACGAATACAAGCTTCCAGTGTGCATTCACCACGATGTTGCCAAACACGGATGTGACCATCAAGATTCTGTAAACAGAACCTGGATTCATCCCAAAATATGACGTTTCGCCATTCGTTTACCCAGATTCGTCGATGAGTACGCCATCGCAGGCGCTCCTGTCTGTCATGCAGCGTCAAGGGTAACCGCAGCCATCGTCTCCGAGCTGATAGTCCATGCTGCTGCAAACGTTGTCGAACTGTTCGTGCAGATGGTTCTTGTCATGCAAACGTCCCCATCTGTTTACTCAGGGATCGAGATGTGGCTGCACGATCCGTTACAGCCATGTGGATAAGATGACTGACATCTCGACTGCTAGTGATACGAGGCCGTTGGGGTCCAGCACGGTGTTCCGTATTACCCTCCTGAACCCACCGATTCCATATTCTGTTAACAGTCTTTGGATCTCGCCCAGCGCGAGCTGCAATGTCGCGATACGATAAACCGCAATCGCGATAGGTGGAAACGTGTTGGTACGCATTTCTCCTCCTTACCTGAGGCATCACAACAACGTTTCACCAGGCAACGCCGGTAAACTGCTGTTTGTGTATGAGAAATCGGTTGGAACCTTCGTCATCTAAGTGGTGAAGCAATTTTAATGGCCAGTAGTGTACTTAGAACGGGGGTGGGAGGGCCTTCAATACGTAATACATAACTTTTTTTCTCGGCCAATTCCTATCGAAAAAATGCAGCATTTTCTGTGGGACATCGTGGAATATTCCCTCTTCAGCCTCTGTTTCATGAAGTTCCGATAAGTAGCGACGCACTGTAGTCTGTCGGTAAACTGAAGAGCGAGTGCGCGAGTCCCCACTCTGCCTACCTGCTACGTCACAGGGCGCTTCTACAGGCTGTTTCACAACGTAGTACAGTCGCTCCCGCGGCGCGAGCTTTAGATCTATGGCGACGCCTTGTACAGATACGTCTCGGCTGCGTTTATTTTTAGACAAATGAGTTGAGAGTATAGGGAAAACAAAAGACGATAGCTTCTTCGAAACAATACTTTTTAGAGTAAATAATATTAACATAAGAACGGAAGTCAGGATTCTATTACAAACATAGAACCAAATGCCTATTCATATGAATGTATGTTCCTTTATTCGTAAGACGAACCAGACATAGTGCAATCAGTCTGTAGATTTAAGGCTTGTTCTTACTTTGTGTTTCTACTAAAAGGTAGAAGTTTTTTTTGAAGGGCTGCATTGAAACTTAACAATTCTTGCACCACGAGAAATTTATAATTTCGTGTGTTGTATTAGTTCGATTCGCACTGCTTTTTTTGTCACTGTCTTCGTAAACACATTTGAAAAGTATTTCCAGGTAAATCCCATTTCACGCAATGTCTTGTGTAAAACATCTTTCTGCAACGAAAATATATTTTTTGTGTCACGCCAGTAAGTAATTTCTGCAATGTGGGCACTATTGTTTGGTTTATATAAAAAGTCCTCCATCGTTTGTCGAATGACCGATTTTGTGAAACTCCCTAAATTACTAGTTTTCCTTCGCGACGATTCCAGTAAACCATGCGGCTTGTTTTCGCGTTCCTTCCTTATGCATCCTATTGCGGCGAGGCTGACGTTTGCACAAGCGATTGGGACTGGTAATATTAGCCAACAGTTCTTTCTCTGTAGCCTCCTTAACACACGCTGTAATAACGTTAGAGACGATCGAACGCTCGTTCTCCGCAAATATCTCCTCTTCTTCGTATTCTGCACATTTTCTTGCAATTCAGGGCGATTATGCATCACTTCCGGGTACTGAAGTATATCGATGAGTACACAGAGTCAACTGACTGAGATTGGCAACTAAGATCCCACGAACAGAAACGACGTATATCACTGCACGCCGAACTACACCGCTGGACAGGTAACGGGCAACTGATTTTGGGTGGCCCTGTAGGCCAGTGGCAGGGTTCTTCCGGGAAGGGCCATTTCCCCCACCAAAAGCGCTGCTCGCTCTTGGGTTTACAGACAGACTATACTTAGTCTTCAAAATGGCGTCTGTAATGCAGGTGCATTCAGAGAGCCGTCACTGAGTTTCTTTCGGCAGAAAACGAAAGCACCGCAGGTATTCATAGGTGCTTACAGAATGTCTGCCGTTAGCTGGCAGTGATACGTCTGTCGTAATCGCAACAAGGTCCCGCAGAGCTGTCCGATATTCCAAGTGCCGGCGGGTCGCACACAACTGTGACTGGTGCAATGTTCGAACGTGCGGACAGTCTCTTTCGAGGTGATCCATGGATTACTGCACAACTGAACATCTTTGATGGTAGCGTTGACACATTCATCCATCAGCTGAGGTACTTAAAGGGGCGTACCCGCAGGGTTCCACATCACCTAATATAACACTGTAAAGAGCAATGAAGGACCATTTTTGCGAAACTGCTTGTGCCTTACGAGGCTGGTTGTGACACTTTTTGTCGAACAGTGTCACAGGCAATGAAACATGAGCTCATCACCACGAAGAGGAAACAAAACGGCAGTCCATGCAGTGACAGCAAACCAACTCCCCTCCGAAAATAAAGGTTAAATCCGCTCCCTCAGCCAGTTAAGTCATGGTGGCGGGCTTCTACGATCCTGAAGAGGTTATTCTGTTCGATGTCCTCCTTCACTGCGAAACAATCTACGCTAAGTGTAATTGTGCTATCCTCGGGGAATTGAAGAAACCACTTCAGCGTGTCCGTTGCCGCGAAAATGCAAACGAACTTCTCCTTCTCCATGGCAACGCAAGTCCTCATGACATCTAGGACGCCCAAGCTTTTTTTTTCTAACTTGGATGCGTAAGGGGGGGAGGGGGGGGGGGGGTGAGTGTTCGGCGAGCCCACTGGTATTAAATAAGTATACTGGCGAAAAATTACACCTTTCAAAATGGTTTATGTATTTTAACTAGGGCATCGTTTTATAAATGTTGTTAATTGTTATAAATATTGGATTGAGTGAATAAAAAATTGACATATTGCAATACAAAAAACAGATGTGTTCATATACAACAGACTGCTCTGAGTCCTCAACTTCAAGGCAAGAGACACACTTCACAATTTTTTCTGAACGTGTATACACACATGTTTATGACACTGACCACAATATTGTTTTGGTTTACTTAGATTGTTGTATTTCTGCTTCTTTGTTTCAGCTTTTGTTACACAAATATGGCATCGGCCTTTCCCTGCAGGAGGCTGACGTGCTTCTGTTGTCACTTCTTTGAGTTTCTTTGTAGAATACTCTCCATTGATTGCACAATTTGGTTAGATAACCCTCTTGCATTGGCACTTCTTTCTTCTACCTGCAATTTCACTAGTTCCGTCCCAGCTTTCAGAAGATAAAAGTTTCCATTTGTTGTGTTTCTTTTCATTCCATCTTGGATGTTGCTGGATGTATATGCTGGTTGCATTGATTGCACAAATGTCGCTGAGAGAGTAAAATACAGATAGAGGCCATTTCTTTGTTCCCCTCTTGGAGGTGTACATACGCGCCATTTGATCAATGGTATCAATTCCACCTTTAGTGGAATTATAATATGCATTTATCTCGATTTTATTCTTCTCTCCTCCAACAGTGCCTTTATCTTGGTGCACTGTTGCCAGACATCAGTACGTTTTTACTTGGTTTCGTTTTTGCTGTGTAGGACACCAAAGTTACTGGAAGCCTACGTGTTGGGAACTGCACTGACTCACTGCAAGTTTACAAATAAATAACAGCTCACTGACGTCAACAATCACTTCCTCTGAAAGTAAAACTATTGTTGTGAATATCAAGAATACCAACCAACAAGAAACTAACTTGCATTGTTGTAGAGATGAGAAATACGAAATCCTACTAAGGGAAATATTCTATAGCATGGAAGGCTAAGGGGGGGGGGGGGGTTGTTGTACCCATGATAAGTTTATTTATTTTTTCTTTCTAAGCAGGAATTTTCTATAAAATATATTGACACTAACGTTTCGTAAAATAGCCAACAAACAATAACTCGAAGGGAATATTAGTATGAAAGTTAGTTGAGCAAAAGCAGGGGACATAAAAAAATTGTAGGTTCAACGAACCCCCCCCCCGCCACCTTAGATGTCCTAGGGTTAATTGGACTGTTCTACCACAAGCACCCTACAGCTTGGATCTCGCTCCTTCTGACTTCCATCAGTTTGGCGCAATGCAGGATGCACTTCGCAGGGAGCAGTGCAAGGATGATGGGTAGGTTACTGACGCAGCAAGACGATGACTCCGATGTCGTCCAGTAGTGTGTTACCGTGCATGCATAAAGACCCTCCCAGTAAGATGGCATACGGGCGCCGCATTGAACGGAGATTATATTGAAGCCGAGAGAGTGGAGAATAATACGATGTAACGGCATCCTGAATGAGACCAACCTGCTTTCAGAAAAAAGTGTGTTGCACTATTTATTGCATTAGCGCTTCTCGTACGTTCGCAGAGCTTCTGCGCGTGGTTGATGACCTCGCCGATGCTGAGACGGCATGCGTAGGCTGTGGCGCCCAGAGCCAACCGCTGCTGGCCAGTGTAAGACAACCCAGTAGGGTCTGGTGTGGAGTGGTGTGGTGTGGTGTGCCGGGCCACAGCTGACGCCAGCCGCTAACTGAATTACAAAGTCTCCAGTTTCGCAGTCCCGGCAACGCAAATTTCAGGCAAGTTCGGCGCCGTATCGGATTTCCATGCAAACCGCAACTGCGCGAATACCGCACGGGACAGCGGTGTCAGAGTTCGGCGAACGTGGCCTACTAAGACCTGACAGAGTCACTTGTGGCACCGGTACCGCGCTTCTTCAACACGAACGCTTTCGGTAGGCTTTTGCTGACGGATGTCAATGAAACAGAATTGACAGACAATTTATAAAATTATAGCTGACAATTGATCTTCATGTAGTGACATAAACAAATCCGTATTTAATTAGCTGAGAAAGGATTTATAATGTATGTATGACAATTTTATAAACAGCTAAGGCCTGCTCAAATAAATAGGTGAAAGTCGGGAAAGATTTTATTGAATTTATTGAGTTTCTGCGTGAACTATGCTTTTTGCTTCCTTATCCCGTTCTTCAGGTATGTCTGCTGAATCACAGTCACTTGGTCATTTATATTAATAAGTATTAGTTGGTTACACATAAGCCTTACAGATTTACTGCTGGTTTAATGACTGCTAAGAATTTGTGGATGTTTAAGAATGTATCCAAAACGTCAACTGCGGCTAGGATGACTAATTATGCAAAGGCTAAAGTAGTGAATTCGGCATTATCCTATGAAGCAGTTGGTACATTATCAGTGGCCTCACCTACCTCTAACTCCACATCTACACCTAACCCTGCTTTACCTCCGATACCTAATGCTGCACCTAAAGGAGATCCAAGAATACGAAGAAACAAGCTTCCGTCTGTACACAGAACCAGCAAATAGCTCTGAAACTAAAGAGACAAAGAGAAGAGGACAATGAGGAGAAGAAACAAGGAATAACAACAAACAGAGATAAAAAATTGGAATAGATTGCGAATGGAAAGGCAAATAAAATGAACAAAGGTCCTAAACGTAAACTACGTTCGGCGGAGCTTTTGGAATGAGGCAAAGAAACTATCCTGGAATAGGCTTCTGCGGCTCAGCTTCAGATTTATCCATTGAAACTGAGTACACTAACAGTGATTCCGATAATGTCGATGAGAGAGACTGCATCCCTTGTCGTGAGGTTGGACAGTCAGAGACATGGTGCGTTGATTGACAAGAGGGGGCTCATAAACAGTGTATAGGCTTAAATTACAGGGAAGCAGAATAAAAATGTTCTACGCTGAAGAGCCAAAGAAACTAGTTCTCCTGCCTAATATCGTGTAGGGCCTCAGAGAGAACGCAGAAGTGCCGCAACACGGCGTGGCATGGACTCGAGAAATATGTCTAAATTTGAGCTGGAGCGAATTGCTGTCATGAATCCTGCAGAGTTGTCCATAAAGCCGTAAGAGTACGTGGGGTGGAGATCCCTCCTGAACAGCAAGTTGCAAGGCATCGCAGATACGCTCAATAAAGTTCATGCCTGGGAAGCTTGGTGGCCAGCGGAAGTGTTAAACTCAGGACAGAGTTCCTGGAGCCACTCTGTAGCAATTCTCGACGTGTGGGGTGTCGCATTGTCCTGCTGGAATTGTCCAAGTACTTCGAAATGTACAATGGACATGAACGGATTCAGGTTTTTACGTACTTGTCACCTGTCAGAGTCGTATCACTCCAAATGCACCGACCTCCACACCACTACACCAACTTGAACACACCCCTTCTGACACGCAGGAGGTAGTCTCCATACCCGTACACGTCCATCCGCTCGATACAATTTGAAACGAGACTTGCTTGACCAGGCAACGTTTCCAGTCATCGGCAGTCCAATACTGGTGTTGACGGACCCAGGCGAGGCAGTCATCAAAGGTACATGAGTGGTTCTTCGGCTCCGAAAGCCCATATCGATGATGTTTCGCTGACAATTGTTGATGGCCCAGTATTGAAATCCGCAGCAATCCTAAGGACGATCCCAGCAGAGGGGTCGAAACGTCGAGCATTTTAGAAGAATCATGAAGCGGCCTAATAACCCAGAAGATTTTAACTCCAATTTGCAGAAGGATTGCACTTCTATTACGTTGAACGATTCTCATCAGTCGTCGTTCGTCCAATTCTTGCATAATCTTTTACCGACCGAAGCGATGACGGAGATTTGATGTGTTACCGGATTCCTGATATTCACGGTACGCTCGTGATATGGTCATACGGGAAAATCCCCACTTCAGCGCTACCTCGGAGAGGCTGTGTCCCATCGCTCATGCGCCGACTATAGCACCACGTTCAAACTGACTTAAATCTTGATAAAGGGCCATTGTAGTACCGCGGTCTTGTATCAGTAAATGTAGTGGGCAGTTTCTGTCGGATTCACTGGAATATTTTATTGCATTCTTGATGACTAACTGAAACCCTTAGCTGGAGACAGGTGTTGTTGATATACCTCGATGTGGGCAGTTGAAAATGTGTGTCCCGACCGGAACTCGAACCCGGGATCTCCTGCTTACATGGCAGACGATCTGTCCATCTAAGCCAAATGGGCAAATGTCTATAAGGTACATTACATATGTAGAATTGTGGACAGTTGGGAATGTGGGTCTCACGGGAAGCGTGCAAGGGATAAGTGCCTGCAGTCGCGCTATTCATCTGTGTCTTCGGTGGCTTAGATGGATAGAGCGTCTGCCATGTAAGCAGGAGATCCCGGGTTCGAGTCCCGGTCGGGGCACACATTTTCAACTGTCCACAACGAGGTATATTAACAACACCTGTGGCCGGCCGGAGTGGCCGTGCGGTTCTAGGTGCTACAGTCTAGAACCGAGTGACCACTACGGTCGCAGGTTCGAATCCTGCCTCGGGCATGGTTGTGTGTAATGTCCTTAGTTCTAAGTTCTAGGCGACTGATGACCTCAGAATTTACGTCGCATAGTGCTCAGGGCCATTTGAACCATTTGAAGCCAACAACACCTGTCGGCAGCTAAGTGTTTCAGTTAGTCCTCATTTATTCCAAGGAAAAGCTGCACGGTCATCAACAGTATTAGGTTCTTTCAAGAACAGTTACTGCCTTCACATTTATTGAATTCTGTCACCAGTTGCTTTCTGACAGCAGAAATGATGGATGGTTGTGGGTAAATTAATGATATTATTTAATTAATTTCTGCCATTAATTGCTTTCTGTAAGTTGGAACTATTAATCTGGCTGGCAATGCCTATTTAAGTCAGGGACCATTTTGTTAGATTTCACCACCTGTTGCTGTCCGTAAAATTTAACTGTTAATCTGATCGCAGTTATTATTTAATTCATTCATCATTTTATTAAATTCTGCCAAAAGTTGTCTTTCTTAAGTTATAATAGCAACAGAAAACATAGTCGGCACTTGCCCTCTTGCTCATTGGTTAGTATATTAAATTCTTCCAGCAGCAAGTTTGGTAAATCACTATGGTATGTTCTGTGGGCAATGGTTGGTCAAATATGTGGTGTCAATTGTTAACACTCTTACTTATGTTAGTACAGTGGTTGACATTGACTTCTAATGTTATGTACAAATAGAGAGGGTGGGGTGATGGAATTAATCACTGAACATTACATATTGCCAAGAACGATTTACTCATTGTTTGTAAACAATGCCTCATCTGTAAGTTAACCTTTTCGTATACACCAGTCGGAGAACTGATACCGGTTTTGAAAATCATTGCTAGGAAGCCATTATGAAAAAAATGCAGTGCATTAGAATGTATCCACATATTTGGCTGATCCCATTCGCACAAATATGGTAGAAAGTAGGAGTGTGGTTCTATTGCTAGGATGTAGCCGTGGATGCGGCGTGAGCGGGAATTTGTAGGAAATATTAGATAACGGGTACCAGGTGACAAACATTTTAAAGCTCTATGTATGTTTTACCCAAGTGGTAGATGGGGTAGGAGCCTTGCAGAGGTGGTTTACGAACGAGTATCGTGTTCGGTCAGTGGGTGGAGTAGGAAACAGTCTTGGTTGGGATGTGGGCCACCACATTTAGACTGGCCTGGTCGAGAGAGCTTTCGAAACAAACCGTAAAAATGTTGGGTTGGGCTTCTCTTCATGCTGCATGGTCGGCTCCAGTTGAACAGCTCTGTAAGGAGGGTCAGTGTGGAAATTGATCGGCTGATGCGGGCGACTGCTGGGTCAGTCACGGATCTGGTTCCTGTTGATACTATTGGTAGGTGGGATTACACTAGGCATAGCCTGCATCTAATAATTAAATCGAGGAGTAAATTTGCTGGACGGTTAATGACATCCTTAAATCCTGCAACCCATGGGAGTACCTCTTGTTTAGGCTAAGATCAGTTTGAGTGATTCAACCGCAAAAGGTATTAAGCTTAACGAGAGGCTCAGAGAGGTAAGTACTAAGATGTTAAAACGACACAAGATTCTCATAAAAGTACAGTGAAAAATAATATTACTATATTGCGTAATATCAAGGATTAAAAAACAGAGCAAACGAGCTTCTTATTTGTTTGGAAGCTTTAGAAACTGTACATGTAATAGCTGTACTATGCCTGTCTGAAAATCATTCAGTCACATATATGGAAATCTGTGAGCTTAAACTAAATCATGGTACTTTTATAATTGCATCTGTGTAGAGGTAACGACTGGTAAATTTTTAACTGTTTACGAAAACTTGGATTCCTTGTTGTGCTACTTGTCTGACAGAGGGAAGCAAACTGTTATTTGTGGGAACTTCAGTGTAGGTTTTCAGATGACGGAATTTCTCTTTATGGACTTTCTCCACAATTTCATGATCGAATCTCTTAAAAGGTTTCCTTTTGGTAACATATCTGTGGTCTTCTTGTAGGCGCAACAGCAGTTCAACTCATTCGTACTGCGACGGGGCAGTTGCTCACTGTGATCAATAGCATTGAGTGACGCAAGCTGCAAAATTAATGTCCACCTACCTCAGTGTAGCGTTCGTTCACCGTCTGTTGCTCTGCATTCGTAGGTACTATGCAGACGATGTTAAAAGCAGAGTTGAAGAAAACCATCTTCCATACTTATGAATGCATAGTCCGCGTAACTCAGGTAACAAAATAAACCTGCAAATCTCTAGTAATAACGGGCATAAGGGGATGCTTCCTTCCTTCATTGAAAATACCCTCTAATAGATACTAATGTTTATTATTATCTTTTAGCTATGATGTCAACAAGTCCAACCCGAAATATTACGAGATTGAGTGAGCTTCACAATCGGTCCTTTTCAGTGGATTCTTCAAATGAAGATGCTCGCCAAAAAATGTTCTGTAAATGCATACTGAACACGTCACGCAGAAATCTTTACAAAGAGCGATAGTTTCACATGCAGTTTTCTCTACAACAAACACTCCAAAATCTCCCAAACTTCACAGAACTGTCCGTAACTGCATCCGCTCGCACGGCGATACGAACCGACCGTGATTTAACAGCCTTTTCTCCATTTTACAAATATTTTTTTTCGGTCACTAACATGACCTTCTCGTCCGGCAGCTAAACCACGACTGACTGAATGCCGTTGTTTTCAGGGCATATAACTCATCCCAGCGCGCTGGAAAGACTTTACTCTGATTGGTTGATCAAAACAAACAGCCAGTTAGATTAATTTCTCATGATCATATTCGCGCCCAAACTGTTTTACTCCAATCAACATTCGCAGATGCATCTACGTCATTGCATGCTGCGAGTATTAACTAAATGTTCCACCAAACCAAACCAAACGAAAAATTAAGAGAAAACTATGCTTGAAATGTACTTTAGAACTAATTATCCCCTTACTACCTTTCTGGCTGACTTATTACAAAAGCAAACGGTCATAGACATACATCATCCGCCAGTAAGGGGGATTCACAGTTTTTCACGACATCCTGGTTGCGTAACTCTTGCTAGTTATGTAAAGTGTAATATAGAATTGAAATTTGACGTATGTCCCTCTTACACACTAGTTCACTCTCATTTACTCTCACCCTAACACGAAATATAAATATCAGCTTATAAATTGTTATTTCCATTACGAATGCAAAATTATCGAAAGTTTAGAATTGAAAATCTTTATAAAATAAATTACACTAAGGGTGCTATTGTTGTTGTTGCTGTTGTGGTCTTCAGTTCAGAGACTGGTTTGCTGCAGCTATCCTTGTTACTCTATCCTGTACAAGGTTCTTCATCTCCCAGTACTTAGAGCAACCAACATCCTTCAGAATTTGTTTAGTGTATTCATCTATTGGTCTCCCTCTACGATTTTTACCCTCCACGCTGCCCTCCAGCACTATATTGGTGATCCATTGATGCCTCAGAATATGAACTACCAACCGAACCCTTCTTCTAGTCAAGTTGTGCCACAAATTTCTCTTCTCTCCATTTCTATTCAATACCCCTTCATTAGTTATGTGATCTACCCATCTAATCTTCAGCATTCTTCTGTAGCACCACATTTCGAAAGCTTCTATTCTGTTCTTGTCTAAACTATTTATATCCATGTTTCACTTCCATACATGGCTAAACTCCATACAAATACTTTCAGAAACGACTTCCTGACACTTAAATCTATACTCGATGTTAACAAATTTTTCTTCCTCAGTAACGCTTTCCTTGCCATTGCCAGTTTACATTTTATATCCTCTCAAAGTCGACCATCATCAGTTACTTTGCTCCCCAAATAGCAAAACTCCATTACTACTTTAAGCGTCTCATTTCCTAATCTATAGTAAATTGATTTCTTAGGATGGCTAGGATGTGTGGCTGCTCTGTACGGACGCAGGAGCTGGCCACTCTTCGCGAACAGCTGAGCGTGTTGATGGCCGCGGTCAGCCGTCTTCAGGCTGCTGCCTCGGAGTGTAGCGGCAGTGGGGAGTCTGGTGCGTCGCATGGTGCACCCCAGGTGTTAGATGCTTCACCCACTGTCCCTGCTGTCGAGACATCTTCGCGGGTACCGGGCGCGGTTGGGCCACCCTCTCCCCAAGGGGAGTGGCGGGTTCAGCGGCGTTCGCGGCGCACGAGGCGGAGGGTCAATGTGGAGGCTGGCCGTGTGGCATCGCCCGCTCTGCCTGTGAGTGGACATGTGGCAAGGTCCGAGCAGGCACACGGGGGGAGGGGTTTATTAGTTATTGGGAGCTCCAACGTTAGGCGGGTGATGGAGCCCCTTAGGGAAATAGCGGAAAGGTCGGGGAAGAAGGCCAGTGTTCACTCTGTCTGCTTGCCGGGGTGTCTCATCCGAGATGTGGAGGAGGCCCTACCGGCGGCGATAGAGAGCACTGGGTGCACCCGACTGCAAATTGTTGCTCATGTCGGCACCAATGACTCTTGCCGTCTGGGTTCAGAGGTCATCCTCAGTTCGTACAGGCGGTTGGCGGAGTTGGTGAAGGTGGAAAGCCTCGCTCGCGGGGTGGAATCAGAGCTAACTATTTGTAGTATCGTTCCGAGAACCGATCGCGGTCCTCTGGTTTGGAGCCGAGTGGAAGGCTTAAACCAGAGGCTCAGACGATTCTGCGGAGAGCTGGGGTGCAAATTTCTCGACCTCCGCTATCGGGTGGAGAAATGTAGGGTCCCCCTGAATAGGTCAGGCGTGCACTACACGCCGGAAGCGGCTACGAGGGTAGCGGAGTACGTGTGGAGTGCACATGGGGTTTTTTAGGTTAGAGAATTCCCTCCCTAGGCCCGACAAGACGCCTCCTGAGACGCGGCAAGGCAGGAGTAGGCAAAATGCAACAAGGAATAACAATATTAATGTGCTAATAGTAAACTGCAGGAGCGTCTATAGAAAGGTCCCAGAACTGCTCTCATTAATAAACGGTCACAACGCCCATATAGTACTAGGAACAGAAAGTTGGCTGAAACCAGACGTAAACAGTAATGAAATCCTAAACTCTGATTGGAATGTATACCGCAGAGATAGGCTGGACAGTGAAGGGGGAGGCGTGTTTATAGCGATAAGAAGTGCAATAGTATCGAAGTAAATTGACGGAGATTCGAATTGTGAAATGATTTGGGTGAAGGTCACGGTTAAAGCAGGCTCAGACATGGTAATTGGATGTCTCTATAGGCCCCCGGGCTCAGCAGCTGTTGTGGCTCAGCACCAGAAGAATAATTTGGAAAATATTTCGAGTAGATTTCCCCACCATGTTATAGTTCTGGGTGGAGATTTTAATTTGCCGGATATAGACTGGGAGACTCAAACGTTCATAACGGGTGGCAGGGACAAAGAATCCAGTGAAATATTTTTAAGTGCTTTATCTGAAAACTACCTTGAGCAGTTAAACAGAAAACCGACTCGTGGCGATAATATATTAGACCTTCTGGTGACAAACAGACCCGAACTGTTTGAATCAGTTAATGCAGAACAGGGAATCAGCGATCATAAAGCGGTTACTGCGTCGATGATTTCAGCCGTAAATAGAAATATTAAAAAAGGTAGGAAGATTTTTCTGTTTAGCAAAAGTGACAAAAAGCAGATTACAGAGTACCTGACGGCTCAACACAAAAGTTTTGTCTCAAGTGCAGATAGTGTTGAGGATCAGTGGACAAAGTTCAAAACCATGGTACAATATGCGTTAGATGAGTATGTGCCAAGCAAGATCGTAAGAGATGGAAAAGAGCCACCGTGGTACAACAACCGAGTTAGAAAACTGCTGCGGAAGCAAAGGGAACTTCACAGCAAACATAAACATAGCCAAAGCCTTGCAGACAAACAAAAATTACGCGAAGCGAAATGTAGTGTGAGGAGGGCTATGCGAGAGGCTTTCAATGAATTCGAAAGTAAAGTTCTATGTACTGACTTGGCAGAAAATCCTAAGAAATTTTGGTCCTATGTCAAAGCGGTAGGTGGATCGAAACAAAATGTCCAGACACTCCGTGACCAAAATGGTACTGAAACAGAGGATGACAGACTAAAGGCCGAATTACTAAATGTCTTCTTCCAAAGCTGTTTCACAGAGGAAGACTGCACTGTGCTTCCTTCTCTAGATTGTCGCACAGTTGACAAAATGGTAGATATCGAAGTAGACGACAGAGGGATAGAGAAACAATTAAAATCGCTCAAAAGAGGAAAGGCCGCTGGTCCTGATGGGATACCAGTTCGATTTTACACAGAGTACGCGAAGGAACTTGCCCCCCTTCTTGCAGCGGTGTACCGTAGGTCTCTAGAAGAGCGAAGCGTTCCAAAGGATTGGAAAAGGGCACAGGTCATCCCCGTTCTCAAGAAGGGACGTCGAACAGATGTGCAGAACTATAGACCTATATCTCTAACGTCGATCAGTTGTAGAATTTTGGAACACGTATTATGTTCGAGTATAATGTCTTTTCTGGAGACTAGAAATCTACTCTGTAGGAATCAGCATGGGTTTCGAAAAAGACGATCGTGTGAAACCCAGCTCGCGCTATTCGTCCACGAGACTCAGAGAGCCTTAGACACGGGTTCACAGGTAGATGCCGTGTTTCTTGACTTCCGCAAGGCGTGTGACACAGTTCCCCACAGTCGTTTAATGAACAAAGTAAGAGCATACGGACTATCAGATCAATTGTGTGATTGGATTGAGGAGTTCCTAGATAACAGAACGCAGCACGTCATTCTCAATGGAGAGAAGTCTTCCGAAGTAAGAGTGATTTCAGGTGTGCCGCAGGGGAGTGTCATAGGACCGTTGCTATTCACAATATACATAAATGACCTGGTGGATGACATCGGAAGTTCACTGAGGCTTTTTGCAGATGATGCTGTGGTGTATCGAGAGGTTGCAACAATGGAAAATTGTACTGAAATGCAGGAGGATCTGCAGCGAATTGACGCATGGTGCACGGAATGGCAATTGAATCTCAATGTAGCGAAGTGTAATGTGATGCGAATACATAGAAAGATAGGTCCCTTATCATTTAGCTACAAAATAGCAGGTCAGCAACTGGAAGCAGTTAATTCCATAAATTATCTGGGAGTACGCATTAGGAGTGATTTAAAATGGAATGATCATATAAAGTTGATCGTCGGTAAAGCAGATGCCAGACTGAGATTCATTGGAAGAATCCTAAGGAAATGCAATCCGACAACAAAGGAAGTAGGTTACAGTACGCTTGTTCGCCCAATGCTTGAATACTGCTCAGCAGTGTGGGATCCGCACCAGGTAGGGTTGATAGAAGAAATAGAGAAGATCCAACGGAGAGCAGCGCGCTTCGTTACAGGCTCATTTAGTAATTGCGAAAGCGTTACGGAGATGATAGATAAACTCCAGTGGAAGACTCTGCAGGAGAGACGCTCAGTAGCTCGGTGCGGGCTTTTGTTAAAGTTTCGAGAACATACCTTCACCGAAGAGTCAAGCAGTATATTGCTCCCTCCTACGTATATCTCGCGAAGAGACCATGAGGATAAAATCAGAGAGATTAGAGCCCACACAGAAGCATACCGACAATCCTTCTTTCCACGTACAATACGAGACTGGAATATAAGGGAGAACCGATAGAGGTACTCAGGGTACCCTCCGCCACACACCGTCAGGTGGCTTGCGGAGTACGGATGTAGATGTAGATGTAGATCTAATTCCCTCAGTATCACCCGATCTAATTCGACTACATTCCAATATTCTCGTTTTGCTTTTGTTGATGTTCATCTCATATCCTACTTTCAGGACACTGTCCATTCCGTTCAGCTGCTCTTCCAAGTTCTATGCTGTCTCTGACAGAATTACAATGTCATCGGCAAACCTCAAAGTTTTTATTTCTTCTCCATTGATTTTAATTCCTACTCCGAATTTTTCTTGTTTCCTTTACTGCTTGCTCAATACAGAGATTGAATAACATCGAGGAGTGGCTACAACCCTGTCTCAGTCTCTTCCCAACAACTACTTCCCTTTCGTACCCATCGACTCTTATAACTGCCATCTGGTTTCTGTACAAATTGTAAATAGCCTTTCGCTGCCAGCTTCAGAATTTAAAAGAGAGTGTGCCGCGTGGGATTAGACGAGCGGTCTAAGGCGCTGCAGTAATGGGCTGTGTGGCCTCCCGGCGGAGGTTCGAGTCCTCCCTCGGGCATGGGTGTGTGTGTCTTTGTCCTTAGGATAATTTAGGTTAAGTAGTGTGTAAGGTTAGGGACTGATAACCTTAGTAGTTAAGTCCCATAAGATTTCACACACATTTTTGAAAGAGAGTGTTCCAGTCAACATTGTCAAAAGCTTTCTCTAAGTCTACAATTGCTAGAAACGTAGGTTTGCCTTTCCTTAATCTAGGTTCTAAGATAAGTCGTAGGGTCAGTATTGCCTCACATGTTCCAATATTTCTACGGAATCCTAACTCATCTTTCCCTAGGTTAGCTTCTACTAGTTTTTCCATTCCTCTGTAAAGAAATCTTGTTAGTATATTGCAGCCATGGCTTATTAAACTGATAGTTCGGTAATTTTCACATCTGTCAACACCTGATTTCTTTGGGATTGGAATTATTATGTTACTGTTTTCAGATAACAACAAAAATATAAACTGTTATTGTTACTATCTGAATTATTTTTCTTATGTGTGGGTTAAGTACTTTTCAATAGGTCTTTTTATATCTCCGAAACTATTATAGGTAGCGGTATTAAATTCTGACACCAAGCTCGTCTGAATAACAGAAGGTCATGTACCAAATCTGGAATAAAACAGCTCATATTTAAGGTAGTTATTTAGTTTCTTAGGTGAGGTGAATAAGTGATTTTATTATGCGCCACAATGAGCATTCTCACGGTCTGCTTTAGCGACAGGTGAGGCTATAAATCATACGGCAGGGCACGTGCGGGCCGCCACCGAACGCTACTGTACTGCTGGCCATAACGTAACAAGCTTACTGCAAAAATATGCAGTCGCATAATAGCTGCAACGCCACAGCACCACCAACGTAATTCTTGCAGAACTGTGTTACGTCCTTACGTCCTTCTGCCAGGTTACCTCTGGTATTCCCTTTCTCAAGTATCATCTGATCGTCAACACTGTTACGACCAAATCATTTTCCTGAAGTTTCGGTAATAACGGATCGAGTAGCAGATTTGAATTTGTGAAGGTATCTCTGGACACGATAGAGTTGCTATATATTTTGGCAATAATTCTTAAAAAAGAGCTGTATAACGCTCGTGGTAAGTCCAAGTTCCTCAGGCTGTCAAAACATACCGACCACCAAAAGTAATCAAACGCCTCGGCGGTACTTATAATGACGGATACAACGTATTTACGCAGAGCGTCTTCGCAAACTGTTATTGCTTTATTTACAGCGTCTTCTGTTGGCTTTACACTTCTGACCCCACGTTGTTGGGAGCTGAATCCATAAAGAAGTCTTTCCCCCTGTAGTCTAGAACATTGCAGCTTCTCCAGCAGTTTCCCCTAAGGTGTCGAGAAGGCAAATTGTTCTGTAGGACATTGGGGCTAG
Organism: Schistocerca gregaria; assembly: GCF_023897955.1. Classification (NCBI taxonomy): domain Eukaryota; kingdom Metazoa; phylum Arthropoda; class Insecta; order Orthoptera; family Acrididae; genus Schistocerca; species Schistocerca gregaria. The sequence continues at coordinate 1,186,834,675 of NC_064920.1, read as the reverse complement.
GAGACCACAATTGCTTTCTTTCAAAAATCCGGTATTCTTCCCTCCAATATACAAACGTCATGCGTGGTAGAAATGAAATTAATATGCATATGAAGGGAATGTAGAACTGCTGCAGAGATGTGATCTCTAAGGTTTTCTCGGCCCGACTGATTAGTAGAGCTCTTCTGGGTGTTCCGCGGACTTGTTATTTCCATTTTATGCACAGGGAAGGCGGTTTCAATTTTAATAGCGTGCGGGGTCCGGTACTCAATTTATTAAAATCTATCTGGGCATCAGAACCATCAGAGTGGGAAAACGCCCAGAGAGTTTGCGTTTCGCCGAAAAGTCAGTGCGTGCCGTGGAAAGAAGAGCACATCAAAGGGTGTTGTGGTTGTCGGAATAGAAATCGGTTATAAACAGCGGAGTGAGGTCAACAACCGTTTATTCTGGTTAGAGTGCAGGCATCGAGTACACATAACAGCAAAATGTGAAGAGGACGGATGGGTCGGTCGTCGAATTACTGTGCTTACAATGGAAAATAATAAGTCAGCAGTACGCCGCTAAGTAAACTATTAATTCCGCAGGGACGCCGTAAGGCTCAAGCCATTTATACTTTGTCACTTTCAAGATTCCTTTCCTCGCACCTTCGCCCGACAATGAAATGTACCTGTGATAAACCATCGTCAAGTCGTTCACTTATGGTTCTGTTCTTGTGCAGTTCACTGCCAGTGCTACGACGGCTGTTAATTCTGTGTTGCAGGCAAACTCTATCCAACGGCACACTGCACTTCCCGCCGTTCAGGGCCGAAGATTACCGGGATGAAGTACACTCCGCCACATACCGCTGCCGGGCTGCCAATGTGGGCGGCGCTGTTGTGAGCAGAGATGTCACTGTGCGAGCTGGTGAGTACCACACTCCTGTTACCTACGCCAGTTGAGAGAAATTTTCAAATGAAATTGGAACCCACTACTATTTTGTGTGGTTTTATAAAGCACTGCGTCGGTATTACCCAAATGATTTAGTCTCAAAGGGGATGTACCACAGTATCAAAAATGTTTTTAGATTATGGAGATGCATCTGCTCTACAACACATGATAGTCGTTAATCCACAAAACTCGGCATTTGTGAATAGATATTTGTAGATCAGTCCATTCCCCGAGTATCATTTCGTTCTAAGAGCTCCTCCAACTGTGCTATTCCATGCGCAGCGCATTGTCATCCATAAAAATGAACTCAAGGTCGAATGCACCCCTGAAAAGACGCACATTGGGAAGGAGTACAGTGTCAAAGTAACGTAACGGCACAATGATTTGGAGGTCAGTATATGTGTGAAACACTATGCCCCCCAAAAACGTTCACTTTCCATAATGCTGGACGCTAGACTTTGCCAGCTAACATCCCAGAGATGTTCGGGCTCACATGCTGTTCCTCTTCGTCGAAATGTCTCTGCCCAAACTCGTCTAAGATTTGAACAGCAAGTGTCACATTACACGCCCTAAATTACACACAAGTGACCATTTGGTTAAATTGTCTGCCTGATGGCAACTTTGTTAAATTGTATGAACCATTCAAAGTTAATATAACATATAACAAAAGTGATAATAATATCAGGAGCTAAATTAATGACCCATAGATAATATAGGTCACACAGTTGCGATTTGGTTGGAATAATGTTTATTCAGAAAGCAGACTAATAGCGATAGTGTTCGTATATAGAACTACTCTTACATTCGAGGGTACATCCGTTTGACACAGTTCGATCACTCATAATCTCACTGCGAAACACAAGTCCAACACTCCAGTTCATTAACTACGCGAAAAGTCAGAGTTCACACCAGGCGCGCTACTGCTCACCACTCAGAGAGTAAATCTCACGACACCACACAACGCGAAATTTTCTGTTTCACTTTCCAGCTACCTAAAGACCGACTGTCCGCTTTCAGGTCTCAATCCGAACTGTACCCTTTGATGTCTAGAACAGAACTGTTCCTCTGCCCGTCTCAGGCAGCGTCCTCCGCGTGCCAAACATCGTCGCTCAACTGACTGTGGCAGTTTCCTTTTCTGAAGTCATCCATCTGATTGGCTGCAGCTTATTCTACATTATTTTACATCTTAACATTTTAAATAATCAAAGCTTGACCACTTTCACGTTCTAGATGTAGTAACAATAATATACATTTTTCTATCCCGCGTGGAAGGCTGCGTGTGGGTTTGCTCCTGGAAACTGAAAGGTTGGCCAAATGAAGGAAGCGAGCAGGAGCAGGTGAGGTACAACACGTCGGTACTGCAAGTAAGTAAAAGGGGTTTACTGGTCCATGAATACATACAGGGGAATACATAACTCTGTACGTAGGTGCGAAGCCTTAGACCCGTCGTAAGCAGTGGAAAGTCTGTATATGAAGCGAAGCTGAAGCGAAGTGTCCCGGCCGTCTGCTCATGATCAAATGGGCTGAATCTGCAGCGGAGCTCGTAGAGCTGCACAGCACCGGCTAGAGGGCGCTGTCGTCGGTGTCTGTCGTAATGCCAACCTAAGAACTTGCACCTACACCGCGGCATTGTAGCTATCGATACCACATCCCTCCCCCCTGAAACGACGCACCGTCGTCGAGTATGGCTTCCGGCGGAGGGTGGAGGGTGGAGGGACCCAGGAGCGGCGCAGCTGAGGGGGCGGACAGCGGAACTGTCAGGGCGCTCTGTCCGCCCACGACCACGAATTGCTCTCGAGGGGGCGAGGAAAACGCCCCATGGAAAATCTGCCCAGGTCGCGTACAGCCACTGGATATGGTCACATGAGGAGGCGGAACAACGACCTCCAAAAATGGTTCAAATGGCTCTGAGCACTATGGGACTTAACTTCTATGGTCATCAGTCCCCTAGAACTTAGAACTACTTAAACCTAACTAACCTAAGGACATCACACACATCCAAGCACGAGGCAGGATTCGAACCTGCACCGCAGCGGTCGCGCGGTTCCAGACTGCAGCGCCTTTAACCGCTTGGCCACCACAACGACCTCCATGGGCGACGGAGGCGGCGGCGGCTTCGGCGGCGGCGGCGGCGGCTGCGGCGTGACGGCAGCCTCAGCGTCCATCGGTTCTGGCACCGTGGTGGAACTCGGCGACGGCGGTGGCGGCGGCAGGAGATGGGGCCGTGGCGGCGGCGATAGGTGCCCTTCCGGTTCAGGTGACCGGACTGGCAGCGACGACGACCGCAGGCGCGCCCGCGGAGGGGCGAGCGGTGGAAGCGCCGTCGGTGCAGTCGTGGGCTGAGGCGGCGGAAACTGCGAAGCCTCCAATACTGCCGCAAAACAACCAGCGGCAGGAAACCGACGATGGCACAAACGAATCTGGTTCCGATGTCACTTGACAGTGTTGGACGGACCAGAAATGACAAACAAGGCGCGGCCCAGCTGGCGAAGAATAAGCCCCTGCTCCCAGCGCTGCCTGCCAGAGAAAACGCGATAGAACACCATGTCATGCGGTGCCGAACCAGAACGAGGCGAAGCGGTGGGAGCGAGCGGCGGCGGGTGCAATAGCTGCAGGAGCGACCGCTGGGCGCGGTCGTGTAGCAATTCCGCTGGGGAACGGGTGCCGCGCGACTAGGAGCGATATGAAGCTAGTTAAGTCCATAGTGCGCGCTCGCGGGAGTGCGTGGCGCGCAACTTGCTCATCTGCGACTTAAACGTACGCACAAAGCGTTTAGCCTCGCCGTTCGACTGGGGTGGAACAGGGCTGAGGTCAGATGGCGTATGCCATTAGCAGCACAGAACGCTTCGAAGTCTGAGGACACGAACGGGGAGCCATTGTTGGAGACAATAACTTCAGGAAGGCCCTCAGTGAAAAAAAAAAAATAGACGTCAAAGCCCGAATAGTACTGGCAGATGTAGTAGAAGACATAGGTTCAGCAAAATGAAAGTTGCTGTATGCATCAATAACTATCAACCAGGGGGTGTCCCAGAAAGGACCAGCAAAATCAAATGAACGCCCTGCCAAGGCGCAGTAAAAGTCGGCCACGCAAAGAAGCGCTCGCGGGGAGCAGATTGTCGCTCTGCGCAAGATCGACAGTTGGTAAGCAAATTCTAAATATATTTATCAATGCCGACCGAAGTGCAGTGACGGCGCGCTAATTGCTTCGTCCGTACTATACCCCAATGACCAGTGTGCTGTAAACAGAGGATTTCCGGCTGCAAAGAACGAGGTACAACCACACAGGACTGATCATTATCAGTTCGTAAGAAGATAACACTGCGGCGTAGAGACAAGTTGTGACGTTGCACAAAGTAACGTCGAACAAGTGGATCACGAATCTGCGTAGCAGATGGAGGCCATTAAGTACGAATATACTGCAAAAGAATCTGCAAAGAAGTATCGGCGGCTGTCACGGTAGCAATGCGACGAAAATCCACCGGAAAACCACCAGCTAATTTCTCATCTTGCGAATCAATAAACATACACGAGAATTCAGAAGAATCAAACACTGCGTCAGGACCGATAGGTAGACGAGACAAAGCATTAGCATTGGCGGGTGGAACAACAACGTCAAAGGCTTGTGGTCGGTGGCCAAATAGAACTTCCGAGCGTAGTAAACATCATGAAACTTAGATACTCCATAGATAATAGCTAAAGCGTCTTTCTCGATTTGAGAATAATTTTGCTGGCCACAATTGATCGACTTAGACGCAAAAGCGATCGGGCGATCGACAGAATTAATGCGGTGCGAGAGAATCGCGCCGATGCCGTGAGAAGATGGATTGACAGCCAAAACAACTGGTTTGGAGGGATCGAAAGATATCAAACAGCGATCACTCAACAAAGTAGATTTGAGCTTGTGGAAAGCAACGTCACATTCGCAAGATTAAACAAAAGGAATGCTATTGCGCCGAAGGCGACGCAAATGCGCTATAGTCTGCGCTGCATTTGGTATAAACCGAATATAATATGTAATTTTGCCCAACACAGACTGAAGTTCTTTCAAGTTCCTGGGTGCTGGCAAGTCTCTAATCGCACTGAGATGTGACGGCGACGGGAGGATACCCTGTCCGTTAACCATATGTCCTAAATATTGACTCTCAGTTTGAAAAAAATTGCACTTGTCTCTGTTACACTTTAGTCGTGCCTGCAAAAGTACAGTAAAAAGGCACGTTAATTCTGCAAATGTTCGTCAGGGTTTTGACCTGATACAACGATACCGTCCAGATAATTGGGACAACCAGGCACAGTGGCACACGACTGCTGCAAGTATGACCGAAAAATCGCAGGAGCCAAAGCACAGCCGAACGGAAGGCGGCGAAACTTGAACAATCCAAGGTGGGAATCTGAAAGTATGCGTCACGCGAGTCAATAGTGGAAAAGAATTTTCCCGCACCAAGCCCATCAAAAACGTCTTCAGGACGCGGTAAGGGAAAGGTAGAATACAAATATATAAGGCTTGTGTGTGTACATATTGAGAGACTATTCGCCATTAGTAACCACTGCCGCCCACTTGTGGCTGTGGTGGTAGATAACCATTGTTGTCAAGCTGTTAGTAAGGGAGTTTGATAGAGGCGCGTGGCAATGGGTGTGTGTGACAAGCAAATATCAGCGTAATATGGAGTAATAAGTACTCGTAGAAAAAACTATGTACTCTCTGACTTACGAACTTTACAGTAAATGTGAAAATGTATTTATTGTTTATTGTTTCATTCTTCCGGTACAGTACGATCCTTGGGCAGTTTCGTCGTTTAGACTTTAATAACCACTTGTAATGAAACTTCCTGACATATTAAAACTGTGTGCCGGACCGAGTCTCGAACTCGAGACCTTTTCACTCTCGCGGGAAAGTGCTCTAACGACTGAGGTAGCCAAGCACGGCTGGCACCCTGCTGGCGCCCTGCCGTCAAGCTGTGACGAAGCCTCGTGAGTCGTGCTTAGTTAGCTCAGACTCGACTTCTGGACCTATTTGCGAACACCCCATGCAGCTCTCGAAAACACGCCACGTTACCGAACATTATTTGCCAACTTCCTTAGAGGGGTTACACCACTAATAAGCTGGGGAGTGATTGGAGCTGAGAGTACCTCACCCCCACCCCCCCCCCACCCCCCCCACCGCCGCGGTGTCGCCTATGATCGATTCTACCTCTGACCTCCACGGGTGGGAGAGCGCGTCATAGATTGCGCGGATTTTATTTATTTTTTCTTTTCGTTTTTCCTTACCCAGCATGTATATATTTTTTTCTCTGTCGCTGCTGTATGTTCCACATAATTTCATAGTAATAGGGAATATTAAAAACACAAAATGGAAATAAATAAACAACAATAGCGCCTTTCACTCCTGTTGATTCCTTTTCCAGTATGTCCCACTTCCGTATTCTCCACAGGCTCGGTGGTGGTGAGGGGGACACGGTGGCCTGGTCTAGGGGTTTCAGCCCCTGCCCACTTTGTCCCCTGAGCCCACAACGGTCCACTAGTCCTATAAAATAAAATAAAAAATCGATAGACCACTTACCCGTGAAAGCCAAAGGTCCCGAGTTCTACTCTCGGCCCTGCACAAAGTTTTAATTCGCCACGCACATTCCGCTCAAGAGTGAAAATTTCATCCTGGAACGACGTGTAATATCAAACAGATAAGATTTTAATCTCTCAGAGCGTTTTCGTCAATTACTCATACCGACGATCAGTAGAGACACAAGGGACAAAATCCAGATAGATTCAAAGATATAAACACTCGTAGCTAACAAATAAATAATAGAACTGTACGATACAGTGACTTCGGTTAAACATTCCGCAACGCCCTATGATATAAATTACCTCCCATTCCTTTCCAGTGTCATTTAAATACTATTATATTAAATCAGTATTACTAAACTAGCATTGAAATCCTGGCGTTACCCACAGTTAAATACGGTGATTGGAACTTACATAATGGTAACTATTTATTCACAACCGATACAAAAGAGTTACATGTTTGCACCTTTTACTATCCCTCAAAGTAGTCACCAGCGTTGTGTAGAACACGTTGCCAGCGATGTGGAAGGCGTAGTATACCGTTAACAGAGCCTGTTTTATTGGAGGTGCGAATGTCTAAAGTTATGGTGATTGTCGTGTTCGACTGTGATGGTGTTATCAAATGGCTCTGAGCACTATGGGGCTAAACATCTAAGGTCATCAGTCCCCTACAACTTAGAACTACGTAAACCTAACTAACCTAAGAACGTCACACATATCCATGCCTGAGGCAGGATTCGAACCTGCGACCGTAGCAGTCGCGCGGTTCCGGACTGCAGCGCCTAGAACAGCCCGGACACCCCGGGCGGCGATGGTGTTATCCTAACTCATTACGTTCCTTCACGGCGTACCGTCAATCCACAGATTTAGTGTTCGTTTTTGGAGGATCATCTGCGACCAGCTCTGCGAAAGAAGCGGCGACACTTTCTGTGCAACCCACCTATCATTTTGAGCGATGTATACAGCTTTATAGCTATTTACTTTGTGCTGATAAGCTCAAATGCTAATCATTTCCATATCCAGGCATGTAGTACACACCAGGAAAATTTGACGTTTCTTGCATGCCGCCTTCGTGTTGCAATTTTGAAGGATAGCAGAGTAAATTCGAACTTATAATTAACTTACACAGCGTCGTTCATCTGTTAACGAATGCAAGAGGAGAGAATGGAAATAGCTGATAGTGTTTTCCGAAGTAACCTCCACATCACACGGTACGGTGGCTCTCAGAGTACAGGGGAGTGTGTGTAAAGCGCTTCTTCATATTTAGGTGAAACTTGATATGTCAGCCCGCATATGATGGATCTTCCTCGTCCACCAGTTCGGCGAAACAACGGGGCCGCATCGTATGTGTTTGTGTGTGTGTGTGTGGCCTGTTGGAGGATGGCAGCTCCCCTTTCAGTACGGCTCGTCTCTCAAAGGACGTCGCAGCATCGGAAACGCCAAAGCATAAACATCGCTGCAGCTACGTCAAAAGGTCGCTCCAATGCACATACGAGGGAGGCAGGTGGGGTATTATGAAAAAGTCAGGCGGTCGGCGAGTCTCCAAACAGCTGCCGGCGGTGTGTGTCAAAGAGGCAGCCGAATGGGGAGAGGAGGCTGTAACGCGGGAGCCGGCATTCCGTACCTACAGACAGATAAAGGACACACGCACGACACATAACGGGTCCGGCCATCTACACGTCAGTGTCCCTGTACCGCACAAATCATGAATGAGCACACGTCCTAGCGCCTGTACTTGAAATCTTAGGTAACTATTCTGTACTTTGTCTGTGTTTGTACAAGTAAAAGAAAAAGACTCCGATGAATGGAGCCTATTTAAAATTTTATCTGTACATCATCTCTCCTCCGTTAATATTCTGGGTATACAAGTCAGGCACTTAAAAAGAATGTGATACACTACTGGCCATTAAAATTGCTACACCAAGAAGAAATGCAGATGATAAACGCGTATTCGTTGGACAAATATATTATAATACAACTGACATGTGATTATATTTTCACCCAATTTGGGTGCATAGATCCTGACAAATTAGTACCCAGAACAACCACCTCTAGCCGTAATAACGGCCTTGATACGCCTGGGCGTTGAGTCAAACAGAGCTTGGATGGCGTGTAGAGGTACAGCTGCCCATGCAGCTTCAAGACGATACCACAGTTCATCAAGAGCAGTGACTGACGTGTTGTGACGAGCCAGTTGCTCGGCCACCATTGGCCAGACGTTTTCAGTTGGTGAGAGATCTGTAGAATGTGCTGGCCAGGGTTGCACTCGAACATTTTCTGTATCCAGAAAGACCCGTACAGGACTGCAACATGCGGTCGTGCATTATCCTGCTGAAACGTAGGGTTTCGCAGGGATCGAATGAATGGTAGAGCCAAGGGTCGTAACACATCTGAAATGTAACGTCCACTGTTCAAAGTGCCGCCAATGCGAACAAGAGGTGACCGAGACGTGTAACCAATGACACCCCATACCATAACGCCGGGTGATACGCCAGTATGGCGATGACGAATACACGCTTCCAATGTGGGTTCACCGCGATGTCGCAGAACACGGATGCGACCATCGTGATGCTGTAAACAGAACCTTGATTCATCGCAAAACATTACGTTTTGCCATTCGTGCACCCAGGTTCGTCGTTGAGTACACCATCGCAGGCGCTACTATCTGTGATGGAGCGTCAAGGGTAACCGCAGCCATGGTCTCCGAGCTGATAGTCCGTGCTGCTGCAAACGTCGTCGAACTGTTCGTGCAGATGGTTTTTGTCTTGCAAACGTCCCCATCTGTTGACTCAGGAATCGCGACCTGGCTGCCGTTACTACCATGCGGATAAGGTGTCTGTCACCTCGACTGCTAGGGTTACGATCCGTTGGGATCCAGCACGGCTTCCGTTTTACCTTCCTGAACCCATAGATTCCATATTCTGCTAACAGTCATTGGATCTCTACCAACGCGAGCAGCATTGTCGCGATACGATGAACCACAATCGTGATAGGCTACAATCCGACCTTTATCAAAGTCGGAAACGTGATGAAATGGTACATCTTTCTCCTCCTTACACGAGGGATCACATAACGTTTCACGAGGCAACGCCGGTCAACTGCTGTTTGTGTATGAGAAATCGGTTGGAAACTTTCCTCATGTCAGCACTTTGTAGGTGTCTCCACCGGCGCCAACCTTGTGTGAATGGTCTGAAAAGCTGATCATTTGCATATCACAGAATGTTCTTCCTGTCGGTTAAATTTCGCATCCGTAGCACGTCATCTTCGTGGTGTACCAATTATACGAGATTGGAATAATAGAGAATGGTTCTATGAACCCTCTTCCAGGCACTTAAATGTGATTTGCAGAGTAGCCATGTAGATGTAGATGTAGAATGTTAAGAAGTGTTAATTTAATAACTCTTGTTACAAAATACTAACACGATGAATCGACGACTGGTATATAACTACCTGTGAGGATAACAGTTTGGTTTCCGGGGGGCAATGTAGGACCACGCAAGACAAAACGACTTATCTGAGAAGCTAGTTCGAAGAAAGCAAACTAACATTTATAGGTTTACACATAGGTGTTTACTGTATTGATTGGAACACACTTCATAGCTTGTAAAGGAGTTGCGTTTAAAACACAGGGCGTTGAAACCAGGTTAGTAGCTATTCAGAGAGCGCGCAGGATAAGGCTATAATTGTAGGTGAGGCCATAAACAGTTACTGTCAGTTGCACAATCAAACAGACAATTTTATTTTTCTAAGAACCTCTCATTTACACATTGCTTTAAAAGATCACAACAAAACAATTCGGGTGAAGGCCTAATTAAAGAACTTGAGGTGCTTTCTGGGCTGAAGGCCCAAAATCACACCACAAAAAAGAACGGCTGAAGGCCTGGCTTAGAAATCGAAAGCAATTAAATATATGAGGTAATTTTTTAAAAAAAGCATGCAATTGAAAACAATTACAGGCTGAAGGCCTACACTACACGTCTGAAGGACAACTATAATTCAAATACATTAATAAACCATTTTTCCAACCAAGAAATTTCTATTTAAACTTACAAAAGAATGGCCGAATGTCTAATTAAAGTAACATTAACTTATTGCACGGATGAAGGCCGCAAACAAATTTGAAACAACAGCTGAAGGCCTGAACAACAAGTCACACAAATAATTTAAAATAAACCCCTTCCTTCTTTTAAAAAATTTTCCTTTAAAGAATACACACGGCTGAAGGCCTTATTAAAAGGCGTTCACGTAAATCCTCGACTGAAGGCCACACATATCAAATCGAACAACTAACGGCTTAGGGCCTGGATTACAAACAACTTCAGACAGAATCAATTTTAAGGAATTTTTTTCTTTTCTAAAATTAAATCAATCTTCAAATTTTTTATTTGACGTGGCTGAAGGCCTTTATGTAAAATTTAAAAAACGGAATTAATGCACGGCCACAGACCTGACACAATACTTCAAACTAAAATGAAAATCACAATCTAAAACAAACAGAACAAGTGGTGCTCAGAAGCGTTCCAAGGGTCGGCCTGAGAAGGTAGCTCAAACGTAACGTAAGGTGACGTGAGACAGGCAGCCAAGAGCTGCAGTTAAATAACTGGATGGCAACCCAAACTAGGGACGGCTCAAGGACCGACCAACAACTTAACCAATTCCCTTCCGTCCGACCAACGGCACAACGATCGAAGATATCAGCCAAGGACGAGGATACGAACAGCACTACATCTTCATAAATTGGCGTTCAAAAACAACCAAGGGAACAATAACCACTCTAAGCAAATATGAACCAAACAGCTTAAAAGGCTGTCGAACTACACGCCGTGCCGGACAGCATCAACACGACAAGGAAAGGCAGACTGCCGGAAAGGTATGCTAACGACCGTGGCAGGTAACTGGGGCGTTAACGGCCACAAGGAAGAAAATACTGCTGGTGCACTTCACTGGTAAGTAACAGTCAATTTAATAATTAATCACAATATAGGAACATAGTTTAGAGATTTAGCTGACCCCAACACATCATACTTTGCCGCTAGCCCAAACGGCCCAGGGAGCAACAACCCGCAAATGAACAAAGAGATGTCACAATAGCTGAGGCTTCATAACAGGTTAACTGATCACTCAACTTCAGCGTCCAGGTTCGTTGGGCAAGGAACTTGTCGCTCCCTCAGCTGGCGCCTCACGATCCGACAGCGCATGCACGCCACCAGCGGTCCCAGCCTGGCTTCGCACTGCAAACAGTTCCTTGCTGCTCCGTCCCCACTGGCTGACTACCTCAATCCAGCATGCAGACAGCATTAAAATAACTGTCAAAACCACACAAGCTACATACGGTTCCACGAAACACATCCACAAACAACTCGAGCAATACTAAAACCAGTCACTGTGGAACAACTAGGAGGAATCACAAGTCGACACACACAGAGAATCCGGAAGCGGTCTGCGACCAAACACACGTCGTCCAATGAGACGACCGACTGAACGACCAACCAAGGTCGTCCCCACTGAAGTCATGTGTGCCAGCAATGGCCAGGCGAGTCATGGCTGTACGGACTTCACTGCTGCTCCATCCCCACTGAACTACCGACACATGACAACCCGAAAATACTAGCGCTCGCTCCAAAGATAGTACGACAGCGCTCTTATCGATAAGCACTACTGCTGCCACTCACGGGCAGGCAAGCCAGCAACTTAGTGACGCCAGTAAACGGAATAAGAAATGGGACAGGAGTACCTCCAAAACAAGATATCAAGCAATAACGGCACGCATGGCTCAGGAGTGAAGGTTCTTCTTAATTGATACACATCCCGGACTGCAGTTATGAGATGGAACGGAAGCAATATCTAAAAATGTACGAATGTAAAGGATGTCATGGAGAATTTTGCAAAATGGTTTACAGATACTAAAACACCACATTCCCTGAAAAAATCAGCACTCACAAGCACCAGGATATAATACACTACTGGCCATTAAAATTGCTGCACCACGAAGATGACGGGCTACAGACGCGAAATTTAATTGAAAGAAAGAAGATGGTGTGATATGCAAATGATTAGCTTTTCAGAGCATTCACATAAGGTTGGCACCGGTGGCGACACCTACAACGTGCTGACATGAGGAAAGTTTCCAAACGATTTCTCATACACAAACAGCAGTTGACCGGCTTTGCCTGGTGCAACGTTGTTGTGATGCCTCGTGTAAGGAGGAGAAATGCGTACCATCACGTTTCCGACTGTCATAAAGGTCGGATTGTAGCGTATCGCGATTACGGTTCATCGTAAGGAGGGTAATACGGAACGCCGTGCTGGATCCCGACGGCCTCGTATCATTAGTAGTCGAGATGACAGGCATCTTATCCGCATGGCTGTAACGTATCGTGGAGCCAGGTCTCGATCCCTGAGTCAACAGATGGGGACGTTTGCAGGACAACAACCATCTGCGCGAACAGTTCGACGACGTTTGCAGCAGCATGGGCTATCAACTCTGAGACCACGGCTGCGGTTACCCTTGACGCTGCATCACAGACAGGAGCACCTGCGATGGTGTACTCAACGACGAACATGGGTGCACGAATGGCAAAACGTCATTTTTTCAGGTGAATCCAGGTTCTGTTTACAGCATCATGATGGTCGCATCCGTGTTTGGCGGTGAACGCACATTGGAAGCGTGTATTCGTCATCGCCATACTGACGTATCACCTGGCGTGATGGTATGGGGTGCCATTGGTTACACGTGTCGGTCACCTCTTGTTCACATTGACGGCACTTTCAACAGTGGACGTTACATTTCAGGTGTGTTACGACCCGTGGCTCTACCCTTTATTCGATCCCTGCGGAACCTCACATTTCAGCAGAATAATGCACTGCCGCATGTTGCAGGTCCTGTACGGGCCTTTCTGGATACAGAACATACTCCAGATCTCTCACCAATTGAAAACGTGTGGTCAATGGTGGCCGAGTAACTGGCTCGACACAATACTCCAGTTACTACTCTTGATGAACTGTAGTATCGTGTTGAAGCTGCATGGGCAGCTGTACCTGTACACGCCATCCAAGCTCTGTTTCACTCAATGCCCAGGCGTATCAGTGCCGTTATTACGGCCAGAGGTGGTTGTTCTGGGTACTGATTTCTCAGGATATATGCATAAATATTTGGCTATTTGTCCATCTGCGTTTCTTCTTGGTGTAGCAATTTTAATGGCCAGTAGTGTATGTATGTACTGAGGGGTTGCAGCGTTGGCGATTCATTTGTCGCAGTCTCCAGCAATCATATGGGATTCAGGAGGACTGTCTGTGCACCTTGTATTTTGATTCTGCAGGCAGTAACTGTACTGAATTTAGACCCGGAACCTTTTATTATGCCGCACCGACAAGTGTACTCCTGTTGAGCAGCTTCAGCCACTTGAAAGGGGACGCACTGTGCACCTGAGGGGAGCTGGATGTATCGACGAATTGCTGCACGTGCTGGGCACGGGGTATCGGTGGTGCGTCCCTGCTTCCGGCAGTGGTCTGTGCATATTCCCACGTCCTTTTCATTTGCCTAGTGTAGAGGGACGTCAAGATCGACGCATTGCGTGTGCAGCCATAACTGATCGATCATCGTTCAGGAACTAAATCGGGGCGAATGTAGTACCTGCTGTGCTTGCAGCAGGATTAAGATCATACAGTATGTGCCTCTGGCTAGGCTGGTACGACACCGTCAGGCATGGCTACTCTTGTACCTTGAAAGAGTCGACTGGAGAGTGGAACGGCACTCTGCTCCATCAGTGGTGACAGCAGCTGCTGTCTATACGCGAATGCTGAAAGCACATTTGTAAGGCGTAGTCCTGGGTTGAGCTGCCTATTCCACAATGCATTCGCCCACTACACACAGGCTTCATAGTATTGGGGGCAATCAGTTACAGTTTGGTATTCCTACAGGGTAAAGTAGCCGATATACATAAATGACCTTGTGGATAACATCGGAAGTTCACTGAGGCTTTTTGCGGATGATGCTGTGGTATATCGAGAGGTTGTAACAATGGAAAATTGTACTGACATGCAGGAGGATCTGCAATTAATTGACGCATGGTGAAGGGAATGGCAACTGAATCTCAATGTAGACAGGTGTAATGTGCTACGAATGTATAGAAAGAAAGATCCCTTATCATTTAGCTACAGTATAGCAGGTCAGTAACTGGAAGCAGTTAATTCCATAAATTATCTGGGTGTAGGCATTAGGAGTGATTTAAACTGGAATGATCAAATAAAGTTGATCGTCGGTAAAGCAGATGCCAGACTGAGATTCATTGGAAGAATCCTAAGGAAATGCAATCCGAAAACAAAGGAAGTAGGTTACAGTACGCTTGTTCGCTCACTGAATACTACTCAGGAGTGTGGGATCCGTACCAGATAGGGTTGATAGAAGAGATAGAGAAGATCCAACGGAAAACAGCGCGCTTCGTTACAGGATCATTTAGTAATCGTGAAAGCATTACGGAGAAGACAGATTAACTCCAGTGGAAGACTCTGCAAGAGAGACGCTCAGTAACTTAGTGCGGGCTTTTGTTGAATTTTCGAGAACATGCCGTCACCGAGGAGTCAAGCAGTATTTCCCACCTACGTATATCTCGCGAAGAGACCATGAGAATATAATCAAAGAGATTAGAGCCCACACAGAGGCATACAGACAATCTTGCTTTCCACGAACAATACGAGACTGGAATAGAAGGGAGAACCGATAGAGGTACTCAAGGTACCCTCCGCCACACACCGTCAGGTGGCTTGCGGAGTATGGATGTAGATGTAGATGTAGAATGCCCTGTACGTTTCTCAGACTGTTATCACAGTGCTAACGCCATTTCTTAAGGAGATGTGCTGAAAAATCAGGACTATTCCACCTTCATATACGGCTGCTCAGACACAATATGCTCTTCGTGGTTTACAACAACACTGCCAGTAATATCACCAGATCAATCGTCAACGGAGCACATATGGAACATGTAAACGAAGGCTTCCGCGCCCTATGTCCCATTCAATACATGTTTCCTGTGTTTATGACCGCATTGCCAATATACACACATCAAAAAAAGTTTTGCATCACTTCGGTTCCGAGAGTTCCGGAACCTGTACGGAAAATGGATCAACATAACATCATTTCCGCCCTTTTCATTGCTCATGAAAACCACACATTGCATGTTGTACCACCATACAATGCGACCTTGAGAGGTGGTGATCAAGATAGCTGTATACACCGGTACCTATAATACCAAGGAGCACGTCCTCTTGCATTGATGAATGCCTGTATTCGTCGTGGGACACTATCCACAAGTCCAGAACGTCCCACTCGTCAAAGTCGACTCGACGCAGATCCCTCAGAGTGGTTGGTGGATCGCGTCGTCCATAAACTGCCCTTTCTCAATCTATCCCAGGCATGTTCATCTCTGGATAACATGCTGGCCGCTCTAGTCGAGCGATGTCGTTATCCTGAAGGAAGTCATTCACAAGACGTGCATGATGGGCCGCCAATTGACGTCCGTGAAGACAAATGCCTCGCCAATATTGTGCCGATATGGATGGCTTTCATGTATCGTACAGCCATTACGGTGCCTTCTATGACCACCCGTGGCGTACGTTGGCCACACCTAATGCAGCACGGTACCTCCACCTTGCTGCACTTTCTGGAAAGTGTGTCCAAGGCGTTCGGCCTGACCTGGATGCATATAATCTCCGACGATTTTCATGATTGTCTGGTTGAAGGCAAATGCGACCCTCATCGGTGAAGAGAACGTGATGCCAATGCTGAGCGGTCAATTTGACTTGTTGTTGGGCCCATTTGTACTGCGCCTGGAGTTAAGTTGCGCAACATGCAACGTACTGCGCACAGTTTTAGTCGTACTACGACGTCCTGCGTCCGCACGAAAAACATTTTTCAAGATAGTGGCATTGCTGTCAGGTTTCCTCCGGGCCATAATAATTAGGTAGTGGTCATCCATTGCAGGAGTAGGCCTTGGGCGGCCTGAGCGAGGCATGTCATCGGCAGTTTCTGTTTCTCTGTATCTCCTCCATGTCCAACCAACATCGCTTTGGTTCACTCCGAGACGCCAGGACACTTCCATTGTCGAGAGCCCTTCCTGGAACAAAGTAACAATGTGGATGTGATCGCAGTGCGGTATTGAAGAGCCCTTCCTGGCACAAAGTAACAATGCGGATGCGGTCGAACTGCAGTATTGACCGTCTAGGCATTGTTGAATTACAGACAACACGAGCCGTGTACCTCCTTCCTGGTGAAATGACTGGAACTGATCAGCTGTCGGGTCCCCCTTCGTTTAATAGGTGCTTTTCATTAATGGTTGTTTACATCTTTGGGCGGGTTTAGTGACATCCCTGAACAGTCACAGGGACCGTGTCTGTGATACAATATTCACAGTCAACGTTTATCTTCAGGAGTTCTGGGAACTGAGGTGATGCAAAACTTTTTTAATGTGTGTATATAAAACTACCGACGTTTCCGTCCAAATTGTAAGCGACAAAACATCCTGATGAGCCGGCCGCTGTGGTAGAGCGCTTCTGGCGCTTCAGTCCGGAACCACGCGATTGCTACGGTCGCAGATTCGAATCCTCGGCATGGATGTGTGTGATGCCCTTAGGTTAATTAGGTTGACGTAGTTCTAAGTTCTAGGGGACTGATGACCTCCGGTGTTAAGTCCCATAGTGCTCAGAGCCACTTGAACCATCATCCTGAAGAAGGTCGCTTGCATCAGGGACCGAAACGTCGGTAGTTTTACATATATTGATAATGCTCACACAAACTCACGAAAGCTTTGTTTAAAACGTATGGAACATGAAGAAGCGGAAATTTACTCGTTTTCCAGGTTCTGCAAGAACAATTATCGAACTGCAACAAAAGGCGCAAGAGTATTGGGACAAGCTATCGTAGGATGACATTCGGCACATTTATGATCATTTCTATGCAAGATTACACGTCTATGTTGTTGCCAGAGGGGGATACGCAAGTTAATTGACGAGATTGGTTTGGCACCCTTTACTGTCACATGTGGGTTTCATTTGGTCTGAATTTGTTACCATATACTACTACAATGATGAAATGCCTGTCACATTCATTTGTCAATAAAATGTTCTTGTGGACGCTGTACTTTTTTTTTCGCTGTGCATAAGGTTCGTAGGTGAACTCTAATTCTGACAGTGATGGCAAAAGCCTGATATCAATTGAATGGAATGGGTAGTGTCTTGAAAGATGTTACAAGTTGACCATAAGTGAAAGCCGAACAAGAATAATGATGTGTATGAGAAACAAGTTAGGTTAGGTTGGGTTGGTGTTTTACGTCCCGTCGACGACGAGGTCATTAGAGACGGAGCGCAAGCTCGGGTCAGGGAAGGATAGGAAAGGAAATCGGCCGTGCTCTTTCAAAGGAACCATCCCGGCATTTGCCTGAAACGATTTAGGGAAATCACAGAAAACCTAAATCAGGAGGGCTGGAGACGGGATTGAACCGTCGTCCTCCCGAATGCGAGTCCAGTGTGCTACCACTGCGCCACATCGCTCCGCTGAGAAACAAGTCTTCTAATGCAAGGGGTCTCGTGTTAGAAATTTATAATCTAAAAAATGTTATCCAGTTTCGATATTGGGGTAACAAAATACCACACAACGGCAGAATAAAAGAAGATATAAAATCGAGATTGACAACAGCCAGATATGATTTTCTGACAAACAAAGATATATATACATCAAACAAAAATATTGAAATCCCCTTACATAAGATGGGATAGGAAAAGGACACGTTGATGCATAGGACCACGATAATCGTAATATTTTTCTTTGACAGTTCACATTTCACCAAATTGTATTTTTCTTAAACAATTCACATTTTACCAAATTGTAAGATACTAAGGTAAACCGTTTCTTGAGAAAATCAAGTTGGCCTTGGAATAATTAAAAGAATCTTAAGAAAAATCGCTAAATTAGTCTCAATCATAATCAGACTAGCCTTTGAAAGGAACATCTGCGGCTGCGATTCCTAAATTTCAAGTCCGAACATTCAGTCTTGAGAACAGACCAACCATGAAAGTTAGGTTAATTCCCAACAGCTACGATCCAGCAAGAGTTTCTTTTACATGCATGGAATGAATACAGTTCCGAAGTGATGGCAAAAATAATTAGAACATCTCAAACATTGACTACTGGAGAAAGTAAGCGAAAAGTTTCCACACATTAGCACAATATGTGCATGCTTAAATGGTCTGATTTAGAAAATCTGAAGGTTAATCATTAGTCGTATAATATTGCCCATTTCAGGAGAGATGTAAAATAGTTGGGGAAAATATTAACATAAGAGTTTGTGAATAATAGCGAAGGCTAAACAAACCTAATTTAATAAATGCGCTGCTAGTGCATACAGCCCCACTAAGGTAATGTCGGGCAGCCTCAAACACTCGCGAAAAACACCGCGCCGTTGCGTAACAGCAACAGGTCCCCACGGCCAAGCTCTACTCCAAACAGCGGCCTCACAATTCGTCAGACTAAGAGCTATTAACAAATACCATTCGGGTTAAACCTCAGTTATAAGATATAAATTAAGAAAATGTAATTCGCCCACCCCTTAATACCACAGTGGAATAAAACCTTCAAATCTTCCATAATAGTCAAACAGTAATGTTACTCAAAATCGCACCGCTTAATAACATAAAACAGTAAAACGATGGCGTAAAAAATATCTCCCCCCAAAACAACTTAGCTGAATAGGATGAAATCAATTTCAGAAAGTTCTTGTAATAGAAAATCAGTGAATAAGTTACCGAGGCTTCGCAGCCAGAGACTTGTTTAAACCAAGATGAAATTTCTGTGAGAAACCAGAACTGACCTTTAAAAAGTGGTACTTAGCTGCTATCATTTGCGAGTAAGGCTCTCTTCCATGACACATTTCAAAACGATCTAAAACACAATTTGAACAGCATCATTAGTTCGACAAATTTCCTTAAAATAAATAAAGGATTAAACAATAAATCCAAGAAAATATCCCAAGACGGTAAAAACAACCGCATAATAAACCAGTTTTACCACAGAGATTATGAACAGTTTACTGGCAGTAAACACCCAATTTCATTAAGCACTAGTGTTGTTGTTGTGTTTTTCAGTCCCGAGGCTGGTTTGATGCACCTCTCCATGCTACTCTATCCTGTGCAAGCTTCTTCATCTCCCAGTACTTACTG
Organism: Schistocerca gregaria; assembly: GCF_023897955.1. Lineage (NCBI taxonomy): Eukaryota > Metazoa > Arthropoda > Insecta > Orthoptera > Acrididae > Schistocerca > Schistocerca gregaria. The sequence goes on along the minus strand of NC_064920.1, from coordinate 1,186,815,004 downwards.
CAGCCTAAATCCTTCTGAATCTGCTTAGTGTATTCATCTCTTGGCCTCCGATTTTTACCCTCCACGCTGCCCTCCAATGCTAAATTTGCGATCTCTTGATGCCTCAGAACATGTCCTACTAACCGCTCCCTCCGTCTTGTCAAGTTGTGCCACAAACTCCTCCTCTCCCCAGTTCTATTCAAAACCTCATCATTAGTTATGGGATCTACACATCTAATCTTCAGCATTCTTCTGTAGCAGCACATTTCGAAAGCTTCTTGTACAAACTGTTTATTGTCCGTGTTTCACTTCCATACATGGCTACACTCCATACAAATACTTTCAGAAACAACTTCCTAACACTTAAATCTATATGCGATGTTAACAAATTTCTCTTGTTCAGAAACGCTTTCCTTGCCATTGCCAGTATACATTTTATATCTTCTCTATTGAGACCATCATCAGTTATTTTGCTCCCCAAATAGCAAAACTCCTTTACTACTTTCAGTGTCTCATTTCCTAAGCACTAGTGCCACGACAAATATCCTGCCGGCTCACAGGAAAATAACACTGATCTGAAAGCCGCCAGATATACGGTACCAAACAGCTTGTGAAGTAAGCGAATAACAGTAAGGCAAAACTTCAAGTAGCACTAATAATGGCAATCAGCCACCTATACACGTGCGAAACACCAATAGCCGTCACGAAGAAGATTTACGTGGCTGAAGGCACTATGCAGAGTTGAAGCGGTCTGCACAGGAAAGGGTATTGTGGAGGGTAACATTTAGTAGGGCTGAAGACCACTACCATCACCGTGTCCTTTCATGGCTGTCCGTTAACTGTGTATCACCGTGTTTTCAGAATGAAAACGTGAACACACGTGTAGCATAGTGCGACGTGGTGTGCAATTTTGAGAGCGAGAGACAGAGCCTAACTGTAAGCTGCCACTTCTTTTTATGGCTCAGGCAGGATACGTAGGAGGAGGTAACGGACTAGGAGGCTAACTGATCGATATACCTGGAGAAACGGCTGCGTGTTGAACAATAGGGTTACCACTCATGTGAAGGTAAGAGCGAGCTTAGCAATGGAGATCGCTGAACATTGTGAATGCTAGGTATTACTTGTTATTTTAAATTACCATTTAAAGTGTCCACCAATATACATGTAACTCATGTAAGTAATAACAGGCATAAATGTGTGGTCAACGTCTCTCTTCTTCAAAGAAAATGTTAATAATTTCCAGTGATCGATTTTAGGTGCTTTAGGATACCATCTGCACATGCGATGTAGTCCGTATATCCTTGCATCTGTTTCACCCTTAATTCTTTGGAGCATTCTGTCTCCTGAAACTATCACAGCTATGTCATCAGAAAACCTAAGTATTTGTATTCTTTATCCATTTATTGCATGTTCTTTGTAAATGTTTATTTGGGATAGGGACATACTGCAACCTGTTCAAACTCCTTTTAGAATTCTAGATTCTTTTGTGTATTTCTTATCTTAACTATCACTGTTTGTTTTTTATTGTTCTTCTTATTGTCTCTGTAGTGTACTTTAATCGTTTTCAGAAATTTTGTTCGTTTCTACCAGTTGATAGTATCAAAAGCTTTCCTGAAGTCGACGAAAGCCACGTATATTTTTTTGTTGACCCTAAAGATTTGTTTCATTATACTCCGTAGTCACAGAGAACAGTTAAAACAAATAGATAATGCCATAAATATACGTGTGTATAGTATTGGGACGTTGTATTGTATGTTAACCGGGGACCTAGAAACGACGGAGAGGTTCCGTCCCGGCCGCAGCCGCAGTGGTCCACAACCCCACGACGACTACCGCAGTCCACTTCACCGCTCCGCCGCCCCGCACCGAACTCAAGGTTATTGTGCGGTTCGGCCCCCGGTGGACACCCCAGGGAACGTCTCACACCAGACGAATGTAACCCCTATGTTTGCGTGATACAGTAATGGTGGTGTACGCGTACGTGGAGAACTTATTTGCGCGGCAATCGCCGACCTAGTCTAACTGAGGCGGAATAAGGGGAACCAGACCGCATTCGCCGAGGCAGATGGAAAACCGCCTAAAAACCATCCACAGACTGGCGGGTTCACCAGACCTCGACACAAATCCGCCGGAGGATACGTGTCGGGGACCAGGCGCTCCTTCCCGCCCGGAAAGCCGTGCGTTAGACCGCACGGCCAACCGGGCGGGCTATTGTTACCTTACACACTCACTGGTTAGTTCTTTTATAAATCAGTGATGTTTAGAGTATCTGGTTGCACAACTACGATGCAAAAGCATTTATCCTCTCCCTCTGGCGCTTATTTAATATCGAATCGTTGCAGCCATAAAAAACAACTGAATTTTCGACGCGTTGTACCAATACAATATTAGTCCTTCAGCACATGGCGTGTGAAAATAGAGAGCAATAGTCCTGCCTTGACGCTGTGTTTTTCTTAAACATAGCCGTCCAACTATTTTACCGACTTCGTAGCGTATGCTATATGTGATTTTAAAACACACTGACTAACTTATAATCGTGGCAGCGGATGTTTTAGCCTTTTTTTTTACTTTAATTCATTCTATTTCCGTTTCGAACACGATCCATTAAGCTAGCTTTTGCTACGTGACATTCTACGTATTAAATGACATATCCAGTCTCTCTCTCTCTCTCTCTCTCTCTCTCTCTCTCTCTCTCTCTCTGTCTCTCTCTCTCTCACACACACACACACACACAAACACACACACATATTCACACTAGCGCACATGGGAAACCACCACCATCGCGCTTCAGCATATAGCTGTGTGTTGCGTTACGCAATAGAGCTGCGACTCACAGAGATGCCCAGAGGTACCCCGCACAAAGAGCATCCCAGGGTGCGTCCGAGAGCTTCAACACCAAGAATCGCTTCTCAACTTTTGACAAGATCAGTGTGTGGTGTTTTTGGGATTAATTCTTCCTTATTTATGAAAGATAATTGATTGAAACCCTCAGCTGCCGACAGGTTCTTGACAATCCTTGAGGGGACAGCAGAAAATATGTGCCCCGATCGGGACTTGAACCCGGGATCTCGTGCTTACATGGCAGATACTCTGTCCATCTGAATCACCGTGTACTCAGATGAACAGCGCAACTGCAAGGACCTATCCCTTGCACGCTTCCTGTGAGACCCACATCCCAACTGTCCACAATCTACATACGTAATGTTCCTAATAGATACTTTACCCATCCACTCGTTACTCGCGCCCACTCAAGGATCGTCAACAACGCCTGTCGGCAGCTGAGGGTTTCAATTAATTATCATTTATTCTAGAGAAGCTGCACGGTCATCACTGGTGTCTGTTCTTTCGAGAACAGTTACTATCTTCATATATTCTTTATTTATAATAATGTACAGCCCACTAACCAGTTTCACGGCTTCAAAAAGACCAGATCCTCTACATCACGCATTAACACCTTCATCTTGATCCATGTTACTACGTCCACGGTTCCTCAGTACAAAACGCATGGTACATACAGACACACCTACACCCACGACTCACGTACAATATTTACCATGTAAGCGTAGTAAACTCAGTAAATATCTCATGGCTGTTTGACAGTTCTATGGTGTTTTCACAAAGCAACAGGTTTTTTAGACACTGTAATTGATGTGGACTGTTTCCTGTTTTCTGCTACACAGAAAACAGTGGAAATATTCTTTTAGATGTACTAAAGAACTTCTGCAATTACGAAAAGTTTTCCATTCTTATATCAGCATACTGCTCGGTTCTCGTAAGCACCCGTTACACGTTCCTCAAGGAGCGAAAAAAGGCCCGCAACCACAAATAAGCAAGGGAAATGTCGAATATGGTTAGAAACACCACAAGACGCAAAGTGGTTCGGTTCAAATGGCTCTGAGCACTGGAACCGTGCGACCGCTACGGTCACACGGTTCCAGACTATAGCGCCTAGAACCGCTCGGCCACTCTGGCCGCCAGACAAAACGCACATTGGTACAGTAAGCTGTAAGGGCAAGCTGTTGTGTCGTCGAATGCTGAAAGTCAATGAACAATTACTGCTATCATTCTGGAAACATCCCCCAGGCTGTGGCTAAGCCATGTCTCCGCAATATCCTTTCTTTCACGAGTGCTAGTTCTGCAAGATTCGAAGGAGAGCTTCTGTAAAGTTTGGAAGTTAGGAGACGAGGTACTGATAGAAGTACAGCTGTGACTACCGGGAGTGAGTCGTGCTTCGGTAGCTCAGTTGGTAGAGCACTTGCCCGCGAAAGGCAAAGGTCCCGAGTTCGAGTCTCGGTCGGGCACACAGTTTTAATCTGCCAGGAAGTTTCAATTACTGCTATCTGCGAGAGCACAAAAAAGGAAGGTCAGCACAGGCGAAAAAACTGGCTGAGCAGACATGAGAGGGACGCATCAAAGTCAGGACGTATATTTGCTTCGAAAGTATTTCAGGGGTTGGATTGTGTTTATTCAAATATCGTATCTTATCTCTATATTAGTCACATTGCGCCTGTAAGTCAAGCACGTGTCTGTAAAACAATGTCTTTCAAAGGACAATGTGTTTGGCACAGAAAACGTGCTCAGTAGAAGCACCATACGTGTTCTCCTGTTGTGACAATTTTTGTGTATGATGTCAAAAGGCTGGCCGGGGTGGCCGAGCGCTTCTAGGAGCTTCAGTCTGAAACCGCTGCGACCGCTACGGTCGCAGGTTCGAATCCTGCCTCGGGCATGGTTATGTGTGCTGTCCTTAGGTTAGTTAGGTTTAAGTAGCTCTAAGTCCTAGGGGACTGATGACCTCAGAAATTAAGTCCCACAGCGCTCAGAGCCATTTGAACCATTTTATGTCAAAAGATACTGATGTCAAAAGGTACTGATCAGTTAAAACAGTAACTTTTGTTCTTTACATCAAGTTGCCGTATTCTGGTTTACTCCTCTGCAAAATCACATTGTCGTCCCTAGATGCCGTGGAAGCTCTCAAATGCAGAGCTGAAAACGCTCTTCCCGCTTGATATCGGACGTGTCGGCGAACTCCTTCGTTTCTATCGACAACATTTGTGTATTATCAGATGCGTTTTTGCGCGTGGATATAGACCTGCACCCTCTTCCGTTCCCGTGCAACAAACAGGGTGGAGGTGGAGAGTTTAGGCAGTCTGCTCTATTCTGGAAACTCTAGTGCGCTAAAAGGAAAGCGTAATGGGCACCGCCGCTCTGCCCCTCTGGCTTTGCCGAGGGCTCAGAATTTCGCTGTGGGCCTCTCCACTAGTGCGAGGCGGCAGCGACCACTCGGGGATTTTCGCCTGCGCTATTCACGTGGCCGCTACGTGTCGCACAAACCTCTGCAACATAACTCTCCCGTAATTGGATTGCCTCCACCGCGTGACTCCATTAGCAAACACACACTTCGCGAAAATAATTATAACTGCCCAGGCTGCAGCCTTTTCTGGTCCCAACACGGACTTATGCTTTTCATATCGCCCTCCTCTTCCTTTGCCTCCACCCCGAGGCCGTCTACTCTGCAAATGAGGTGTGCAGGGTACATGTACTCGTAGCAGGACGCTTTTAGTGAATTCTATATTAAAGCTCGTTTTTTCTAAAAATATACAAGTTTAAAACTATTTAATATTAATTATTAATTTTGATTAATATCTAGAATGGAGCAGGTAGCGGGCAGTTGGGAGCGGTAAAGCACTGGAAAGTAGAAGTTGACATTTTCGCCAGAACAGAAATTTATTTCAAAACATCAGTTGAAAGTAATTACCATAAATATTCAGATATTCCACACTGGTTTTGATTACAACACGCTCGTTTCCTGCCAAGCAAAATGAATGAATCCTTCACCTCAAAGAATGCTTAATAAATTGAAAGATTGGAAACGCTACTTACTGAGTACTACTAACAATTCAGTAGAAGACTTCTCTATTAAAACAGTATGAGTAACAATTTTAAAACACTGAGATATTAATAACATAATTACAGGAGGTACGTAAATAGGAAATTTAATTTGTTGCAATCTGCGCTGGCCCTGGTTCATTCTTTATCAGACAAACAATACTAAAACAGAGGGAAAAAATTATATTAGATACATTTAGGAGAAACATCATTCAAGATGGTTTAAGAATTGACCCGGATCAACCAGTTAACCTTTTGTGGTTGGCAGGAGAGCCAACACCGTGTTACTAAAAAAGGCCGAAATGCACGCGTTTTAGCTCGCGCAGGCTGGCGTGAGGTCTGGAACATGACAAGAAATTAGAATTGAGAAAAACGGACGTAGCTGTTGGAATACTTTAATCCACTAATGATGAACGTCGCTCGTTACAGTACATGATTCACAATATCAATGGTAACTGAATATGGCGCCCTGCTAGGCCGTAGCAAATAACGTAGCTGAAGGCTATGCTAACTATCGTCTCGGCAAATGAGAGCGTATTTTGTCAGTGAACAATCGGTAGCAAAGTCGGCTGTACAACTGGGGCTAGTGCTAGGAAGTCTCTCCAGACCTGCTGTGTGGCGGCGCTCGGTCTGCAATCACAGATAGTGGCGACATGCGGCTCCGACGTATACTACCGGACCGCGGCCGATTTAAAGGCTACCACCTAGCAAGTGTGGTGTCTGGCGGTGACACCACAGAACCTTCATGGCCAATGACTGTAAGAACAAGTGCGCGCCACGCAACTTATAAGTACGATAGGGAAAATGGGGCACCAGCTATTGCATGAACAAGTGTGCTCAAAATACTGAACCTCAAACAAGGCCTGCAGCCTGCACTACACATTCAAGAAAGTATTTTCATTAATCATAAACTCAAACCAGTTGCCCACATTACACATACACATACACATAGACTCACACACACACACACACACACACACACACACACACACACACACACACATCGAAAAAAATTAAAAATGGCAGTTAGGGAGCAAATAAAAGTTAAACTCGAAAAAAGATTTTTTTAATTTAAACTAGCCAGGAACATACGTAAATTACCAACAGATTTAAAAACAAAGATATCAATGGTTTAGAGGCCAAATGACTCAACTGGCTCATGCTTAACAAAACCACTTCACTTCACTCAGCACAAGTAAATATGGCCGACATAGACTGTTGTTGTTGTTGTTGTTGTTGTTGTGGTCTTCAGTCCTGAGACTGGTTTGATGCAGCTCTCCATGCTAGCCTATCCTGTGCAAGCTTCTTCATCTCCCAGTACCTACTGCAACCTACATCCTTCTGAATCTGTTTAGTGTACTCATCTCTTGGTCTCCCTCTACGATCTTTACCCTCCACAATGCCCTCCAATAATAAATTGGTGATCCCTCGATGTCTCACAACATGTCCTACCAACCGATCAATTCTTCTAGTCAAGTTGTGCCACAAGCTCCTCTTCTCCCCAATTCTACTCAATACCTCCTCATTAGTAATGTGATCAACCCATCTAATCTTCAGCATTCTTCTGTAGCACCACACTTCGAAGCTTCTATTCTCTTCTTGTCTAAGCTATTTATCGTCCATGTTTCACTTCAATACATGGCTACACTCCATACAAATACTTTCAGAAACAGCTTCCTGACACTTAAATCAATACTCGATGATAACAAATTTCTCTTCTTAAGAAACGCTTTCCTTGCCATTGCCAGTCTACACTTTATATCCTCTCTACTTCGACCGTCATCAGTTATTTTGCTCCCCAAATAGCAAAATTCCTTTACTTCTTTAAGTGTCTCATTTCCTAATCAAATTCCCTCAGCATCACCCGACATAATTCCACTACATTCCATTATCCTCGTTTTGCTTTTGTTGATGTTCATCGTATACCCTCCTTTCAAGACACTGTCCATTCCGTTCAACTGCTCTTCCAAGTCCTTTACTGTCTCTGACAGAATTACAATGCCATCGCCGAACCTCAAGGTTTTTATTTCTTCTCCATGGATTTTAATACCTACTCCGAACTTTTCTTTTGTTTCCTTTATTGCTTGCTCAATATACAGATTGAATAACATCAGGGACAGGCTACAGCCCTGACTCACTCCCTTCCCAACCACTGCTTCCCTTTCATACCCCTCGACTCTTATAACTGCCATCTGGTTTCTGTACAAATTATAAATAGCTTTTCGCTCTCTGTATTCCACCCCTGCCACCTTCAGAATTTGAAAGAGAGTATTCCAATCAGCATTGTAAAAAACTTTCTCTAAGTCTACAAATGCTAGAAACGTAGGTTTGCCTATCCTTCATCTTTCTTCTAAGATAAGTCGTAGGTTCAGTATTGCCTCTTGTGTTCCAACATTTCTACGGAATCCAAACTGATCTTCCCCGAGGTCGGCTTCTATCAGTTTTTCCATTCGTCTGTAAAGAATTCGCGTTATTATTTTGCAGCTGTGACTTATTAAACTGATAGTTCAGTAATTTTCACATCTGTCAACATCTGCTTTCTTTGGGATAGGGATTATTATATTCGTCTTGAAGTCTGAAGGTAGTTCACCTGTCTCATACATCTTGCTCACAAGATGATAGAGTTTTGTCAGCACTGGCTCACCTAAGGCTGTCAGTGGTTCCAATGGAATGTGGTCTACTCCCGGGGCCTTGTTTCGACTCAGGTCTTTCAGTGCTCTTCACGCAATATCGTATCTCCCATTTCATCTTCATCTACATCCTCTTCCATTTCCATAATATTGTCCTCAAGTACATCGTCCTTGTATAGACCCTCTATATACTCCTTCAACCTTTCTGCTTTCCCTTCTTTGCTAAGAACTGGGTTTCCATCTGAGCTCTTGATATTCATACAAGTGGTTCTCTTTTCTCCAAAGGTCTCTTTAATTTTCCTGTAGGCAATATCTACCTTACCCCTAGTGAGATAAGCCTCTACATCCTAACATTTGTCCTCTAGCCATCCCTGCTGATCAATTTTGCACTTCCTGTCGATCTCATTTTTGAGTCGTTTGTATTCCTTTTTGCCTGCTTCGTTTACTGCATTTTTATATTTTCTCCTTTCATCAATCAAATTCAATATTTCTTCTGTTACCCAAGGGTTTCTACTAGACCTCGTATTTTTACCTATTTGATCTTCTGCTGCCTTGACTATTTCATCTCTCAAAGCTACCCATTCTTCTTCTACTGTATTTTTTCCCCCATTCCTGTCGATTGTTCCCTTATGCTCTCGCTCAAACTCTGTACAATCTCTGGTTCTATCAGGTTATCCAGGGCCCCTCTCTTTAAATTCCCACCTTTTTGCAGTTTCTTCAGTTTTAATCTACAGTTCATAACCAATAGATTGTGGTCAGAGTCCACATCTGCCCCTGGAAATGTCCCACAATTTAAAACCTGGTTCCTAATTCTCTGTCTTACCATTATATAATGTATCTGATGCCTTTTAGTACCTCCAGGATTCTTCCATGTATACAACCTTCTTTTATGAGTCTTGAACCAAGTGTTAACTATGATTAAGTTGCGCACAAAATGCACAAAATTCTACCAGGCGGCTTCCTCTTTCATTTCTTTGCCGCAATCCATATTCACCTACTATGTTTCCTTCTCTCCCTTTTCCTACTGATGAATTCCAGCCATCCATGACTCTTAAATTTTCGTCTCCCTTCACTATCTGAATAATTTTTTTTTATCTCATCATACATTTCATCAATTTCTTCGTCATCTGCAGAGCTAGTTGGCATATAAACTTGTACTACTGTAGTAGGCGTGGGCTTCGTGTCTATCTTGACCACAATAATGCTTTCATTATGCGGTTTGTAGTAGCTTACCCGTACACCTATTTTTTTATTCATTATTAAACCCACTCCTGCATTACCCCTATTTGATTTTGTATTTATGACCCTGTATTCATCTGACCAAAAGTCTTTTTCCTCCTGCCACCGAACTTCACTAATTCCCACTATATATAATTTTAACGTATCCACTTCCCTTTTTAAATTTTCTAACCTACCTGCCCGATTAAGTGATCTGACATTCCACGCTCCGCTCCGTAGAACGCCAGTTTTCTTTCTCCTGATAACAACGTCCTCTTGAGTAGTCTCCGCCCGGAGATCCGAATGGGGGACTATTTTACCTCCGGAATATTTTACCCAAGAGGACCCCATCATCATTTAATCATACAGTAAAGCTGCATGCCCTCAGGAAAAATTACGGCTGTAGTTTCCCCTTGCTTTCAGCCGTTCGCAGTACCAGAACAGCAAGGCCATTTTGGTTAATGTTACAAGGCCAGATCAGTCAGTGGTTGTACCTACGGTACACCTCTCTGTATCGCTGAGGCGCGCAAGCCTCCCCACCAACGGCAAGGTCCATGGTTCATGGAGGGGGTTATGATGAATAAAGAGGAAAATAAGGTAGAAAATGCCACGCAAAAGATGTGTGCACAATTAATAATAGGTGAAAATGATGTAGAGGAGGACGTTAATAAACATTGCATTATAAGCAGTACAGGAGAAATTATTGTTGATGGAAAGGTGTTCTGTGATTCCAATGCAAAAGGGCCTAGTAGGAATTTCGCACTATTGTCTGAAAATGATTGCAAGGAAGAAAATGAAATGAAGGTTATCGAATTACGCTGTCTGTAGTAGCTTACCCGCATTCCTATTTTCCTATTCATTATTAAACCTACTCCTGCATTACCCCTATTTGATTTTGTATTTATAACCCTGTAGTCACCTGACCATAGGTCTTGTTCCTCCTGCCACCGAACTTCACTAATTCCCACTATATCTAACTTTAACCTATCCATTTCTCTTTTTAAATTTTCTAACCTACCTGCCCGATTAAGGGATCTGACATTCCACGCTCCGATCCGTAGAACGCCAGTTATCTTTCTCCTGATAACGACATCCTGTTGAGTAGTCCTCGCCCGGAGATCCGAATGGGGGACTATTTTACCTCCGGAATATTTTACTCAAGAGGACGCCATTATCATTTAATCATACAGTAAAGCTGCATGCCCTCAGGAAAAATTACGGCTGTAGTTACCCATTTCTTTCAGCCGTTCGCAGTACCAGCACAGCAAGGCCGTTTTGGTTAGTATTACAAGGCCAGATCAGTCAATCATCCAGACTGTTGCCCCTGCAACTACTGAAAAGGCTGCTGCCCCTCTTCAGGAACCACACGTTTGTCTGACCTCTCAACAGATACCCCTCCGCTGTGGTTGCACCTACGGTTCGGCTATTTGTATCGTTGAGGCACGCAAGCCTCCCCACTAACGGCAAGGTCCATGGTTCATGGCATGGGGGGGGGGGGGGGGGGGACACATAGGCTAGTACACAAGAAAACGTGAGCTTTCCCCCGCACTATACAAACGTGACGGACCCTTGTTAAACACGTCTACGCCAAAATGTAAGTGGTGCTGTTGCACATCGTCAAAAGAACACAATGACACCGCTACTGGTACACCTCCCTCGGAAATGGGTAAGCACGCCACAGGGCCAAGCAAACGCTCAACGGACAAATCCATGAGCGCCTACTGTTCCACTCAGTCGGTGTACCCACGGACCAAGCAGTAAAGGCGAACCGAGACCGTGCGGGAACTCGAGCGTCATTTTTGCAGTCCGAGGCCGTCAGTCATTCTGGTTCGTATTGCGAGGTTTGAGATGGAGAATTTCACGGAATGTTTTACGACTTTAAAGCATGTCCTTCCGATGGACATGTTACTTTTGCACCCTTGTAAGAAGTCGTCAATGCACGGTAAATCGATTTGCTATGAATCCGTCAGACTACTAGAGCCTTTAAATTCGTCACACTCGCAGCTAATGGGATTCATTGAATGTCTTTAGAGATCTCTAGAATTTCTTTCGTTACAAGTTTTCATGTGCTGTAACTCCCTGAAGCATATGTTCTGAGCACAAACGTTGTGTGTACCATCATGGCTTAACTCCTTTTTTCGAAATTATTACATCGATGGTAGGCAATGAAAACCTAGTAACTCCATATTTTTAAGTTTTGCAGGTGAAGCGAAAACGGTTTCTTAGAAAACAGTTTAAAGTGATAATGGAAGTTACTACATGTGTAACTGTATAGCAGAAGCCTAATTACTGGCAGATAATAGAAATCCATGCACTTACAAATCTCTCTTTGATTATGGAGTTACTGGTTACCGGAATTACGAGATTTCAGCGAAAGATGGAACTACGAGGGTTTATTGCCTACCATCGATATTCTTTTCTACTCAAATACTTTCTAAATCAACTGAATTTCCTTGTAATCATTTTCCTGTACAGGCGAATTAGCGCGGAGTTACGCTTTGCGGTTACCACGTACAATACTCGACACAGAGTGGACTTTTCCATCATTTATTCTGTCTTAATTTGTTTCTAAGAACAACAAAAAGCCGTTCACCAATCACAGTGAGCATTACGAAGCGCCTTTTTGTGCAAAGCTGTTCAGAACCGAAGGTAGGTGACGGAGAAGTCGGAGGTAACAGAGTTGAAGTTCGTCATTTCATATGAATTGTTGGTGTTTTACGTCTTGTATTTGTGAATTTAGCCACCCCTCTGCGTACACCATGCCAACTTCACTCAGTCAGGCTATAACCACCGTCGTTTACAAGTACTATAGCCCGTGTCACATAGGACAGCGGTTCCGCTCATAGAGGTGGACCGATAGGGGAGTGTGGAGGGGATGAGGTCTTCGCATGCGTGGCGGGCAAAAAAAGTCCGTATTTCCGACCTGTGTTGCTGCGGACAACAGCCAGGTTCGGTACATCATATTATCCGTTCAAATCTGTGCGAGAATGATACTCTTTAAAAGCCATTTCCATCAGTCGCCTAACTTCACATCTTGAGGTTGTGTCCACAGCTCCACAGTAGTCGTCTGAGGGACGTCGGAACGGTCTATGTGAAGGCGTCGAGTACAATTTTTCTGAAGACGACGATTGTCTAGCTACAAGATCAGCGAAAATGGTTGAATTAATCGCAATTTATTGTGATTAGGACTTTATTATAAGTAAAAATGTAATACCCCATAAAATAGGCCGGCCGAAGTGACCGAGCGGTTCTACGCGCTACAATCTGGAACCGCGCGACCCCTACAGTCGCAGGTTCGAATCCTGCCTCGGGCATGGACGTGTGCGGTGTCCTTAGGTTAGTTAGGTTTAAGTAGTTCTACGTTCTAAGGGACTGATGACCGCAGCAGTTAAGTCCCATAGTGCTCAGAGCCATTTGAACCATTTTGAACAAAATAGACTACAAACTCAAAACGAAATCATTAAATTAGTTTAACAACTGCCTCTGCTCTATACAATTTTTTAAATGTGTATAATGCAGGTAAGTGGGTGTATTTCACTGCAGATAAGTGTAAATCAGTATGTGTAAAAAAGGAATTACTGGTAGCAAACACTAGTGCAAAAGACTATCGTAAAAATTGTCAGTTTGTTATATTTTTCGGTGTCAAGAGGCGTTATGAGTTGAAACTAATTCGTTCGACATTACAGTGCGAAAACGCATTTATGATCCATTGAACAAGCAAACAATTAACCATCTACTGTTAACAAAACCAAAATAAGATTATTACTTTACTTTGTTTCAAAGCTTACATCGTGACACCATCTGCTATCTGAGTCCATGTCTGAACCATCTGATTGTAAATTTAGGATGATGGGTTTAAGGTTTTTATCAATCTTCACCTCCCTCTCAATGTCTTATTTCTGAAACTTTTCAGCGTGCCGCACACAGGGGATGCTGTCTATTCCTTCATACACAAGCTTTTCAGTGTCTGTTAGCATGAATGTTTTTTTTTTTTTCCCACGTAGCTTCTAACCTGTGGGAAAATGCATTCTGTCTTAATATACTGACCAGTGATGCGATCATGTGAGTAAATGCAAAACTGGGTGACAACATTCACATGCAAGAAAGTCAAATTTGTAAATTCTGCCGTGTGACATTTATAAATTAACGAGCTGCAGGAGTTCAGCACGAGTCTGGCTTATGTTGTCCGGAACATTTTTATTTTTCTGCCAGAGCACAATATTCCCTTTCCTGGTGCTCGTACTTGGTGTTTCCTCTGTAACAGCTGAATAGTACCTGGCATGGTATTTACATTGACCGACATCATATCAAAGTATGGCAAGAATTTTCCAGTGAACAACTTTTGCTATTTCACGTTGGTGATCACTCCTCCCTATGTAGGTGGGCGCAACAAAGTGTTTTCACACTCTGAGGAGAAAGTTTGCGACTGAAAGTTCATGACAAGATCCTGCCACAACGAAAAAGCCTTGGTTTTGATGTCTGCCACCTTACTTCGCGTATCATATCCGTGGTAGTCCCTTCCCATTTCGCGATAATACAGAACGAGGGGCCCTTCTTTGAACTTTTTCGATTAATCCTATCTGCTGTGGGTCCCACACCGCACAACAATACTCTAGAAGCGGGCAGAAAAGCGCGGTGTAAGTAGTCTCTTGACTAGACCTGTTGCATTTTCTAAGTGTTCTACCAACAAGTCTTTGGTGTGCTACCCACACAACATTATCCATATGGTCGTTGCAATTAAATTATACTTAATCATAATCTGTAAGCATTTATTTGAATTTGCAATCTTTAGATTTGTGTATTTTATCTTGTAAACCGCAATTTAGTTGATTCCTTTTAGTACTCATGTGGATGGTTTCAGATTCTTACTTTTTTAGAGTCAATAGCTACTTTTCTCGTCATACAGATATCGTGCCGAAATCGTTTTGTATTGTGTTTTACTCATGTGATGACTTTACAAGACGATAAAACACAGCACCATCTGCAAACACTCTGAGACGGCTACTCAGATTGTTTGCTAAATCGTTTATTAGATCAGGAACAGCAGATGGCCTACAACAGTCCCTTGCAAACACCAGGTACCACTTCGGTTTAACTCGATGAATTTCCGTCGATTACTACATGGTTTGAGCTTTCTGACAGGAAATCAAGAAGCCAGTTGGATAACTAAGACGATACTCATATGCACCCAATTGAACTAAAGCTGCTTGTGAAGAAATTCTCGTTTATTGCCGTCACCTGACTCATTCATTGGGAAATCACACTAAAACGTTTACAGATACACATTCACAGCTAAACTGCTACAAGAAAGTAACATCGACATATGAATGAACAATTCGTTCACTCTGTGAATGGAACTGCAACAGGGGCATGCCCGAGAGAGAGAGATTCTCGCAGTCGAGTTCGTAAAGCGCAGCATGCCGGTCGAACATAAAATGAATCTTATTGGCTGCTAGCAGCTGCTGGTGGCGGATGTGCAGAACAGCTGAAAACAGGGTCTCCTTCCTACAGGACGCGAACTATAGCCCACCACAATATTGTTGCATCCGTGAATGAGGGCGCTCTGCTCTGCTTATCGTGTTTATCATGTATTTTACGACGACACACTGAGCCCATAGACAGCATATCCACAGCTAACCTGGAAGCATTGAACAGTTTGATCCATTTTCCTTAGTCATTACTGTACTCGTTTATTGTAAGGTCACGACAAGTTCCCAATACAGGCCACTGGAGACCAAGTGCAATAACATCGTTGTCGTGTAGTAAATTCAGACGTTTTCTATGTCTAATCAGGTTCACACAATCAACTATCTGCTGTGCCCAGCAGAACAAATTGAGCGAAGTGCATATTTCCTGTTCTAGGTCACATTATCTTAATGTTGCAGTCAGATCGCGTCAATATATCAATTAATGGGTCTGAACGTTGCATATGAGTGAGACTTTCAATTCAGAGTGCATTTCGACTTTTTGAATGTAATCCGATTACAGAACGAGACAGGGATCTTGAAAGGTTCTGTTAAAGATAATCTGGGGCTAAGAAAGCCAGGTGCTTATACGCTACCATGTGACTGTGCTAAATCGTACATAGTTCAAACTGTCAGTATTGATTAGGACAGCCGCTACACATAGTTTCACCAACCAAAAAAACTCTCGCCGGCAGAACAATGCTTAGCCTCGCAATGACCGACTGCTTGCATCAGGGCCAGAGGTGGGCCAATGCGTAATTGACTTGTTCAATTTGTGAAGCTCTTTCTCTGAATAAATCATCCAATTTTTTTTTTGAAATTGTAATAATTTGTTTGCCTGCACATGTACATCACATTTCCCGTTGTTCGTCCCATTCGGTAATTTCTTCATTGTAGGTCTCCCCCCCCCCCACCCCCCCCCCCACCCCCCCCCCCACCCACCGAGTGTATACGAGGCTTGTGAAAATGATGTAGTCATTTCAAATTTCAAGCGAATGTTTGGTTTATCTCTAACGAAAATGTCGTTTGGTAGTTATTATTTTTCTAAGTGCCAAGGCAAATCTACACATTGCAACGCTTCTGGTTAGTAAACATTCCCATCTGCAGAGCGAATCTTTATAAGTGACTACTCACATCACATTGTTCTTTAGGCTGGACCTTATCCCTGGGTTCCTTCACTCGTTTTGTTTTCACTGCGGCAGTAGCCGTCTTGGCAACGTCTTCTCCACACCTGTAAGCTCTCTCACCATTTTCCAGCCCTTAAACGTCACTACGTGAGAAAATTCCGCCTGCTGAAACCTAGCGACAATCGTCGGCATACTGCTTTGTAGATTTATTATTCAGAAACCTGCTGCCTAGACAGTAAGCTACAGAATTATATGTAAACTAAAAGTATCCGCCGTACATTGATGCGCAGCGACATCATCAACGGAAAAAAATAATCCTAATAAATACACCTCTTATTAATCACTGGAGGAATATGTTACCTCGCATTATTTAGCTGGAATTGGCCCCTTATTTCATTTACCATTCTAACTTGATCTACGACCTGAAATATGGCTCTACATAACACCCGACGGTATCAAATAAATTTCAAGTAGGATAAAATAAATCTATGCATACGTTCCATGTCATTTAAAAATATTTCATAGATGCCTTTCCAATGGCTTAACCTGTGATTTAAGAGCGTATTTAAGAGTTGTATGTAACTGACAGTAGTGATGAACTTTGTTTACGTGTGTAACAATAAGAATGCAGTGGGAATGTATTCACATCTGTTGGACGAATGTTAGGGAAACAAACACTCCAAACTGACATTTCACGTAGGTCACATCCAATGAAAATCTGTAACGCAACCATCTGTGTTTGGCGTGCTTATACTTACGTATTATTTATATTTTAGGACAATTAATCTGTAAAAAACGGACCTCATGTTATAAGGAAAACATGTAAACCACCTGAAGATGAATAATAACGATTCGAAACCGGTAACGGTATCCTTTGAATAAAAGAATTGAAAATAAATTTGTGGCTGGTTGCTGTCCCAACACCATCGACATTTCAAACAACAGCCGCGGTCTCCAACCATGTCATCAAATGACAAAATTGCATCGTTATGTTTTAAGGTAAGTAACATTCTAGAAACACTGTTATTTAAAAAACTTGATTCCTTTTTTTCTGCTTTCTACTCAGCTTCAGTTATTCTTTTGTTTTTGTCAAAACAAAGTAACAACTAAACTATGATTGCATAGTTGTGGTTAGAACATTCTTTGTGCCCCTCTGACTTTGAATATAGACGACGGGCAATTATAACGTCCCTAATTCACTCTCTTTTAAAAACTCCGTAAATTACAATACGTTAATCACCTAGTGCATGTAATTACAGTAATACGATGCTGCTCACAAACCTTCTCGTTCCACATAGCGAAGAAACCAACCACGACGCAACTGGCGCATTACTATATGAAATCCACATTTTGTCTTCTTTCGTTCCACCATACTTTGCGGTACCTTAAATCAATGAGTTTTCAATGTTCTGTGCCTTTCTGTTAGCCTAGTATTGTTTCATCCATTCTGATCTTGCTTCCCTTTTGCTTCAGAGATTTACATAACTCGTTTGGCTTTCATTTTGACTTGGAACGTCTCTTTCTCGTTCTTTTTTACCTATGGGCATATTTTCCTCGATTTGGAGTTCTGTTAAGTTCTCTCCTTTTCCTTAAACCAATTAGTTTGGATTCTTTTGTGCAGAAGCAATCAAAAACATTTTTTGTTTAATTATTTGGGTTCATTCTGAGGCTGAGTCCATAAAATAAATGCTTCTTTTCCTAACTGTGTCCGACAGTTTGTTTCGGCTGCGTATAGGGCTTTTTGGTTACTGCGTTGTAATCTCTTATTTTACCATTCCATGAGAGGGACTTTTTGTTATGTGTGTTTTTGGTTAGTTGTAAGGCCTGTTCTACTTTTCTTCTTCTAGATTTCATTGCGTTTTCTGGACGGCATTCCAGCTTATCCCTGCTTGAAGATATTTGTATTCTTTGACAATCTATATTTTTTGCTCCCCCATTTTAAAATGTTTTGGTGGGTTTTTTATGTTCGTCTTCACCTTGGTCTTTCCAAAGGAGATTTTGAGACCTGTTTTTCAGCTTGTTTGTGGAGTTCGAGGGCTGTTCTTTGGCTTCTTCCCAGGTTAGTAAGGCCATATCTTTTGCAAAGGCTAGAAATTGATTTTGTTACCTTTGTTTTTTGTTCTTAGTCGGATTCCAATATGGAGTTTCGTGTTCGACTGTCTGACTACTTTCTCTAGTCTGTAATTAAGTAGCAGTGGGGAGAAACCATCTCCTTGCCGTACACCAGTGTTTATCTCCAAAGGATCTCTCTGATTAGGTTTGTGATTTAGTACACAGATTAGAAATTTCCGGTCTATCGATTCATATGCTTTCTGAAAGTCAATGAAAGTGGTAACATATGATTTTGCTCTTGATTTTTTATAAGCCATGAGGTTTTTGAGGTTTAGGAATTATTCTGGGTAGGATCTTCCTTTCTGAAAACCACGTGGTATTCTCCAAGTCTGTGGTCTAATTGTCATCCAGCCCTGTTCAGTAGGGCTTCAGAGAATATCTTGTGTTTTACATCTAGGAGTGAGATCCCTGTATAGTTTTTGAGGTCAGTTTTGGTCGCTTTCTTTAGGATCAGGTAGAGGAGAGTCATCATCCATTCATCTGTCGTTCTTTCATTTATCCAGATTTTTTCAAAGATGTTTTGGAGAGCGTCTATGGCATTTTTACTACAGAAAAAGATGCACCTGTTGGTCGTTTACGATCAGGCCTTCACTGATTCATCCATATTAATTAACAAGTAAATTACAAACTATTGTTTGAATATTTTGGCAATAACTAGAATTTTTTGGTAGTTTCCTTGCCGCTAATATGCTTGTTGGATTACAATTAAACCCAGTCCTGTCTCTTTACACAGCAAATTTCTATTTTTGTTCATGCTCACACACATCGAGTCCTGTACTTCAGAACTGTCTCGGCCTGAGGCACTTTACCTGACATACTACCGAGAGCCACTGTACACATATGAGAGTCTAGTCTTATGATGCCATTACCTTAGTACTTTGCAATCCGACATCTTGGAGAAAAAATTTGCAATTAAGCCACTCCTTGATGTGAGACTTTTCCGAAATTCAACTAAGTACCTGGGTGTTAAAATTACGAACAACTTCAGTTGGAAAGACGGCATAGATAATTGTGGGGAAGGCGAGCCAAAGGTTGCGTTTCATTGGCAGGACACTTAGAAGATGCAACAAGTCCACTAAGGAGACAGCTTACACTACACTCGTTCGTCCTCTGTTAGAATATTGCTGCGCGGTGTGGGATCCTTACCACGTGGGACTGATGGCGGACATCGAAAGGGTGCAAAAAGGGGCAGCTCGTTTTGTATTATCACGTAATATGTGAGAGAGTGTGGCAGATACGATATGCGAGTTGGGATGGAAGTCATTAAAGCAAAGACGTTTTTCGTCGCGGCGAGATCTATTTACGAAATTTCAGTAACCAACTTTCTCTTCCGAATGCGAAAATATTTTGTTGGGCCCAACCTACATAGGTAGGAATGATCATCAAAATAAAATAAGAGAAATCAGAGCTCGAACAGAAAGGTTTAGGTGTTCGTTTTTCCCGCTCGCTGTTCGGGAGTGGAATGGTAGAGAGATAGTATGATTGTGGTTCGATGAACCCTCTGCCAAGCACTTAAATGTCAATTACAGAGTAGTCATGTAGATGTAGATGTAGATGAAAGCCGCAGAAGGCAAGAAGGTTGGGTTTACAAGTGCTGTGCGTCTCTCTCAAAGGGGTGTCCCGTTTAAAGACTGACTGGTATCTATGGGCGCCACTAAGTTCTCGAGGACCTGAGACTCTTTAGCCAGGGTCCCAAAGGCCTTCCTATTACAAATAAACAGACTTCCTATTGAGCCGCAGCCTTCTTGGTAACGTTATGTATTACAGAGAGACACTTGGACACGCTCACAGAC
The DNA here is from genome assembly GCF_023897955.1 of Schistocerca gregaria. Lineage (NCBI taxonomy): Eukaryota > Metazoa > Arthropoda > Insecta > Orthoptera > Acrididae > Schistocerca > Schistocerca gregaria. Next base: position 1,186,794,794 of record NC_064920.1, on the reverse strand, counting down.
TTTTCTCAAGAAAATCCGTCATGTAAAACTCTAGTGGACCAGACGCGGCCTGCGCGGACTCCGAGACTAGAGAAGGTGTGGAAGCCTCACTTGCTGCGTGACGGCCACGGCTCAGGGGCCATTCAGAAGGGCGTCGAGAAGTTTGGGGTCCTGTATCCTGGACGAGCAGCGTGGAGTCACACAACATCGATCATTGATTGGATAACAACAAAAAGATTTTTTTTCTAGTCAGCGGTCTTTCTGCCACGAATTCCTCTCCTGTGTCAACCTATTCATACCAAAGTAGCACCTCCTGCAACCCACGTCTCAATTATTTATTAGACGTATTCCAATCTCTCTCTTCCTATGACGTTTTTACCCTCTAAAGGTCCGTCCAGTACTCTAAGCGTTATTGCCTTATGTCTTACCGTACGCCATCATCCTGTTGCTTCTTCTTGTCAGTGTTTTTCACATATTCCTTTCTTCGACGATTCTGCGGAGAAGCGTTTCATTCCTTGTCTTACCAGCCCACCTAATTTTCAACATTCTTCTGTAGCACCCCATCTCAAATACTTTGACTCTCTTCTGTTCCGGTTTTCCGGGAGTCCAAGATTCACTGCCGTACAGTGCTGCGCACCGAATGTACATTCTCGCAGCTTCTTCCTCAAATTAAGGCCTGTAATCTATATCAGTAGACTTCTTTTGGCCAGTGATGCCGTCCTTGCCTGTTATAGTATGCTTTCTATGTCCCCTCGCTTCGTCCGTCGTGGATTATTTCGTTTTCAAGGTAGCAGCACTCCTTAACTTCTTCTACTGGGTGGTGACCATCTGTTCTGTATTCATTAGGCTGTTCATTCTATTCAACAGATTTTTTAATTCTCCACCTTCAATGAGGATAGTTATGTAGATATCTTTTCACCCTGAATTTAATCCCACTCTAGGGCCTTTATTTCCATCACTGCTTCTTCAACGCATCCCTGTATTACACCCTTCTTAATCCCAGAACAACGTTCTTGGCCTTCCAATCTTACTGTGCCCCCTTGGTTCCTGTACACTTTGCATATTACCCCTCGTTCCCTATTGCTTACTCCTATTTTTCTCTGAATTTCGAACATCTTGCCAAATTTAGCGTAGTCGGACGCTTTCTTGTGGTCGATGACTCCTATGAAAGAGTCTTGATTTTTCTTCAGTCTTGCTTCCATTATCAAGCGCAACGTCAGAACTGCCTCTCTGGTGCCTTTATTTTTCCCAGAGCCATAGTCATAGCACGCAAGTTCTAATACAAAAACAAGCAAATGTAGCATTTCAACTACAGAACTGTGTCAATATGGCATCTGCTCTGTTCAGCCTGTGACGTAGAAATTAATTCCGCATCGAATTGGTTCGCATGTAGAAATACTTTTACAAAATTCGAAATACTTTATTCTGTTTAAGGGAGCGCGTGTCACAGTGGTTACCACACTGGACTTACATTGGGGACGACGACGGTCCAAATATATCCATGCAGATTTAGGTATTACGCGATTTCTCAAATTGCTCAAGACAAATGCCGGGATCCTTCATCTGAAAGAGCATGGCCGATTTCATAATAGCCCACTGTCGAAACATTTCGTGCTTGCGCTCTGTCTCTTACGTCCTCGATGCCGATGGGACGTTGAAACCTAATCTTTCTTACAAGTTTTCTTTCCACGCTCGGAATACATGGTAATGTAGGGCTAAAGTTCCATATTACGAAATCACAAAAATCGTCCCGCTGAGTGTCCACGTTCGGGTTCGTGTCGCATGGATGAACACTTAAAGCCTCTGTCACTGAAACAGATGTGTCATCTTTTACCACCTTCCAATTCACAACTGAAGTTAATACAGGGAGTTATCGCTTCCCTAGTGTCTATGGACATTCTTGTGCCAGTACAGTTCTTTGAAACAGAGACCTGCGTAAATACTGGCTACAAGATTGCAGCTTGTTGCTCCCGTGTCCCTCGTATAGAGTGTTAGCGGCTGTCAGAAGATCTGGACGGGTCATAAATCACTGCAGGAGAGAGACGTGGAGCCGGCCGTCGCTCACCGAGAGCTCAGCGCGGCTCAGCTGACAGGCTATGGCAGCCCGGCGATGCGTATTTCACTGCCGACCGACATTTAGGCCGCTCTGGTCACGCTGCGCTCCTATGTGGTTGCCCGGACCGTGGTGCGTGCGGTAGAGGACTACAACACAGTTTGTTTTCATTTCACGCCATGGCCGCGTCTGCTAGGGCTGTCGTATCGCTGTTTTCTGGAAATACACAAATTGTGTCACTAGTGTAGTCGATTAATTATCCCAGAGCTAATATTTCAATAAATTATTGTGGTGTGCGTACTGTAAGACCTTCGGTACACACACCATAAGATTATTTGACTTGTCGCTCTAACGAAGTGGGCGAGCGTCAGCAATATGTCTCGTGGTCTTATCGTGGAGTGTTTATCTTCTGCCGTTACGTCAGACGATAGAAATGCCACTTGCACGCTTAGTGTAGCAGATTGACGGTGACCAACTTTAAACAGAACTTGATTAATTTTCACACACATTTATTAAAATAGTAACAAACAGAAAACTTACGTAAGTTGATACTGGATGCTATTTACAATTAACAATCTGAAGTTCCTTTGGTCTTGGTACGTTAATCTTATTCTCACATATGTCGAATACTTGTCAAAGTATTCATTTATCTTCATGGCTATGTGCAGGAATATGGTAATCTTATTAGGCGCAGACTGAAACGTGACTATAGACTGGTACAGACTAATGTAGACTGGTACAGAGTGGTGCAGACGAATGCAGACTGGTGCAGAGTGGCGCAGACGAATGCAGACTGGTGCAGAGTGGTGCAGACGAATGCAGACTGGTGCAGAGTGGCGCAGACGAATGCAGACTGGTGCAGAGTGGCGCAGACGAATGCAGACTGGTGCAGAGTGGTGCAGACGAATGCAGACTGGTGCAGAGTGGCGCAGACGAATGCAGACTGGTGCAGAGTGGTGCAGACAAATGCAGACTGGTGCAGAGTGGCGCAGACGAATGCAGACTGGTGCAGAGTGGTGCAGACGAATGCAGACTGGTGCAGAGTGGTGCAGACGAATGCAGACTGGTGCAGAGTGGCGCAGACGAATGCAGACTGGTGCAGAGTGGTGCAGACGAATGCAGACTGGTGCAGAGTGGCGCAGACGAATGCAGACTGGTGCAGAGTGGTGCAGACGAATGCAGACTGGTGCAGAGTGGCGCAGACGAATGCAGACTGGTGCAGAGTGATGGAGGCGAATGCAGACTAGTGCAAAGTGGTGGAGGCGAATGCAGACTGGTGCAGAGTGGTGCACACAAATGCAGGGTGGTGTAGAGAAGTGCAGGGTGGTGGAGACAAATGCAAGATGGTGGAGACAAATGCAGGGTGGTGGAGACAAATGCAGGGTGGTGGAGACAAATGCAGGGTGTTGGAGGCATATGCAGGGTGGTGGAGGCAAGTGCATGCTGGTGCAGGGTGGTGGAGGCAAATGCAGGCTGGTGCAGGGTGGTGGAGGCAAATGCAGACTGACTCATCGGAGGTCTGTACACTCGTTATAATACCTCGCGCTTTCAGGTATCTGTTCTCATCCTACCCCAGTCATCCAACCGGGGAAAGGGAATTTACAGCTTAAGTTGGCATCCAATTATGGTTTCTGGTGCGTCCTCACGCCGTTGAGAGGTGAAAGCCAGGTTAAAGCATAGGCGGATAAATCCGTGGTTTCATCCAGATTGATTCGATACAGAGACCTGTTGGTTTGATGGCACGCACAGGAATCGATGGGTTCAGTAGGGTAATACGGAACGCCGTGCTGGATCCCAACGGCCTCGTATCACTAGCGGTCGAGATGACAGGCAACTTATCCGCATTGCTCTAACGGAGCATGCAGCCACGTCTCAATCCCTGAGTCAACAGATGGGGACGTTTGCAAGACAACAATCATCTGCATGAACAGTTCGACGACGTTTGCTGCAGCATGGACTATAAACTCGGAGATCATGGCTGCGGTTACCCTTGACGCTGCATCACAGACAGGAGCGCCTGCGATGGTGTTCTGAACGACGAAACTGGGTGCACGAATGGTGAAACGTAATTTTTTCAGATGAATCCAGGCTCTGTTTGCAGCATCATGACAGTCGCAAACGTGTTTGGCGACATCGCGGTAAACGCTAATTGGAAGCGTGTATTCGTCATCGCCATACTGGCGTATCCCCCGGCGTGATGGTACGAGGTGCCGTTGGTTACACGTCTCTTGTTCACATTGACGGCACTTTGAACAGTGGACGTTACATTTCAAATGTGTTACGATCCGTGGTTCTACACTTCGTTCGATCCCCGCGAAACCCTACATTTCAGCAGGATAATGCACGACCGTATGTTGGAGGTCCTGTACGGGCCTTTCTGAATACAAAAAATGTTCGGCTGGTGCCCTGGCTAGCACATTCTCCAGATCAGCCACCAATTGAAAACGTCTGGTCAATTTTGGCCGAGCAACTGGCTCGTCACGATACGCCAGTCATTACTCTTGATGAACTGAGGTATCATCTTGAAGCTACACGGGCAGCTGTACCTGTACACTCCATCCAAACTCTGTTTGACTCAATTCCCAGGCGTATCAGGGCCGTTATTACGGCCAGAGGTGGTTGTTCTGGGTACTGATTTCTCAGCATCTATGCACCCAGTTCTAGTATAATGTATCTGTCGAATGAATACCCGTTTATCATCGGCATTTCTTCTTGGTGTAGCAATTTTAATGGCCAGTAGTGTATTATCTGACATAAATATCAACCTGATACGTCTACCCGTGCAGATAAATTGGTCCCTATAGACGGCCGTGTCTTTTGACTTCACTGATATAGAAACTTTCGTAACGAGCAGGGACCATAGATCTTAGTACGTGATATGAATTTCAGCAAGATACTTGTAACAGTTCCTGACAAATAATGGTCTTAACAGCCGGACAGGCAGACTGATAGACAACAAAATTACCCTACAAGCTTTCCGGTTTCACTGATTGCCGGACGGAACCCTAAAAATTAAACCTTGTATGTATAAACTGAGCCATAACATTTCTGCAACTTCAGTGATTGATGAGTGCAATACTAGTCATGGCACAGTCTGCACTGAAGAGACAAAACGTGGCGGCTACCTACTTAATAGCGAGTGGTTCCGCCTTTGGAACGCATTGGAGCAGCATTCTGCTTGGCATGGCTTCGACAAGTAGTTGGTATGCTTCCAGCGATACGTGGTGCGAAATATCTACTCATAGGTCATTCGATTCCCATAAATTACGAATCAGTGATTACTAGGCGCGTTTCAGGCACCAAATAGCGTTCCAGATACGTCCCAAATGTGCTGCACAGAGTTCAGTTTAGGCGAAATAGGTGGCCAAAGAATCAACGTCAGTTCATTGTCATACTCTCCAAAGCACTGTAGCAAGACTCTGTCCTCGTGACAGGTACATTTACTCTGCTGAAAGATGCAACCGCCGTCGAGGAAGACAGCACGCGTGAAGGGAAGTACAGGAAGACACGAAGGATTAACGCTTAGTACAGGAAGTGGCAGCAGACACCCAACATAAACAATCGCAACGCATTACGTACGCGTAGACAGCAAAACCCATTCTTGTATGATTACACTATCGCAGTACAATAATAGGAAGCAGTTACTTCCAGGAAACCTCTGGAAATATGCGTACGGAGCGATTTAAAGTGGAGCGACCGCATAAGATAAATAGGAAGAACGTCATACGACCGACTGGTGTTCATAGAAGAGTCATCAGACAACGTAATCCGTCAACAAGGAGGTAGCTTACAACATCCTAGTTCGACTAGTACGTGAGTATTGCTCGTCAGTATGGGGTACTAACGAGACAGGATTGATGGAGGAAATAGGGAAAATTCAAAGAACAACAGGACGTTTCGTTAGTTCATTTAGTAAGCACGAAAGCATCACGGAGATGACAACCAATTCCAATGGCAGATGCTGCAAGAAAGGCGCTGTGCATCACTGTGTGGCTCCGAGAGCGTACGGTCCTAGAAGAATCAAAAAGACTTTCACCTACGTATACCTAGCGAAAAGATCGTGAAGAAAATGTTAGGGGAATTAGAGCCCACATGGTGGCTAACCGGAAATCGTTTTATCCGTGAACTACATTCGACTCACAGTGGTTCACAAAGTACTTTCCGCCATACGCCGCGAGGTGGCTTGCGAAGTATAGATGTAGATATAGATGTATAAGTGTGCAAGTGCTCGACTTTAAAGTCGATGTGGTTAGTTAGTTGATGAGTTAGTACCATAGATTCCAAAGTAGGCCAAGTGAATGTCCGCTCCCTGTAGCATTTGTAAGGTTTTCATACGTTGTTTGCCATATGTTTTACTGTACTGCGACAAGGATGAATGGCCGCGCTGCATGTGTTGAATGAGGTAAGCTTTTCTGTGGTGTGCTTGCTCGCCAGTGAGTTATGCATTGCTGGTGTATTATTATTTGAATCATAGTATCGAGCAGTTGAGTTTTTAGAAAAGGATATTAGATATTTGTGAATCTGAGAAAAATTTTCTGAAATACCGTACGTAGGCTGTTTATGGTAACGCCACGTAGTGCTCTGTATGAAAATCGCTGACTGCGCTGTGTGCAGTCTGTGGCGGATTGGACTCATTGTTGGAATATTTGGGTGGGTGATGTTGGGCAGTTGGATGTGAACAGCAGGTAGCGTTGGGCAGTTGGAGGTCAGCCGCCAGCAGTGATGGATGTGGAGATAGGGATGCCAGAGTTTTGAGAGGTTGCTATAAGCTGACGATCTGGACGTTAGTCCACCAGAAAAAGGAAATTTGTAAAAATGGATATATATCAATTCATGACATCCATCTTTACAAATTTCCTTTTTCTGGCGGACAAACGTCCATGACTTTTGAACATTATTAAGGTAAATACATTGTTCGTTCTCTACCAAAATCTTTCATTTGCTAACTATGCCTATCAGTGGTTGGTGGCCTCAGTAGTCAGAATCTCTTATTTAGATGGCAGTAGTGGCGCTTGCTGTATTGCAGTAGTTCGAGTAATGAAGATGATTGTGAGGTAGGTGATTCAAGAGAGGTATAGGTTATTGTTAGTCAGGATCATTCATTTGTAGGGACTATTGCGCTAAAAATATTGTGTGTTACTTTAGTGATGATCAGAATAAGTAAAGAGAGAAATGTCTGAGTACGTTCACTTTTGCTCAGCTGTTTGTGTATCAAATAACGTAGACGTTTATCAGCACAGTCATTCATAATTTTTCTAAGAGGAAGTTACAATACTTTATTATGGAGATAAAGACTTGTCTGTAAACATATGTTACTGATTCTATTGATGGAGAAGATTTTCTAGAGGAAAGATAACCAATACATGTACAAGAGTGAAATATTTGTTTTTCAGAACTGCTAATTTAATGAAATCTTTGTCCCTCGGACATTCATGATTAGTGTTAATTTGGTCTCTTTGTTTGCATTATGTCCCACATAACGCAGTTGGTTGCAATATCTGTAATTTTTGTTTTGAGAGAATTTCATAACGTTTAAGGTCTCCTTATGTTCCTTAGTGCTAGTTGACATTAATCAAAGTTTAATTTTTCGAGAACGAGTTTCTTTAAAGCAAAACCGTCCTACCACGTTGCTAGTACAGTTTTGAATATTTTGTCGTGTATGCATTCCATTTTACGCCACACGAAGCCACAGATTGCTTCTGACAAGTAAAAAACATTGTACTGGCTAGTTTCTTTTTTTCTTTTGCTACTGCATCTGCTGATTTCTCTTTGCTTTCGAGAAATGCACCACAACACATACAAAACAATATGTTGAGCTTTACGTAAGTTACTTCTATTTCACGGTAGATTTTACTTTGCATTCTTATGAAGTAAACAGTTCGTAGTCACAATTATCAGTTGTTGTGCTAAGCAAGAAGATTAACAGTGCAGATAATCTCAGAGAGTTATTTTCTTGAGTAGAGTAGTATTTTATATTTGTTACATTTCAATTCAAAAATTAGACTTCATATCACGCAAATTTCATAATGAACTTCCGTACTGAGTTTCATTTAAACAGGTTTCACCGAGTACACACTTACCTACTTTTGGCATTTCATCAGATTACTTTTCATTATTTCAAATTACGTATTTCAGTAAGTTAAGGGCTTTGTTTCACTACACCGTTGACATGCGCAGTACAGTGCCAACTAACAGTCAGTATTGCTCAGCAGTTGAATACGATATTTAAAACATGCGTTACACGAGGAACAAGGTTTTGAAAAAAGAATGTCCAGTACTTTCATTCATACATAAATTTTGTATAAAGCTTCCATCTTATACCGCCTCACAGGATTGCGTCTTTGACGCAGCCCTCATGAGAAATACTAGTGGGCCTCGCCTTCGCGTTTATGACGGTGTACGCAGGCACAATATCTACATCGACAATTACGTCCACTATTGGCCATTAAAATTGCTACACCAAGAAGAAACGCAGATGATAAACGGGTATTCATTGGACAAATCCATTATACAATGGTAGAACTGACATGTGATTACATTTTCACGCATTTTGGGCGCATAGGTCCTGAGAAATCTGTACCCAGAACAACCACCTGTGGCCGTAATAACGGGCTTGATACGCCTGACCATTGAGTCAAACATAGCTCGGATTCCGTGTACAGGTACAGCTGCCCATGCAGTTTCAACACGATACCACAGTTCTTCAAGAGTAGTGACTGGAGTATTGTGACGAGCCAGTTGCTCGGCCACCATTGACCAGACGTTTTCAATTGGTGAGAGATCTGGAGAATGTGCTGACCAGGGCAGCAGTAGAAACATTTTCTGTATCCAGAAAGGCCCGTACAGGACCTGCAACATGCGGTCGTGAAATATCCTGCTGAAATTTAGGGTTTCTCGGGAATCGAATGAAGGGTACAGCCACGGATCGTAACACATCTGAAATGTAACGTCCACTGTTCAAAGTGCCGTCAATGCGAACAAGAGGTGACCGAGACGTGTAACCAGTGGCACCCCATACCATGACGCCGGGTGATAGGCCAGTATAGCGATGACGAATACAAGCTTCCAGTGTGCATTCACCGCGATATTGCCAAACACGGATGTGACCATCAAGATTCTGTAAACAGAACCTGGATTCATCCCAAAATATGACATTTTGCCATTCGTGCACCCAGGTTCGTCGCTGAGTACACCATCGAAGGCGCTCCTGTCTGTGATGCAGCGTCAAAGGTAACCGCAGCCATGGTCTCTGAGCTGATAGTCCATGCTGCTGCAAACGTAGTCGAACTGTTCGTGCAGATGGTTGTTGTCTTGCAAAGGTCCCCATCTGTTGACTCAGGGATCGAGACGTGGCTGCACGATCCGTTACAGCCATACGGACAAGATGCCTGTCATCTCGACTGCTAGTGATACGAGGCCGTTGGGATTCAGCACGGCGTTCCGTATTACCCTCCTTAACCCACCGATTCCATATTCTGCTAACAGTCATTGGATCTCGACCAACGCGAGCAGCAATGTTGCGACACGATAAATCGCAATCGCGATAGGCTACAATCCGACATTTATCAACATCGGAAACGTGATGGTACGGATCTCTCCTCCTTACACGAGGCATCACAACAACGTTTTACCAGGCAACGCCGGTTAACTGCTGTTTTTGTATGAGAACTTTCCTCATATCAGCACGTTGTAGGTGTCGCCACCGGCGCCAACCTTGTGTGAATGCTCTGAAAAGCTAATCATTTGCATATCACAGCATCTCCTTCCTGTTGGTTAAATTATGCGTCTGTAGCACGTCATCTTCGTGATGTAGCAATTTTAATGGCCAGTAGTATATATACTCCTTGAGCCACCGTGCGATGCTGGCGGAGGATATTCTGCACCACTACTAAGCATTTCCTTCCAATCGCAAAGCCGCAAGGGTTAGTCGTGCGGTCTCGGACGCATTGCCATGGTTCGCGCGGCTCTCCCCGTCGGTGGTTCGAATCCTCCCTCGGGCATGAGTGTGAGTGTGTTGTCCTTAGAGTAAGTTATTTTAGGTTACATTCAGTAATGTGTAAGCCTAGGGACCGATGACCTCAGCAGCTGTGGTCCCATAGTCCTTACCACAAATTTCCAATTTCCAATCGCAAACAGCCAGGGAAAACCTACTCTCTATATGCCTCCGTATGAGCCCTAGTTTCTCGTATCTTATCTTCGTGGTTCTTACGCACAGTGCAAGTTGCCGCCAGTAGAATCGTTTGGCGGCCAGCTTCAAATGCTAGTTCTCTAAACTTTCCCAATAGCGCTTCTCTAAAAGAACGTCACTTTCCCTGTAAAGATTCCCATTTGAGTTCTCGAAGCACCTCCATAACACTTACGTTTTGCTCGAACCTGCCGGTAACAAAACTAGCAGCCCCCCTCTCAACTGCTTCGATGTCCTCCTTCAATCCGACCTGGTAAGGATCCCAAACAACCAAGCAGCACTGAAGAATGGGTCGCACCAGCGTCTTATGCGCGGTATTGTTTACAGATGAACCACTCTTTCCTAAAATTCTCAGAAGAATTCGAAGTCGACCATTTGCCTTCCCTATCACAGTTCTCACATGCTCGTTCCATTTCATACCGCTTTGCAACGATAAGCCTAGATTCTTAAGCGAAGTGACTGTGTGAAGTAGGACACTAGTAATACTGTATCCGAACATTGCAGGTGTCTTCTTCCTACTCATCCACATTAAATTAAAGTTTTTCCACATTTAGAATCAGCTTCCATTTACCGCACTATTTGAAAATTTTGTCTAAGTTGTCTTATATCTTCTTACAACCACTCAACATCGACACCTTACCGTTTATCAAAGCATCATCAGAAAGCAACCACAGATTGCTGTCTCCCCTATCCGCCAAATCATTTATGTATACACACAACAACACCGGTCCTACCACACTTCCCTGGGGCACTCCTGATGTTAGCTCTGTCTCCGATGAACACTCGCCTCGTTAACTGCCTGTAATGGGGCACCGTGCCAAATACTTTCAGGAACTCTAGACACCTGGAATCTACCTACTGCCCTTAATAATCTGGTGTAACCAGAAACGTGGTTCGTCTGACCAGGCGACATGTTTCCATCGATCCATGGTCCAGATCCCGTGTCCACTGCAACTGTCCCTGACGATGTGATTGGGTCAACATGGCAACAAGTCGGGGGCAACTGTTTTTGAGCTCCATGTTAAACGATGTGCGCTGTGCGGTATGCTCCCTTTGTACAGTATTTATGTCACTGTCTGACCTCCGACGTGTCTGTCTGTGAGACTCAATGGAACCTGGCGGTCATCTGAAGATGTCCAACGCGGCTCTGCACGAAACGTCAAGAACGAAACTGTTTCATGGACTACGAACATACACCCCGAAAGATTGCAAGATTTTATAATCTGGACTTGAATAAACATGGCACGGTAATGTTACTCAGAGCACAGAAGCTATGATCTAAATGACAATAGATTTATTGAACCTTAACAAGACAAAAAAATGACTAAACAAACGTCACACAAACATCTTTCTTTGACAAACGCTTTCACTAACATGGGGCTTGTAGTGGACAAAGTGATCAGCTGGGTATCGGCACACGACACTACCCAGAACACTAATCGCTCTATCTTGACTTCATACTCCTGAGTCCTGGGTATGGAACAACAACTACCCCGCAATCAAGCATCTATACTCTACCATTCAAAAAAGATAAATATGATTCGAAAGAACAGGGTGCTGAGAACATATATTGGAGCCCTACGCCGTAGCAGCGAATACTTTACCCTCCTGATGATCAGAGCAGCACATCAAGATGCGTTCGGCGACTGAAATCAAGGACGGCCGCAATCTGTTATTAATGGCGAGCGCCCTAAAAATGCAAGTACGCGGTCTCGTGTTTGGTTAATTCGGAACGCAGGTACTTTCCTATGAGTCTCTGAAACCCCAGAGAATTCCAGTGTGCAGGTGTACCCGTTTGCTGGTCTACCAAACCAATTTGACTATGCGTGACGGAATATGTCAATTGTTTAGACAGTTGTCTTATTGCCTTCCTGCATAACAAGGGCCCATCCTGTGCTTTATTGCTGGTCTACAATGCCCTGGCCATTGCAGCGGCGACTTCTCGGTGCTAGTCAGTCTACCTGGACGTAGGTACCTACCGACTGGCACCGACCAATGTGTCTGCTCAATGAGACCGCGTAACTCGGCCTGGAAATGTTTCCACCCAGGTTCCGCATAAAAAACGCGCTTCCCTCGGACCACCGTTGCCGTGCTTTTACTGCAGTCGTTTAAATCGGCAGCCTATTCCTTTGAACGCAGGTAAAGCTTACCGTTATTCCTTCCCTGGAGCACGCCAGCAAGAGCATGAACTACTACCCACTATTTCATCAGGATGTAGGAAGTCAAATTGCAAGAAAGATCAAATGCCCTAAGAAGATGAAGCGGCATAACAGCGAATCAGAAGGGAGAGTGCCCTGCAATCTCTCAAGATGCACCAGCAGCTTAGACAATGTATGTATGTAACTAGTTTAACGTTTTAGTCTCTCTTCATAGCGAAAGTACCGCACTTTTACAACATTTTATTTCATTTTTAAAAGTTTTAAATTGCTGAATTTTAATGCACCTGATTCATATTTGAGCCTTAGTAACAAAAGTGCCTGTAACACAAGACACACTTCACACTTCTGTTATTACTCGGCCCTAACACTAAAGCCTAGTCTCTGGGATTTGGTCATGTACAGGGTGGTCAGAATCAGCCTGAAAAGCTTTTAAGGGTATTGTAGGTAGGTTGTGCTGAGTAACAATTGTTACGAAGAGAATTAGATACCTAGCGTTATTTCCGAGCTAGCTATCATTGAAGATAGACAATCTGGCCGCGCTCTAATTCAGGTAGCCCGCCAGATGTAATCAGCGTCAGTTGCCCTCATAGCGTATATGATAGCGCACGTGACTGCTCAACCTTTGGCTCGAGTTCAGTCCTTATTACCGTGCCATGTCCAATTTTTCTATCACTCCCTTGTCCAATTTTTCTGTCACTCCCTTGTTTGGTGTCAGGAAACCAAACGAAGAACAAGTTTGGCAACATCGTCTCTGACGGGCCGCTTGAATTTGTGCCCGCATCTTCAGTGCTAACCGACTCGGAAACAGCACAACGTATATCGAATTTTTTCATAACAATTATTTCTCAGCACAAGTTACTCTGCAACAGTCTTACTAGCTTTTCAGACTGTTTCTGAGCACCGTGTATATTCGTTGAACTTTTACTGTCTTTTCGTATGTAATAAGGCAAACCAACTGGCGAAGGTGCTGGCAACAGTCCTGTATTTTACATAATCTCTTTCGTTATTCATTATAAACAGCGTAGATGATAATAATTTATTTAAAATTTCATTTCTCTGTATTCCAGTGTGAAATCAAAAGACGCTTAATTCAGTCGAAACCATTTTTAAGATTCCGTGGCTCAATCTGTAAAAGCGGTACCGTTATATGTTCGCTTTGTTATCCGTCTCTGTCCGACGGTTAACAACCATATTTCATAAAAATAAGTAGACGTATGCAAGATAGCTATTTCTTGTTCGTCTTATTGTATGTGTTAGCATTTGTAAAGGAAAATGATATATTTGAAGAATTGTTGTCAGAGAAAGTGTTGTTAGGAAACAGTATCTGTGTCTGGGATGGCACCTCTGCGGAGTCGTAGAATCTTTGACAGTCTGTAGTGGGAAGCTGCCGTTTGCAGCAGGCGGGAATCGATGAGTGTACAGTATAAGGCATGGACACTCTTTCAGAACTATGTGAGTTGCAGATTTATGAAGAGGAGGAATGATGACTCGGAAAAATGGTTGGATAGCATATGGACACAATAAAAGGTTTTGAGATGAAAAACAAGATATTACTTGATGAAGTAAAAAGTATATTTTTATTTTTGTAAACGAGTATTGTTGGTTCATTTTACCCTCGTCACAGTCTAGTTTTTGATTATTATTCCACTGATTGATCTTCTGAGCCAATTCACCGTACCATGGAAGTTATTAGACTAAATGAATTTTCATATTAGAGTCTATAATTGTTTTTTCTGTTCTTTTTATTTTTGTCAGATCCTTGCTACCCGGAATTTCAGAACTTAAAGGTTGAGTCATGTGTTCCATTGGCTTTTGTGTCAAGATTATAAACCCAATTTCCCTGAACAACTGTAGTTAGTTTTTAGCAATATGTTTTGGGCTGTTGAGTTGTTTCGGGGGAGGAGACCAGCGAGGTCATCGGTCTCATCGGATTAGGAAAGGATGGCGAAGGAAGTCTGCCGTGCCCTTTTCAAACGTACCATCCCGGCATGTGCGTGAAGAAATTTAGGGAAATCACGGAAAACCTAAATCAGGGTGGCCGGACGCGGGATTAAACCGTCGTCCTCCCGAATGCGAAAGCGATATGTTTTTAGCTGTTGCGGTATCTTGCTGTTTCTACCAGTACTTGATTTTGCACGTGAGATTCATAACACTTCACTGTTTCGTTTCCTTTGCGCAATGCAGATTCTATTAGTTTCTTTATTTTACCAGGGCCGTACATCAGTGCCGAAACATTCGTGTATTTAAGGTTACATTCTTATACAGAGCGACATTACAGTTTCGTTTGTTTTGTTGATACAGCTATCTTCTTTTTCTTTCTTTTTTTTTCAACTTTCCTCACTGACCAAATCTACTGAGCTTGAAACTATTGGGTTGCTTGTTTATCTACTTCTGAATAAGATTAGTTGTCACACACAGAATTCTTTTCAATTTCATATAAGTGATGTCGCCCCCATGAACCATGGACCTTGCCGTTGGTGGGGAGGCTTGCGTGCCTCAGCGATACAGATGGCCGTACCGTAGGTGCAACCACAACGGAGGGGTATCTGTTGAGAGGCCAGACAAACGTGTGGTTCCTGAAGAAGGGCAGCAGCCTTTTCAGTAGTTGCAGGGGCAACAGTCTGGATGATTGACTGATCTGGCCTTGCAACATTAACCAAAACGGCCTTGCTGTGCTGGTACTGCGAACGGCTGAAAGCAAGGGGAAACTACAGCCGTAATTTTTCCCGAGGACATGCAGCTTTACTGTATGATTAAATGATGACGGCATCCTCTTGGGTAAAATATTCCGGAGGTAAAGTAGTCCCCCATTCGCATCTCCGGGCGGGGACTACTCAGGAGGATGTCGTTATCAGGAGAAAGAAAACTGGCGTTCTACGGATCGGAGCGTGGAATGTCAGATCCCTTAATCGGGCAGGTAGGTTAAAAATTTAAAAAGAGAAATGGATAGGTTAAAGTTAGATATAGTGGGAATTAGTGAAGTTCGGTGAAGGAACAAGACTTCTGGTCAGGTGACTACAGGGTTATAAACACAAAATCAAATAGGGGTAATGCAGGAGTAGGTTTAATAATGAATAGGAAAATAGGAATGCGGGTAAGCAACTACAAACAGCATAGTGAACGCATTATTGTGGCCAAGATAGATACGAAGCCCACACCTACTACAGTAGTACAAGTTTATATGCCAACTAGCTCTGCATATGATGAAGAAATTGAAGAAATGTACGATGAAATAAAAGAAATTATTCAGATAGTGAAGGGAGACGAAAATTTAATAGTAATGGGTGACTGGAATTCGAGTGTAGGAAAAGGGAGAGAAGGAAACATAGTAGGTGAATATGGATTGGGGCTAAGAAATGAAAGGGGAAGCCGCCTAGTAGAATTTTGCACAGAGCACAACTTAATCATAGGTAACACTTGGTTTAAGAATCATGAAAGAAGGTTGTATACGTGGAAGAACCCTGGAGATACTAAAAGGTATCAGATAGATTATATAATGGTAAGACATAGATTTAGGAACCAGGTTTTAAGTTGTAAGACATTTCCAGGGGCAGATGTGGACTCTGACCACAATCTATTGGTTATGACCTGTAGATTAAAACTGAAGAAACTGCAAAAATGGGGGAAATTAAGGAGATGGGAGCTGGATAAACTGAAAGAACCAGAGGTTGTACAGAGTTTCAGGGAGAGCATAAGGGAACAATTGACAGGAATAGGGGAAAGAAATACAGTAGAAGAAGAATGGGTAGCTCTGAGGGATGAAGTAGTGAAGGCAGCAGAGGATAAAGTAGGTACAAAGACGAGGGCTGCTAGAAATCCTTGGGTAACAGAAGAAATATTGAATTTAATTGATGAATGGAGAAAATATAAAAATACAGTAAATGAAGCAGGCAAAAAGGAATACAAACGTCTCAAAAATGAGATCGACAGGAAGTGCAAAATGGCTAAACAGGGATGGCTAGAGGACAAATGTAAGGATGTAGAAGCTTATCTCACTAGGGGTAAGATAGATCCTGCCTACAGGAAAATTAAAGAGACCTTTGGAGAGAAGAGAAACACGTGTATGAATATCAAGAGCTCAGATGGCAGCCCAGTTCTAAGCAAAGAAGGGAAGGCAGAAAGGTGGAAGGAGTATATAGAAGGTTTATACAAGGGCGATGTACTTGAGGACAATATTATGGAAATGGAAGAGGATGTAGATGAAGGCGAAATGAGAGATACGATACTGCGTGAAGAGTTTGACAGAGCACTGAAAGACCTGAGTCGAAACAAGGCCCCCGGCGTAGACAACATTCCATTAGAACTACTGACGGCCTTGGGAGAACCAGTCCTGACAAAACTCTACCAGCTGGTGAGCAAGATGTATGAGACAGGCGAAATACCCTCAGACTTCAAGAAGAATATAATAATTCCAATCCCAAAGAAAGCAGGTGCTGAAAGATGTGAAAATTACCGAACTATCAGTTTAATAAGTCACAGCTGCAAAATACTAACGCGAATTCTTTACAGACGAATGGAAAAACTGGTAGATGCGGACCTCGGGGAGGATCAGTTTGGATTCTGTAGAAATACTGGAACACGTGAGGCAATACTGACCTTACGACTTATCTTAGAAGAAAGATTAAGAAAAGGCAAACCTACGTTTCTAGCATTTGTAGACTTAGAGAAAGCTTTTGACAATGTTTACTGGAATGCTCTTTTTCATATTCTAAAGGTGGCAGGGGTAAAATACAGGGAGCGAAAGGCTATTTATAATTTGTACAGAAACCAGATGGCAGTCATAAGAGTCGAGGGGCATGAAAGGGAAGCAGTGGTTGGGAAAGGAGTGAGACAGGGTTGTAGCCTCTCCCCGATGTTATTCAATCTGTATATTGAGCAAGCAGTAAAGGAAACAAAAGAAAAATTTGGAGTAGGTATTAAAATTCATGGAGACGAAGTAAAAACTTTGAGGTTCGCCGATGACATTGTAATTCTGTCAGAGACGGCAAAGGACTTGGAAGAGCAGTTGAACGGAATGGACAGTGTCTTGAAAGGAGGATATAAGATGAACATTAACAAAAGCAAAACGAGGATAATGGAATGTAGTCAAATTAAATCGGGTGATGCTGAGGGAATTAGATTAGGAAATGAGACACTTAAAGTAGTAAAGGAGTTTTGCTATTTAGGAAGTAAAATAACTGATGATGGTCGATGTAGAGAGGATATAAAATGTAGACTGGCAATGGCAAGGAAAGCGTTTCTGAAGAAGAGAAATTTGTTAACATCGAATATAGATTTATGTATCAGGAAGTCGTTTCTGAAAGTATTTGTTTGGAGTGTAGCCATGTATGGAAGTGAAACATGGACGATAAATAGTTTGGACAAGAAGAGAATAGAAGCTTTCGAAATGTGGTGCTACAGAAGAATACTGAAGATAAGGTGGATAGATCACGTAACTAATGGGGAGGTATTGAATAGGATTGGGGAGAAGAGAAGATTGTGGCACAACTTGACTAGAAGAAGGGATCGGTTGGTAGGACATGTTTTGAGGCATCAAGGGATCACAAATTTAGCATTGGAGGGCAGCGTGGAGGGTAAAAATCGTAGAGGGAGACCGAGAGATGAGTACACTAAGCAGATTCAGAAGGATGTAGGTTGCAGTAGGTACTGGGAGATGAAGCAGCTTGCACAGGATAGAGTAGTTTGGAGAGCTGCATCAAACCAGTCTCAGGACTGAAGACAACAACAGCAACAACAACAACAATAAGTGATGTGGCTTTAAGCTCAGTAGCACATTCAGGTTGCCGGTTCACATTCCCAGGCTTGTACATACATCAAATAAAGTTATGCATCTCCCCTGTTCCCAGAACTCCTGAAGATAGGCGTTGACTCTGGATATTGTATTACAGACACAGTCCCTTTAACTGGTCAGAGATATCACTAAACCCGCCCAAAGATGTAAACAACCATTCATGAGCAGCACCTATTATACGAGGGGGCCCGTCAGCCGATCAGTTCCAGTCATTCCACCAGTAAGAAGGCACACGGCTCGTGTTGCCTGTAGTTCAACCGTGCCTAGACGGTCAATACCGCGGTTCGATAGCGTCCGCATTGTTACTTTGTGCCGGGAAGGTCTCTCTACAAGGGAAGAGTCCAGGCGTCTCGGAGTGAACCAAAGCGATGTTGTTCGGACATGGAGGAGATACAGAGAGACAGGATCTGTCGATGACATGCCTCGATCAAGCCGCCCAAGGGCTACTACTGCAGGGGATGACCGCTACCTACGGATTATGGCTCGGAGGCACCCTGACAGCAACGCCACCATGATGAATAATGCTTTTCGTGCAGCCACAGGACGTCGTGTTACGACTCAAACAATGCACAATAGGCTGCATGATGCGAAACTTCACTTCCCACGTCCATGGCCAGGTTCATATTTCCAACCATGACACCATGCAGTGCGGTACAGATGGGCCCAACAACATGCCGAATGGTCCGCTAAGCATTGGCACACGTTCTATTCACCGATGAGTGTCGCATTTGCCTTCAGTCAGACAATCGTCGGAGACATGTTTGGAGCAACCCAGTCACGCTGAACATCTTAGACACATTGTCCACAGAGTGCAGCAAGGTGAAGGTTCCCTGCTATGTTGGGGTGGCATTACGTGAGGCAGACATACGCCGCTGGTGGTCACGGAAGGCGCTGTAATGGCTGTACAATACGTGAATTCCACCGTCCGACCGATAGTGCAACCATATCGCCAGTATAGTGGCGAGCCATTCGTCGTCATGGACGACAATTCGCAGTCCCATCGTGCAAAACATGCTTTTGATGTGTGTATTTACGATAACACACACACACACACACACACAAGTAATGGCTACGCACTTACATTTATCAAGTTTAAATTTATGTCACGTATTAAGATCTACGGTCTTTTGGCTATGCTAAAATTTTAAGCTCCTTAGTCTATTCATTCAAAAGATACGATCATTGATGCCACATATTTTTATACTCGAAAACTCACTCGTCATAACGTATAGGTTACTTTCTGTTGACTTAGAATATTTTTTTATCCGCCTGGCTGTTACCGTTCCTTCGGTATTCTCTGGAAAAGGTTGGCGTCTCAAGCTCAAATTTACGTCACATAGTAAGGTCTGTGGTCCCTTTGGATGTAAAATTGTTCAGCTTGTAAGTCAATGCAGTCAAAAGATACGGCCATCTACGTCACCTTTTTGATCATCAAAACCTCTTTCATCAAAACCTATAGCCCCATTAACCTAGCCGGCCGAAGTGGCCGTGCGGTTCTAGGCGCTGCAGTCTGGAACCGCGAGACCGCTACGGTCGCAGGTTCGAATCCTGCCTCGGGCATGGATGTGTGTGACGTTCTTAGGTTAGTTAGGTTTAACTAGTTCTAAGTTCTAGGGGACTAATGACGTCAGAAGTTGAGTCCCATAGTGATCACAGCCATTTGAACCATTTTGAACCCATTAACCTGGAATCATGAAATTTGGCAGGAAGCAAGAATTCAAAATACAAGTAAAGAGAAAATTTCGAAATTGTTAATTTGTAATTATATCAAGTGGAAAAAATATTTAGTTTTTCATTTTTGGTATTTGTATTTGGTATTTGTAAGTTCATATGGGACGAAACTGCTGAGGTCGTCGATCCCTAGGCTTACACACTACTTAATCTAACTTAAACCGATTTATGATAAGGACAACACACACACACACACACACACACACACACACACACACACACATACCTCAGGGACGACTCGAACCTTCGATGGGGGAGCCGCGTGAACCGTTGCAGGATTCGAACCTGCGACCGTAGCGGTCGCGCAGTTCCCGACTGAAGCGTCTAGAACCGCTCGGCCACAGCAAGGCGCCTCAAATCGAGCGGCTACCGCGGCTGTCATTTCTGACCGACTTCAAACTTGAAATTAAAACATTCTCGAAAGAGCTGGAATTTATGGCACCGATATCTTGCCCGCATCAAGGTTAACAACAAGCAAAAATCGTCAGTATCCTCTGTGGTGTCACCGCCAGACACCACACTTGCTAGGTGGTAGCCTTTAAATCGGACGCGGTCAATTAGTATACGTCGACCCGCGTGTCGCCACTATCAGTGATTGCAGACCGAGTGCCGCCACAAGGCAGGTCTAGTCTAGAGAGACTCCCTAGCACTCGCCCCAGTTGTACAGCCGACTTCGCTAGCGATGGTTCACTGTCTACTTACGCTCTCATTTGCAGAGACGACAATTTAGGATAGCCTTCAGCTACGTCATTACTACGACCTAGCAAGGCGCCATATTCATTTACTACAATTACTTCAAGAATGTATTCTGAACAGACAATATTGTGAATTATGTACCGTCAAGATCGACGTTCATCATTAATGGATTAAAGTTTCAAACTAATTATGTCCGCTTTCTGAATTCTGATTCCTTGTCATGTTCCAGACCTCACGTCAGTATAGTTCTTCCCTCTTCACGCCAGCCTGCGTGAGCTAAAACGTTTGCATTTCGGCCTCCATTCGTAACACGGTCTTGGCTCTGCTGCTAACACAAAATCGTAGATTCCCGAAATGGATAAACTATCTACAAACATCATTAAATTTCACAAGCTGCGACATAGTTGCGAAAACTAACAGTGATCCGGGTACTGTCAGATATATCTTATTCCAGTCTTTGATCACAATAAAAAGTCCTTCGACGATGACTGGTTTCAGTCGGTAATGACCATCCTCAGATGTACAATATAAAAGATATACAATTTGTGGGCAGTCTGTCTTTCAAGACAGTGCAGTATTTCCTATCACGATATACTCTGATACAAACTGGGAATGTACAGACATTTGTCAATACTTCTAGAATGTATTCGAACGAAATATAGATATTAAATTTGTACGGTCTATGTGAGTTTTGAACTCACGCCCCTCAATGCAATAGTTTACTATCACCACAACTAAACAAAGGTGCTACTCATCTTCTTCTGAAACAATCTGATAAAGTTTGCACGGAACCCCAGGTGACTGAGTCCTACTCACAGCTAGCCAATTTTTAGCAGTTAATAAAACGACTTTTTAACTAATTTTCATAACATTATACAATAAAACACCTCTTATAATTGATTTAGTGCCGTGATCCAATACTGGTTAAAAAGTGATAAAGTATGAGTTAAAAATATGTGAAAAGTATTTTTACCATTTTATTTTTATGTAGGAGGCAGTGCAGAGTGCTTTCCGAGAGTCAAGAAACGTAAGTGTTTATGAATAAAGCAGCCATTGTTTTTGGAATGAGCTTTCACGCTGCGACGGTGCCTTTCTGCGCTGATTTTTTAAACTATTAATATCCAGCAAAAAAATTTAGTTTGTTCCTTATTACAGGTAAATTCGTTTCACTTTGAGAGCAATTCAGGCTCTTGGAAGGGCTTTTTCAAACTGTTGCTTTATATAACTTCGAAAGCGGCCAGTACCTGTATTTAAATCTGCACAGAAGGTTGCCAGTTCTCGGAGGAAGCGCAATCCGCTTAGCGTCCGCCTTCTCGCAGCCTTCAAGAGAGCCTCCTCAGCGCGATCGCCTGCCTCTGAAGATGTAAGTGGCTGCCGTAACAATGGCGCTATCAAGCAAGATGGCCGACCCGCGGGTGGCTACAAGTTATCCCATTATGCCGCCCGCGCCACGCAGGCACGAAGACGGGCAACTTGCAGCCGTGCCGGAATCGGACTGCTTCCCGCGCCCACTGTTAATCACTGGCTGGCAGCCGGCGCTCGCAGTTCCACCAGCTGCTGTCCCGAACATGCGAGGCGGGGGAGGTCTCAGGAGCTGTTCCAGATCTCTCTGTCTCCATCTACATCTCCGAAATCCACTGTACTTGGCGCGACGGACGGTGGAGGAGAACTGGCTTAAGTGTCTACTCTGGGGAAAGTGTCGTCTCCTCTGACATCCTATGAAGGATAACCATACGAAATATACCCTTTTAGACAGTATATATAAGACTTTGAAATCATTTTGAAGATAAAACCCCTTCATCTGTAAGTACCTTATTTGTAAGCACGACCAATTTCGCAGCATTTCAGCTACATCATCAGGTGGGGTATACAGGGTAGTCCATTGATAGTGACCGACTGTAATGATGAGTTCCTAACAAACAGAACATTTCATGTCATTCTGAACGGAGAGTGGTCTTCAAAGGTAAACGTAACTTTGGACGCGCCCTGAGGTAGTGGTATAGGATCATTACTTTATACAATATACAGGGTGGTCTATTCCTCGCGACCGGGCCAAATATCTCACGAAATAAGCGCCAAACGAAAAAACCTACAAAGAACAAAACTCGTCTAGCTTGAAGGGGGAAACCAGACGGTGCTGTGGTTGGCCTGCTAGATGGTGCTGCCATAGGTCAAACGGATATCAACTGCGTTTTTTTTTTTTTTTTTTTAAATAGGAACCCCCATTTTTATTACATATTCGTGTATTACGCAAAGAAATATGAATGTTTTAGTTGGTACACTTTCTTCGCTTTGATACACTCCTGGAAATGGAAAAAAGAACACATTGACACCGGTGTGTCAGACCCACCATACTTGCTCCGGACACTGCGAGAGGGCTGTACAAGCAATGATCTCACGCACGGCACAGCGGACACACCAGGAACCGCGGTGTTGGCCGTCGAATGGCGCTAGCTGCGCAGCATTTGTGCACCGCCGCCGTCAGTGTCAGCCAGTTTGCCGTGGCATACGGAGCTCCATCGCAGTCTTTAACACTGGTAGCATGCCACGACAGCGTGGACGTGAACCGTATGTGCAGTTGACGGACTTTGAGCGAGGGCGTATAGTGGGCATGCGGGAGGCTGGGTGGACGTACCGCCGAATTGCTCAACACGTGGGGCGTGAGGTCTCCACAGTACATCGATGTTGTCGCCAGTGGTCGGCAGAAGGTGCACGTGCCCGTCGACCTGGGACCGGACCGCAGCGACGCACGGATGCACGCCAAGACCGTAGGATCCTACGCAGTGCCGTAGGGGACCGCACCGCCACTTCCCAGCAAATTAGGGACACTGTTGCTCCTGGGGTATCGGCGAGGACCATTCGCAACCGTCTCCATGAAGCTGGGCTACGGTCCCGCACACCGTTAGGCCGTCTTCCGCTCACGCCCCAACATCGTGCAGCCCGCCTCCAGTGGTGTCGCGAAAGGCGTGAATGGAGGGACGAATGGAGACGTGTCGTCTTCAGCGATGAGAGTCGCTTCTGCCTTGGTGCCAATGATGGTCGTATGCGTGTTTGGCGCCGTGCAGGTGAGCGCCACAATCAGGACTGCATACGACCGAGGCACACAGGGCCAACACCCGGCATCATGGTGTGGGGAGCGATCTCCTACAATGGCCGTACACCTCTGGTGATCGTCGAGGGGACATTGAATAGTGCACGGTACATCCAAACCGTCATCGAACCCATCGTTCTACCATTCCTAGACCGGCAAGGGAACTTGCTGTTCCAACAGGACAATGCACGTCCGCATGTATCCCGTGCCACCCAACGTGCTCTAGAAGGTGTAAGTCAACTACCCGGGCCAGCAAGATCTCCGGATCTGTCCCCCATTGAGCATGTTTGGGACTGGATGAAGCGTCGTCTCACGCGGTCTGCACGTCCAGCACGAACGCTGGTCCAACTGAGGCGCCAGGTGGAAATGGCATGGCAAGCCGTTCCACAGGACTACATCCAGCATCTCTACGATCGTCTCCATGGGAGAATAGCAGCCTGCATTGCTGCGAAAGGTGGATATACACTGTACTAGTGCCGACATTGTGCATGCTCTGTTGCCTGTGTCTATGTGCCTGTGGTTCTGTCAGTGTGATCATGTGATGTATCTGACCCCAGGAATGTGTCAATAAAGTTTCCCCTTCCTGGGACAATGAATTCACGGTGTTCTTACTTCAATTTCCAGGAGTGTAGATGGCGCTGTAATAGTCAGAAGATGGTATTTGCTTCGCGATGCATAACCCATGTTTAAATGCACCGTTTACCAATTGCGGAAAAGGTCGATATCGTGTTGATGTATGGCTATTGTGATCAAAATGCCCTACGGACGTGTGCTATGTATGATGCTCGGTATCCTGGACGACATCATCCAAGTGTCCGGATCGTACGCTGGATAGTTACGTTGTTTAAGGAAACAGGAAGTGTTCAGCCACATGTGTAACATCAACCACGACCTCCAACAAATGATGATGCCCAAGTAGGTGTTTTAGCTGCTGTCGCGGCTAATCCGCACATCAGTAGCACACAAACTGTGCAAGAATCGAGAATCTAGAAAACGTCGGTGTTCAGAATGCTACATCAACATCGATTGCACCCATACCATATTTCTATGTACCAGAAATTGAATGGCGACGACTTTGAACGTCGTGTACAAAAAATGGTTCAAATGGCTACGAGCACTACGGGACTTAACGTCTGAGGTCATCAGTCCCCTAGAACATAGAACTACTTAAACCTAACGAACCTAAGGACATCACAGACATCCATGCCCGAGGCAGGATTCGAACCCGCGACCGTAGCGGTCGCGTGGTTCTAGACTGTAGCGCCTAGGACCGCTCAGCCAACCAGGCCAGCCGTCGTGTACAGTTCTGCCACTGGGCACCAGAGAAATTATGGAACGATGAAAGATTTTTTGCACGCGTTCTTTTTAGCGACGAAGCGTCATTCACCAACAACGGTAACGTAAACAGGCATAATATGCACTATTGGGCAACGAAAAATCCACGATGGCTGCGACAAGTGGAACATCAACGATCTTGGTGGGTTAAAGTATGGTGCGGCATTATCAGAGGAAGGAGAATTGGCCCCCATTTTATCGATGGCAATCTAAATGGTGCAATGTATGCTGATTTCCTACGTAATGTTCTACCGATGTTACTACAAGACGTTTCAGTGCATGACAGAATGGCGATGTACTTCCAACATGATGGACGTCCGGCACATAGCTCGCGTGCGGTGGAAGCGGTATTGAATAGCATATTTCATGCCAGGCGAATTGGTCGTCGAAGCACTTGATTTCTTTCTGTGTGGAAAGTTGAAGGATATTTGCTTTCGTGATCCACCGACAACGCCTGACAACATGCGTCAGCGCATTGTCAGTGCATGTGCGAAATTACGGAAGGCGAACTACTCGCTGTTGAGAGGAATGTCGTTACACGTATGGCCAAATGCAATGAGATTGACGGACATCATTTTGAACATTTATTGCATTAATGTGGTATTTACAGGTAAGCACGCTGTAACAGCATGCGTTCTCAGAAACGATAAGTTCACAAAGCTATATTTATCAAATTCGAACAACCGAAATAAAATGTTCAAACGTACCTACGTTCTGTATTTGAATTTAAACAACCTACCTGTTACCAACTGTTCGTCTAAAATTGTGTGCCAAATTTTTGTGTCTATTACAGCACCATCTATCACTAAGCGAAAAAAGTGGTCCAATTATAACTTTCATATTTCTTTACGTACTACACGAATATGTAATAAAAAATGGGGGTTCCTATTTTTAAAAAACGCAGTTGATATCCGTTTGACCTATGGCAGCGCCATCTAGCGGGCCAACCATGGCGCCATCTGGTTTCCCCGTAGCTAGATAAGTTTCGTTCTTTGTAGTTTTTCATTTTACGCTTATTCCGTGAGATATTGGACCCGGTCACGATCAATAGACCACCCTGTATACAAAGCAACCGAAAAAACTCACGTAAGGCAAGGAAAAAATGTACATGATGAACATACTCAAAAAATCAAGTCATATTATGATCAAAAAAGAGAATACGATGACCCACCGGTCATAGTCAGTACTTTTTCGCTAGGTAACGGAAGTCAGTTGTAAAATAGCACAAAACAGCATAGAACACACCAGTGATACATAGAAAGGACAAAAGCTAAAATATGAACTTCTTGATAACAAACTGCCTGGCAGCTTAAATACTACTGAATTACACACACCACTCGCAACATTAAATGGTGAGCTGACGGGTCCTCATATAGCGAAAGAACGATCAGAAACCGACTGTATGTGAATATCAATTGGACTTTGTAAAGTAAAGCAGCAACGGTGCCTCATTTAACTAAAAAGAATTGGAAAACATACTAGTGAAAACCCCAGTTGTTCGATCTTTATTTCTGGTTGATTCTCCAAAAATTCCCGTATAGAACTATTTTAAGGCTTAGAAGGAAACTGAAATGAAGTGAAACAAGTCAAGCTCCTAAACAGCTTAATCGGCAGAAAGCAACTCACTGTATAGCCATATGGCAAGAGACTGTACTCACGGGGTGAAAATTATTGAACCAAATGAGAAAAACGTGAATTAACTACATACTACGGCGTGCACACACTTTATTCTAAAAGTAAACGTCACCACGTATATTCAGATTTAGGTTACGACACGATCGATATGCCTGCCATCATTTGTGATGATGTGGCGCAGACGAATAGCGAAATTCTGCATGACCCGCTAAAGTGTCGGAAAAGCGATGCTGTCGCTGACCTCCTGAATTTATGTCTTGCACTCTTTTTGGGGCTATTATTGTACACCTTGCCTTTATTATAGCTACACAAAATGAAGTCGTATTTGTTCAGATCCGGAGAATACGGCGGTCAATCGATGGCCATGCCAGTGGCTTCTGGGAACCCCAGAGCCATAATGCGGTCCGCAAAGTCATCCTCCAGAGCATCAAACACTCCCCTGCTTCGACGGGGTCGAGTTCCGTCTTGCATGAACCAGATCTTGTCAGTACCAGGATAACTTTCGATAATGGGGATGAAATCATCTTCCAAAATATTCACGCACCGTTCGGTAGTCACCGTGTCATCAAGGAGAGGAGGAGAAGGAGGAGGAGGAGATTAGTGTTTAAGGTCCCGTCGACAACCAGGTCATTAGAGACGGAGCGCAAGCTCGGGTGAGGGAAGGATGGGGAAGGAAATCGGCCGTGCCCTTTCAAAGAAACCATCTCGGCATTTGCCTGAAGCGATTTAGAGAAATCAAAGAAAACCTAAATCAGGATGGCCGGAGACGGGATTGAACCGTCGTCCTCCCGAATGCGAGTCCAGTGCGTTGACCACTCATCAAGGAATATCGCACCGATTTTTCCGCAACTTAACATTTCACACCACGCAGTCACCCGTTGAGGGTGAAGAGACTTCTAGATCGCGAAATGCTGATTCTCAGTCCCCCAATTTTTGTCATTGACGAAACCATTCAAATGAAAATAGGCTTCGTCGCTGCATGCACATACCAACTCCCACCATTCCCCGCGGCCAACAGGTCAGTTTGAACGTCCTGATGCAAACCGTTCAGAAGTTATGAAGATTTCATTTCATATAGTTCAATAATTGTCACCCTGTACCGTCGCAAGCGCCCGCACTGGCTATGTAGTAACAGGCAGAGTGTGAAGACGGAACTGGGGAATCGACATGTAGTGACATGGAGAGTATGTTCATGTGGAGCGCACATCCGCGGATAACTGGACGTGTAGGACGGTGACTGAACTGATGGGAACGCCAACTGATCGCTTACAATGTGTTGAAACTGACTTAAATCCTTAAAAGCTGCTATTAGTGCCAATGTTGTCCATAGAAAAGCAGCACGTTAATGGCTGTAAAATGGTTCAGGGTCGTAGATATTAAAACTTCTTCACTATGACGTACAACGATAATTTATAAAAAAAACAACGCTCCAGACTAGCATGATGCACTTTATAGGAATCACGATTGCTTTAAAATCTAGTATAAGTATGAAAAACGCAAAAGATAATTTAAATTTTTTTAAAAAAAAGAAAGGGAGCGTCCAAACAAAACAGGGACAAATCGGTTAGTATACACAAACTGACCGCTTAGCACCCCAGAGAGGACTGAATGAAAGTAGATAAATTCTATCCGCTGTATTACTATCGTAGTCTATTTCCTAACCAGATCATGGTTCAAATGGCTCTGAGCACTATGGGACTCAACTGCTGTGGTCATTAGTCCCCTAGAACTTAGAACTACTTAAACCTAACTAACCTAAGGACATCACACACATCCATGCCCGAGGCAGGATTCGAACCTGCGACCGTAGCAGTCGCACGGTTCCGGACTGCGCGCCTAGAACCGCGAGACCACCGCCGCCGGCTATCCAGATCATGACTTTATTTTGTACGTTCATCCAGAACATGTTTTCAATTAAGATGCGCTTCTTTCATTACGTGAGTTTTTGTCTATTACTTTGTACTAATTGCACCTGACGATGGAGGTAAAACGCTGTGAAACCGGTTGCTAAGAAATAAAGTACTTACAGCTGAAGCGGTTTTACCTTTACACGAAACCGTAAAACAGTTTTATTACTGTTCAAACCCTCCATTCATATTAAAAAAAATTGAGCGTAATGGAATGCAAGCTATCCACTTCCCCTGTTGGGTAAGGCAAAGTGACCAGACGCAAAGAAAAGTAAAAATGTGACTCAGATGAAATGGAATCTAGTTTTCTAAGATTTATATTTAGATGTACAAAACATCTAAATAGTTTCGCTGCTATAGCAAACGGTGTTGTTTCCCTATTTACGGCATCCAATGTCTGTTGACCAATCACAGGATTCTTAATTTTTTTTCGCATCTGGACATACAGATGTAGTAAGAGAAAATAGCGTTTCGCCAAGTTGTTAATAAACTGATACCTTAGTATACCTACACTCCTGGAAATTGAAATAAGAACACCGTGAATTCATTGTCCCAGGAAGTGGAAACTTTATTGACACATTCCTGGGGTCAGATACATCACATGATCACACTGACAGAACCACAGGTACATAGACACAGGCAACAGAGCATGCGCAATGTCGGCACTAGTACAGTGTATATCCACCTTTCGCAGCAATGCAGGCTGCTATTCTCCCATGGAGACGATCGTAGAGATTCTGGATGTAGTCCTGTGGAACGGCTTGCCATGCCACTTCCACCTGGCGCCTCAGTTGGACCAGCGTTCGTGCTGGACGTGCAGACCGCGTGAGACGACGCTTCATCCAGTCCCAAACATGCTCAATGGGGGACAGATCCGGAGATCTTGCGGGACAAGGTAGTTGACTTACACCTTCTAGAGCACGTTGGGTGGCACGGGATACATGCGGACGTGCATTGTCCTGTTGGAACAGCAAGTTCCCTTGCCGGTCTAGGAATGGTAGAAGGATGGGTTCGATGACGGTTTGGATGTACCGTGCACTATTCAGTGTCCCCTCGACGATCGCCAGAGGCGTACGGCCAGTGTAGGAGATCGCTCCCCACACCATGATGTCGGGTGTTGGCCCTGTGTGCCTCGGTCGTATGCAGTCCTGATTGCGGCGCTCACCTGCACGGCGCCAAACACGCATACGACCATCATTGGCACCAAGGCAGAAGAGACTCTCATCGCTGAAGACGACACGTCTCCATTCGTCCCTCCATTCACGCCTGTCGCGACACCACTTGAGGCGGGCTGCACGATGTTGGGGCGTGAGCGGAAGACGGCCTAACGGTGTGCGGGACCGTAGCCCAGCTTCATGGAGACGGTTGCGAATGGTCCTCGCCGATACCCCAGGAGCAACAGTGTCCTTAATTTGCTGGGAAGTGGCGGTACGGTCCCCTACGGCACTGCGTAGGATCCTACGGTCTTGGCGTGAATCCGTGCGTCGCTGCGGTCCAGTCCCAGGTCGACGGGCACGTGCACCTTCCGCCGACCACTGGCGACAACATCGATGTACTGTGGAGACGTCACGCCCCACGTGTTGAGCAATTCGGCGGTACGTCCACCCGGCCTCCCGCATGCCCACTATACGCCCTCGCTCAAAGTCCGTCAACTGCACATACGGTTCACGTCCACGCTGTCGCGGCATGCTACCAGTGTTAAAGACTGCGATGGAGCTCCGTACGCCACGGCAAACTGGCTGACACTGACGGCGGCGGTGCACAAATACTGCGCAGCTAGCGCCATTAGACGGCCAACACCGCGGTTCCTGGTGTGTCCGCTGTGCCGTGCGTGTGATCATTGCTTGTACAGCCCTCTCGCAGTGTCCGGAGCAAGTATGGTGGGTCTGACACACCGGTGTCAATGTGTTCTTTTTTCCATTTCCAGGAGTGTATTTTATGAAATACTCTCGTCTTATTATCAACTCTGTTGTCTTCAAAGAACGTAAATGCATTACAAAATATACCTTTGGGCAAAATTGTCTGGTGGCCACTACTCCAGACAAGATGCCATTATGCTAAATTTTTCTGAATGGAGTTACATAATCTAGGCAATTCATAAAAGGCTGGTTTTGCAGACTAAAACATTAGGTTTACCAGCATTGTGGCAGTTAATTGTCACAGTATATTTTTTAATACATACAAATGAAATTGGCTGTCTTAAATTAGAGGTAAGGAAACATATTTCACTAAAGAGGAGGGCAGGCAACTATCGCTACGAAACTCGCTGACAAAACCAAAGAAGTTTCTTTCACTAGTTGTCCATTTGGCCACTAGGCTACAGCAATCTCCGAGGGAATAAAACTAAGTGACCACTTTACCCTCCCTGCCCAATATAGCTGTCCTTATCCTACTTCTTAACAAGATTAGCAGTTTCGTGTCATATTCCATTGGAATAGTGAACAAGGAAAAAAGACTATCTAGTTGCCTACGTACATGCAAGTGACTTGGGAAATAAGCTGAAGGGAATCGACCTTTTTTCAGTTTGATGCAGCCAGCCACGAAGTTTTCTCCTGCCAAATACTTCATTTTAGAGTAGCACATGCTCCTAACGTCCTCAATTGTTTGTTCGATATATTCCAATCTCTGTCTTCACCTAGAGTTTTACCCTCTACTGCTCCCTCTTGTACAGTCCGAATTAATCCCTGATGACTTCTTCTTGTCAGTGCTTTCGATATATTCTATTTCTTGCAAATTCTGCGTAGAACCTCCTCATTTCTTATCTATTTACTTCATCTACATTTTCTACCTTCTTCTGTAACACTACAATCCAAACGCATCTATTCTCTTCTTTCCTCATTTTTTCTCAAGGTCTGTGATTGACTACCGTACAATTCTGAGCTCCGAACATACATTTCTAGAGCTCGCGGAGATGAAATCAGACACAACACACTTAGGAGCATATAAGTTATCATTTTTTCTAGCGTTCCAAATGCGAGTGGAACAGGAAGAAACCCTAATACATGCTGCTATGCAAAGACCCTCTCCTGTGCTCCTCACAGGGATTGGCATAAAATACATACAGATATAAAGACTTTTCATTTATTTATTTAAATCATGAGGCTTCTATCCGGTTTGATGCAGCCCCCCTCCCAAGAATTTTGTACTGATATCTTCGTCTCAGAACACTTCCTTAACTGCTTGTTGGACATACTACAACCTCTTTCTTCTGTCACAGTCGTTACACTTCAAAGCGCCCTCTAGTGCGATGGAACTTCATCGCTGGTGTCTTAAGACTTGTCATGTAGTCTTGTCGGTGTTTTCCATATGTTCCTTCCTTCACAGATTCTACGGAGATCCTCCTAAATCATTGTCTCATGAGTCCACCAAACTTTCAACAACCTTCTGTAGCATCCCATCTCAAGCGCTTCGATGCTCTTCTTCCCTGGTTTTTCCACAGTCCAGGGCTCACAAACTCACATTGCTGAGTTCCAACGCACCTTTTCTAAAACTGACTTCTAAGATTAAGGTCGATGTTTGATACTAGCAGACTCCCTTGGACAGAAATGCCCTGTTCGCTACTGTTAAGCAGGTGCTTAGTTCCCCTTGCTTCGAGAGATATATATATTATTCTGCTTCCAAGGTAGCAGGATTAATTAACTTCGTTTGGTTCGTGGTCACCAAGTCTGATGTTAAGATTATCTCTGATCTCATCTTTGCTACTCCTCATTACTTTTTCCTCTTCCTTCAAATTACTCTGACGCCATATT
Organism: Schistocerca gregaria; assembly: GCF_023897955.1. Classification (NCBI taxonomy): domain Eukaryota; kingdom Metazoa; phylum Arthropoda; class Insecta; order Orthoptera; family Acrididae; genus Schistocerca; species Schistocerca gregaria. The sequence continues at coordinate 1,186,762,483 of NC_064920.1, read as the reverse complement.
CTGTACTTAACAGACTGTTCATTCCATTCAACAGGTCCTGTGATTCTTTTCTTTCATTGAGGATAGCAATTTTATCATCGAATCTTATCATTGATATAATTTCGCCCCAAATTTTAATCGCAGTCCTGAATCTTTCTTTCATTTCTGCTTTTCGGATGCATAGATTAACAGTAAGAGTTAAAGACTATATCTGTCTTACGCCCTTTTCGATCCAAACACTTCGTTCTTACTCCTTCGAACTCATTCTTTCATCTTCTTATCTCTACATTTTGTATTACCTTATATATTACCTTCTTTCTCTCTAGCTTAATCCTATTTCCCCCATAATTTCGAACCTTGCTCCATTTTACACTGTCGAATGCTTTTCATACCTCCATAGATCCTATGAGGATGTCTTTGCTTCCAGCACCAAGCACAACGTGCTCCTCCAGTGTCCATACCTTTCCTATCGCCAAACTGATAGTTATCTAACAGACTCTCAGTTTTCTTTTCCATTTTTCTGTGTATTGTTTCCGTCAGCAAGTTGGATGCATGAACTGTTCTGCTACAGTTCTCGCAATTATCTGCCCTTGCTATCTTTGGGATTGAAGGGAGTATATTGTTCCATAAGTCTGATTGTCCATCTCTCCTGCCTTATTCTGTCCTGCCTTATTTGATCGCAAGTCTTCCAAAGCTCTGTTAATTTCCGATGTAATACTGAATTCTCTACGTCTTCCATCTACACACATTTATTCTTCTGTCACATCATCCAAAAGTATTCCTCTTTAAGAGGCCATTATTATACTCTTTCCTGTGAAATTCCCTTCACGTTCCTAATGTTGAAACCTCTGCATTTAATTCCACTGCTTTTTTTTTCCTAAATGTTGAATCTCCCTAACGATGGCCTTTTCAATTCCGATTCCTTCGATTGTTTTTCTGTAGCGTTTTCACCTTAGTTTTCCTGTACTTCGTATTTATTTCAGTCCCAAGTGACTAACGTTTCTATATTCCTCTCTTTCATTGAAATTTTTGTACTTCCTTCTCTCGTTGATAACTGAAGTATTTGTTTTGCTATCCAAGATTTCATCACAGTTACGCTCCTTCTTCTACGTTTATCTGGCCCACTTCTGGTACTGCCCTTTTTTAAAGATGTCCACTCTTCAACTGTACTGCCTACCCTGCTTTTCCTTATCATAGTATGCACAATCTTAGAAAACACATCTTATTTGTCTTCAGTACTTCAGCAGCCCACTTCTTTCCACATTATTTCGTTTGGATTGTTCCCTTTAAAGTTCAGTCTGCTCTAGATCCTTAATAAACTATGACACTGGTCGCTATTGCTGTCCGACATGCATTGCAAAACTTAGTGTGCCTCCTCTCTCATTCTTTCTACCAAGCCCATATTATCCTGTAACTCTGCCTTCCATTTGTTCCCCTACTTCCGCGTTACAATGCCCCAATGTTATTGGATTACCATCTCCGTTTACTCAATGAAGTATCCATACTATATCCTCGTATACTTTCCGTAATTAATGAGTTATTCACATTAATTCACTCTCTGTCGTTCCTACTTATTGATAACGAATCCTACTCTCGTTATATTATTGGTTGCTGCAGCTGATATTACTCGTTATTCTTCTGAGCAAAGATCATTATCCTCCTCCCATTTCACTTCACTGACCCCCACAATGATCTCGAAATAATGATTAGCGTTATTGTGTGTGTGTGTGTGTGTGTGTGTGTGTAAATTGCACTGGTTAGGTCTCACACATCTCATACTGCTGTTACATTGACGTCTGAGTGCCGCAGCAAACCTGTACTATTAAAGCAAATGAAACATCAAGTAATTTAGGAAAAAAAGAAATTTTCTCAGGTGACAGTTAAATACCCTTCATTTTATTATACCGTGCTTAGTTTCGAGTCGTAGTAAGATGCTCCCGATGCATGTACATCGCAAGAATGCCGGTAAGCTATTCTTAAGACCATTTCTTACTAATACCAATTGTCCTTTCAGTATCGTTCTCTGTCAAAATAGGTACCCACGTCACAGCTCACGAAGCGGTAACCCCGGCGACTACGTTTGCATTAACCCAATGATTGATGGAATGTTTAAATATGAACTAGTTTAATGGTTTTCGTTTCATTGACAGTATGGACTCTACAGGTATTTTGACGTATTTTAAAAATTTGTAAAATATGGTCGTGAACAGTAGCTGTAGGGACAAACGGCGGATGCCATTACAGAGTTTCCGCGCTGGTAATCCCGCAGACTTGTTCTTGCCGCAGGCTGCGTGAAAAACCGCTTTCCGCATACCCAATTATTTTCTAAAGACTCCTGCTGCTGCCCTGTGAGGCTTGTGCCTCGCTGTTGCCAGAGATGCTGCAAGATGCCCGCCCCAGCAGAATAAGATGGAGCGTCAGAGCTTGTTCAAATAAATTTAGGCGTGTTTTTCCGCTACGCCGTGCCCTTCTTCAGAGAAAGGGTAGTGGGAGACTGGAACAGGATCGTCACTCTCATAATGAGATATTTTTTACACAACTTGGCTTGAAACCAAAGAGGAAAGTTAGTTTCTTCGACTAATAGGACGAGCTGGTACAGTCGTTAAGGATCTGAACGTCTAGAAGAAGGCTTCACATTCTCATACGGCTGTTATTATGTTTTCTGTGTGGTTTTATGTACTTTTTTTTTTAGCTTTGTCCTTCGTACGCCAATCAGTCAGCAAGCCTCTGAAGCTTGAAGATGGAAAAGAATGCAAAACACCAAAAAACTGTGTAATTCCAACACTACATTGGCATAAAGGACGAGATATTCAATTGTTTATTTAGGTTTTCGTCACAGATGCATATAATTTTTAGTGATTACTTGTTATGTTCATTTTGAAACCATTAGCTGTATCTCTAATGTTTGACTGTAACATAATTCTATGAGACATTCAAAGAATTTTTGGTACATAAGGTCAACACAACAAATGTACTGTGTTGACCTGGAGTACAAGCAAGTATTTGAATATTCTTTTGGAATTATGTTACAGGTTAAGCATTGGAGACACAGGATGACTCCTTCATGAATGCAAGCCTTCGAAAATAGCCATTTTTAAATATATCTGCAGTTGTGGCAGAAACCTAAATAAATAATAAACGAATTAAATTGGAATGGAAGCCTCTCGTCTGTACACACACACACACACACACACACACACACACACACAGATAGAGAGAGAGAGAGAGAGAGAGAGAGAGAGAGAGAATATTTGAAAAAGAAAAGTTGAAACAGTATTTTATTATTTTTCCAATGTATTGCAACGTCAGAAGTTGCTAACGTTCCATACCATTCGTGGTTGTATTGATCTGCACGTTAACTAGATCTCGAACTGCACCTGTCTTAGCTTACCTGACAAAGACCACTGTATTCATTCCTATCGAACAACAATATTACGCTCACGAGATGTCAGTAGAGCACAAAGGAAAATACAGTGTTTGGCATATAATGAAAAGCACTCAGAAGACATGATTGGAAGTCAGTGTAATTTCGCAGGCTTCCTCACCAAGGGCGGAAATGTAAAGTATATGAATGCGTGGTATCTGTTCTTGCAGACGTCTCTGAAACGACAGACACCACACATTCATGTAATTGATTCAACAAAATGGGCAATGGATCTACATCTACATCTACATTTATACTCCGCAAGCCACCCAACGGTGTGTGGCGGAGGGCACTTTACGTGCCACTGTCATTATCCCCCTTTCCTGTTCCAGTCGCGTTTGGTTCGCGGGAAGAACGACTACCGGAAAGCCTCTGTGCGCGCTCGAATCTCTCTAATTTTACATTCGTGATCTCCTCGGGAGGTATAAGTAGGCGGAAGCAATATATTCGATACCTCATCCAGAAACGCACCCTCTCAAAACCTGGACAGCAAGCTACACCGCGATGCAGAGCTCCTCTCTTGCAGTCTGCCACTTGAGTTAGCTAAACATCTCCGTAACACTATCACGCTTACCAAATAACCCTGTGATGAAACGTGCCTCTGTTCTTTGGATCTTCTCTATCTCTTCTGTCAACCCAACCTGGCACGGATCCCACACTGATGAGCAGTACTCATGTATAGGTTGAACGAGTCGTTTGTAAGCCACCTCCTTTCTTGATGGACTACATTTTCTAAGGACTCTCCCAATGAATCTCAACTTGGCACCCGCCCTACCAACAATTAATTTTATACGATCATTCCACTTCAAATCGTTCCGTACGCATACTCCCAGATATTTTACAGAAGCAACTTCTGCCAGTGTTTGTTCCGCTGTCACATAATCATACAATAAAGGATCCTTCTTTGTACGTATTCACAATACATTACATTTGTCTATGTTAAGGGTCAGTTGCCACTCCGCTGCCGATCTTCCTGCATTTAGCTGCAATTTTCTAACGCTGCAACTTCTCTGTTTACTACAGCATCATCCGCGAAAAGCCGCATGGAACTTCCGACACTATCTACTAAGTCATTTATGTATATTGTGAATCCGTCTTGATTCCTACAGAGTAATGCAGATGCAGAAGTACGTCCGACCTCTGCAGGAATAGAGCAGCAAGAACGGAGGATAGGTGGCGTGGCGCTCGGCGTGGGAGGGGGGGGGGGGGGGGGTGGAGGGAGGCCGTCAGCTGTTAGGTGTGACGAGGTAGCCCACGCAGTTGCGAGAACGCTGGCCCCTCAGATGGTGCAATGGTTAACACACCTATGTATCAAGCAGGACAGCTTATGTTCGAATGACAATCCAGCACACATTTTCACTCGTCGCCACTGATTTCGCGTTGTGTCACAATGCACCTGAAGTCAGTAATCCCTTTCCTTTCCGTTCTCCCCCCCCCCCCCCCCCCTTCCACTTTCAATTTACATATAGGATGTGTAAGTGATTAGAGCTGCAATAGTCTGTAACGGGTTCAGTGTTGTTTGCTAGGTCTGGTAGGTTATACACGGGGCGTGGACTGCGTCAGATGTTAAGTGATCACTAAAGGACACAGAGATGCCACGTACTAGTATGAGACAGCGTTATCAGCACCCGCCAGAATTTGACAGTGTTGGCCTCATTGTAGGTCTCCACTTCGCCAGCTGATCGAATCGTTCTGTATCCAGAGTGGTGGAGCATTCAGCTGTGATGACAGTGGCACGTTGTTGGATTTCGGAGGGGGGAGGGGAGGGGCGTGAGGTGGGCATTTTCGTCATCACGATTCCAGTCGACCACCACAGAGGGCGATCACCATACTGTGCATCAAGCACATTGTAACCCCTCCACATCTCCCGCTGCCATCCGAGAACAACTAAAGGACTCCCTGCCACTTTCTGTGTCATCCCACACCATTGCTTCGACACTAGCAGCAGCGAGACCATGGGGTTACCGTCCCATGGACAGGCAGGCTCGCGATTCTGAGCTACCCCAGGTGACCATCGTCGTCGAGAATGGCGACGATCTGGTGAGAGGCCCGTTCTTCCAATGTTTTGAAGAGGCTAAGCAATGTTACTCATGGCGTCATGTGGTAAGCCATCGGGCATCAGTTCAGGTCACACCTGGCATTAACTGACGGAATTCTGACGACACATTGGTAAATCGAGGACATCCTGTGAACTTATAAACCCTACATTTTAATATGCTTTTACCTAAATAACAGAAACCCTGTCTCTGTGCTACCACGTATAACCCTCTTACTAAAATTTAGTTTAGTTTTCAAATAAAGTACACTATGGGAAGATAGTACTGTTAAGAGGAAAATCTAATCAATAGAATTACCCTTTTTACAGGATTTGACTGTGTGTTGTGTCTAATGGATAAGTAAACCAGACTATTCACTCTACCCAGCTGTCAGACAGAAAGGCAGTATCAATAATTTTATACTGAAGCTAAGAAAAACGCAGTTCCAAGATAATTTAGTGGTTTAGAACACGTACTAATGGTCGCCAGCATATCCAGGCGATGAAACAGTGAAGCATTGGAAAAGCAGAAGTATGAATTTTGCCTACTTTCTTGATACTGTTTAATTTGGTTCTTCAAAAAAATATTACTCCATTTAAACAATGTTGGATGACACCCTTATACATTACGTTTCAGAAGAGAAAAGAAAAACAGTAGATAATTTCAAGGAAGCCAAAAAAATTTGGCCGGGAGCCATTTAGAAAAGCACTTTCCGCAAACTTAAATATTAAAATATTTAGATACTAAAGCACACACTTTTCATACTGAACATATCACTTCAAGAAAAACTCTTTCTTACTGCAATTTACTTTCAAAAGTAAAAGTTAACAGACTCTAGTAACTTTGCTCTATTTTATTTTTCGTAAGCAAACTTTTACTATATAACATTTTGCAGAACTTAACAAAACACATACACAATTTAAATGGTGCCTGTTGATATTAACTTGGCACTGCGCAAGTCTGTAAAACAGGATACTCGGATTAATCAAACACCAGGAAGGAACCCTACATAGGTGTATGATTAGGATGAGGTAACAGGGTGAACCAGTTTCTTTAAAGTTCAAGAATGATTATTAAGCACAAACTCGGGACCTTTGCTTTTCGCGGGCAAGTGCTCTACCATCTGAGCTACCGAAGCACGACTCACGCCCGGTACTCACAGCTTTACTTCTGCCAGTATCCGTCTCCTACCTTCCAAACTTTACAGAAGCTCTCCTGCGAACCTTGCAGAACTAGCACTCCTGAAAGAAAGGATATTGCGGAGACATGGCTTAGCCACAGCCTGGGGAATGTTTCCAGAATGAGATTTTCACTCTGCAGCTGAGTGTGCGCTGATATGAAACTTCCTGGCATATTAAAACTGTGTGCCCGACCGAGACTCGAACTCGGGACCTTTGCTTTTCGCGGGAAGTGCTCTACCAACCGAGCTACCGAAGCACGACTCACGCCCGGTACTCACAGCTTGCCCGCGAAAAACAAAGGTCCCGAGTTCGAGTCTCGGTCGGGCACACAGTTTTAATCTGCCAGGAAGCTTCATATCAGCGCACACTCCGCTGCAGAGTGAAAATCTCATTCTGGATGATTAAACACAGTTTAAATTAATAGTTCATGCTGCAGAAAAGTAAAAATACAAGAAAAATTATTTGGTGGCAGTAGGCTTAGGTGTGGCTGTAGGCTACACTACCCGCATTACGGCCTGCAAGTATCTTGCCGTATGGGCTCAATTTCTCTTCTTGGCGTTGTTCAGTTTTACATACAGTAGCCCAACAACTCGCAGCTATGCCGTAAGCCGTTTGCAGTCTCCATCCGAGGCATTGTTGTGCAAATTTGCAGGCAAATTGTTGTGGTTGGCAGGAGAGCCAACCGTGTTCCTAAAGGAGGCCCAAATGCACGCGTTTTAGGTCACGCAGGCTGGCGTGAGGTCTGGAACATGACAAGGGAATTAGAATTGAGAAAAACGGACGTAGATGGTGGAATACTTAACTTTAATCCATTAATGGAAAACGTCGCTCTTTATGGTACATGATTCACAATATCAATAGTACGGATACTGGTGCCTTGCTAGGTCGTAGCAAATATCGTAGCTGAAGGCTATGCTAACTATCGTCTCGGCAAATGAGAGCGTATTTTGTCAGTGAACCATCTCTAGCAAAGTCGGCTGTACAACTGGGGCGAGTGCTAGGAAGACTCTATAGACCTGCCGTGTGGCGGCGCTCGGTCTGCAATGACAGATAGTGGCGACACGCGGGTCTGACGTATACTACGGGACCGCGGCCGATTTAAAGGCTACCACCTAGCAAGTGTGGTGTCTGGCGGTGACACCACATTCCTCTCCCTAAAATCGGCGTACGGTTGTGGCATAAGGCTTCCGCCCGCCGTGGGGAGGACCGCATGTTGACGTATACGACGAGGTGGGAAGCCTAACTTCAGGCGAGGCTGTACCACCCGCACCTAGCCATACAGTCCGGAGCGGGCAAGAGTTCCATGTCGGAGGACAACTGGTCACGGGAAGCGATCGGCGGCGCGTGACCCAGGGAAGGCGCCCGGCGGCTGCAGTGGCGCGTCCAACGTGGGCGTCACCGGCGGGAGAACAGGCGGCGGCGGCGGCGGCGGCGCGGCGCCATGTGGTAAAATGGAAGGCAGCGTCGGTAACACCTGGGGCTGAGGCGAGCCAGTAGATGGGTCCCCGGAGCGCTGACCGGACGGCACCGTCGCTGAAAGCAGACGGCTAGCGGCTGATCCCGTGCGACGACAGAGGCGCAGCTGATTGAGATGCCGACGCACCTCACCAGAGACCCCAAAACCAGATACATAGCGCGTCCGAGGCAGCGAAGAATGCGCCCTTCGAGCCAACGCCGTGAACCTCGATATTGGCGATAGTAGACAACGTCGCCGGGAGCAAAAGCAGGTGTCTGCCGCTGCACAGGAAACCTGATGCGGCGGATGTAGCAAAGACATCAAGGTTCGATGAGGGCGACCGTGGAGCAACTCAGCCGACGAGCGACCATCTCGGCGCTGAGAGCGATACGAGGACAAGAAGAGCAATAACGCGTCCTCCCGAGAATGCGACTCTTTCAACTTCAACATCTGTGACTTGAAAGTCCTGGCCAATCGTTCAGCGGCACCGTTTGACTGTGGCGAAAACGGCGCGGACGTCAGATGTTGAATACCATTGGCCTTGCAGAATGACTGAAATTCTGCGGACATGAATTGTGGGCCATTGTCGGAAACAATAGTCTGTGGAAGACCTTCAATGCAAAAGATAGCGGATAACGCTTGGATGGTGGCAGGTGACGTCGTGGAAGCCATCCGGACAACAAAAGGAAAATTACTGAATGAATCTACCATAACCAACCATCGAGCATTCCAGAATGGACCAGCAAAATCGATGTGTAAGCGTTGCCAAGGGAAAGTGGCTTTTGGCCATGCAAAGAATTTCCGCGGTGGTGCTGATTGTTGTTCGGCACACACCATGCAAGAAGAGCACATATTCGTAATCGCGGCATCGATTCCGAACCAAGTACAGTGCTGACGTGCAAGTTGTTTCGTTCTCACTATACCCCAATGTCCTTGATGGAGAACCTGTAATACAGGGTACTGTAACGAACGTGGTACCACGACCCTGGGCTGATCATTATCAGAACGCAACAGCAAAACACCACGTCGTACAAAAAGTCTCTCCTTGTGAGCAAAAAATCGGCGGACCAACGGGTCCCCGATCCGTGACTTTGACAAGGGCCATGGCGTCGCAACAAAACTCAGAACGGGAGCAAGCACAGGGTCGGCAGCTGTGGCTGTAGCTACACGACGAAAATCAATCGGAAACGATTCGACCACGTCATCGGTTTCCGAATCAATGAACATGCAAGCAAGTTCGGAGGAAACTAATGCCCTATCATCAGCAACAGGTAAGCGGGACAACGCATCGGCGTTTCCGTGCTTAGCAGTGGACCGATACAAGATATCGTAGCGGTACTGCGAGAGGAAAATGGACCAGCGAATGAATTTCTGCGCTGTACGTGGAGGTACAGGCTTGGTCGGATGAAAAAGCGATGTCAAAGGTTTGTGGTCTGTGATTATGGTAAAGTGACGACCATACAAGAAATCATGAAACTTTGTAACACCAAATACGAGAGCCAATGATTCTTTCTCGATGTGCGAATAATTTCTTTGAGCAGACGAGAGCAATTTGGACGCAAAGGCAATAGGGCGATAGTGCGATCCATCTTTGTGAGCAAGCACAGCACCGATCCCGAAATCAGATGCAACCACCATCAACAAAAGGGGCTTCTGGGGATCGAACGGCGTAAGGCAAGTATTGGAAAGCAACGCCGATTTCAACTGGCGAAAGGCGCGTTCGCATTCCGTCGTCCAGACGAACGGAACCCCTTTACGGCGTAAGCGATGAAGCGGGGCTGAAATGGAAGAGGCATGCGGCACATATTTATTGTAACAAGTAAATTTTTCCCAGCACACTCTGTAGTTGCTTCAAATTCCGCGGCGAAGGCAAGTCTTGTATGGCACGAAGGTGCGTTGGACTGGGATGTATGCCTTGGGCATTGACTACATGTCCCAAGTATGGTAAGTCCCGAGCAAAAAACACACATTTGTCCTTCCGCAAGCGAAGACCATTTTGTCGCAAGACCTAAAATAATGTTCTGAGATTGGCCAAATGTTCTTCTTCCGTCTTTCCAGAGATCACAATATCGTCCAGATAATTTGCTGCAGTAGGGACCGCCGCACAAACAGTTTGTAGATATTGCTGAAACATTGCAGAGGCGGATGCTCACCCGAATGGCAGTCGTTTGAATCGATACAAACCAAGATGCGTGTTAACCACCAAAACGCGCTGGGAGTCTTCGTCCACCGGTATTTGCAAATACGCATCTGCTAGGTCCAACTTCGAAAAATATTTATCCGGGCACAGTTTGTCAAAAAAGATCTTCCGGGCGGGGTAAAGGAAAAGTTACAATCACTAGTTGTGGATTCACTGTTACCTTGAAGTCCACACAAAGTCTCAATTTGCCGGAAGGTTTTGGCAAAATTACTAAGGGTGGTGCCCAGAGAGAAGCCTGCACACGTTCAATTACACCTTGTGATTCCAAATCGTGTAATGGTTTTGCGACCTCATCACGCAATGCTTGGGGAACATTGCGCGCTCTGAAAAATTTCGGTTGCGAGTTTACTTTCAGTTCCAAATGTGCTTTATAGTTCTTAGCGCAACCGAGGCCCGGTGCAAAAATGTCTGCAAATTGTTCACATAGACGAGAAACACTGTCTGAAGGCACAGTCTGGTTCACTGATAGGACTTGATTTACTATAGACAAGTTAAACAACTGAAATAAATCAAAACCAAACAAGTTCACTGCAGAAGAAGAACGAAGGACGTAAAATGACACAAGTTTTATTTGTCCTTTGTATGATGCCAGAAGGCTGCACTGTCCTAACACAGGGATATCTTGACCGGAGTAGCTATTTAGCGTAACATTTGCGGCACGCAACGGAGGTGTGCCCAGCAGTATGTAAGTGTCTTGATTGATCAGTGAAACTGCAGCTCCGGTATCGAGCTAGAATGGTATCACTTTGCCGTTAATGTCCAAGTCCACAAAAAGTTTATTGTCCTGCTGATGACAAGAGCGACTGTCTCGTGAACGTGAACTGACACTGGGACATAATCACTTGTTACTCGACGGGAGTTCCTGCGATGTCGACGCACACTATTTTTGGGACGAACACAGTCACTGTTAGAGAGAGTGGCACTGAGCGGAGTGGAATGAACTACATGAATTTCCATGGGCGAAGTTTCGCGAGCCTGAGTATCCTTGGTTCGATTCCGATTCCGGCGCGAAGCAATGGGCCTGGAACGGTTTTGAGTTTCTGATCTGAGCTTTTTCTGGCAAACACTCCAAACATGTCCTTTTTTATGACAATGAAAGCAAATTGCTCGACGTGACGGGCAATTCTCACGCGAATGTTTAGTAGCACACCGCGGGCATGATTTGATCACTGCATTTGCTTGCCTGCATCTAATGCAGACAAAATTTGGTCGTAGGACAGAGTTGCTACGTCGCGGCGGGGAAATAATTTGACTATCACACGGTACGTTTGTACCCCGACGGAGGAAAGGAGGAAAGGCTGCCGCTCGTTACCTTGAATTCTGTAGGCGGCGAGATGGAATCCAAATTGCCGTGACCACTCCGTCCAGCTTTCCAGTGCATCATCATAACGGCGAAAAGTTGGTGCAACAGCGTGTTGTGGCTGCGTTAGTGGTGGAGCGGCTGCTGCCGCATCGTTTTGCATCTCACGTTGACCCTGGACGAGCTGTCCGGGGGCATCCAGTAAGGCCTGCGTCTGCTGATTCTGTAAGCGATAAAATTCGGACAGTACATCTGGAGATTGTGGCGAAGCCATTACACAAGTAAATCAGGGCAATATCCATAATAACGCGGCTTTGCCTCGTCGCCAATGTTGTGGTTGGCAGGAGAGCCAACCGTGTTCCTAAAGGAGGCCCAAATGCACGCGTTTTAGCTCACGCAGGCGGTTGTGAGGTCTGGAACATGACAAGGGAATTAGAATTGAGAAAAACGGACGTAGGTGGTGGAATACTTAACTTTAATCCATTAATGGAGAACGTCGCTCTTTATGGTACATGATTCACAATATCAATAGTACGGATACTGGCGCCTTGCTAGGTCGTAGCAAATAACGTAGCTGAAGGCTATGCTAACTATCGTCTCGGCAAATGAGAGCGTAGAAGTCAGTGAACCATCGCTAGCAAAGTCGGCTGTACAACTGGGGCGAGTGCTAGGAAGTGTCTCTAGACCTGCCGTGTGGCGGCGCTCGGTCTGCAATCATTGATAGTGGCTACACGCGGGTCCGACGTATACTACCGGACTGCGGCCGATTTAAAGGCTACCACCTAGCAAGTGTGGTGTCTGGCGGTGACACCACACAAAGCTTCTCCTGCTCCACAAGGGTGTTGCCTCAATCACTACTGTCTACAGACTGAATGTCTTACTTCCCGCGCTTGCTCTAGGTAGCCCGCCAATTCTCCCTTGCCACCTTTCCCACTCCCCAGAGCCAGTTTCGTTTCAAATAATACATTGTTCCTAAGTGTGACCATCTCTTAAAATGTCAAATTTACATCTCCATGAACAATGTATACGAACAAATATTTTTAAATACAAAGTGTCATCAGAAAATTATTTTACGTAATAAACAAGTTACATATCTTTTAATACACGTGTTACTCACATACAGTCCAAAGAACTTCAAATTCCAGTATAGCACACTTTATGTAACATCTATAGAAAATATAGTACCAATGTGCTAAAATTTTGAAGCAAAACAATTATAATAATTTAAATGAAGCTTAAACAGATAATTTTATAACCTCCAATGCTAAATCTCAGGCGATAGTAATGTAGTGTCATTTCAAAACAGGATGTTGATCAATGTTACATGGCACGTGTTTCTGCAAATTGTCTGCGTAATGTCGTCTGCGTAATGTCGGCCAGCAAAATCAATAGATCTGAAACATCAACTCCCCCAGCGCCACGAGCGGTCAGCACACTGGAATCGCATTTGAGAGGATGACGCTTCAAAAGCAGTGCCCGACCATCCTAATTTAGGCCTTCTGTAAGTACCCTCAATCACTTCAGGCAAATACGCGATGGTTCCTTTGAAAGTGCATGGTCGACTTACTTCCCCATCCTTCTCTAATCCGATGGGACCAATGACCTCGCTGTTTGCTCCCTTTCCACCACATCAACCAGCCAACACATCCAGTGGCAGTATCCGAGGTATCAAGGACCAGTTACAACAATCGTGGGCCTGCTTGCCTCAGGAAAGGATACAATTGGCTTATAACACGCTTCCCAACCGCATCACTGTATCAAAGCCAGAGGGGTTGCAACGTCTTTCTAATAAATGGACTCATACTGCCAAGTGCTATGTAAATTTGACTTGTTTTTCTAATCATCGAAATAATATCACATACCCAACCTTAAAGGTTCACTTCGGGTCCTTCCCGTTGCTTCACTTTTTTGCCAGGTAGTGTATTTCCCGATCCTGCCACCACATGATCTTTTTTCATCGGATGTTCCATAATTCCGGGGAAGAGAAAAGTGTACTATTTCACAACAAGTGAAAAAAACGGCGATACTTCGGCTGCGTCATTTCATAACTCTCGTGTGATCCGGACATTCACCTGTTGTTCAGAAAATTAATTCTGCACAATTTCACTTATGCTTTACTCATAAATTCCATTATCAGGAGAACAACGCCATAAGATACTGTAGAAATCAGTAAATTATGTGCTGTATTTTCCAACCCTTGCATACCCTGAACTACAAAATGAAATGTCGAAAGAAAAAATTGGGCACATCTTCAGGTAGTTCTAACTCGTAAATTCAAATAGCGCAGAAGCCACTAGAACAAAGTTCACAACTCAAAATAATTTATTATTCCTCACAATCTGTAATTTCAAACGTAACTAGTTGTTACCAGCATAGAACACACGTGAAAGAGAATAGATATACTGGATTTGCTAGCAGTAAGGACTACTGAAGAAAGCTACTTCCAGAAATAGCTGAAACGTTTCACTTTCTCTCCATTCTCGTAACACTGAAACGTAA